>NC_058339.1:74830519-76080519 GCF_905475395.1 Chrysoperla carnea | reverse complement strand
GCTTACTTCTAATTGTCTTATTAATTTGAAAATTTGCACACGTATCAAGGTCCGACGACAATACAATAATTTAATATTTTTATCCTAGTCTACTGACCAGAATCACTAGAATCAAGGATCTTAGTTTTATTACTTTCTTGAAATATTCATAGCAACTACAACGGCCAGATGGTGTAGTGGCTATAAATCGGGAATCAAAAAGGGGTTTTTGAAAGTTGATTCTTGTGATCACCATGTTATTGAAAAATTCTTACTTTAGGTAATGTACTTGTTATTGTCAAGTCCATAATAACACGCTCGTATTCAGGCACAATTTGGCTAGAAAAAGTTTCACAGAAAGCCATTTTCTTATCCAATTGTGCAGGATCCTTTGTAAATTTTTTTTTTGCTTATCTTTTCAACAAATTGGATAAGAATCGTTTTCTTGGTACCAAAACTGTTTTCGAGATTTATTTCTAGATTATACTCAGACGGTGAAAAAATTTAGTTTTTTATATTAAATACATAATACTCTTATTATCTTATGTTTAAATTTTATTAAATTTCTAAGAAAAACCATTTACGAGTGAACTATCTTAATTTGAGAAATTCTAAAAAGTAATTCTTCATTTTATTTTATGAAATTAAACAGCTGGTGCCCGAGTTCAATTTCACGCACGTCCACCATATTATAATCCTCCGCCACCAAATCTTGAGACAACAACTGAAACAACACCATCTACACAGAATGTAGACGTGCCATTATTAAATGTTGCTGTTGTATCGTCAGCTGAAGAAGCTAGATCTGGTAGTGGTGATGATGTTTCCAATGCAGAGAGTTCATCAATTATTTTACCCTCACTTATTACGGATACACCATCCCAACAGCTGCCACATGAAGGTCCACAAAATAATTCTGAGAGTGAAACTGATAGTGATATAATTGTTACAACAATTAGTAATAATGTAAGTTTGATTATTATTTTACGATTTTTTATTGTTATTTTTGGAGATTATGGTACTTAAAGTTCCCTCTATTGACTGTAACGTCAGTGAAGGCCACTTTTTCAATTGGACATTGGCCCAGAGACCCAAGATCGACGGAGCCCCGACCTGCCCTCAAAAAGCAATCTTTGTTGGCATCGTTTCATTGTACGCCATTGAATGGCAAAATAATTGATTTGTAATTCGATTTTCGAAGTTTCTAGCTCCAAACTTATGAAGCAGTATTAGGTTTCTTTTATTGGTTTTATATAATTAAATTAGGTTCAATTTAAAATAAAATGAGACAAAATGCGGCAATGACATTGAATAATTATTTAATTAGCACACTAATATTATGTCGAAAAACTTATCCAGAGTCAACTAAATGCTAATATTTTGTATTTCGTGTCAGAAAAAGAAAAGTATGAGGTTTTTCCTTTTCTGTATGTCAATAATGACGTGACCAAAGACGCAAAAAAAGGAGTGCGTACTCGATTTAGCTGCCAAATGAAGTTTTACAAAAAAGGAGAACCACATGATCTTTATTTGTCCATGACCTTCAAAAAGTTGAAAACGGCTTTGCAAATATTTTATTTTAGAAATTATAAGTCACTGCACATTTTTTGACATTGTAAAAATCTTAAAATAATTATCTGCTAGCAAAGCCGTGCCAAATTTTCGTATTATTTATAATTTTGACAAAATTAATTAATTAAATTAAACAAATAATAATTATTCAATAATTTGATTTAATCGTTTCCTTATTTATGATATTTTAAACATTTTGTTTATTTTGCATATTTATTTATTCAATAATCTACAGGGTGGACCATTTTAATCTATTGTGATTAATAGCACGTTTTGTAGTTAAGCAATCAAAAAATAACTTAAATGAAAGTTGCAGAGTTTGATGGGGGGACATCAGGTTTATCAGGACACATTTATTATTTAAAATATTTTTTCGAAAATCGTTAGCTTTCAGAAGAAATACGTCTTAATAGGAAATTTAAGTCGCACTTAAAAACTTAAAAAGTGAAAGTCATGGTCGTGGGAGAACGTCCTCTATTGCTTTTGACAACTTTAGGGTAGAGCATTTTTCTGTACCTAGCGTGTTTTCTATTGATTAATTGACATATTTTTCCGAATTTTTTAAATAATAAGTGTTAGTTTTTTATATGAAACAACTTTCTAATTTAAAGAGTTATCCTATCTGCTACTTTTTAGGCTTTAAATTGAGTATGATGTTCCCCATCAAACTCTGCAACTTTTATTTAAGTTATTTTTTGATTGGTTTACCACAAAACGAGCTATTAGTCATAATAGATTAAAATGGTCCACCCTAAATACAAGACACTTGGAGACACTAAAACAATTCATTTTCATTCTGTCCAAATAGTGGTGATTCCAAATAGTCACTGTGCTTTCGTTCTTTGAAATATTTAAACTGAGGTCAGGCGGCACCAGGCCTCTCTTTTCCACTGGGTGATCCGCGATCGAGTTCGTCCTCGATCTAGAAGTAAAATGAAGTTTTACAAAAAGTGATCCTGAAAGGTTAAAGACAGCCCTAATAAGGATCCAAAACACGATAATTTCCCTTCAAAATCAACTCCAAAACACAATTACATTGCTATATCAAATGATTCTCGAAATCTACTCGCAAAAAATAACAGATTATAAAAAATAGATAAATTCCAATATCGATTGAAATTTGCTCGCGAGATATTTAATTAAAATAAAAATTTTATTACAGAGTAATTTAACAGCATCAGAACGTGATATAAGTAATTCAAATGAATCATTTCATAATTTACAATTATCAGATATTAAGAATCAACAGGCATTACATGATTTAACAATACAACAATTAAAATGTTTATTAATTAAGAATCGGGTCGATTTTAAAGGATGTGTTGAAAAAGCTGAATTATTGGAACGTGTACAACGATTATGGAATGAATATTATCAATCCAGAGAAGGTACACTAATATGCTTTTAATTTTATTACTTTAAATATTGTTCTATTTTTGATCAATGAGGACAAATAATTTCTGTCTTGTAACGCTTATGTCATTTTTTTGCTTCTCATTTGAATTGCCCGTCTTATTTGTTAATATATGACTTTATATACAGAGTCTTTCAATAAAAGATGTCATTTAAAATTAAAAACAAAAACGTGATATTTTTGTGAAAAAAGCCATGTAGGCCAAGATATTTATGTAAAATACGGTGCAAAATAGCTGTGGATAGATCAAATTCTTGTGATCGTCTCGAAATGGACAAACCTGCGTTTTTAGTACTAACTCGTCCGTAACGAGTTCGAATGATTAATGATGACCAAAAACGGTATGAAGTTTACGAATCGTGTTCGCGATATTTTCACCGTTTCTGTAGTGAATTTTCACTATGTCAATACTTTCTGCGAATGGATATCGATCCATAACTAAAAATCTCCTATTTTTTCTTTGCCAAACGTCATCGAATGACGGTTGTTTGTTGACAACTAATAAAAAAAAGTTGGAAAATTAAAAATGACACTTCTTGCTGAAAGATTCATTCTTTATGAATGACATCTTAGTATAAATAAATATTTTTTCCTTCCAGGATTGGAAACACTTCCTATAGACGATTTATGTAAGATATGTATGGATGCTCCAATTGAATGTGTGATGTTAGAATGTGGTCATATGGCCACATGTACATTGTGTGGTAAACAGTTATCAGAATGCCCTATATGTAGACAATATGTTGTTCGTGTTGTTCGTACTTTCCGTGCATAATAAAAATAAAAAGAGATTCTTTGTCAAAACTGTAATCCCCCCCCCCCCAATGTCATCTTTACATTTTACAAAAACAAACAAATAGTAAAAAAAATCCAATAAATGTTCAAAAGATTTTTAATTGTAAATTTAGAAAATTTCATTTTTTTGAAACCAAAAAAAGTAATATATTAGTTTTTAGTTGTGCCAAACATAATAATGCCATAATTTTTGTCTTTATTTTTTTTCCGCTTATAAATTGTTTTTCTTAAAGTTGGCCACACATGTTGTGAAATAGGCTCATTGACATTATAGTACATAGACAGGGCATCGCCTGTCTTTATTACAGAGAGAAGTGTGCCAATATCAAAGGTAATTGCTTGGTTAGTCGAAGGTTATTACTTGATATACAAGGCATTAGACGAAGGGATCAACCAAGAGTGACTGGGCCGCATACAGAATAATCTTAGTAGACTCGGTTTAATAAACTGCGTAGACAATTGTATGCCTTTTTTAAAAATCCTTAAAATATTTAAATTAGAAATTAAGTGGTTTCAAGGAAGCTCTTTAGAGATTGCGTTAATGTTTAAAATAATAGGTCCATAAAGATTTGATCGAAATTTATGTCTTTTAGATCTCGTGAATGGTTCACTATTTTAACAATCCCACTTTCAGATAAAACCTCCGTTAGAATCGACGGAAATCCCGCTAGAATTGCATTTACTTTCAAGCTATGAATTTGAAGTAGTATTCAATCTTTTCTTCTACGTGTGAATTCTGCTTTATAAAGTAGAGAATGTTCCATGTGTTTCAACAACATCGACATCAAACATTTGAAACAAGCTGACCCTTTTTTAAGTTAGCTGGTTCAGATTGACGGGTTTGACACGATGGGCTCGGGCTTGCGCACAACTGCTTTACAGTGATGGATAACCGACTTTAACAAAACTCTTAACGTTGACTGCCTTCTTGTCTTTACGGTAATTGAGTATTAATTTAAAGTATTCAACTTTTGATGTTTTCCTTAAAGCATGTTGGCTACAGATCGACATTCACTCCTTTGCATCGACTCTTTTTAGTTTTTCCGAAATTATTGTTCCTCAATCCTCTTACGTTCATACAAAGTAGAGAATTTTATACTCAATTTATCGAGAAAGCAATCTCTATTTGAACGGATATTTGCCCTTACTGCCTTTTCTTATTATTGAAATTGCTTGACTAATATACAGTCATTAGCGAAATGGTTGCATAGCCTACTAAGTTGAGTTCTTTTGCGTTTTAGGGAGTCTAATAGTGGTAAATTGATCTGACGCCAGCGTAAATAATATTTATTATGATAATAAATGCTGTTTTTGCAGAAAGGAGTGGATCGCTTTAAATGCAAAATGACACACCTTTATTCTACCACTATGCATAGATGTCCTTGCTAACTCGATAAAACGATAAATAGAGAATATATTTTCTCAAACAGTTTTATATTTTCTTTTTTTAAATAGTTATGCCAAATTTTAACCCAATTTTAATCCTTGCCCGTTATCGAAGTATGAATATAAAGAGCATTTATAATGTTCTTGCTTCCATATTGCCTAAATATTTTATTTTTGATAATTTACTTACACCTAAAAAGTATTCAACTTATTTAATGTATTTAATATTATTTAATTAGCTTTTAATTTAATTATGACTTTACTACAATTAGTTCTTTGGTCGAAGTAATAAGATGCTTGTGGGGACAAAGCGCCTTTTTAAATTGATTTACAGTAAGCCAGATTAAAAGAAACTTATTGTATTTATGAATATGTTTCATCTCAGGTGATAAATTAAAATTGGTTTAAGGATGTGCGAGGACGTTAAGGCAGGTAGCAGAGTAGAAATCAGTATTAAACCATTTATAGTAGAAACTGATGGCCGCAATATATTTTATTTTTTTATACTCTTTTTAAATAAAAATTCTTCAAAGATGGGACTATAGTTTAGCACATTCACGAATAGATGGCAGCTAGTGAAATATATTAACCAAATGGCGTTTAATAAACTAAATAAAAAGGATTTTGCTGAAACATGAATGCTCTTTCTTACGGGTTTCTTCGCAAAATATACCGATAGCGTGAGTCGTCTCCTCCCAAAATTTTAGAATAATATCTGATATTTTAAATATATCGTCCTAATACATCCTTAATAAAGATTTAGAAGCTATAAATATTTTCTAATAAATTGATTTCTTCATAATTTTAAATCTTTTGACATAATTTGATTAATTTTTTGATAAATAACTCCGTGATAATTCAGGGTTACAACTTGTATATTTGAATTTAGCGGAAGCTTTGAACATACAAAAAAAAAACGATCAGACTTGTTTTTCGATTTGAATAAAATTATTTAAGTTATGTTATGGTATATGTCATAAAACCAAAATTCGTATTTTAAATGCTACGTTTGGCCGGTTTTATTATATGCATGCGAAACATGGACAGTGTCAACTGCTGCTGAAAAAATATTAACTGCGATAGAAATGTGGTTCCTGCGTCGCTCCCAGCGGATATCATGGACCCAACGTGCAACAAATGAACTTGTTCTACGAAAAACGGGTGTAGGCCGTGAACTAATAAAGACTTTAAGATTTCGTTTTTTGATCTTTGGCGAGAGGAAGAAAACGTCATAGTTATCTTAAAAGCTTAAGATTAAACATGTCAAGTATTGACATTCTTCATCTCGCCAAAAACAGGGACGGGTATAATGCCATGATCACCAACGGTTTTTAATCAAAAAAGGTACTTCATTGATTGATTGATGGTATATGTCATATCTTCTAACTTTGTTACATCATACCGGGCCTCTTATTCCTAATATGAGTGAATTATTTTCAAAATCTCGCAAGTCATAATTTTCAAAAAAATATCGCGTTTGAGCAAATTTTTTTTTATTCTCCAAGATAGTTTTTGCTTTAACGTCGTAATTATTCAACTCTCCGGTATAAAGCGTCCATCCCGTCCATGCATCCGCGTTAGGACGCAGTCATCTAACAGATTCATCATAGACTACCGTAGCTTGTAGTTGGTAGCCGCGATCTACCCCGTGTTTGCGACGTTAAATGCTACCTTTCTTATTAGTTAACGCGAACGCTTGACGCTACATGACGAGTCAGTGGAAGGGAATCTTAAATTTTATTTTGATATCATGGATGTTTTAGGAATTCATGAAAGCCTTATCAAAAAAGATATCGCTAAAAAGTCTGCGATAAAGAAAAGCCGTACGTACGCAATAAAGAAAGGCATACGTAACGATATCCAATTAATTAAAGGTAAATAATGGGCACACTAAAATTTTAGAAATGTAAATAGGTAGTTAATCATCAAATTAGATTTCAAAATGTAGCAACTGTGCTTCTAACAATTTACTTGATGTCTATTAAAAATGAACTGTTTATTTTATTATTCAAATTTTGCCTTGCTTTGATTGTAGGACCTTAGGGACTGACCATTTAATTTGAATCCTATATATTTTTTTTCCTAACCTATATATATTTTTAAATAAAATTCAATTTTCTTTTGCCATTAGTCTAATATAAAATTGATCGATAACAAAAATTTTCAAAATAATCTGTGATAAAAAAAAAAAAAAAAAACTGTCAAAGTCTGATCTACTTTAATTTCTGATAATAATTCTTGGAAATTAAAAACAAAATTTGATTTTTCATACAATTTTATTTTCATATTTCTCTATTTTACTCTAATAAAAAAAAGAAAAAATGGGTATTTCTTAATTATATGCAGAATAAAAAAATTTTAAGATTCTGTTTTGTATTCTTAAGGATCAACCTCTCTGTAAATGTAAATAACTTTTATCATTCTAAAAAAATTATGGAAAACTGTTTCAAATAAATATTTTAGTTTTCATTTTTTTTAAAATTTTTTATTTTATTGTTTGATTTCAATTTTTAAAAATGTACAATAATTATTACAAATAAAATATTTTTAAAAGGTAGGTTATGTTTTTGATTAATATAACCTAAACTTAATAATTTTAATATTTATTTCTATCCAAAATTTATAAAACTATATTTTTTCACCCTCGGGCAGAAAGTGTCAACTTTCTACCCACTGTGCAAAACGAAGTTGCCGCTTTCCGCATCCGTCGGGGAGAAAAATAATATACACACCACGGGGGCAAATGAATAATGTCTCAGATCTCATGTTCACTGTCGCCTGAAGCTTCGCGAGACATTTTTACTATTGCTTCCGATCTGAAACATTCTTTACTTTTGCTCCCTAGGTGTGTAATATACTATTTTTACTGAACTGAACTTTTTTATCGAAATTATGTTGATATCGGAAATCGAAAGAGACTATACGATTTCGGGAGTCTCCCGATCAAATCTGGAGAGGTGGCTACGGTTACTTAATTTGAAAATCAAGTTTTAATGATACCAAAGCTTCTTTGGAATTCATTAGTCAATGGGCTACTTGCTGATAAATCTACTTTTTTCTCAAGATTTGAAATTCATCCCACTCTTTTAAGTTTTAATATTAATGAAATTAGTTTTTAAATGGAACGATTGCGAACGTTAAACAACGTTCCTCATAAAGACAACGTTTTGCCATAAAAACAATGAAATCAGAGATCAGAGAAAGTTCGACTCACGTTAAGAAGTACAAGAATCACTGTGTCTTTAGTTTCACGTCAAGGAATTTTTAAACAAAAGTCCAAACTCTTAGCAAAATTTTATAACTGGTAGCTTTGTACACAAATGAAAGAAATTTGCCTTCCAATAAATTTCAGTGAAAACAAAAACACTTACATATTCTTTTTTCTAAACGTACGTTAATTTGCCCCTACGTACATCTTCTCGCGTATAAACCTTGGAAGACTTCTTATCCCCATAGCCTATCCATCACGACATTTTTTTTTGTGCAATCAAAAACACTATTACAATTTTGTAATTTCTACATGCTTTGTATTTTTCTCGTTTGAAATATTGTTATTTCCCAAAATATTTTGGATATAATCTAAAGAACATCCTTTCGTTTCTGGAATACAATATAAGACAAATGGTATTCCAATTAAACAAGACATAGAAAATATTGCAAACGGAATATAACTTCCAAAATAATTAGCCATAATTTGATAATTTTTAACGACTATAAACTCAATTAATCCAAAATATATATCCAAAAAACATAATGCCTTTGCTTTTATATTAGTGGGAAACATTTCGCCAATATATGTCATGGGTATTGGTCCTAGCCCTATACCATACGAAATAATATAGACCAACATTGCGGAAATCGGGACCCAACTAGCCATACTTAAATCACATAGATTGTAATATTGAAAGTAAAAATATATGGTTTGAGTGATAAGTGCCAGAAAACATCCCAAAAATGAAAATACCAGTAACGGACGTCGTCCGATTTTATCAATTATTAATAATCCACAAATTCCACTGATAAGTAAAAATGTTCCAAATATAATCGATGAAATTGCACCAGAAAAAATACCATCAGCTTCTTCGAATATTATTTCGGAATATACCATAATAGCGTAAATACCACTCATTTGTTGTAATGTTTTTACACCCATTATGATAAGTATTCCCTTAAAATAACCAGGGTTCATATATAAATCGGACCAGTTTGATGTTTGATGAGTTTGGAATTCAACAATTTTCCGCATTTCGTTGAATTCGGTATCGATATTTGATGAATATTGCCGTAATAGTTGTAATGATTCTTTTGCTTCAGGAATTTTTTCTTTCATTAGCAAATAATAGGGAGTTTCAGGCATAAAAATTATCAGTATGCATAATATTATTGGAAATATCGATCCAATCTGGGCCATCGATTGAATTGAGATCCATGGTGCAACACTGTATAAAAATAATGATCCACTGTCAAACATCACCGTCATACAATTGCCTAATTTTCCACGAATATCATCTTCGGCAATTTCTCCTACATACATAGGTAATATTGTGTAAGTAATACCATCAGCTATTCCTACCAAAAATTTGGCTGTTAAGAGTGTTTTGATATCTTTTCCATATGCAATCAGGAGCCAGCTACTTAAATAGGGGAGTGTTGTGATAAGGATCGATTTTTTCCTTCCTAAGTAATCAGCCAGAATAGCTCCAATCAGGCTACCTGGTATGTTGGTTAATAATTCCGTTGAGGCGATCCATGATCCTTCTTCTATACTTATGTGAATTTGAGACTCATTAGCATATAATTTGGGTAAAGATGGGGATGACCATACGAAATGCATTCCAGTTATAAACATGGATAATGACGCTAGAAAAAAATTCGATTAAGATCCTGTCCCTTCTTCAATACCATCTATGTGATGAAGTAGACGTCTCAGTACCTTACCTCGAGTAATGTCTCACCAACCCTTGTTAACACCCTTCCCTCTATATTAATAATTATTCTATGCTAATTTCAGCTGGTTTGTTATAACGGGTAAAAGAAAAATGGACGAACAGACAAACGGCACAGAGTATTAATTACGTTGTAAAATTTTTTTTGGGCTTATTGAAAAACAATCGATTTTCAATGATTTATTTATCTATATCCGTAATATTGTGTCCAGTCAAACAATTAAAAGTTATATAAAAATAAAAAATTACTTCATATTAATTTTATTTCATCATAAACTAAGCGAAAATCTTCTTAAGAATAGCTGAATATATATTTGTCACTTGTTGTCATATAAATATTATCAAATATAATAAATTGCTAATTAAAGCTGATATTTCGCCCTTTCGATTCCCGTAAAGTTATAGGTAAACTTCTAAAAGTTCCATAGCACCAATATCCTAAAGGTTACCATTTAGGAGTTATGTTGCTTACAAGGAAGCAAAAAAAAATTTCCAGCCGAATTTGTTTAATAACTCCTATCCGCAGGTTCCGGGAGTGTGTACTCGGCATGTCCATCATGTTAGTACCTCCCCCTCCCCTAAAGATTAAACCGACAACAACACTTAAGTAAGCCATAGCGTTTTTCCTATGGATCTAATTAAATATGGAATTTAACAGTTAAAAAATATTGTTAAAAAAAAAAATAGACACACATATCTATTTTCATCAATTTAAAGTAAACAAAATTTGTTTATTTGAAGTTGATAGCAGATACTTCGTTCTATGTATTTGGCATGGGACAGAGTGAGAGAGACGATATTAAACAGTTCCATAGACATGTAAAGGTGGTTTTATATCTATGAAATAGTTTTTAAACTGTCTAGTTAAACATTTAAGGGATGCGCAGAAGTGAATAACGCATGAATGGATACTACGTCATCACAGATGGTACTGGAGAAAGAATAATTCAAAACAATGAATGCATATGTTAGCAAATTTAAATTAATAAAATATTCAGACTTGAATAAAACTCACCAGATATTGTTGCCAAATATTGAATCCATCGTATTTGAAACCATTTTAAATTTTTATATGCCATTTTCTTATTATTATTTTTTTTTTATAAATATTTTAATTCCATTTTTAATTCCTATTATAAAACAATTACCACTTTAGTATACAAAAATTAATTTTTAATAATATTCTAACTTCCGGAAAATAAATATTTTTAAAAATTTTTTCAGCTAATCAAATTTTCAAACCATGTAATATGAATATATATTTATAGTTTGAAACTATATATTTATACAGTTGTACAATGTATGTAACTTCCATGTACAGACAACCTTTATATTATAGTGTAGGATTCAATATTTCAAACTCATCAGAACTCATTGTATGAATTTTCGATAAATTTGCAAATTTGCAACCTACATCCTTCGGAAAAAGTCTAAGAATTCTCTCAGACAATAGTGTGAGTTACCTTGAACACAAAACCCTTCTAATAAGACGTTAACGTGCGTCGGTCACATCTTATTAAAAAATTACGAATCACTGAAATTTCACTCTTAGTCTATACTTGAGTTGTTTTATGGGGGTTAACTTTATGAACTTGTGTGATTTCAAGCCTTATAGTTAAATATAGGTAAGTTATTTTTAATTAGAATTAAAAGATCGAACTACTTAAATTAAACTGTGTTTTTTTAAATTTTGGCCTCGATAAAACAACTCCAGTTGAAGGGCTTCACGAAGTCAAAATAGTTTACGCCAATTATTTAAACATTTTTGTTTAGTCTACAATGAAAACGAAAATTTGAGAAAATTTTGTTAAAAAACAATTGTCTATCTTGTTGAAAAATTAACTTTAAGAAAAATTTCCAACGGTAATAAATTCTTTAGAATATTTAGAATACACCATTATTTTTTCAAATTTTTATATTAATATTTAATATCTTTAAAAATTATATAATGTTAGATACTCGTTTTTGACAATGTTACAACGATCTAAAAATGACGCAAAAAGACCTATTGTCAATGGAGATAGACTTCCGGTAGTGGGAGTTTTTTATTATAAATTTCATTTTCTTTAAGAATCTTTTGTATTTTTTAAATATAAATATTTTATGAAATATTGTCGAAAAACGAAATACCTTTTTTTTTCATCTTTAATTGTTTATAACTTTGGCAATTTTTATGTGCTGAAAAACGCTTCTGGCACATTTTTCTAAACATCGACCAATATTTCTATATTTCATCAATTTGAACTTCGTCGACTTCAGATTTCGATCTCTCTCTCCTCAGAAAATTAGAAAGACCTTACTTTCTACACTAGTTATACAAACTATCACTTTCATCATCATAGTCTGTGTGTATAAACGGAGTCTTTCTATAGAAGTGATGTGAATCTTCGCAAAAGTATTAAACAATAATTGTTAATTGTTGACAAAATGATTTATAACAGACATAATTAAAATCCGTTGGACACAATTAATCTTCGGGTGCCTTGATTTGTATTTTAAAAGTAACTATTGAAATATTAATTTATGATCGATTTTTATGTTATACTAAATAACTTTTTATATTCGCATAAATTTCAAGGATTTTTTTATTTGCGAGAAACAAAACTTTGTTTAGTTTTGCAAAAATTTTGTTTTTATGCTAATCATACACACATATTAAATTTTCTAATTTTCATAAAAATGGTTTGTTTTTCCATAAAGATCATTTTTGAACAACTTTCTAATTTAAAGCGTTCATATAATGATTGTCAGTTTTGAATCAGAGTGAGGATTTAATTGAACCTAAAAACTTAGATAGAATTCGATGCTGGTATAAAATGTGTGTCTTTTAAACTGACATATTTCGTTTGAAGCATTTATTTATCGAGTTTCAAGCATATGTGAACTTAAGATAGCTTTCTGTATCTTACTGGCTGGCTTTTAAAAGTTGACTGAAAGCCTTCTTGGATCAGATTTCGAATTAAAATATTCGAAATTTTGATATCACGACTCAAAAAATTTCAAGATACCCTCAAAATTTTCATGCTCCACGAACTTAGCTTTCACCAGCTCCGTGAGTAAGACGTTTATTATTTGGTTTTAGAAATAGTAGAGAAGTGAAACAATTTTTTATTCGCTGAGAATTGAACTTTAGACGGCAAACCAGTTTCCGTTTTATCATATGGATGAGAGCGCAGAAACATGGTAAGTTTATCGATTAATACCATTTTACTGCACATGAATGTTTCGATTTTCTGGCTAATACATAATAAATTCTATCGAGCTAAATGCGAATATCTAATTCCGATATTTAAACTGTGCCCTATTGCCTTGTTTTATTACCTAAACTTTTTCAATACTTACTGTTTGTAGGGCGAAAGGCGAATAAAAATTAAATAAAACATTATTTATAAGATTCTATAAATAAAATATGGAATTCCACAAAAAACTGCCAATTTTTGTATTAATTTCTGCAAAATTATTGATGATATCCGACACATCACTGAATTTAATTTATTTTTCTATAAATTAATTTATCTGTTTGTTTGAATTTTACTAAAATTCAATGCAACTCTGAATGCGTCTTAACACTGCAGTTTTTCCAGAAAGTTTACCTAATTATGGAAAAAAATTGAAGTGTTTGAAATCTTATCATTTTTTTGTTTATTATTATTTATTTATTCAAAAAAAATCAATGAAATGAGGATTTTTTATGATTACCAATTTTATTTAAAATAATAATAAAACAATTAATACAATAATTAGGTTTAAAAGATAAAGATACAAATAAAAAATTATATATTAACTTTGATTTTCTATCCTTTTTTTATTACCTAGAGTAAAAAAATTGTTGTGCAAATTACCGAACCTCTATATATATATTATACACTCTGTCTCAAACTAGGCGTTTCTTAAACTGGGGTAAGAACTTGATAGGGCTCTTTCCAGCATTTGAGATCAATTGTAAAAAAAAAAAAGAAATAAACAAATATTGAAAACTGGAAGTTCCAACCCGCCAACTGGCGATAATAATACGTACTAATTAAAACAAGCGATAGGCCCGATTTCAGTAGTTAAAATTTAGACTACTATAGACGGTAATACTTGTAGTTATCATTTTTAAAGGCCAATCAAAATATTCAAATTCAAATATAAAAAAATCCCGCCACCTGGCGATAAAAATTCGAACTAATTAAAACAGGAAGTGTGCCGCTTTTTCAGTAGTTCCAATTCACCAGGCTACTTACCAATTATATCAATAATAATGGGTGGAATTTTTTATCGGAAAATAAAAGCCCTTTAACAAATTAATAAATTAAAAACCTTTTAATTTTAATTTGTTTGAAATAAAATTAAGCATAGAAATCATTTAAGCAATACGAGCACTAAGTCAAGTTTAGTCTTGTGGTTGAAATTATTTGTCCCTTGTTTTCAACATTGATGATGAATTTTGTTATAACTTCATGAATGTAGACGAAAAATAAGCATACAATTTTTCGATACCTGCCTTGGTTTTCCAAAAAATCGGAAGCTAAATAATTAAACAAAAATTTTCAATTCGATATTTCGAAAATTATTCCAGATATCGAAAAAATTTATTCTTACTTTTCGTCTTATATTGTCAAGTTATAATTCACCATCAAAATTGAAAAAAAAATTTTTTTTAATTTATGTCCCCACTACCGTGCTTTTACATCCTTAATTAGTCGGGCACAACGGGTCTTTTTGTTTTCAATAATTTATTTTAACTTTAATTTAAATAGTTTTCTTTTTAACTGCTACCAACTAGTTTTGGAGAAATCTATGAAAACATATCATCCATCTACCGTTTTCCTATAAGATTAATGTTAAATATGCCTACGTTTGAACTCATTTATTTATTTAAATAATCGGGCAACCCCTCCTAAAATTTTCAGAATTGATTGAGACTTAGTTCAACTTCATATCTATTAAAAAAAGGTCAAGCCCTTTAATCCAAAATTGCCTTTTATTCGTCCATATTCTTTGTCCATAACTGCTCGAAAAAAAATAAAAAATCATTTTTTGTTCAACCTTATTTTGGTATCCAACATTCACTTCAGTTTTGAATATGATTCATGCATAGAGGTTCAAAAAATGTAGTGGAATTTTTTGAATAATCTATTCGGAAAATCAATTTTTCCATAGATTGTAAAGTAATACCTGGATAAATAATTTTTTAAATCGTAATTAGATTAAAATTTTGTACATTTTGTCTAAGTTTTTTTTTTGTTGTTAAGATTTCAAGGTGAATTTAGACAATATGAAATAATTTGATGATTTTGTATGGCGAATTTTTGATTAAATTTTTGCTATATTTATAAATTTAAAACCATGTATTATGTAAGATCAAAGTATTATTTTTTTTTTATGTTAATAAATTAATCAATATCTAAATTAAAAATACGAATAAATTGAAAATTTGAACTTAGGAATTTAGTACCGGCTATATTAAAAAAAGCCACGTGAGATAATAATATTTAGATTACGAAATAAAAGTTTCACGTTTTTAGCGATTCGGGTATTTGATCCGGGACCGGATCCGAGTCACGAAGTATTTTTTGTGTGTAGAACAGAGTTGGAATTGCAAATATTCTTGCTCAGTTTGATTATTGGGATGTATAAGAGACTGGCACCAGAAGTACAAAAATACCAGAAAAAAATTGTGGCATTAGAAAAAATTGTCCCCTAATTATCGTACAAACAGTTAGTATATCGAATCTTGAACAGTGTCATTTCTGTTACGACTTTTTTGCCAAATCAGTTGAATCTGTTTTGTAGCATTTGTGTAAGAATTGACAATTTTTCACGCCACTTTTTATTAGCCCTGAGAACATACAATTAACTCGTTTGTGCCAATATCAAATACCTTTTTTTTACTATTAAACAATTTGGCAATTGTTCAAACAGCTTTGTATCATAATAGGGTATTCTGTATTCTACAATGTTTGAAAAAGTTTTTCAAAATGTTTGATATTTCTACATGAAATTTAATTTTTATCAAATTTCATAATTTAATTGATTTGACAATACCATTACCTGAGTAAAGAAGAATTTGGGGCACCGAACACTTAAAGCCGGAGCTGTATACCCTCTTAAAAATCATTTAAGAATAATATATGTAATAAAAAAAAATTTATTTTTTATTTTAAAATACAAAAAAACAACTCATTGACATAAATTAGTGAAAACTTACTTTTCTAACGATAAATTATTGATTAAATTACAATAATTAAATTATAATTATAAATATTTTATAGATAAATTAATTATTATTACATAGTTTTATTATAAAAAATAAAAATTATTAGAGCCGATAATATTTTATTGTAATATTAATATTTTTTCATTAAATGGCCAGCATTTATTTAAAACATTCTAAATAAATTAAAATTTGTTTATTCGATTGCTCTGATTTAATAGTCAAAATACATTTCGATTATTAAATAGCCTTCTTCAGTACATTATTATTCATTCACAATAAGATGATCTGAATTTAATTGACATTCACTTTGTCGAAAAACAAAAATAATTTTAAAATCGTATATTGCCAATTTTTGCTAAGTTAGTGCTCCTAGAGAGATCTTTTTTCAATGATATTTCATGTTTGTACAGTAATGGGCCTTTGTATTGCTTTAAAAGACGTTCGTTATCGAGCCAAAACATCTTGTGAAATTAACTTTTGGATTACATCAATAACTACGAAGATATGAAGGATTTAAATATACAAATAGAATGAAAGGAAAATAACACTTGGTGACGTCATAACCTGCAATTGCCATAGGCTAGAGTTTTCATATCAAAAGTTGTTTTGCAAGAATAAAAGAGAAAAAATTATTAAATTGCTTATTGATAAATGGTAAGTAATCAGGTGGTCTAAATTTGAACTACTGAAAAAGCGGTTCACTTCCTGTTTAATAGTACAAATATTATTTGCCATTTGGCGGGATTTATCTGATTTTTATTGGCCTTAAAAAATGGTGTACAAGTATTGCCATTTGGTAGTCGAAATTGTAACTACTGAAATCGGGCCTTCTTCTGATTTAAATTAGTACGAATTATTATCGATAGTTGGCGAGTTGCAACTCCCAATTATCAATATCTTTTATGTTTACCAATCCATTTTATTTTTTATTTCAGATCTTGTCATTTATTCTCGCCTTTTTTCAAATTTTAACGAAAGATACATTGAAATCGACATCAGTACTTCTTCAGCTAACTTTAATATTTTTAAATTATTAAGACTGATAATGACCACTAAGTAATCGAAATACTAACTTCTAAAAAAAATTTAAGTAATCTGATAACAAAAATTTAACGATACTTTGAGATTGAATCGAATTAACTAGTCATCCAAAATTGTAATTCAATTACTAAATCAGATCGTAATTCCCGCACCGACTTACGCGTACTTTCGTATATTTTGGTTTTTGGGGGAATACAACCCAAATTCAATCCAAAATTTACGAGATATTCGAAACAGCACTAATCTTTTTCAATGGAATTTCTCCTTTTAAAATATTTTGAATTTCCTCTAAAGATTTCCCTTTTGTTTCGGGCATAACAAATATTACAAAGAATATACTTAATAAGCATGATAAAGCGAAAATACCAAATGGAATATGACTTCCAAAATTTTCGGCTACACTTTGATAAAAATTCACTATTAAAAATCCTAATAAAGCGAGGTAAATGTCAGTTAAGGATATTGCTTTCGCTTTGATATTCGTGGGGAACATTTCACTTGGAACCATTAAAGGAATTGCTCCCAAACCAACACTATACATTGTGATATAGAACATTAACGAAATTACTGGTAATAATTGAACTGATCCGAGATCAGCTAAGTTGTAGTATTGAATGTAAAAATATGTAGTTTGCATGCTTAACGCACAAAAACATCCCAGGCATGAGATAATCAATAAAGGACGTCTTCCAACTTTATCCACAATTAACATTGCCCCAAAACCACTTGCAAATTGTGCTACACCAAAAAGTATTGCTTGCACGGAACTCGACAGCATCATATTATCAGCTTCTTCTTCAGCCGCTTCAAAAATGAGTTCAGCAAAAACTTGCATCGCATAAATTCCGCTCATCATTTGCATAGTTTTTAGACCAATCATAATTATGAAAGCTCGAAAATATGCTTTATTCGTATATAAATCAAGCCAATTAGATGTTTCCGACATTTGTTTTTCTACAATATTTGACATTTCAGTAAATTCTTCATCGATTTCATTTGTACCACGATATTTTCGTAAAGATTTCCGTGCTTTGTCTGATTTCTTTTTCATGAGTAAATAGTACGGAGTTTCGTAAATGAAACATAATAAAATAACTAGCAATATTGGGAAAACCATTCCCACATAAGACATTTGCCGAATTGTAATCCATGGTGCGATACAATATAAGAATAACGAACCCAAATCCAACATGACTGTCATGCAATTTCCAAGTTTGCCACGGATATCATCTTCGGCAATTTCTCCTATAAACATTGGTAAAATCGTAAATGATGATCCATCTCCGAGTCCTACTAAAATTTTTGCTATGTATAAGGGCCATACGTCTGTTGCGCATGCTATTAATATCCAACTAATAATGTAGGGGATTGCTGTAAGGAATAGCGTATTTTTACGACCAAATTTATCAGCAAAATATGCTCCTAATGGTGCGCCTGGTATACCAGCTAAAAGTTCCAGAGATGCAATCCATGAACCTTGATCTTGTGTTATGGGTATTGGTGAATCATCAGCGTATAGTTTTGGTAATGATGCAGAAGCCCATACTAAATGCATTCCACCCACGAATATTGCCAACGATGCTAGAATTAAAACAAAATTAATTAAAATTTATTTCGAAACTAATATTAAATATTTTAGTGAATATAGGCAACTGTTTTCACATTTATGTATAAAATAAGGTAGAAAAATATCCTGTATACAGAGTATAAAAATTGCTTTTGTTGCAAAAAAAACTTAGTTCAAAATGTACATGCTTTTATAGATATGCAACTTTATGTGCATTAGTGTATAATGCTGTTTTCACATTTATGTATAAAATAAGGTAGAAAAATATCCTGTATACAGAGTATAAAAATTGCTTTTGTTGCAAAAAAAACTTAGTTCAAAATGTACATGCTTTTATAGATATGCAACTTTATGTGCATTAGTGTATAATGCTTGAAGTTGATATTAGTAAAACCAAGTAAAACACTTGATTTTGATTGACAAGTAGTCAGACCGTAGAAGTGATAAAATGATAATATTAAGAACCCATCATTAATTAAACAATGTTTTTTTGAAGTAGCCCCCCTTGTAAAGAAATTTTTTGTTATCAATGTAGACAGATATTTATAATCGTAATATCCTAATTTTAGATTACAAGTATGAACAAGAAAGTACTTTTATTCATAAATTCTTATAGATTAATGACTAATGCTTTTTATCATCAAAATTTTTATTTTAAATCTAATTAATAATTTAATCTAGAATGTTTCCTCTTGGGACTCTTGGGAGCGTTCATTTTAAAAACGGCTCAATTTCGGATTTTCTTGCCTTATTGAACTAAGATTGGAATGAAGTACGTCTTATCGATATCTGAGAGTGGTTGTGTTAATCGAATTTCTGTCTGTCAAATAAAAATTTGTATATTTTATTATGAAACTCAATCATATTAAAGATACAGCCCCATTAAATTGATTTGAATATGTTTTCTTTAATTATTACAATGATGTCTGAAGCGTCGTTAACAATGGCAAAACTGACAAAATGACAAAATTTTAAAAAATTGTTTAAGTCATTTCACATCATTTACTGCTGTGAAGGATCAATCAGCGTCAAGCCTTGAAACTCTTGTGTTAGTTCAATCTGTTTACGATTTTTTGGCCACAGTATCACTCGATGGAGGCAACTACAAGGTGTTATTGAAAATGGTGTACCAACTTTGAATACTTTAAAATGTAACTCGCTTTTCTCTAAGATATGACGCTCTTCATATTCAAAAAGTCTAGCGAAAGGAACATGCCACTGGGAATTCAGAAAAAAATCGAAAGTTTTGATTTTGTTTTACTTCTTGTTCTTTAAGACGAAATATTGCGAATAATAAACTTTTCATTCAAAGCATTACAGTAAAAAAAATCGACCATTTTTTGCATATGATCAGTTCCAAAATGCGCTACGCACTATAAAAAGCAACTTTCCCAGCTTTTTTTCCGGATTGCGCCCTAGTAAATGCTGTTGTACGAAGTTATTTTGTAAAAATCTGCATAAATTTGAGGGAATGAAATAGGTAAGCCACATTTTAAATCGTAATTTAAAATAACTTTTGGACCAAGGTCTTAAAATGTCATACAATAATATTTATATTTACAACAAAATATCTTTTTGCAGTTTTATCCAGAATTTGATTTCATAAGCGTTTAGTAAATATGTCAAAAAAGATAAGCAAATAAAATTATTGAAAAAAATTTGTTTAATTTCATTTATTTTTCCATTACGAAAAAACTGATAATAACCGGAAATTATAATGGAAAGTTTTTAATCGTCAAAAACAAATTTTGGGCCAATTATTATCGAATGAGATTAATATTTTTCGAGCAGGTAAATAGAGCTGTTCCTTCGGTGATTGTGTAACTTTAAAAGGGATGATTAATGAATTTTAATAGATTGCATGTACCCTGGTGGAAAAATATTTGAAGAAAGAATAAGTCCTAGAAAAACTCTGAAAAAATCTTAGAAACTCTGAAAAAGTCTTAAGAACTCGGGAATAACTTTGAATTTCTCAACGTTTTTGGAGTAATCAGAATAACTCTGAATTAGACTAGTCCAAAAACGTTGAGAAATTCATAGTAATTCTCGAGTTTCTATTTTCTAAGACTTATAAAGACTTATTCTTTCTTCAAATATTTTTTCTACCAGGGTAGTTTAGAATCGTATTTTTCTGACCTGACACCTTTCTGCAGGCTATAAACTTTTTAAACAGAAGATTTACATAGAATATTTGATTTCGGTAAACGTCTTTCTAGGTAGATTTTACGATTATTTTGTCGTATGGGTAGGGGTAAAAATGACAATGAAAATTGTAAACTTACCAGAAACCGTAGCCGTGTATTGCAACCATCTTCGAGTATAACAAGTATCCTTATTTTTTGAATACAACATTTTTTTATAATTTTTTTTTTTCTCTTTTAAAAAAAAATTTCACAATATTAATTCTTTAATATTCAAAAATAATAATCATAACTACAAAAAAATATTTTTGTTTTTGTTTGAGTCAAATATACTTAAAAACATAAATCACACTTTTGAGTTGAGTTTGACCACCACACAAGGATTGAATAATTTATTATGTCAGTCGGACATCAAAGACATCGCTTAATAAATATGAAAATTTATAATCAATTTTTTTTTGATTGATTAATTACAGAGTATTAAATCAAATCTCAAACTTAAATCAATGACATTATAGAAACAATTAAAAGATAACAGTTTATTTTTTTTTAAATATTTTTTTGAATAGAAGAAACCCGTTTTAAACTTAGCGCTGTAATGGCCAAGAAGCTAAATAAAACAAGTGAAAAAAAAAAACAATTGACTGAGTTAATTGTTGACATACCTTGTATAGACAGTGTTGATTACGCATTCGTTTGTTTTTTTACGTCATGTAAATAAAGAAAGATAAACAAACAAACACATACGTAATTAATATATGTAACGTATAAATGTAAAATATAAACAATAGGTTCCTGTATACATACTATATGATGTTGTTAAGATATTTTGCGCTCTCACGGGTAAACGCACTGATGTTGACGAAAAAATGTTGTTAATTTTTTTATAATGAACATTTTACATTTAAACTTTTGTTCTAGCTCTAACGGCTTACAACATGGTCCGTACAAGACCTCGACCCATGTTGCGAGAAACGATGTGAATTTTTTTGACAAAAAATCATCATCATTTAGTATCATTATTATTATTATTATAATTCGATACCGAAAATCGAATCAGAGCTTCCTCTGTGGGAATCAGGCATCGGATATCATTCGAATTGAATCTCATTTTCGACAGGACCATCGGACACATAACTTGGAATATTCAAGAAAATAATAAAGACATAAATAGTGACTTAAAATTTTTTATTGATGAAATATTAAAAAATAGTTTTATGACATATATGCAAAAACTTGACTTTTTTTAAATTTTTTGTTTTGATAATTAACTTTATCCTGCTTTCAAGTGATTGTTTATAAACATTTGCATTCATTAGTTGTTTAATAAAATATGGAAAATTGCCGGTAGTTAATTAAAATTATATTGAGTGATTCAACTGATAAATATTTGTGATTATTACCGATTTTAATAATTGAATTTTCCGTAGGCCATAAAACCTCACCTTTTCGGATGTGAAAAAATTCGATTACTTATAAGGAAAGTTTGTTTTAATCAGTGGAAAATATTATTTAAAAAATATTCAGTGCCATAATACAATAATTACATATACTATAATTACATATAAACGAAAAATTTGAAACGTGAAAGTGAAATTTTCAAAAATATTCTTTGAAATATTACAGTGAAACCTGTTTAAGTGGGCTTAGATATGTCAGAAATCTCTAGATATATGAAACGTTCATTCATAGACACTCGGATTTCTTCCCCATCAACCTCGGTATTTGGGAGACTGGCTATTTCAACCCGACTATTTGTGTTGAAAGTTGAAACTGAGTAAACCTCTTCAAGTGGTAAAAAATCTCAGGTTCTTTGAGATTCCAGTGTGAGATACCTTCCAGGCTCCACTGTATATTGGAAACATTATGGGAGTACTATATCATATATAGTACAGTTAAAGATATTACAAATAAAGGAAAATTTCAACGCATGAGTTAGTGGCGCAAATGTTTCTATTTGTTAATAAACAATAAATTGTTAATAGAATGGAACAGTTAATGTTAAAGTTGACTTACAAAATTAATAAATAGGCAACTGGAATGAGTATATTTTCGATTATTTGAAAATTACCTTTTAACTTAACATTTACGTCATACAAGTTGCCTAATTACTGATTTTTTTAAGTGAACTTTACCATTGATCGTTCCAATCAATTATACATTTATTGTTTATTAACAATTTGAAACATTTGGGCCAATCAAAAAAACTAATGGTTACTACTGATATTAGCCGATTGTAAAATCTTTTACTGTACTAATACACATCGTATAAAATATTTTAATAAAAAATACTTTTTAAGGAAGAAGCTTTTATTGTACTAAAAAGTAGAAAATAATTTTATCTATAAGCCACTCATATCCGACTATTTGTAAAAGCTTGAGGTGCTTAATATCAAGGATGAATTGGAAAGTAATGAGGCATGTGGAGTAGATGACGCGTTCCGATTCATTTTTGATATTTTAAATTTACCGCCTCAGGCTTTTACAAATAGTCGGGTATGAGTGACTTATAGATAAAATTATTTTCTACTTTTGAGTACAATAAAAGCTTGTCTCTTAAAAAGTTTTTTTTTTTTTAATTTTTAATTTAAGACTAAAAAAATGTATTTATATAAAATATGGTGGAAGCGATGGGAAAATCAGGACGGTGCAACCTTACCATGAATTGTCATCCAAATTAAATGTGCATGCAAAATTTCAGCTCAATCGGTTGGAGATATCTACTTCAAAATTGAGTTCAAAGAATCCACCGTAACATACATACATACATTGCAAGTTAAATAAAAGCTTTTAAAAAAGGTTTTATTTTTACATTTTTATTGCATTTTTTTTTACTTAGAAGCCACTCTATATATTATTGGGACTAATAATCCTGGACTGGTCCGGTAATACTTTTTATTCCCATTTACTTCGAAATACATACAACGACTGGAAATTCTACGTAAAAAATTCGTAAATTCAAATCAAGACATTTCCAATATATTTTTACGTTTTATTCGAAAAATTTCAGTCTAAACTGGAATTATTATTGTTAACAATTGATGGGAGTGGCATGGCGTCTAGATCAGAGTCAACAAACTTTTTTTAGGACTAGAAACCGCTCTATACAGACAACTTTTCAAACGGTAGTTTTTCAAATTGATCACATATTAAAACCGTGATTCTTGTATCAAAAATTAAAATATTTAAAAATAACTTTATGAAAAATCTAATCAATAAAATAAAAATATATATTAATAAAAATCAATATGCCTACATTATTAAAAGTATTAACAATTGATCTATAAATAAATGAAATTATGACGTAAATTCCAAAGTAATTACGTTAATTATTATGACAAATATTTTAATTATATCGTTATTAATTTCAAAGATAAATAGGTAGAGATACCTAATCAATATCGTATGTTTTATATATTTGAGATATTGTTTGATAAAAATAAGATAAACGTATTGATTATTATAGTCTAAGGTCTTAAAAATCAATAAAGAATATCTACGTCATTTTCATAAAATTGAAAAGAATCCTCCGTAATCTAATGAGCAAACGCGCCAGAAAACTTGTTCAAAATTGTTGGAACGAGAATGAAAATTCGTATACTGATAGTATTTAACATAAGAGTAAAGGTAAAATTGGAGAGAGTAGCCATAATCGTGTTATTTTACCTTAAAGAGTCTGTAAATTTAACTGATAAACTTTTTAATTTATTCAAATGATAGACTGTCAAATTAAAGTATTGATTTCTCTCCACGTTTCCGAGCAAAACATATTTTTAAGGAACTCATTACTTTCCTAAATGATACTGGGGTATTTTGCATAAGGAACCATCTCCAAAATCAAAATTTTGTGGTTAATAAATAAAGTAAATAATACAGAGTAATACAAACCAAATTGGATTAAAATCGTAGTTATTATTAATATATTCGCTGTGCATTAAAATGTATCAAAAAGTACCATTTTGGCAATTTTGATGAGCCTTTTGGTAATCGTAGTAAATTTGGGTCATACTTTTCAAATTTGTGATCAAAATTATTTTACCTTGCTCCTTGGTAAAATAAGGCAGTTCTCTAGTTCAACCATGCCTAGCTCTAATAGGTTTCAAGAATATGGTGTCCTGGTCCGGGAATTAAGCACAGAACTGATAGCTAGCGAAAAACTGATATCACAGCTGCAAAAAATGACCCAAAATTAGTTGGTTTCAAAACAATAAGATCGGATCAAATTTGCCTGTGTTATCAAAAAAATCGAATTTTTTACTTTATGACGGCATCAGAATCCAAAAAATTTAATTTTGCTCTATCACATCCAAATTTTTTTCAATTTTGATAAACCTAGTATGTAATCCTACTAAATTTGGGTCATACTTTTAAAATTTGTGATCAAAATTAACCTAGCTCTAATAGGTTTCAAGAATGTGGAGTCGTGGTCCCAGAATTAAGCACATTTGTGATAGCTAGCAAAAAACTGACATCATAGCTGAAAAAATTACCCAAAATAGAAAATTCCAATAGGCTCGGATCAAATTTGCCTATGTTATCAAAAAGTCGAATTTTTTAAGTTTTTGGTGTTTCATCATCAAAATCTAAAAAATAATTGTATGTAATTCTACTTAATTTGGGTTATTAATCTTTTCGACACTTGTAAATCTCTGCTACTTTTTTACGAATTGTGTGGTCAGTGGCTTTCGTTTAATGTATACGACAGAAAAAAAAAACAATAGACGAAAAACTTAATTTCTTTTAATGGAATAAGTATTCCGGCCATGATTAAAAACTCGATTTCCTTTATTACCAAACTTACCTATATCAATTCTCACGCAGACAAAAGAATCAAGAATCAAAGAATTTTTACTTCATTATGGACTCGGCTCACAGTTTACAACATTCAGTCGATTTTTGAAATAATCTACCTCTTAGACTATTAATTTTGATGTGATATAATTATTTGAAAATCACAGGCATTTTCCTCCTTAACATTTGATTTCTACAGATCTATACAGAATGTTCGATTTACATCTAGGCATATAAATATCACGAGTATGACAGATTTCCCACAAATCCAATTTTTTTAATTTACCAATTAAAATATCTGTTCAACACACATTCAAAACTTTTCTAAAGGATAATCAACGGTCCTGGGTCACATACAAATATGGTTTTCAAATGTCATAGGCTAGTTCCTAGCAGTCTCAGTCTACAATACTTTCAATTAAAAAATTGATACCTCTTTGAACTTAAATATTTTCATTTTTTTAGCTGTAATTTTTCAGGAATTTCGTCCTTGATGACCGCAAGCCAAAAATTTTAATTTATAATTAATTATCAAATACTTAGATAATATTTATGAGCCACTTGCATAAAACTTTTTTTGTCAATATATGTGAACTATTCGAAAAATTGATGTAAATAAATCGAATTCCAATTAAGACTTATGCTTAAAGTAGTCCGGCTGTTTGAGCAAGTACGGTGAATGTTCATTTTTTGCGGTAAATGATAGTTCAAAGATCTTTGAACACAATAAACTCAGTTTTTGGGCCTCAGCGGGGTCAAAATTTTGAATTATTTCATTTTAAAATTGTGATTTGTAACACAGTAACATTGGAAGAGCTCACAATAATGTTGATTGTACAAAAATTTATTGGTGATTGAGCTTCAAAAAACTTTCATCTTGAAGAAAATTTATCACAGATTCTGTTTATGCAACAAAAAAAAAACAGTACCTTACAGCGCTTTCCAAGAGAAAACATAAAAAAACTTTGGTTTTTGACGCTTTTAAGATATTTTTAGAGCAGTTTATTACATTTTCGTCATACAAATTGCCTAGTTAACTACACAGTTGACAACACAACAGCCGGACTAACTTAACCCACAAATTTTAATATTTTTTAAATTTTCTCTATATAACGTTATACATTTTTCATAAGCTCAATGCTCAATAGATTTTTCCCTTTCGCGACGCACATTTTTTAAGAGAAAGTTTTGTAAACCGCGTTGAGCGATTAGAATATTAGAATAGTTTTTTAGTAGGGGATAAAAATTTTTGTTTTGGCGGTCATCATGATTTGGGTCGTCACTTCGGTAGTGGCATGCATACCACATCATGACATACATGTCACGTTGAAAACACCGATTTACGACCGAACAATGTAGTTAAGCAACATTGAACATTGTTGCCTTTTTATTATTTATAAAAGTTTTTTATACCCATTGGATATCTTATATATAAAAGTTTACCTTCCATAAGTTTATGACTGCAAAACTCGAAAAGTAGTCTATGAGTTGGTTTGAAATTTTGACAGATCGTTGGATTTATATCCAAAAGCATTTACCCTCTAAAACACCTCCCGTGAGCACGGACCTGTTCTGTGCGATCTATGTATACATACCTTCTAAATGATTTTCTTTGTACATTATAAATATTTTTAAGGAAAAATTTTTAAAATGCAAATAAAATTATTTTATAAAAATTTTTGAAATTTCAAATAAAAATATAGGTAGGTATTTAACGCTAATATATACAAACATTCTTGATAAGGAAAAAATATATTCAATAGAAAATTATAAGATTAGCATTAAAACATATATTTTTAAAACTGCGGTTTAAACATATATAATTAATTCATTTTAATCCGAAGTGGGATTTTACTTTATTTAAAATGATTTTCCATTAGATACGTCGGCCTTAATTTTAAAATAAAATACGTTGAAGTTAAGAATTAAATGAGCAAATAAATTCAGCTGATGAAATATCAAATGAAAATTTATCAGTACTTTTAATATAACATCTTCCTTCAATCTTTTTTAAAAAATTGAATAAAAAATAAACAATTCAACGTATTAAAGTTTATTTTTTTTCTTTATTCTGTAACTGAAATATTGGAAATTTGTTGTGAACAAAATATCTTGAAAATGTGAATCACGTTTTTTTATAATTGCCCTAGAACAAATCGTTTAATGTTTGATTTAAACTTTGTCAATGTATTTTTTAATACATGCGATTTCGCAGCTTTATAACCTGCGTGACTGCTCCTAGTCCCACCTAGAGAAAACTGATTGTTTTTTTAATTATCTAAATAACTAAACAAATCGTTTAATGTATATTGATTTAATCTTTGTAAACTTATTTTTTAATATCTACAAGCAATTTCACATCCTTATAACCTGACTGATTGGCCCCAGTCCTACTTAGAGACTGACTGACTTTTTTTAAAATAGTCTATTTGCCAAAACAAATCGTGTAATGTTTGATTTAACCTTTGTCAAAAGGGTATTCAATATGGAAAAATAAATTATGTAATTTGATAAAAATTAAAATTTATGTAGAAATATACTTAAACATTATGATTTTGAGTCATAAAAGCACATTATTGTTTTATTATATTAAAATTAAAAGTCGTAATATTTAATCTGTACTTATATCATGTTACCTAAAACACGAGCCGCCATGATGTGACATCATATTGGCAAAAATAATAAGCATTAATTACTAATTTGTTGATGGCTTTCTTGTGATTGTAGATTATGTTACCCTTAACTTTAACTTTATTTATACATATAATAATTATATACACAACTGTTGCTCTTACCAATATTACGTCACCAAAATGGCTGACAACTTTTTTACGAAAATAAAAACGGTTTATAATTTAACAACAATAATTTAATTTGTTTTTGTTAGATACATATGCGTAAAATACTCTTCAAAATACCTATACTCATATTCAATTTTTAAGTATTTTATTATTTTTCCAAAATAATATATCGCACATAATAAATAACGGTGTCACTTAACATAGGTGTCAATTAACATATATTTCACTTGTAAATAGCCAAAACGGACCAATGGCATCTCGAGATATCTGATCAGATATGCATACATCATAACATGCAACCACACTTTACTTACTTCATTTGCCATGAAACCTTCATCCATCTTGATATCTTTAGTAGTTTTTGAGCAATGAAAACATATTTCGAAAAAAGTTACTGTTTTAGTATATCGATTTCACAATGATGTTTGTGCAGTTTCTAACGACTGGGGCGTATCTTTTAGGGTTAAATTATTTACTTCTTTCGAATTCCTCAATATATTTTGTATATCTTCCAATGATTTTCCCTTTGTTTCGGGCATAATAAATATTGTGAAAAGTACACCGAAAATACATGAGACAGCAAAAATAATAAATGGTATATGACTGCCAAAGCCATTGGCAACAGGTTGATACAATATTACAATTAAAAATCCTAACATAGCCAAATATAAATCAGTAATACATAACGCTTTGGCTTTAATATTTGTTGGAAACATTTCACTTGGAACCATAAGCGGAATAGCACCCAAACCAACACTATACATGATTATATAAACCATTAAAGCTGTCACAGGGACCCAGCCGTAAGCTTCTAAGTCCGTAATTTCATGAAATTGTATATAGAAGTATACAGCTTGACTAGTTAAGGCAATGAAACACCCAATCGAAGAAATAATTAATAGGGGACGACGTCCAACTTTGTCAACAATTAACATAGCAAAAAAACCACTTAGAAATTGTGCCGCACCAAATATTATAGCTGAAACAGATCCACTAAAAAAACCATCGGCTCTAGTGAATATTAGCTCGGCAAAAATTTGCATCGCATATATACCACTCATCATTTGCATGCTTTTAAGACCAAACATAATAACCATACCCTTGAAGTATGCTTTGTTTTTTATCAAATCAGACCAATACGATGTTTGAGACATTTGAAATTCAACTGTTTTTGACATATCCTCAAATTCGACATCTACATTTTCCACACCACGATATTGTTGTAAAGATTTCTTGGCTTTATCTTGCTTTTTTAGCATCAACAAATAGTATGGCGTTTCTGGCACCCACCAAAAAGTGATACAAAAAATTATGGGAGAAATCATTCCAATTAGTGCCATTTCTCGAATCGATATCCATGGTGCAACACTATATAAAACTAAAGCTCCCAAATCCAACATTACTGTCATACAATTCCCCAATTTTCCTCGAATATCATCTTCGGCAATTTCACCAATAAACATTGGCAAAATTGTGAATGTAGATCCATCTGCGACACCTACTAAAAATTTAGCTAGTAACAAAGTTGGGACGTCTGTTGCTATAGCAATTAATATCCATCCCATCAAATATGGTACACCAGTAAGTAATATACTACGACGTCGTCCAAAATAATCAGCACAAAATGCTCCCAAAGGTGCTCCAGGTAAGTCTGCAAATAATTCCATGGAAGCAACCCATGAACCTTCTTCCACAGTTAAAGGTATTGTAGAATCATTTGCATATAATTTGGGAAATGAAGCTGATACCCAGACAAAATGCATACCACTTGTAAATATTACCATAGAAGCTAAAAACAAATTAGAATTATGAAAAAAAATTTAATGAAATTTTAAATAGTAGAGAATATAGACATTTCCCTTCGAAAAAATTACCGGAAAGCTGATTTTTTGCGTGACTTTCTATTTGTGGCTCCCAATAAAACCCCATAAATTTGATATGGAGATAGCTGAAATCTTAGGAAAGGCCATAGGCTAATTTTTATCGCTTAAACTACCCTTTTCACTTCTATTCTACGCTAGATAAAATCAAATTAACAAAATTCGTCAAAAAATCTGATTGACTTTTCCATCACATTTAAAGTTGGGGTTCTATATATAAAGAGAGGTAGACAGGGTGGACCATTTTAATATATTATGGCTAAAAGCTCGTTTTGTAGCAAACCAATCAACTAACTTAAACAAGTGTTGCCGAGCTTGATGGGGGACATCATATTCTGACATTCTCCGGCTTTCTTTAATAGCCAATTTAGTTCCTAAAAGGTAAGAGGCAGAATAACACTATAAATTAGAAACTTGATCCGCATAAAAAAACTAAAATTTTTTATTAAAAACATTTTTTCAAAAGTCAGCTTTCGGAAAAATATGTCATTATTGCTATTAATCGAAGGAAAACACGCTAGTTACAAAAAAATGATTAAGCCAAATGTCGTCAAGAGTAATAGAAGTGATAGTTTCAACTGAAATGATAGTTTCAACTTCAATTGGCCTTGTTCTTCAAATGATCTCGAAAATTTACGAGGACAGGATTTAAATTAACACAGGCGAATGACCTTTATTGTCCTTGATAACTTTTGTCTTTGATAATGTCCCTTGATCACAATAAATGCAATCGAAATATCGATATTTAGAGACATGTAAGTCCGTTGTATGTTTTTTAATTGTATTTTTTAAATAGAATTTATTAATATACAATTTTATTTCGAGTATCGTGGTATTTATTTCAATCACAATAAATACAGTTTTGGGGCTTCTTGCGGGGCAAAATTTTGAATTATTTCATTTTAAAATTGTGATTTTTAACATAGTACCTTATGGAAGATCTCAAAATAATGTTGATTGTACAAAAATTAATCGGTGAATGTGCTTCAAAAAAGTTTTCATCACGAAGAAAATTTATCACAGAAAACATAAAAATTTTGGTTTTTGACGCTTTTACGATATTTTTAGAGCATTTTAGTAAAATTACGTAATACAAATTGCCTAGTTTACGATATTTTTCGAGCATGATACTAATGCTTACATTAACGTCATACAAATTGCCGAATTTCTTCCGAAAGATAACTATTTTCGAATGAATACTTTAGTGAATTCATTCAAATGAATCATTATCGCGTAGCCGCGAGTAAAGGCTAGTGATTTATTAATTTATAGATGTTTATTAAACAAATTTTAGGTTATTCAAAGATTTTTCCAGGATTTGTTGAAGGTGTTCAAGTTTTTACCTTGATTTATTATATTTATTCTTACCTCATTCTCGTAATGAAATTTTTTCAATGGTAATTTATTCAGTGTTTTTTTTTATACATACATACGGCCTATCTATTTATACAGTGTGTCCAATTAAATTGGCTCCATGGTAATTTTTTTTAAATATTTGTTTTATGAAAAAATATCAATTTTTGTATTTTTGTATAGTCATGGGCAAAATTTACATTTTTCGACAAACCTCGAATACAAACAATTGATAGCTGAATATTTCATATTGCATTGCTATAGGCCGTACAGTCCTTTTTATCAAAAATAATTTTGTTTCATAAAACAAATAATAAAAAAGTTGCCCATATAGTGGCAACTTAATTGAACACACTGTATATAAGAGAAAGTGGGGCACAATGAAACAAGAAAGTGTTTCTGACAGACATTAAACTTGATCTAGATTTTCAACCCAATGCAAAACTGATTATACTTCGTAACTGGTGATCAATAGATTAACAAATTAAATTAGAAAGTTGTTATTGATTAAAAAAGTAACTTTGTTCGAAACATTTTTCCGCAAACCGTACAGTTAAGGCAAAAACAGACTGACAAATTTTACCCAAAATTGTTTTTTCGTATCCAAATTGTTATTTCGTATAATTATTTCTGCAAAATCTAGAGACTCTTCGAAAAAAATTTTCCAAAAAATTCAATTAAAGTGGTTTGTTTTTCTATAAAGACCATTTTTGTTCAATTACTATCTAAACTATTCGGTTTACAAAAAAATGTTTGCGTATTTATAAGAAAAACTTTTTAATTTAAAACGTTTATCTAATTATTGTCAGTTAGGAATCAAAGTGAGGTTTTAATTGAACTTGAAAACTTTGATCGAATACGATGTCGGTATAAGATGTATGCCTTTGAAACTAACATTTTTCGTTTAAAGCATTTTCCTCGATTAAATTTAATAATCGAGTTTAGCATATTTCAACTTAAGAAACATCCTGTATATATATATATATATGTATATAAATATGTATCTCTATATGTCTGTACCCTCTCTAGTGGGCGCAATTTAAGTCCAATTTGAATAAAATTTGGTATCAAGAGGGGTTTTGGTATTTGAAGGGTTAAGTTCGTTAATGAGAAAAATCGACTGATAAACAAAGGAGAGGGGTGCGCAAAGTATAAAATTTTTAATTATTTCAAAATAAAAATCTTTTTGTATTTTTTGATCAGTTTTAAGCAAAAAAGTACTCTTGTAAATTTTTTCTCAAGGCGCTTAGTTTACAAAATAAAAATTAATAAAAAATTAAAAATATATTAAAAACAAGTGAAAACAAACAATTGACTGTGTTAATTGTTGAAATACCATGTATAGACAGAGTTGATTACTCTGTCACATTACACATACATACATGTCATACATATAACTGATATTCCCATATAATACATACTAAAAAATTTGCGCATAAATTGCGCTCTCACGGGTAAACATTGATGTTTACGAAAAAATGTTTAAAACAAAAGTTGTTTATTTTTTTATGAGAAACATTTTTGTTCTATCTCCAACGGTTTACAAGATAGTTCCTACGGACCCAAGACCCAATTGACCTATGTTGCTCATTTACGAACTTGACCTCACTTTTTACGTCTTCAGCACGCTATAAAAATTTCATCTTGATATATCTCTTTTCGTTTTTGAGTAATCGTGATGACAGACCGACAGACGACAGACGGCAGGCAGACAGACAGACAACCGGAAATGGACTAATTAGGTGATTTTAAGAACACCTATAGCAAATTTTTTTTCATAGCATCAATATTTTTAAGCGTTACAAACTTGGGACTAAACTTAGTATACCTTGGTATATTTTATATACATAGTATACAAATTTTTTTAAGAAAAAAGTGTTATTTTTTCAAACTCTTAAGTGGCGAATTTAATATCTCGAAACCGGTGTAAAATTCAGCCTAAATCTTAAAACCATTAATAATTTTCATTAAATTTTTTTACCTGTAACAGCACCAACGTATTGCAGCCATCGTCTTGTAACACAAGAATTTAATGGACGAATAATATCTAACATTTTCCCGGACACATCAAACCAAAAAAAATAAACTGAAAATCTCGAACACACTCACAAAATACCTTTTCAAATATATAAAATATCACTTAGAATTCAAACAAACTGGTTTAAATAAATAATGGTTTTTAAATCACGATTTTTTAAATATAAAAAACGTAAAAGCATAAAATAATAATACTACAATTTTTTTTTAATTTTAATGCTAATAATCGTCGGTGATTGGTACTTCTTCTTTACTAGGTACATGTTTATTTACTATTTCAAAAATAATAATTAAATTAAAAATTACATATGGAAAAATTCGTTGCTAAAAACCCGTTCACCTAAGAATGTTTAGACCCGGTAAAATCCATCATTGATCACGAATAATTTTCGGATGGAAAATTTTTGCAAGATCCCATTTAGAAAATACGCCTGAACGTAAAAGTGCAGGTTTCCGGTTTTTTTTTAAAGAAATAAATAATATTGATCGAATCGCTTCGGAAATTTTTATCATTAAATTGGGGCTAAAATTGATAAAAAATGTTCTTACACAGTTTTCTCTTAATTCTCCAGTTTTCGTCAAATTTGAAAAAATGCGATTTTTGCGATTTTTTCAGCTCTCAAAAAGTGTACGAAAAAATCAAATTTTTGAAATGTATAAAAATTTGGAAAAACGGTTTTTTTTCAATTTTCCGGGTGTTGCGTTTGTGGAAAATGAAATTTTTCGAACTTTTCTGTTAATTTGACTTTATTTCGAGTCGATTGGTTAAAATCTCATCTTTCTAGCATGTATAGAATAGGAAATCGTTATTTTTGGGGTGATTTTTCGCGCGCTCTCTTAACAATGAACAATCAAGCACTTTAAATGCAATTAGGCTAAAAATTTTGGCGATATATTATTGAGTAAGCTTTACACTACAAATTTAAATTAAAAAATCGTTGAAATCACGTTTTTTTCAAATTTTACGGACTCGATAACTGGAAGTTTTCTACTAATTTTGATCTCAATTATATAATAAAATTTTTGTCGAAGCGATTCCGGTCAATATTAATTATTTGTTTAAAAAAATTATTTTAAACAATATCCTACCAGGTTACCCACCGGGAACCTGCACTTTTACGTTCAAGAGTATTTATTAAACGAGATCTTGTAAAAATTTTCCATGCGAAAATTATTTATATTCAATGGCGGATTTTACCGGGTCTATTTAATAACAAATTTTATAAATTACTATGGAAGTGTGCTGCTATCATGCAGGCGCCCATCCAGTGCTACATTTGGAGGGGGGTAAGGTTAGTCAGAGACTGAATACAAGGATTGAAAGTGGTATAAGCTGTGGATATTTTTTTTTAGTATTGTACCGATACCGAGAAAATGAGCAACATAGGTCATTTGTGTCTTAAACCCTTAAGATCCATCTTGTAAACCATTAGAGATAGCACAAAAGTTTAAGCATAAGAAATGTTCCTTATAAAAAAATAAATAACTTTTATCTAAAACATTTTTTCGTAATATCATTGTTTCCCCGTGAAGGAGCAAATTAGAGCTAAATTTTGGTGTCCATTTTCTCCAAAACTATAAAAGATAGGGAGATGAAAATTTATGTGCAGCTTCAATATACCGTGGGATAGCACGGTTTTTGTTAATTTGTTAAATGAGAATACATACTTGAAACTTCGTGAGTGGCTTCCTTTTGATGAGTCTACCAAACTTTCCTCTCGATTTTTTTTTTGTTTGTAAAGTACTGCGTTTTCAAATGAGCATATGATCGAAATATGCTGGATACATGAATTTTTCAGAAAACATACATGTATTAATCACTTGACAGATTCTTATAGCCAGTTCGACAAAAAAAAATAAACACAAAATTTTGTTAAGTCGATTAATATATACCTAAATAACAAGCCGTAAAATTCAAAAAATAAAATTAAAATACACACATGTATTGTAAAATTTCTTGAGGTTTTTAAATTTTTTAAAAGTGATTTTAATTTGTAACAGTTAAACCACACAATAAAAATGTAGAAATTCTCAAGGAAAAATTTCAAAAAATAACCTTCTAGAGATACTTCAAACGGAAACACTTAAAAAATTTTTCTAATTCTTGAAAACTTTTCTTTTGTATTTGTAAGACTTTTTAAGCCTTTGATCTGAAATATTTTCACAAGGTTAAAAATACTGAATGTGCCTTTTAAATTTATACACCTTAATATCTTGTTTTGTAGTTAGTCCTGACATCAGATTAGACTATAGTTCTTCAGATTTCTTGAATAACTAATTTAGATCCTAAACGGTAAGAGATAGAATAACATTTTAAATTAGAAAGTTGATGCTCATAAAAAAACTAACAACTTTCGTTTAAAACATTTTTTCGAAAGGAAGGAAGGACCACTTAAGAATGTCATTATTTCAAATACGCTTTAAGTATATCGATAATTGTAGGACAAAGTCATGGGCACAGACAAATGTTCTCTATTGCCCTTGACAACTTTTGGTTAAAGCATTTTACCGTAGTTAGCGTGTTTTCTTTCGATTAAATGCTATAATGGCATATTTTAAGGTCATACCTATAACCTACACGGTCATATTCTATGTCTTACCGTGTAAGATCTAAATTGGCTATTAAAGAAATCCATGGAACTAGGTCCAATCTATTGTCAGAACATGATGTCTCCCATCAAACTTAGCAACTTTTGTTATTTTTTCAAATTATTTTTTGATTGGTTTATTAAAAAACGAGATATTAGCCATTATAGATTAAAATAACCCACTCTGTATATATAGATTATTATGATTAATTTTATAACGATTATTAAAGTAAAACTCCAGAAATTCTGAAATAATACAATATAAGACTTAATAGAAACTTAAAAGTTCAAAATATGTCTGATGTAGGATCAAAAACAAAAATTCGACTGACCAAGACCAAGACTGAGATTATTTATGCAAAACCAAGAATCATCTCTGCAAGACCAAGACACGATTCTGCAAGATCAAGACATATTTTTGCAAAATCAAGACTAAAACTAATAATACAATACCAATACCAAGATCAAAATAACTATGGTCTTGGTCTTATTCTTGGTCTCGCTCGACATCACTATAAACGGTACAGTAAAAAAAATCAAAGTTTTTTCTCTTACTATGATCTTTTGAATAAATTTAAAAAAAAAAACAGTCCCACACTTTAAATATAAACTCGAAATTATAATAGCGTATTCTATAATGTTTGAAAAAGTACTCCAAAAGGTAGATTTTCCTAATAAAAAGCCACAAAAAAATATATATTTCGGAAAAATAAACACGATTTGTTGCCATAAAATTAAATTAAATTTTAAACCTTTTTATTCTAGCAAAAACGCTGTCTTTGGTGACGTATATTTTGGTGACGTAATATTGATAAAAACCATTGGCATAGGAGTCCGAACGGTATAGCCTTTTCCATGATATTCATGTACACAATAATAAACCCAGATCGTAGTTCTCTTTTCCGCCACTGCTTGCGCAAGAATTCAGGACGTACAGATGCTTTTACACAATAATAAACCCAGATCTTAGTTCTTTTTTCTGCCACTGGCTTCGCAAAAACTCAGGACGTATGGATGCTATTATTACCTGTCCCCTAAATAGAGACCATTCGTTCAACATTACGTTCGGGAATCCTTGTATCTATACTTCGTGATATGTATAAATAAAGTTGATGGTAACATAATCTACAATTACTATGAAAGCCATCAACAAATTAGTAATTAAGACATATTATTTTTGCCTATATGATGTCACATCATGGTGGCTCGTGTTTAAGGTCACGTGATATACAGATTAAAAATTATGACTTTTAATTTTAATATAATAAAACAATAATGTGCCATTATGACTAAAAATCAGAATTTTTAAGTATATTTCTATATAAATTTTAATTTTTATCACACTTATTTCTCAAATAATTTATTTTTCTCTAACGAAAGTACCCTATTGACATGACATTTAATCTTCAAATTTATTTGAATACTACAAGTATTGCCCATGGGTGGTAATTTTAGGAAATATTGTATGGTTTTTGATAAATAAATAAAAAACTTATTTGTCATATAAAAATAAAATTTATTCTACAATAATATTTACAGTTTTAAAAATTCTTAAAAAAAAAGTCTTGAATTCTGATTGTAGTGTAAAATCGTGAATCAATTATTTTAATATGTATATAATTTATGCACTTTGCTCCGTGTGGATTTTCATATGACTAACCAACACATGTTTTGCAGAAAATTCTCGGCCACATTTCGTACAAGGAAATGGTTTTTCACCAGTATGAGTTCGTAAATGCGTTGTAAGATGATTTACTTTATAAAATGCTTTACTACAATACGAGCAAATATGCTTTCGTTCGCCTAAAAAATTCGAGAGCAAATTAAACACTTCTGGGAGCATTCGAATCAAAAAAGCATTTTTACTAAATTTTTTAATCTGTAATACTAACCTGTATGTATACGTTTATGATCACGTAAATTATGTTTAGTTTTAAAACGTTTCTCGCAAATCTCGCAGCTAAAATTAAGCTCCGTGGTGTGCGTTAATTTATGCTGATATAATTGTGATCGCCATTTAAACATATTTTTACAAATACCACATTGATATTTTTTCTCGGCACTATGTGATGTTAAATGACTTTGTAAACTTCCACTATCTTTAAATTTGGCCGCTGAAATCAATTTTTAGTATGAGCATACACTCTAAGACAAAATAAACGCAAAAGTTAAACCATTTTAAGTGATATTACTATAAAAGTACATGTAATTCATATATAAAATTACAGCTATAGCACTTAGAATGTTAAAACACGTGTATTATTTGTGAAATAGAGGTAGGTACATACACCGAGTAAACACAGTAATAATACCGAGTAAACTCGATTTACTCGATACCTAGTGTAAATGATTTTGAGAGGAATTTTGGAATATTTAAAAAACAATAATTACCACATATTTTACACTCATATCGCTTTTCGCCCGTATGAATTCGTATATGAACATTTAAATTTGCTCCATCACTAAATACTTTCCCACAAAATGTACATAAATACGATTTGTTTTTATGAACCTAGAAAAAAAAGTTTGAATCACCTCAAAGACCAGACAATGGATTAATCTGACAAGTACATCTTTTGTATTTTCCTTTCTAGAGATTAAAATAATAGTATTTTCTCGACACATTTTTTGCAAGAAGCACCCGTTCTGAGAAAAATATAATACGTTAGTTGCCTGATGTCGAATTTGCCATATTAAGCATAAAAATGTAAAACTAAACTTGATATCATGACAAAATTGGAAAGTGAAATTAAAATTGATTAAAAAACGAAGAAGTTATAAGCATTCAAAGATTATTATCCATCTCCTTTTAGTAAAACAAAGTATTATATGTATTTTATAAGTATCTCTATGGTGATATCGGGCAATGACGTCGCTAACTTATATCTTCCTCTTTGAATAAATAGGAATTTTAAACGTTTTTGCGAGCTTCTAAAGTTTTTAAAAAACCAACTTCACTTTCCTGCCCGGGCAGTGAGAATTCTTCACCTGAAGTGATAAAAAAAATTTAGTCAACATGCCTATTTAACAAAAAAAAGCTGTTTGTTCGTTGCAAGAAGAACACTATCTAGGAGGAATATAATTTCGATAGGTGTTTATAACAATATTATATCTTTGTCTCAGTGGTTCTGAGAACTAAACTACAAATTCCAATAGGAACTTATTACCTGCTTATGTTGACTAAACCGTCTTCCATCCGTAAAAGTTTTATCACAAACATCACACTTTCGAATAATTGTATTTTTATGTTCACTTCGATGTTGACGTAATTTTTTCCCACAGCCACAATCTTTATTACATATCTGACAGATTTTCGTACGGCAATGTCTCTTCAATCCAAAACTTGTACTATATACATTATTGCAAAATTGACACATAAAAACATTTTTCAAATGTGTCAATTTATTATGATCCGCATATTCGAATATTGTTTGAAATTCTATTGAACATTCAGAACATTCGTATTTATTGATTTCCTCTTCTTCTTCTTCTTCATGATCATCATCGGTTTTTGATCCACCGGGATCATTAAAATCATCAAATAATTCTTCTTCTTCTTTAATGAAAACATCACATTCGGTTTTAAGTGTTGTATTTGTTAAAGAATTCTCTTTTGAATCGTCAGAATTTTCAAAAGAATTTGAAATTTTCGTTTTATTTATTTGTTGGAGTAATTTTTCAGACCATAAACATTGAATTTTAAATTTATAACTTTGTTCTAAATTTTCAGAGCATTGTGAGCATAACTTTTTTGGTAAAGAATCATCTGTTGATATCTACATAAGATGGAGGAAGCATTCATTAAATAATTGTTCAGTTAAACGGGGATATGGAAGGTAGAAGTAAGGCGAACAATCTTAAATAGGGGCAAACATTATCGAACACTAGATGTATTCTTTGATAGGGGTCTAAGTAAAAAAGTGTCTAGCTGAAAACAGACAATAACAGTTCTAAAATTGGCCATAATGGCGCTTGTGTAGCAAAAGGTATTTGATGTGAATTTCTCTATCCATCTCTAACAACTTGTTTAGACCTTTAATCTTACTCTTATTACTTTCTTTTAAAATTTACACTTTTGCTACAGCAGCGCTACCAATTTTCTGCTTTTCGTGGACACTTTTTAAATCAGGTATGATTCTTCTTATCTCTACTCTCGATAAACGTAGTGAAAGAAAACAGCGATATGATAAGAAACAATGTAATATCTAGCAGTAATTTTTTGTGGAAAGAAAATCAATTTAACTCAAAGTAGAACCAACGATACTGACAAATCGATTAACTCTAATACTATCACTCCCAAAATTCCGTAAGTCCGAGATGTCTGATTTAAAAAAGCTTGATTTACAGTTTTAAGTTTCTTTAAATGCAAAGATGGTTTACCACTTTCTTTTTTGGTTAAAATCTGTTAAGACACCAACCAGATTCCTGGCCTACTAGATTCAACCTTGAGGCAACCTGGCAGGCCTACTAAGATTCGGCTCATATAAACATGAAACATACTTTCTGTTTTTAACTGTGCTGCCTGTGCATGGGAAACATATTCAGTTCTCCATATCCCATTCAGATCAGTATGTACTTCTCATTCACTAGTAGATGATACATAGTTAAAAATGAGTTGTCTGTATTGTAGTTTTAGTGAGATAAAGTGAGCAAACAATAAATATGTTGTGTAATTCACTGAATTTTGCAAGAATTTTCTTATCATTATCCAAGAATGTACCAAAAACGAAATTTTTAAGACTTTTATATTACTTACATGTACAGAGGCACACTCTTCTAACATTTCACTGTATGTTTTTAATTTTTCCATTGGACTTTTTTGAAATATTGAAATGAAATCTTCTTTAATTTTTAAACAAATTCGGCAGATTGTCTCAAAATCAAAAGATTCATTCGCTTGATTTTCCATTATTATTAAAGTATGTTTACAATTTCTAAATCAGAGTATATATGTCACAGATTTGTATGCCAATTTTAGATCGCTAGCATGAAAAAAAAGATGCTGAATTTATCATTTTCTTTAAAAACTAGTGTATTAAGAGACGAAAATTGGATTCCATCACTCAAAATATTAACCCACAATCAACTTTTTAAGAATTTGGTAGCTGGTTAAAGTATCTTTCGATGTTTTGTATTCATTTTTCCCAAAACGTTTAGCACCTTTGATTCGTTTTTCCTTTACACCTGATGTTGGGGGGACTCGCAAACGGAAGGTTTCTTTAATAATATCAACTTCTATTAACGTTTTATAATTTTAATTTATTAATAAATTTTTCTTCGATATATAAATAAACATTTTCCAAATTTTATAAATTATTATCGAAAATTTCTAGAAAAATATATAGCTGGAAATTTACAATAAAATTCGAAATTTTAAATAGCATTTTTTTGTTTTAATTGTGTTTTTTTTAAATATCGCATAAATTTTTAGTTAAAGCGCATCTATTTCTTTTAACTACTTTTATTCCGGTGATTCAGTATGCGTTTTTAAATGACTATTCAGTACATGTTTAGCTGAAAATCCTCGTCCACATCGACTGCACACAAATGGTTTATCACCAGTATGAATTCGTAAATGTACTCGAAGATTATCAAGTCGATTGAATGGCTTATTACAATATGTACAGATGTATTTACGTTCACCTAAAAAAAATTTTTTTGTGTAGTCATATTCATAAAGTGTGGATTCACCTAGAGGTTGCCATAATTTTATTGCTATCCTCTTAAAATAAACCCTGGTATCCATGTCCTTTTTTTCCATTATGCACACTGTTCTCAAAAAGCCATTCTATATTCTAGACATAGAAAAAGGTGCGCGTTCTTGATCTATCAGTTAAATGAACTTTTACAAAAATAAAGCAGTCCGTGATCCTTCTACTCCCAGGATCTCCAAAAGCTTAAAGATGGCCCTGCTGACAGACCCAACAGAATCAAGGATAATAAAGTTACACTCATGAAAATATGGTGAATTTTTAACCAAACAAAAAGTTTCGCTTATCGTTTTTATTTTTGCGGAGTGTAATTATTATTTTAATCGCAAGATTCATCTCGTACCTGTGTGTATATATTGATGTTCTCGTAATTTATGTTTAAATGTAAATCGTTTCCCACAAATATCACAAACAAAATTTCGTTCTGTTGAATGTGTTTTAATGTGTCGTTTTAATGTATTTCGTCGTGCATACGATTTTTTACAAATTTCACATTCATACTTTCTCTCATTAGAATGTGAAATTAAATGATCTCGTAATGGATAACCTGATTTGAAACCTAAAAATAAACACAAAGTTTGTGTATTATTCATATATCAAAAAAGGGTACAAAATAGACGCGTATTTGAGAGTCTTTTCAAAAGGCTGAAAATTTGAAAGACAATATTGTCTAACAACTTTATCCTCTACGTAAAGTTTCTTAGCCGGGGCTTGCATTTCAGGAAGGCAAAAATACAAAAATCATTTTATCCAACAATCGAAAGAAGAAGAAATAGATGTTCATTATTCTACACCTTAAAAATTAGCAACTTCTCAAATTTTCAGCCATTTGAAATGATTATAAAAATATTCCTGGTTGCTCTAGTGCTATAAACATAATTTAAAAAATTGTTTTTACCGCATATTTTACAACAATATGGTTTCTCGTTGGTATGAGTTCGTAAATGGACTCGTAATGATGAACCACTTTTCAGTGCTTTCCCACAATAAGTACATAAATACTGATTTTCATCCGAATGTACCTTTAAATAGAAAGTTATTCGATTTTATTAGTGTTCAACTTTCATGTAATAAGGGTTCCATTTTCAATATTATTTTTAAATATGCCGCCATTTTTGGTGTTTTATCATCGTGTACAAGTGAAAAATGAATAATAATACAAAAGAAAAAAATGCCCCTATTACCCAGACCAAGAGATTGTCTGTAAACTCCTTTAGAACAACTTATCATCCGAAGGCGAGACGTCCTCGAGTTAGAGATATTTTAAGCAGAAGAAGGTATATAATTATATCATTGTCACGCGCCACGTAAGAGATCACAGCTGCTTCGTCGGGATCTCTCCCAGGATTGATGGATCTAAGGTTTCGGATCGGAACATTTTGAATCTGACGCCTTTCAGATTTCTGCAGATGATAACTTGTATTAAGGGATTTGGGCACCTCTCAGCATGGCGAAGATTACCGATTGAAAAACCGTCACATAATGACAAAGAGGAAAGAATTCCTTTATTCTAGGTCCTTATATGACCTAGAATATATCACCAGAGTTATCAAATTAATATAATATAAAAAATTCAATGCAATGTGTAGAAAGAGGTATTATATTGTACATTGTCTTAATGTCCGATCAACCTTAAGACACTTTATTTGAAAGAAAAATAAATATAAAAAATTTCACTTACGCTCATATGTTGCTCAAGTTTGGACTTAAATTGAAACATTTTATTACATTCCGTACACCGATATTCTAGTTTCGGTTGACCTTGACCTAATTTTTTGAAACGTATTTTATGCATCGTTTTTACACGCTGCTTTTTATGTGTGTATAAATGTTTTTTAAACTGTACTTGTGATTGTAAAATTTGTTCACATAAATTACATTTAAATAAATGGACGCTATCGTAATGACTTAAATAATTCTCTTGTGTTAAAAAAATTTCATCGCACAATTCACATTTTATTAATTCCGAATTTTCTTTTATTTCATTTTCAATATTTTCCTCTTTAAGAATAATTTCCATTTCAGTATTTTCGATATTATCGGATATTGTATCGTAATCATTATCGTTTTTTATGTCATCATTATTATCAAATTCTTCGTCATAATATTGTTCGGCTTTTATATTGTGCGGTTTTGTTTTTGAAATGAAATTTTGCATAATTTTTTCGGATAATAGGCATTGTATTTTTAATTTGTAACTTAATTGTAATTGTTCCGAACATTTTATACATATTTTTTTCGGTAGTATATCAATAATTGAAACCTAAATTAATTGGAAATTTCGAGTTAAAAAAAATGTTTTTAATAAAGTTTTTACAATTTAAGGTGGTTTACACTAATCGCTCACTACTTTGGATTATTTGTGAATTTTTGTCTGTTCTTGTTTTTTTTTTTTTTTTAAAGGTAATTTCGAATCAGATACAACTCATTTATTTCATTCGAAGATTGGAATAATAATTTTCACAGTATTACCTAAATTCGATCCAAAATATCGCTCTTAGATGTACGATATACGATATCTTGAAAACTGTTATTCCAGTCTCCAAAAGAATTAAATTTTTGAGTATTTTTTGATCGAAATTGCTCCAAAAATATAATACAAAAACAGAAATTTCTGACTGCATTTAAAGATTAAATACAAAAAAAACGCTTTCAAGGACAATATTTAGGAAACCAGTTATTCAATCGACAATTAAACGCAGTTTTTGATTTTTTTGGACAAGATCCTCTTAGCAACTGTGTTTGAAAGTGAACAAATCAAAAAAAAAAAAATAATAATTAATCGAATCAAAAATAAATGAAGGGTCTAATGACACCAACGACGGACCAATCCTATCCTTCAAGTATTCGGTTGTCCGGGCCAGTTAGCTACAGATATTCAGACTTAAATCCACGGTTGACCATGTCTTAAATGGGGTCGGGTTGGCATGGGTCTGTGGGTTTTTTGTTTTAGTCCTGTGATTGCGTTCATTCTCTGACCCACAGGGATCTGCTAGTTAATTTCAAGTTGTCCGGGTTTCTAATTACAGTATAAAACTCAGTTTGAGTAATTTTTGAGATAAAAAAAATTTATTAATAATAATTTTTGAGAATTGCATTTCACGACTAGATTTTGAAATATATTTTTAACATACTTGTATTGAAGCACACTCCTGTATCATATCTTTGTAAGATATTAAATCTGGTGCCTGAATTCCATCAAAAATCGATACCATTATATCCATTTTTTCCAAACATATTCTGCATACATTTTGGAAATCAATGATTTTCTCTTCCATAATCAAAAAATTAACATTTCGGCTTTACTTATCCAATTTTAAGGATTCTTAAAAACGTACCCGTAGCCATAGTAACGTAATATAAAAATTATGTAGCATTTTTAATTTACGCGCGTGTCTATTTTAAAATTGATTATAATAAAATTTTTAACCGACTTCAAACAAAAACGGAGGAGGTTATCAATTCGACTGTATTTTCCAAAACAAATTAATATGCGCTAAAAAGTATAAAAATCACGATAATATAATGTAGTTAAAATTATTGTTATTTTCGGAGTCGGTGTCAGCCAAGGGAACAACTCTGGCAGAACAGTTTGCTACATTAGCTTGGCTGACACCGACTCCAAAAATAACAATAATTTTAACCACATTATATTATCGTTATTTTTATTCTTTTTAGCGCATATTAATTTGTTTTGGAAAAGTTTTTCTTTTGAAGTCGGTTTTCTTTTTGTTAAAATTTTTTTTATTTTGTGATTTTTAGTATCTGAAGTACACTAACTAATTTGTCACTAAAAAAGAATAATCGAAATCGGTTGGCGTGTTATTGAGTTATTCATCCTCTTGTCCCGCATACTTAATACAAATTTAAGATTTGTGGTTTTCCCATGGATGGCAATATCAGAACTGGACCAAAATGAAATGGGACCACACGATAAGCACAAGCTATTATCTATTTATGTAATATCCAGTCTGTCGGACTGAATCACATGTAACTATACTTGGATTCGACTAAAACTGAAAAATTAGAATTATCGAAAACTCTCAATTACTTAATTGCAGGCCGGTTGACGGCTACTTTTCACTGACTCATTTTTTAAAATTCAATATGCAACTGATGATGAAATATTAAATTGTATAAAAAAAAAGTTGTTTTTATGATTCTTTAGTTCCAAAAAAGAACCGAGTATTTAATTTTTTATTAAATTTTTAATACATTTTAACATAACATTTAAGTTGATATATTTTATTCGGGAGATTCGCCATGCGTTCGTAAATGACTATTTAGAACATGTTTTTGTGCAAATCCTTTACCACATCGACTACAAACAAATGGCCGATCGCCGGTATGAGTGCGTAAATGAACTTTAAGATTATCATTTTTTAGGAATGCTTTATCACAAAATGCACAAATATGTTTACGTTCTCCTAAAACAAAAAATTTATCTTTAGTTTTTGTTAAAATACTTTGAACATTAAATTAATAACAGGCTGAGGATTTATTCGTATTAAAAACAATTAAATCGCCCGGTTTTTCATTCGAACTGATTCCATGAAATATCCTGTCTATTCCTTGACAATTCCATAACTACAGTAAAAGTAATTTGTAGAATATTTACCCGTATGAGTTTTTTGATGTTCTTTAAGACCTTTTTTATCCAAAAATCGTTTATCACAAATATTACAAATAGCATTCCTTTCACCCGAATGTGTTAAAATATGCCGTGCTAATCCGTTACGTCTTGAATATGATTTATCACAAATTTTACATTGATAATTTTTTTCTTTGGAATGTGTGATTGTATGACTTTTTAAGGAATACCATTGAATAAATTTTGCACCTGCAAAGAAAGGCGAACTTTAAAGTCTTTTAAAAACTAATAAATACAAACTATGAAGGGTAGAGATAAAGAGGATGTATCAACCTTGTGATTCTTATTTCTTTTTGATCTTATGCAAGATCAATAAAGGTCTATGGCTACCATCTCTCATATATTACTTTGGTTACGCTAACAACCAATTACTCACAGAAAGTGGACTTTAAGTAGCAAAAGTGTAAGTTTTAAAAGAAAGTAACAAGATAATAAGTAAGAATAAGATAAAGATCTAAACAAGTTGTTAGAGAAAAGGAGAGAAGTTCATATCAAACACCTTTTGCTACACTAGCGCCATTCTAGCCACTTTATTTACTCCTACTTTGGGACACTTTTTGAATCAAACAGCCATAAGAGACTGTGCTCCTTTACTTCTACACTCTATACTACAAACTAAGAAAACTAAATGACGCATAAAGTGACAAATTGTATTATTTTGATAAAGTGTGCTTCTTATCAAGCAAGTAACATCTATATCAAATTAGATTTACCAAAATTTGTTGAAGATGTCAAATTATATTTGTCCTTGTGTGCTTAGATACACTCAATTTCACAAAATAATAGTATTAATCATAGTGGACTTAGACAAGGTATATTCGGTCCCGCTTCCTGATTCAAATGTTGTAAAAAACGTGAATACGTTTGTGTGAACAATCCTTGATTTTAGTAATGAAAAAATCGTTCCTTACAATGAATTTATGAATTTTTTCCGCATCAGGTTTTTTCAATTTTTTCAAGACAACTAGACATTGCAAATATGTAAACAAAACATTGACCAATAGAGCAAGAGGGACATGCAAGTTTTACTATCGAACAGGTACGTGAGTTTTCTGTTACGGAAAGTAAAGATTTGAGGTTACTCTAATAAAGGACGGAATATCAGTGAGGCAACCAGGGACCGTAGGTCTGGGCGGAGAGGCAAACATGCAAAATAAAAATTTTTTTTGCAACGAACATGTACGTGGCTGATGTTTTGTCAGAATGTTAACAGAGATGTTAAAAACAGTTTGCCAAAACATCAGCCAAGCAAGCGGGGACCGTAGGTATGAGCCGATATTCAAACATGCAACTAAAAGTTTTTTGCAACGGGCAGGTACGAGGCTGATGTTTTGTCATAATGTTAAAAGTAATGTTCCTAACAGTTTGGAAACATCAGCCAGGCAACCGGATACCGTAAATTTGAGTGGAAAGCCTAACATGCAAAAAAAGTATCTGTAAAATTTTTTTACAGGTTTGACTCTCCGACCAGACTTACTGTCCCCGGCTACCTGGCTGATGTTTTGGCAAACTGTTTTTAACATCGCTGTTAACATTATGACAAAACATCAACCGCGTACCTGCACGTTGCAAAAAAAAAAAATTTTTTTTCATGTTTGGCTCTCCGCCCGGCCCTACGGTCCCCGGTTGCCTGGCTGATCTTCCGGCATTTGTTAGGGTAATCTTAAATTTTTATTTTCCACAAGAGAAAACTCAAGTACCTGTTTGATAGTAAAACTTGCATGTCCCTCTTAGTCTACAAATTGGCAGCTCGAATGTAAACAAATAATCAATATGACGATGACTAGGTACCGAGCGAGAGAGATTACCGAGACTGAAAGAATGTCTCCATCCTACTCTTACATGCGCAAGAGTATACCTTGTCTAATTCTACTATGGTATTAATTAAAAGCATAGTTACCACAAATATCACAGGAATACGGTTTTTCACCAGAATGAATTCGTATGTGAACTTGTAAATTCGAATAATCTCGAAATGAACGCCCACAATATGTACATAAAAAGGATTTAACATTATGACTCTAAAAATACAAATAATTGTAATTTTAATTCATATCCTATAAGAAACAATTACTCGAAAATTTATGTATCGAATGCATGATTAACTTGTTTTCTCGTAAAAAAAAGTATTAGATTCTAGTCGAATACATAAATTTTCGAGAATGAAAAAAACGCACTCACTCGTTTACGATGCATACGATGAGTATCTTTCGTTTGAAACACTTTATCACATTTTCCACATGGAAATTCCGATTTCTCGACATGTTCTTTCATATGTTGTGCTAACTGAAATTTATTATCGAATAATTCTAAACAATAACGACATCGATTCTCATGTGTCAATGAATGTCGTTTTAAACCATCCGCCGAATAATAAATTTGTTCACATTTGTCACACGAATAAACTGTTTTAAAATGAATTTGTTCTACATGTGAAATATATTCATGTTTGGTACCAAATTTTAGATTACAAAATTTACATTTCAATGAGACTTTATTACAATTGATTTCATCTAAAATTTCTTCTTTTACAAAAACTGTTTCTTCTGTTACAAAATTTGATGAAGTATTTGTTTCTGGTTCAAAAAAATTTTCATCATCATTTGTATCTGTTTCCGATTTTATATCATTGCTATCTGATTTTTCATAAGAATTTAAATTTATTTCTATATCATTGATATACTCTTCCGTTTCAGATTTGACAGTGGACTTCTCGACTAAAACTCGAATTATTTTTTCCGATAACAAACATCGTAATCGTAATTTATAACTTTGTTCCAATTCCTTTGAGCATTGAATACATAGATTTTTCGGTAGTAAATCGTCCTTCGGTATCTTGAAAAATAATATGTTCTCGTTAAATGTAAAAATTTTAAGCTTGGAAGGGGAGAAAAGATTTTTTCGATATTTAGTTTTCGAGAAACAATACATTCCTCATAATTTAATCCTAAACTTTACTTGTTTTAATGCATAACATGAAAACTAATATTGTTGTAATCATAAATTTTAACTTACTTCTATTGAAGCACACTCTTGCATCATGTCTTTAAATGATGTTAATTCAGGAATTGAAATTTCTTGAAATAATGAAATCATTTCTTCTTTTTTGGTTAAACATATTCTACAAATTGTTTCAAAATCGAATTTTTCCATGATTCAATTTATCAAGAACCGATTGTGTTTGAAATCTTTGAAAACCATGCGATCTGAGAGCCAATATTATATGCAGTGTATCTATTTCGAACTTTCATCTTTAGACTGCCACTCTCGAATCTCGATCTCGAACGGTCATTGGCTGATTTACGAAATAAAATAAATTTCCATAGCAGATTTGAGTGGGACCCAAACTAGAACTGAAAAGAGCCCGAAAAAAACCAAATTTAGGGGCCCCATCCAAAAATCACTCAGTGACAGGGACAGTTAAGGAACATCAGAAGTGCTGTACTTTTTCACTATTTTCCACTTGTCACCAATTCCTGACATATTTATCAGTAATGAATCAATATTTTTCCCCAATCTTTATATATGCCGTAGCGCATTTTGGAGCTGATCATATGCAAAAAATGTAATATTTCGTTTTGAAAAATAAGAATGTAAAAAAAAAATCAAAAGTTTCGATTTTTTTTCTGAATTCCCAATGCCATGTTCCTTTCACTAGATCTTTGGTTTTTAGTATTATTTAGTTCAAATATTCAACTATATCACAACACCGTAGTCTCTTTCGAACTTTGACAATTTCATTCTTATTGAATGTTTATCCGAGAAAATAAATTTTCTAAACTAGTACACAAAAAATTACACTTTCGGATAGTACATGTTAATTGATTTATTATTATTTTCTTTCTTACGTTTTTTTATAATTAGAGCTTTTGTTCAAATAAAAAGTGATGCTGTATAATTAAAATACACGGATCTTCTTGATATTTTGTATAGTTTCATAATTTTTAATTGCGTGTAACTTTTCTTAGTAACATTTCGCCAACTTATAAAAAAAAGGGTAGTTTACCAAAAATAAAAATAGTGATTCCAAATTTTTGGCTACCCTGTACATTATTAAGAAGTTTTAAATATACCTACATACTTTCCAGAATAAGCAAAACTTCTTATAAAGAATGACTTTTTTTTCTTAAAATGCAAAATAAGGAAATTTACAAGTATAGTTATCTCTATCCGGGGACACACTATATCTTTATGTACCTATGAAAATGAAAGTCGACGAACTACGGTAAGTGGGGTATCGTTGAATGGGTTTTTGAAAATCCTAACTAAAAAGGACAACAACAAAAAAATTTTAAAAATCGAAAAACCCGACTGCGTTAAATATAAACTGATAAGAAAAAAAACAATTTCAGCAGTTTACACAATTTTAAATCTACACCGGCTCAAATCTTCCCAATAATGGGGCCCGACTGTTAAAGTCGCTGTGTAAACTGCTGGACTTTTTTCACTTTATATTTAACGCAGTCGGATTTTTTGGATTTTTTAATTTATTATTTTTATTTTAAAAATTGCAATACTTTGCATATTCGTGATTTTTACAAAGTTAATCATTTTTTTAAAAAGTAAATAAGAAATAAAATTAGTTTGCTTTACAATTTCAATTTTATTCAATTGTTATAAAAATAAATTATATTTCTCAGCCATTGCCTCATACCTAAGTCTTTAAACGGTTTCTGAATCACAGTTATTCCACAATATTATTCTTTCTGCCAATCTCAGTCATAACGCTTAAATCATTAATTTAACTAAATCCATTTTTTTTTTTTTTTTTTTTACAATGAACTTTGCGAAATCGAAGCTTCTGACGTTGGAGATTTAGATTTTTCAGGTTTTTCGACTAAATTCTTTACTTCTTTTGTTTTTCTTAACATATTTTGTATATCTTCCAGTGATTTACCTTTTGTTTCGGGCATAATAAATATTGTGAAAAATACACCGAAAACACATGATAAGGCAAATATAATAAATGGTACATGGCTGCCATATTTATTAGCTACTATTTGATAAAATTGTACAATTAAAAATCCTAACATAGCCAAATATAGATCGGTAATACATAACGCTTTGGCTTTAATATTTGTTGGGAACATTTCACTTGGAACCATAAGCGGAATTGCACCCAAACCAACACTATACATGATTATATAAATCATTAAAGCTGTCACAGGGACCCAGCCGTAAGCTTCTAAATCCATAATTTCATGGAATTGTATATAAAAATAAACAGCTTGTCCAGTTAGGGCGATACAGCATCCAATCGAAGAAATAATTAACAGAGGACGGCGCCCAACTTTGTCAACAATTAACATAGCAAAAAAACCACTTAAAAATTGTGCTGCACCAAATATTATAGCTGAAATGGATCCACTAAAAAAACCTCCGGCTTTCGAAAAAATTAGTTCGGCAAAAACTTGCACCGCAAATATACCACTCATCATTTGCATGGTTTTTAGACCAAACATAATAACCATACCCTTGAAGTATGCTTTGTTTTTTATCAAATCAGACCAATTAGACGTTTCAGACATTTGACAATCAACAATATTCGACATATCTTCAAATTCAGCATCTACATTTGCTAAACCACGATATTGTTGTAACGATTTCTTTGCTTTATCACGTTTCTTTATCATCAGCAAATAATATGGTGTTTCTGGTATCCACCAAAAAGTAGCAAAAAATAATACGGGAATAATCATTGCAATTAGTGCCATTGTTCGTATTGGTATCCATGGCGCAACACTATATAAAAACAGCGAACCCAAATCCAACATTACTGTCATACAATTCCCCAATTTTCCTCGAATATCATCTTCGGCAATTTCACCAATAAACATTGGTAAAATTGTATATGTAGATCCATCAGCGACACCTACTAAAAATTTGGCTACTAATAATGTTGGAACGTTTGTAGCTAAAGCAATCATTACCCATCCAATGAAATATGGTAAACCAGTAAGTAATAAACCACGACGCCGACCAAAATAATCAGCACAAAATGCTCCTAAAGGTGCTCCAGGTAAGTCTGCAAATAATTCCATTGACGCAACCCATGAACCTTCGTCCACAGATAAAGGTATTATAGAATCATTTGCATATAATTTGGGTAATGACGCTGATACCCAGACAAAATGCATTCCACTTGTAAATATCACCAGGGAAGCTGAAACAAATACAAATTTTGACTTAATTTCTAAAAACTGGGAGCTTCTTTCAGGAGCCGAAGGTCTCCTTGGTAAGGAGGTAAGAAAGTTAACGAGAAGAATTACTAGTTGTGGGGCCTATAAAGGATAAAATGTGTTACATATAGAAGCAGAGAGTCGAGTAAATTTATTTTATCGTTAATTTATTGTTTCAATTATACCGCGAGTAACAGATAATAATAGCTAATAAGCAGCTAATAACAGCTCGCAACACGAAGCAGCGAGTAACAGCTAATAGGTATTTAGCTACCCATATTAAAAATTTATGCCTTTTAATTAAACTTTTAGAGTTCAAAAAACTTATGCATGATGTAATTTAATGGTCACAAATTTTCTTGTGAAAACTTTTTTTTCTTGTGAAAATTGAGTCTTAGAAAAAAAAAATTTCTGACAAAAGTTGCTTTTTGATGCAAAGAAATCCTCGGGAAACCATAAAAACCGGTTTTTCGGGTGATTGCGTGGTGGAAAATGAAATTTTCAAACTTTTCTGTTAATTTGACTTTATTTCGATTCGATTGGTGAAAATCCTTTCCTTCTAGCACGTATAAAACAGAAAATCCGTATTTTTTGTGTTTTTTCGCGCGCTCTGTTAACAATTAACAATCAAGCACTTAAAATGCATTTAGCCCAAAAATTTATGCGGGATGTTGTTGAGTAAGCCCTACAAATAAAAATTTTATACATATTAAAAATCTGATTTTTTTATACATTTCTGAAGGATGAAAATCGTAAAAATCGCATTTTTTTCAAAATTTACGAATTTTTTACTCGAAAACTGGATGTTTTAGAGAAAAATGTCTAAGAACTGTTAATTTTGACCCCAATTATATGATGATACAAGTCCGATTCGGTCAATAATATTTATTTGTTTAAAAAAAATTAGTTTAAACAATATCATGCTTGCTCAATGACGGAATTTTCCGGGTCTAAATAATTAAAAAACATTTTCAGCTTACTAATTTTTATATATTTGTGTAAAAAAAAACTAAAACTGTCTATATTTTTAGTCGCAGAACGAAGCACTGCAGTTCGAACATTTAAACAGTAAGGCGGATTTGAATGCGGTTTTCTGCATTCGATTCTTTAGAGCGTCAGGAAATTGTGTGACCTAAATTGATTTATTAGAAATTAAAATGTGCAATTTGTATAAATAATATGTATTTTATAATTTGCTTTTCAATTAAGCGTAAATATACTAAATTCATAATTCGATTAATAGTGATGAATGTGATTCCAAATTTGTAACTCGGGGGTTTTTTGGGGTCGCTGAACACGAATATCACGACAGAAACGGCCTCCGTGGTACCTGGTGTATAAAGTGAACGACATCTACGTCATCTCTTGGAGTTTTCGGGCAATTCTGATGCAATATTCGTGTTCACCGACTTCAAAAATCCCCAAGTAACAAAGTTTGGGATCATTTTCATCACTATATTAATCGAATTGTGAATTTAGTATATTTACAGTTAAATGAAAATGCAATTATAAAAAGCATAATTATGCAATTTGCATATTTTTAATTTCTTATAAATCAAGTTAGATCACAAAATTTGCTGATGTTGCATTCAAATCCATCTTACAAATTTTTCGAACTTTGACTGTTTTTAGTGTTTCGTTTCCGCCACAAGTTAACCAATTTTTGAACGTAAAAAATCGTCTGTTTATACAAAATTCTCGACTTGGTGGTGTCTATATATAATAGGGGGTATGGAAATTTTGTACGGGTCGTCTAGTTATGACAAACCTTTAATTTAAATTTACCTGAAATAGCACCAGCATATTGTACCCATCGTCTTGTTATACAAGAATTTCGCGGTGCAACTATATCATGCATTTTTTTTCCAAAAAACAAACACAAAAAATAAACTCAAAATTATTTTATAAAACAATATTTTTAACACATTATTTTAAACAATTAATTTCACATAATTATTAAATAATTTAAAATATATATGTTAAAACTATTAACATAATTTAAATATAAAGTAATTATTTATTTATAAAACACTATTTAATTTTAGCATTAATTTCTATTGTTATAAATTATGTAAAACAAATAGAGTTTGAGTGTTAGCACATGGTTTTAATTGTTTGTTAAAATTTCAATGTTAATACCCTTCTCCGTCCGCCGTTCACGAACACATGTTTTAAATATCTGAAATGAGTACGATATTACGATGAGAGTTATAAAATATTTATCTCAATATTTCAAGTATAAAACAATAATTTCTATAAAGTATAACAAGTGTTTCTTATAAAAGTAAACAAACTACATACATGCATGCAGAGAATATTTTACTGATTTAGTCTCTGCTACTGTTAAACCAATGTTAAACATTTTTAGATTGAGAACGTTAATTTCGAATAGTACAAGCAGGTAGTCAGGGACTCTCTGAGCAAATAGATACATTTTAAAAGTAGTCATGTGCCAAAAATTATGTAAATATAACAAAAAATATATTATTAGTATCTTTTTTTGGGTATATATTTATTATTTCTTGGTTGTATTTGAAATGATTATTAGCATATATTTAATAAAAAAAAGCGTTAGTGGTGCAACGAATGTACGGATGTATATTTCTTCTAGAACCGAGTCTAAGCATTTGATCGGCCTTGTATAACTATTATTTGGCTATCTCCCCTTAAGCTTAAGCGAAACACGGTAAAATATAGAAAAGGTCTGCTTGTTATACCATGGGCTTAACAATCCGATATGGGCTTGATATACCATGTATACATGAAATATATCAAGGTATACTAAGTTTAGAGCCAAGTTTGTAACGCTTAAAAATATTGATCCTGCAAACAAATTTCTGGTTGTCCGTCTTTCCGTCTGTAAGTACAATAACTCAAAAACGAAAAGAGATATCAAGCTGAAATTTTCATAGCGTGCTTAGGACGTAAAAAGTGAGGAGTCGTGAATGAGCAACATAGGGAGATTGAACAAAAGTTTAAATATAAAAAATGTTCCTTTTAAAAATTAACAACTTTTGTTTGAAACAAATTAGGCACAAATCCTATAGTACGTGTTATAAGGGAATATCAGTTATGTATGTGTGGCTATCTTTTTTTACTTACATGACATAAAAAAACAAACAATTGCGTAATCGACACTGTCTTTACATGGTATTTCAACAATTAACTCAGTCAATTGTTTGTTGTCACTTGTTTTTCTTAAAATTTCAAAATCATTCAAGTTTTGGCTTGTAATGTGGCTGAAATAATTGACCACTAATGAAATTTGGTCATAACCCGATCATCTTAGTGAAGAAAAGGGATCAGCCTCATAATCTAACGGAATAAGCTAAATATTTGTACAAACCTTTATTTTGATAGAAAAAATGGTGTCTCAAAAGTCATCAGTTTTTTTGAGAATATCTCGTTTCCTTTGTCTTCAATCGTATTCTACAAATTTTGTCTGGACCCTTTTTATAAACGTTGAACCGTTTTTGAAATAGAGGGCGCATAAGATGGAGCGGTGAGCCATACGTACCTTAATGCAGGATTTATAAATATAAGGTATCAAATAATTATTTAACTGATTTTTGCGACCTTTGACCTTGAATAACTAAGGACGCGCACACGTAATCTTATGTTAGTTTTAAGATAAAATTTGTACTATCAATATAAATGTTTGTACGGTTTGTAAATATTCAGCTTATTTTGTTAGATTCCGAGGTGAAACTCTAAGATGATTGCACTATCCGGATTCGCAAGCTCATTAAATTTTAATTAAAACAAAAGTGATGTAAAGATAGATTAACTACTATTAATTTAGAACAATTTTTTTAATTAAAAAAAAAATTTTTGAATGTAATAACTGTCCATTAAATATTACGGTATTTCATATTAATTAATAAGTTTACAACGGTTAAAATAAGTCCATTTATAAAATGGGATATATTTTGAAGTTAATGCAAATTCCCCCTATTTCTTTTACGGTATTGTATCTATCATGCGTTTCTTAGTAACGCCACATGCTATAAAACTTCTATATGAAAATCGATAGTTTTAATATAGTGTAAAGTTTTTAGTATGCATTAATATAATACTTAATATAAATATTATATTATACCGGGAGTCAATCAAATCATATTCCATTTGTGGTTATGTTCATTAATAAGCAACACATTAATAGTGGCTTTAAGAAAAAAGGTCCAGGATTCATTCATAATTTTCTTCGAAAGATGTTTTTGAAAAATACACAGCATAATATTACATAACAGAAATGAAACCTTTTAAATTTTGTAATAACAAGTGAAAACAAATAATTGACTGAGTTAATTGTTGAAATACCATGAAGAGACAGTGTTAATTACTCTATCACATTACACATACATACATGTCACACATACATAACTGATATTCCCATATAATACATACTATACAATTTACGACTAGTTTGCGCCCACACGGGTAAACAATGTTTACGAAAAAACGTTTCAAACAAAAGTTGTTTATTTGTTAAGGAACATTTTTTATATTTAAACTTTTGTTCTATCTCTAACGGTTTACAAGATGCTGATACGGACCCAAGACCTGAATGACCTATGTTGCTCATTTACGAACTCAATCTCACTTTTTACGTCTTGAGTACGCAGTAAAAATTTCAGCTTGATATCTTTTTTCGTTTTTGAGTTATCGTGTCCACAGACCGATGGACGGACGGACAACCGAAAATGGACTAATTAGATGATTTTATGAACACTTAGGTATACCAAAATTTTGTTCGTTGCATCAATATTTTTAAGCGTTACAAACTTGAGACTAAACTTAGTATACCTTGCATATTACATTTATGCATGGTATAAAAAGTGCTAATATTGCTGAAGGCAGCTTTGAAATTCTTCTACTAGAAGGGAGGCAGGACTAGAGGCTGGCAATTCTTCTTTTCCAATTGCTTAAATCCGTAGCTCCGCAAGAACTAAAATCGACTTTAAAAAACGTATTTTTATAAAGTTCCACCTCAAAATGGAAACTTGTATTTTTATACCATGTATATAAATTATACGAAGGTATATTAAGTGTAGTCCCAAGTTTGTAACGCTTAAAAATATTGATACCATGAACAAAATTTTGGTATAGGTGTTCATAAAATCACCTAATTAGTCCATTTTCGGTTGTCTGTCTGTCGTCTGTCGCGATTACTCGAAAACGAAAAAAGTTACTTGTTATTATTAATTTTAGTAAATTAAATGATTTAATGGTTGACACTCGGTATATTTGGCGCTTGATAGAAGTTTAAACATTCAATTGACATTTATTAATTATTTTAAAAATATTTTTGAATTATGTTTTTCATTTATCACACTATTAATAATAATTCTATAAAACATTGGAATTTTCCATTTTGTAGCAATTGTAATGATAATTCTTTACCGGTAGTAATTGTGATGTTTTATGACGTATTGATATGAGAATTGGGACTTGATTGTTAATTGTTAAGAGAGTGCGTGAAAAATCACCCAAAAATAACAATTTTCTGTTCTATATATGCTAGAAAGATGGGATTTTCACCAATCAACTGAATCGAAATTATTGATTGATATCAATCAAAAAATCATTTTTCTAATTTTCCAGGGGATTGCGTTTTTGAAAATGAAATTTGTCGAACTTTTCTGTTAATTTGACTTTAATTCGAGTTGACTGGTGAAAAGCCCATATTTCTAGCACGTATAGAAATGTATAGAAGAGAAAATTGTTATTTTTGGGTGTTTTTTCGCGCGCTCTCTTAACAATTAACAAATTATTCAATGCAATGGAAATAAAATTCCAAATTATTTAATGTTTTTCAATGTCATGCCCACGAAATTTGAAATAAATTAGAGATTAAAAAACCGGGTCCTTATTGGCCACGCCTCCTTATTAAAAGTATTAAAAATACATACGTTTAGAATTTTAGATACTTAAAGTGATAAGCCAAAAAAAAAAACAATTAAAAATTTTATTTACTTTTTTAATTTATAATTAAGCTAAAAATACTTTAACTGAGTACGCTGAACAAAATTATATTTAAATAGCGCTTAGCTTTTTTTATGAAGGCTAAATTATTAATTTTATTTATAATATACTAAAAATAATAATTTTTTTAACAATAATTATTTGAATGAAACTTTTTCGCTTATAAAATTTTTACTTTACACGGAAATCAAAATTTTGTGAATGTAGTAGGGTAAGAAATAGTAACTGGAGTAAAATATACACTGAATAACCTGTAAGTTTTTGGTAGATATTTTGCTATTTACTAGAGAGACAGACTATTCGCTTGTATAATAAATTTTTATTAGGTTGTAAAACAATTTTTTCTATAATGGAGAAAGATGGAACGACTTTTGTAACTGCCGTAAAAAAGTATTTATTGAATATATGTCCATATTCTCTAGACGAAGTATTGCTTTGAGCCTTAGAGTTTCATTTAAAAAAAATTAATTTTTTATTTTGGAACTATGTCCCTTATCGTACGTTATAATTTGTTTACTGGTTGGGAGGTAAAATCAAAAAATGTGCAACAATTTAAAACGACTCCAAAATTCGACGATGTGTTACCTAGAAAACGAAAACTTTTTAAATCGATTCAGTTTGCCATTAATTTTGAGAATATTTTGAAAATAATTTACAATCTGTCAATTTAATTTTTTTGTCCAAAGTTTATATTTTTCATTAAAAAAATGAGGTTTTAAAGTGAGTTATCAGAAGAAGTTAGACATAATAGATATAAATTAAAGTAAGAACAAGGAAATTTTATGTTATGTCATAATAAATATCTTGATCAAGCCAAATGAAGGTAATGTACGCACATATTGGGCTGATTACTGAATCAGAAGTATGTCTTTTTTAAAATAATATTACAATTATTTCATAAAGTATAGAGTTAAAGTAGTTTTAAAATATAATTCTTTAAACAATAAAACAAGTATTTGACTTCTTAAATTAATATTTTAAATTTTCAGAATTACCAATGCACAGATATGCAAACAGTATTGTGAGAGAAAAATTTAAAAAAAAACATTTACAAGAAACTAATTGCACTAAACCTGCAAGGTAGCGTATCACAAAACTAATATATACAATTAATTACTCATACAGTTATTTGTATTTTCAAATAATTTTTATCTTGTTGTATATTTTGGATTTTTATGGAATTGCCTTTTTATAGCTAATCGGCTACAAGTCCAACTGAATATTGATCTTACAAAATTGAACATGTGCATTGCATCAATCATTCAAACCAGCAAAAAAATCAAAGCAAATCTGAGTACCGCATTTAATCCAAATCCTTAACTGAATGACACTACTGAGTCATACTCGGAAGGCATTTGTTTTCTATGGTTTTCTATTAGGGTTGCACAAATTTTAATACCGGAATGGTTCCTAACCAAGTCAACCATAGCTGCATACCTCCCCCTTCCTTTCTCTTTTTTGCCCTATCCATTTTTAGGACATGTTATGTACAATGTTTGTATTATTTAAAAAAGAATGACTAAAATTGAATTGAATTGAAATGAGGATATTTTATCAGAATGCAGGCAGGCTGATGACTGATTGCTAATATTGTTTTGTTTTCGAATAAATTAAAAATAAAATTTGTAGGTCTGTAGCTTTGTACACACGGTATAAAAAATGCTGTGAAGTCATTAATCTTGTTGTGCTAGTTAACTACTTTACAAAAAATTTAAAAAGCATTAAAAAAACGAAAGAAAATCACAGATCAAATAGGTCAAAAGGACCAATGATACAAATTAAGATATGTTTTATATGATAAGACTATTTAACTTATTAATTAACAAAATTTATGACTAAAACTGCAAAATTGAATAATAAAATTGACAACCACAAATGGTATGAGAACTTTATTGAAAATTTATAATTTATTGACAACATATTTTTTGATAAACTTTTTTATCAATTTATGTAATTCAATTTTCTAAAATTTATTACATATTAATAATAATAATAGATTAAGGATGTACGAGCGCCAGGCACTGCCGGGTTAAGTCAGCGCGGGGTCTGTAGCAAATTCTGTCAAAGGGCCCTTAATTTGCTTAGGTTCTCAAGTTTAGGTTGTTTAATAAAACACAACTGTTACAAATAAATTGTTCTGGATTTAATATGGGCAAATTTAGAGATAACACTTTCAATATCGACTTTTTTAAGCAAATCAAGCTCTGTATTCAACAAAGTGAGATAATTAAGACGTGCTTGGCCCATCGTGTTCCTTAATTCATTTTTAATACGTTTTAATGTTGAAAAAGAACATTCGCCACTGCTGTTAGTGATCATGAGAGACAAGTAAATGCGCAAGGCAATTTCTAAGTTTGGGAAACACGATTCTAAAGAATTTTTTAATAAAAGTTTATAAAATTGCTGTTTCTTGCTGTAGCCACATCTGTTTTCTGCAGCTCTGCGAATGGCACTAATTCACCACCTAGGCTTTTCTCCAAATCACCTTCGTAAGCGTTGGCGCGGGACTCCCAAACTCGCGGGGCCTGTATCATTTGCTACTCTTGCTACGTGGCTAATCCGGCACTGGCGCCAGGGCAATTTTGGATAAGAGGCATGATTTTTTTTAAATATGAAGTTGGACTATGTCTAAAATCAATTCTGAAAATATTAAGGGGAGTTGCCAGATTATTTAAATAAATAAATGACTTCAAAAGTACTCTTATTTAACATTGGTTTTATGGTAAAATGGTAGATAAATGATATTTTTTTATAGATTTCTCCAAGAAAATCTATTACTAGTCGGTGAAAATTTGAAAAAATATTTACATTTCCTTAATGGAAAAAACAAAAAAAGAACCGGTTGTGTCCGACTAATTAAGGATGTATGAGCATGGTAGTGGGGTAGTGGGGGACACAAATTAAAGTAAATATATTTTTTCTATTTTGATGGTGAATAACTTGACAATATAAGACGAAAAATAAGAATAAAATTTTTCAATATCTGGAGTAATAATTTTCAAAATATCGAAAAATGTGTTTAATTATTTAGATATTTCAATATTTTAGGAATATTTTAGATAAAATTTTATTCTTGTTTTTCGTCTACATTCATGAAATTATTACGAGAGCGAATTTGACTCTTGTGATGTCAAATTAGTAAATGAATCATAATAATTATACCTATTTATCAATGGCAATAATTACCATTGATAAATAGGTATAATTATTATTTATTAGTTATAACATTAACTAGTAACTTTTGTCGTCATTTTTATGGCTCTGATAATCTGTAAAACCTCACCAAATTTAGTTAGAGTGTTGGAAATCGGCGTGAAGGTTGAGTTATCGTGAAGGATGCGTATTTTTGTGGTATCGACTTCACAGCTCACCTACCCCCTATTTTAAAACACAAAAACACTCTTCTACAACCTCATCTAAATTTAGCAAGAGACAATATTGTAAAATAAAAAGTGTTTTCGCGATTTTTCATTTCAATACAAAGCATCTAGTAAGAGGCCATGCATTAATTACGTAAGCATGATTTTTGACGATTTTTGACCCCTCCCTTAACCCACGTAAGCATACATAAGATTTCTCGATTTTCTCCTCCCCTTTATTACGAAAGATTTAATCTCGTTTTGCCGAATAATAAATCATTGTTAGAAAAAGATCAGTTACTCTAAAACTCACAGTTTGACGTAAATTATAGATTTTTATTATGTTGCACATGTACATTGTTCATACATTATTTTTAATATTTTTCAACTCATAAAATCTTACAAAAGAATGGGTTTAATGGCCCCCTTTCCCCCACATAAGCTCATAAATAGATTAAAAACCCCTCCCTCCTCTCAAAATACTTACGCAATTAATGATTGACCCCTAATAAGAAACATTGAATGAGGAGGAAATATGACTTCAGTGATGGAGCTCTGTGTAAAAAATAGTTAAAAAACACCATCCAATAAAAATGTCATATTAGATAATTTTTTTTTTAAATCCATAGCTTGAGCGGATTTTAATCTTATCAGAAAATCCTTATAATATAGATAAATATTGAAATACGTATTCAGCTTATGTAATAATACTTCGGATTTCTTTCCTAGCATATAATTTTATGAAAATCTACTACACTTAAACTAGGTAAAAAATTTCATTGCAACATGTTGAACTTCGATTTGCAGGGCATAACCGGTATAAGTCTATATCTTCTGGATCAGTCAAGAATTGGTGGGCGAAAAATTTAAGCGAAAAATTAAAAATTTTTGTGAAAAGTTGGAACTTGACAGCAGTGTCAATATTGACAACTGAGAACCCTGCGAACCCAGTGGAAAAGAGGTTTTTGATGAGGACGAATTGGTGGTGAAATACTCGTTGGTCAAAAAAAAGTAAACGATGTAGACAAGTTTTTGGCAATGGCCTAGGGTTACCGTTGGATTCACAACCATTAATGGCGGTCACAATTTTTGAAACTGCGTACGCGCGCCAAATTTCTAAATCCATTCCTGTATATAATTTAGGTTTTTTCCAAATGAAACTATAAGCTTGATTAACTCACTAGGTATTATCTAACTGACGTTCCAATTGAGTAATTGAACTTGATCAAGCCAAACGTGAACATATGTTAATTTTTTTTATCTATAGTACCATTACTAATTAAAGAATTCCGTACCAAATTATCTAATTGCCGTTTTAGTAGTAGCTGTAACAGTAGTAATAACGGAGGGCAGAAGCTTGGTTAATAAGTCTTTTTAGGCCTGACCCACCGACCCAAAATGAATACTTTTCCTAAACTTTCTAAACCCTTTGTTATACCTCGTTTGTGTCCTCTAAGACGTTATCGAATCTATCAATCTTTCTTCCAAAGACAAGACAGAAGTCCACTTAAATTGTTTCATTTACAATTCCATCATTTTGGTCGAATCAAAGTCTAGATATCACATTCCAGTAACCAGTTAAGCATAGATACTCTGACAGAAGATCGAATGTAAAATGTAAAAATATTTAAAAATAGTTTTTTAAGTAGAAAAATTGTAAAAAGTAGAATTGTTTTTCTGCACTGCAAATTAAAATTTTAAGTTTACCGAACCCATTAAGTGTTTGTAATGTTTCTACATAAAAATAATTCATTTAGAACTTGTATGTAATACTTAAACTTGAAAAGAATGATATTATTTTATTTATTCCTTGAGAAAATATTTATTATTTTACCATCCAATAATTTTTAACATACTTCTAATTTATAAATTATTATTGAATTTTGAAAATATACCTACAGAACGTTCTACTCAAACTTGAATGATAAAATATCTCAGATTATTCATACTGTGTCCTATTTTCGGAATCTTTTTTTCAGAACCAAAATAGAAAAACTGAGATTTTTCTATTTTGTAATCTGGAATTAAAAATAGCGGAAAATTCAACGTTACCATAGTTTTTAATGAGAATTCTTCAAAAGTAAAAAAATTACTGGATTGAAGTACATACTTTTACTTGACTGTTGATGTTCTTAAAACAAGTAAGTATTTCTTGAGTCAACGTTTTTAATACATAATTCTAGAAAATAGACTTAACTGCATAAAAATTTTCTTGAACCAAGAAAATGTCTACTTACTGACATGTTAAGAACTAGTAGTACATTTTCTTCCTAAATGAACTTGAATTAAAGACTCAATTTCAAATACACGATCATATTCGGATGAATCTGACAAATCTGACAATTGTTTTCAAAATACAAAAAAAAATCCAAAATATTCGACTGTCGAACTTAATTTACAGAGTTGTGGGACACACTGTACATGATCACAAGATTGGATAAATAATTGTAAATTTACCATTAATCTAAATAATTATCGGTAAATTAAAAACATTTATGTTGCCGTAATTATAAATCATATTTTTATAATATAACAGAAATTTTTCTTGAATAATTTGATTTCGACAGTGACTTAATTGTGTGAACACATTTTGTATAAATAATAACACATGTAAATAATGTATAAATCTCTGCGGTCGCTAATGACCTAGACCACCTAGACGTTAAAAGCGACCTTAAATATAATAAATATAAAAAATAAAATTTGATTTCATGCATGAATCTTTGAATTTATTCATATAGGCAAAATTATTTTATATCTGCCATACAAGTTACATTGCTACATATAATAATAAACTTTCATTATCCATATCGCAACATTGAGAAAAATCCGAAAAAAAAACCAAAATTATGTTTTTCAGTTCGATACATGCTAGAAAGATACAGTTTTTTTCACTCGATGTGGAATTGCTTGAAATCTACGGGAAAAATCAGAAAACTTTTTTCATTGAAACCTCCTGAAAAATCGAAAAACTAAGACTAAGTCCTCTGCTTAAATTAAAAATATAAAAATTGAAATCAATAATTCTACTTCTAATTCTACTAATGCGATTTAATCGTGTTCATTTCTATAAATTGTGATGACGTCCAATAATTACTTGCGGTTCTAACACGAAAATACAAAACAATTAAGATTTTAATATTAATATAATTATATATTAAGTTGTAATTATTTACTCAGTAAGTTAATAATTTTTCATGCAAAATTTTCATTAATATCACTATAATTATAAGAAAATATTAATTGGCCTGGGAATCTTATTAATTTTTATTTTCTCACATTAGTATTTTCGAAAATTAATCAACTTGTTCATATAGGCAAAATTGTTACACATAGTCTTTACAAGTAATATAACATATGAAACTATTTGAATAATTTATTAATCAACGTATGCTAACAAAAAACTACTTTTAGAAAAAAAACTTGTACGCCCAAATTCATTTCTTATCGAAACTGTATCAATCACGCAAAACATTGTATATACAAAAAAAACTCCTCAGTTATGTAGGTGATAAATTATGTTATCAGAGTGATAATTTCCGTTATTTTGTTTATTAATTTTGCATATAAACGAAATGTATATAAATAGAATTGGAAAATCGATCGGAAACCTGGTTCAAGGTTTTAGGATTCCGTTCTCATTAATGAACATCGGTATTGCTGTATGAAAATTTTTTCAGTTGAATTGACAGTTTAATGCAAAGAGCCAATGCAGGGTGCTCCCAGAATAACGAACGCCGTTGCATCAGCAGGTAGCAAATAAAGTTCTGAGACGCTTACAATTACCGCTTACTACAAATTCACACTCTTGCACACTATTTCCCTTTGTTCTTTCCCCTCGTCCCCTAGCTTCTTGCTATTTCCCCTCCCCCTCACTGACTTGTAGCTGTAGCGCGATTCTGATTGGCTCGCTATTTTAATTAATAGCTAATTATTTAAAACTGGCAGCCAATTTGATGAAGTCCTGCTGTCAAAATTAGATCACCCTGTATATACCAGAGGTGTCCCTTTTAAGTTGACATATGCTTGAAACTCCAAAAATAAGTTTTATCGATAAAAATGCTTCAAACAAAAAATGTTGGGCGTGTAGGCGTACACCTTACGCAGATATTAAACTTGACAAAGGTTTTCAAGCTTACTGAAAAGGTCACTCTACCCCATAACTGCTAATCGATAGATGAACACTTTAAGTTAGAAAGTTGTTATTGAATGTTATTGAAAAGTAACATTTTTTGTTCGAAACATTTTTCCCCAAACCGTACAAAAGTTTGGCGAAAAATTGTTTTTTCGTATCAAAATTGTTATTTCGTATAATTGTTTCTGTGGAATTTAGGCACTCTTCGAAATAAAATTTTCCAATAAACCCCATCAAAGTGGTTTGATTTTTTATAAAGACCATTTTTGTTCAAATTGAATGAACAAACGCACAAAAGCTAGATTTTTGCTATCAATTACTGCCTAAACTATTCGTTTTACAAAAAAATGTTTGCGTTTTATAAAGAACAACTTTCTAATTTAAAGCGTTCATCTAATGTTTGTCAGTTATGAATCAGAGTGAGATTTTAATTGAATCTGAAAACGATTTCGATGTTGGTATAATATATGTGCCTTGGAAACTAACATTTTTGTTTGAGGCATCTCTTCCTCGAATACATTTATTTATCGATGTCTCAAGCATATCGCCCAGGCTTGCTTCCATGTGTACTAAAAAAATGGGACTAGGAGTTAAATAAATGCAAAAAAATCAAAAAAAATAAATAAATTTTATATATTTTTTTTATTAATCATCTATAAAATAAATAATGACAATAAAATAAGTACTTTGATACCTATAAGTAAAAATATTGGTTGTCACAAATAAATATATTTTAAATCACTTGAAAATCGGATCAAAAATACATTCGACAAAATTTAAAATTAAAAAAAAAAAAAAACCAAAAATTAATTGAGTTGAAATCGATTGTATATTGAAAAATTACAATTTTGACGTACATTCAATACGGGGTAAAAAAAACATTTCAGTTTAAACTCAATTAATCCGGGTTTTACTTAAATAAATTAGATGTTATTTTATTTAACTGTGTTTTGTTTGTTTGATTATCGCTCTGCATTTTTATTTTAATTTTTATCACAAATTTATAATATTGCCATTCATTTTAATTTTATAATTTTTTTTCTTGATTTTCGTTTCGAGTAATTATTTATGAAACAAATGCTTACAAAAATTTCAAAGGAACTTCGAAATTCGAAAACTTGGAAATGTAAAGTTTAAGTTGTGTACCTTAGAGCTTTTATCAAAAATCAATTTTATAAGTACAATTCGTTAAGGAAGGCTGTTTATTGGTTGCAATTTTGACGCCAGGGGTAACAAATTAAGCAAATATCCGTATTCATTATATGCAATAGGAATTACATAAGTGTTATAGCTTTTACAGCCACTTTTTGAAAAACAGAGAATTTAATTGCTAATTTTGTTACCTCTGGCGGAAAAAAGAAAATAATTTTTTCTAAAATCGAATAGATTCCGTGCAAAATTCAAACGAAAATCTAATTTTAAATGTTCTACAATTTTTTATCAGTTATAAACCTTTGTTGACTTTCAAATGACCCTGAGGTCCGAAGTTCAAGATCGCTACTATATGGTCCATTTGGTAATTTAAGCTTATAAGTACTGTAATTAAGTTCTAAAAATTAAAAATCATATTTCAGTTTACTTTATTGAGAAAAACAATTCGATTATTATCTCCACAATTTTCGTTTAGGAAAGATAAATCTGAGAAATCAAAAAACTTTAAGGAACAAATGTTTGTGACCTTAACGCTACGAAAATTTTGTAAACCTTTTGTTACAAAATAATTACATGTTTTTTTAAATAAATTAAATTTGTTTAGTCATATATTAATTTTCTGTATTTATTTTCTCTTTTAAAAATTTACTGAATAAAATTATTCAGATCTTAAATTAATAATAATTTTAATTTTCTCTTTTTATAAATATTTGTATATACATTGGCACTCGAGTTTTTCTTTCGATTTTCATGATTTTTATTTACAAAAAAGGTTCGAAGTGAATAGATATATGAACGGCATAATGGATGATTTTTCTCGAAATTATCTTAATTTTATTTATTTATTTTTTTTTTGGGATGCGATTCAAACTTTGTATAGAAGTTTTTTTTTCTTCAATGTGAAGCTATGTAAAAATTAATAAAAATTTTACAGTAAAACTGTAAAAAATATAGTATCTTGTCAAATATTTATTGTTTTTTTAATTACTTTGTGCATCTATTTTTTTGTTTATATTTTTCACAATAGTTTATCTTCTTATATTTAAATTTCGTAATTATTTATATTAATTAATGATTTAAATAAGTCGTATTTTTTTCTAATGTACAGATGAATTTTGTACTGATTTTTCGTTAAACTTTTTTATATCGTATAGGCAAAATTATTACAGACGTGATATACAAATTGCATATAAAAAAATAATAATATAACTGTCCAAAATTTATAAACTAAGTACATAATTTTTAAGTTTCATCCAAACTGTGAATTATTATTAATATAAATTGTATATATTTCCTCGTCTAAAGTGCTATGTGTTGCCCAATTTTTAAGTACGTATTTTCTTTTAAGTGATTTTGTTTTTCTAATGTGCAAATGTTTTCTTATTTTGTGTATATTTTCCAAGGAAATCTCCAAAAGATGAAATTTTTTTCGTATCTTAAAAATATTTTGGAAAGTCTTTACAAAAATCATCCTTATTTACTAAGTTTTTTTTAAATGTTAATAAAATAAAATCGAATTACGTTAATTGTGTCAAAGTAGAAGTAGCTATTCTATTTCCTCTAAACCGGTGCAAATAAGTTTCATTTAATAAATTCTATCAGTTTGGAAGATCGTTATAGTTATATTAAGGCGAATTTTAGTTTCATACTAATATAATTTTTACTTAAAAGGGCACAGTTGATACAAAAATCTTTACGGAGTCTTTAAGGAGAAAGGAAAATAGAAAACTGTCATTTGAAGTAATGAGGACTTCGATTTATCGGATTCTTTCCCGAACTTGCAACATCCATTTTCATATCAAGATAAATGTCAAAGATTAAACAGCTTTCATAATTCCTAAAAAGGCTTTTAAGATTTTGGGCAAATACTAGTAAATATGGGGATGTTCCGAGCTTAATGACGGATTTAACAGGTGAGCAAAGCCCCCCTCCCTCCCCAGAGGATTCAAAAAAATGTGAATACATTCATTTTCAGTGTAATGCTTAAAAAATTGATTTAAAATATTTTCTACGCATCAATTTGCTTAAAAACTAGAAAGTAGAGCACAAAATTCGAGGGGGAAGGGGGGTTTAGAAACTAAAATTTCATGGCCCCTAGGGAAATTTTGCCCACTGGGTCTTTTCCCTTAAATCCGCATCTGTCCGAGCTTAAGGCACCTGAATTTCTAAGGCAAATTTGTCAAGAACATCCGTTGGGAATGTCGATCTTCATCCATCTGACCAGATGAGGCATATTATTAATGAAATTTTATTAATTTATAAACATTCCTATTATAACTTTCTTATCAAAAAACCGTTAAGGGAAAATTTATTAAAATTAATTTAATTAAAAATAGCACTTTTCGAAAGAAAAATTATGATAAAAATTTTAAAAATCAATATAATTTTATAAAAAATATGTCTCATCTGCTTATCAGATGCGTGAAAAACCATCTTATACCGTCTCTCAGACCATAATAGACATTCCCAAACTTAAGGCATCTGATTTTAAGAGCACCGTATTTCTTGGATGATTGCATCTGGCGAATATGAAGATATTTCTCTCATTGAAACGAGAGAATGGAAGTTCATATGAAGAGGACCTCCAACGATTATGGGATTCATTCCCTATTTATAAGGCACCTGATTCAGTTCAAAGTATTTATAACTGATAGAATTCATTAAAAGAAATTTTCCACATTGACATAATTACTTCGTCTCGAATTCTTTTTAAAAATAAAAAATATTTACTGTTCTTGGTAATTAAAAAAAATATCTCGAATATGTCGAAAGTCAAAAGATCACATTCTAAAATAATACTATATGCAAAATTAATTATTTTTCTACAACAAATAGTCCACGCGAATTTTATTATTTTTAACAATCAAAATCATATTAAATGAAACCTTTTTTAACAATTTAATTTACAAATTACGTTATTTCTTCAATGGTTCCATTTCTTTTTCATTTAATGGTGGTTGTTTTTGATATGTACCCTTCAAAATTTCTTGAATTTCTTCGAGTGAACGACCTTTTGTTTCGGGTACGCAAAAGTAGATCCATGTAATTCCGATTACACATGAAATTGCAAATATTGAGAATGGTATATGATCACCAAATTTAACAGCTAAACTTTGATAGAAGATTGTTGTTACGAAAGCTGCCATAGCTAAATATAAATCCATAACACATAACGCTTTTGCTTTAATATTCGTTGGGAATAATTCACTAGGAACCATCATTGGAATAGCACCTAACCCTAAACTATACATAATTACATAGAATAACATACATGTAAGTGGAACCCAGCCGTATTCCTCTTCGATCTGTGGATTAATATTATATTGGATATAGAAATATGCGGTTTGTGCAACAAGTGCAAAAAAACATCCTCCTGCGGAAATCATTAAAAGAATTCGCCGTCCAAAGAGATCCACAACTAATGTACAGAATAAACTTGATAAAAATTGAACAAAACCAAAAATAATTGCACAAATTTCACCAGAAATTAAACCACCGGCTTTTTGGAAAATAATTTCTGAATAGACTAAAAATGCTGATACACCGGACATCTGTTGAACGGTTTTTAAACCAAGTAAAATACATAATGCTTTAAAGTTACTGCGTACAAAAAATAATTCACTCCATTTTGATTTATGTGACATTTGTTCATCAACTATGGCACTCATTTCATCAAATTCTTCATCGACATTTTCAAAACCACGGAAGGCTTTTAGTGATTTTTTCGCTTTCACTTTTTTACCTTTCATTAATAAATAATATGGTGTTTCTGGCATCCACATAAATATCACAATTAGGATCAATGGAAATACCGATGCAATTCCCGCCATTGCTTTAATTGATACCCATGGACCCACACTATAAATAAACACAGCACCAAAGTCCATCATCATTGTAATACTATTACCTAATTTACCACGTATATCATCTTCGGCAATTTCCCCTATATACATGGGTAAAATTGTATATGTAGAACCGTCCGCAATACCCACAATAAATCTTGCAACTAGAAGTGTTGTTACATTGTTTGCAAGAATAATCATTATCCATGCTGTTAAATATGGTATTGCTGTTAATAAGATCGCATTTTTACGACCAAAATATTCTGCAGAGAATGCACCCAATGGTGAACCGGGTAATTCTGCGATTAAACTAATTGAGGCTAACCACGATCCTTGATCCAGTGTAATTGGTATTGATGAATCATTGGCGTACAGTTTTGGTAGTGAAGGTGATGCCCATACGAAATGCATACCAGATGAGAACATCGACAACGTAGCTGTAAAAAAAAAATTAAAATGAGTATAAATTATTTTAATTGATAGGCAATATACATTACAAAAGTGTATACATTATAAAAAAAAAAAAATAGAAAATAGTCAAAATAATGTGATTTTTAATTTTTATAGGCAATATACATTACTTTTATGTTATACAGTATGGCATATAGTAAAACAATTTATCTACATATAAGAGTCAGGTAGGTTTATAGAATAAAAATTAAAAAGAACCTTTTTATAAGAACAAAAAGGTTATTTCAAGGTTCAATCATTTATTAATCTTATATATTATTACTCAGCTCTAGGAAGTTTTTTCTGTCCCATCCTTATCTACCTTATTCCATTATCAAATTCCATGACTCAACCCTCACTTTCAAGCTTATTATGTCTAGGTTTGACAAAATATACTCACGGTCTAAAACTGTACCGCTTAGGAAAAAACACACTAGACAAATAATTTGAGTGAAAAAATATCATAAATTTAAATAATAAGTTTATTAGGCAAACATGTTAGTTTTTACATGCTCTCTTATATTCTAGACACATAATTACTATTTTTAATACATGTTCTCCTAATATTAATTTAAGAACTTTTGAGTTTTTTCATTTCTACGAAATTTGTTGTTTGTTTTTTTTTACCCACGGGTACAGTGTAGCCACGGGTTACGGTAACTACGGGAGGGGAATTCCGTACGAGTCGAGCTAGTTTATGTATATTAGACTAGCTGTTCTTTGCTAGCTGTGCTGGATCTTCATTGTTCTCACTTAAACCTCCTTCCCCCCATGCATAAAACTCGAGATATTATATTATTTTATGAAACCAAATTATTTTGCTTATAAATGAAAATCGTTCAGCGAAATGGGCGGGTAACTGTGTTATTTTAATTCTATGTGTTATTCTGATGTATGAGCTATATTATTGTAAAATTTCATTAAAATCCATTGAGTAGTTTTCGAAATCATCATTTCGAAAATGGGCTAGCCAAGTCTAAAAGAATTTTTAAATTTGGACAAGTACTACTACTAGTACATTTTTAAATTAAGTAAAGTATAAATTAGTCTGTCTATCCAAAACAGTAGTTAGATTCCAACCTAAAGCCATTTGAAAAAGATCCAAACGACTTTATTTTCAAATGATTGAAAAATGATCCCTAATGTTAAAGTCATATCAGAATGTTAATTAACACACTGTATCTGTGATTTTAATATTTAAATTTGAATATAAAATTTACATTCACTTTAAATTTTGATTTTGCAAAAGATTGTTTGATTATATTAATATATATATATAAGAAATCTTGAATATAAGTTTGATGAATTATATAATATCTGATATATTAGACACACCTTATACCACAAATACTGAGTGTTACAAGAAAAAAAGGCTAAAGAACCTCAAAAAAATATAATAATCGAATGTTGAAATTGACATACAACTATCTTAATGCTTAATCAAACTAAAACTTTTAACTTCATTATATCGATTATACATACAAAACAAAATTATTTATTTGCGGAAATTCCCAAAAATGTGACGTTTTATATATCACTTAGTTGGCAAGGAGCAGAAAGGAGCGGGGAACTTATTTGACAAGAAGCAGAAACTTTTTTTCAATTTGTATTCATATTATTCCTTCCTTCCCCTCTATTTCACAAAATGACCGCTCCGCTATATATATACCCTAGCAGAGAAAATGCTCCACATCGAAGCTTATTTATCACTTGGACTAAGTTAGGATTCATGGATTTTGTTACGTTTTATACTCACAGTATATATATAATGGATATTACATGTAAATTGTAGCATTTGTAGATTCATGCAAAAAAATTCCACTAAGATAATTCCGTTAGATAGATTTTTCATTATTAAAAACCAGAGTACCGTTTTTTTTTTTTTTCTGTAACACTCAATAAATTTTTATTTAATAATAAATACCGTACTTGATAAAATATTATATTATTAATAATTTTCCACTGTGCATTTTTAACCGGTTCAAACCAGTTATACGAAAGTATAAGTTTCTAATTTCTCAAATTCAAATAAAAAATTTACTTCTTATTATACCATTTATATATGAAATATATCAAGGTATATTAAGTTTAGTCCCAAGTTTGTAACGATTAAAAATACTGATGGTACGAAAAAAATTTTGGTATAGGTGTTCATAGAATCATCTAATTAGCCCATTTTTGGTTGTCCGTCCGTCCGTCCATCTGTGAATACGATAAATCAAAAACGAAAAAAGTTAAAAAGCTGAAATTTTTACAGCGCTCTCAGGACGTAAAAAGTGAGGTCGTAACTGAGCAACATAGGTCAATTGGGTCTTGACCTATTATGCATCTTGTAAACCGTTAGAGATAGAACAAAAGTTTAAATATAAAAAATTTTTCTTATAAAAAAATAATCAACTTTTTGTAAACATCACTGTTTACTCACGAGGGCACATATTAGATGCAAATCTTATAGTATGTATTAATATGGGATTATCAGTTATGTATGTGTGACATGTATAGGTGTGTAATGGAATAGAATAATCAACACTGTCTATACATGGTATTTCAACAATTAACTCAGTCAATTGTTTGTTTTCACTTGTAATTATTCATATTCATAGATTATTATGGCTAATAAAAAAAATTGATTTTACGCACATATTTTTTTGCTATAACAAAGTTAATAAAAAAAATTAAAATGTGTTATTAAGGAAAAAAAGCATGTTTTTCATGATAAAAAAGTAACATTAAGGCTGTAAGAACACGCTATTGGTAGCTTCCAAAAAATTACAGACGTGTTACAAACATAATATATTCATTGTATTATTCACCAAGAACTCGCCGAATGTTGTATTTTGAACGATCTTGGAGGTCTTGGAAAAGTTTCTATCCGTGAAATGAATAAAAAAATTTCTTAAAAATAAAACGCAAAGCAACTGTTTGCTGTAAATCGCTTATGAAAGAAAAGAATGTTGCCATTTCAAAGGTATGAATCTCCAAAAAAAAAAAACTAATTAGCGGCGAGCTTCGTTGTATGAACATTAGAAAAACGCCAAGCTCGGTCCAAAGGATCGTTTAGAGGAAACACTATCAAATAAATGATCTTGTTCAGTTTTTATCACAGAGATACTAAGATCATAGAGTCGTAAAGACATAGGAAACGCAATAAGTGAGTTATAGACCGCAGAGAAAGAGACAAATAGGCGTTTATAAGTTAATACGTTTGTAAATACTGGTCTTTTCTCTATTTTATCTCTATCTCTGTCTTATCGAAGATAGCTATACGCGTCTATTTTTATGGTAATGAAGACCTAGACAATGTATGGGAGGGGAGCTAAATCCGTAGAGAGAGGACGGAATGGAAATCCGGCCGTTACCATAAAAAAGGTGAATTACGCTTGTAATTATCTTAAACAGGCCCAATTACTGCAAAAAACATTAGATTGTGTAAGAACATGACATCGTCGTAGCTTAAAACAAGATGTAACCAAGATTTTATCAACCAAAACTATTAATAAATAAATTGAATTTAATAATTGGAAAAAAAGTATAAATGATTTTTAAACACAAAATCAATCACATGTGATAAATGATTTAGTGAGAAATAATTTAAAGTAATTAACAATCAATTTTAATTTTTAATTATATTAATACACACTAAAATATTAATAATAATCATTATACCCTGTATATATGAAATATATATCAAGGTATACCAATTTTAGTTTAGTCAGTTTGGAACGCTTAGAAATATTTATGATATTAACAAAATTTTGGTATAGATGTTCATAAAACCATCTAATTAAACATCTCAAAAATGAAAAGAGATGTCAAGCTGAAAATATAGCGTGCTCAGGACGTAAAAAGTGAGTAAACGAGCAAGATAGGCCAATTGGATCTTTCGTCCGTAGGGTCCATCAGATAAACCATTAGAGATGAAACAAAAGTTTAAATGTAAAAAAATGTTTGTCATAAAAAAATAAACAACTTTTGTTTGAAACATTTTTTTCTTAAACATCATGGTTTGTTTATTCGTGTATATTTCTTAATTTTTCGGACAAACATTTTTTACTCATCAATTTTTTATCGTACCACGCAATTAAAAACTTTTCAGGTCCTTCAGATAGTTTGAAATTTTTTGCCAATAAACTCTCAAAATTTTGGTCGTTTTGAAACGACTGACAAATATTACGCCTGATTCTAGACTTATGTTATTTATATCCAATAAAATTGAATTAAATTAAATTGTTTTTAATTGAATGTTATAAAAATATTTTAAATTTAAAAAGACAAACAATATTTAAACTTAAACTGTTTATTTATAGTTTAATTATTACATATTTTAATTTATTATTACTTTAAATTAATTGATTGTCTTGTGATTATTATGCAACTTGGAATGCATGTACAAGATGATTTTTTAAAAAGTTACCAAATTAATTTTTCCAAAATCGGATTGGAATATCAAACGAGGGAGTCTAATCAAACGAGGGCCAACTTTGTTTTCTTAAATGAAACTATCGAGTTTTATAACCGGATTCTGATTCTTTGCCACATTTTTAACTAGACAAAAAGCTACTATGCCTATTTTTTTAGTTGTATGCATTTTTTTTCATGTTAAGGAATTTTGTACGGAAAAAGTTCATACAAGACCCACATTAATAACTAGAAATCAATATTTTTGGAGTCGGATCGAATTTTTAGAGAGAAAGTAAAACCTCTAAGGTAACTGAGGTAAATAAGGACCAGAAGGTAATAAGAGCCACTGACGTGACGCAGTCACTGACGCCGCCTTCTTGTCAGTGACGAATAAGGCTTTATTGGAGCAAAATGTTGCTTTGTAGTTTTATAATTTTTCGTCATAAGAAACGGTAATTTTTTTTGGTTTTATTCATATAGTAACGTACACCCTCGATATTTTGTATATTGACGTAAAAATTGCAATAATTCGAGAAAATTTGTTCTAAATAATTTTATTAATATGTCACACGTTATCAATACTAACATACTAATTTAAAAAGCCACATACATCATTTTCACAATATAACATGTTTTAAAAAAATTAGCAAATTGTGGTGGATATGAATCTTGTAGGTCACACCAATAATTTTGTAGTTCACATCAGATTATGTAAATTATTGTATTTATAGAGTGGGGGGGGGAGAAGTGTACGATTTATTAAGAGGTCTCATTAACCTTTTCAAATTATTTTCTTAACACATTAAACTACATAAAAATTAAGTGACGAAAATTAATTTTGTTTCTAAGCAAGTTTGTATTGTGGAAATCGACATGTTTTCACTCAAAACAATAATAACATCAGGTTAAGAGTTATTAAGGGTGGATACTTTTGAACTGATCACACTGTATAAAGTTTTTAATTAGTACGCAACGAAACGAAAAAACTTTTGTCACAGGTGAATCCCATAATCCTCCCGTGGCAAAATTTCTTAAAACTAGGTGTAGTGAACAAGTGTATCAAGTTTTACTGCTTGAACACAGAAAGCAAAGTTGGGCCTGTAATTGCAGTTTAACATAAACACTTTAAAGATATACTAATCGATTTTGAATTTTCATTTTCTAGAAGACTATTAACTTCCTCATAATTGGGAAGTTAAAGACAATATTTACTGTATATATACATTATTGTGTAAATTATAAAATTAATTCCATTCTGATAAAAATAATGAATGGTATTTTTTTTTGTTTAATGTGTAATATCAATTACTTTGTCAATAAATATGAATAAAAAAATAAATAATAATTTTTATCATTAATTGTGTGTACATTATTATTGTTTTAAGTTGACATCACAATTCGAAAAAAAAGTCATTAGTTATACACAGACTGATTCATGAGAAGAGAATATATTAGCACAATCGTCTTAGCACTTGGGGAGTATCCATAAATCATGTGACCCGATCAAGAGAGGGAGTGGATTAGTTCAAAAGTTCTACGCTAAGCTAGGTGACAATGAAATCAAGCTACACAATTTTCTTGATCGATATTTTTTGGCACAATGCAAAATAATTTGCAGCCTTGTAGGTTGTCTGGCGAACTGGCGGTAATGTACTAATTAAAACAGAATGCTGATCCGTAGTTCCAATTTATACTAACAAGTGGCAATACTTGCACTTACCATTTATCATATAACTGGAAATTGCAATCATTTCAATAAAAGTTTATATTTGTTTCAAAGGTTGTAAAATTTATCAATCAACCGTCTGTCTCCTGTTTACATTGATTATATCGTTACGCCTGTAGCATCTTGTATATATGTGTCATTTGCTGTAATTAGCATGAAAAGTTTTGAAAAATAAACAAAACGATTTTATTTCAGTGAAATTAATTACATTTACTCTATAAAATTGTTTTATTAACTATTTGGCAATTTATTTAGCAAAATGAAAAATATAAATATTCAGATTTTCGAGAACTATTGGATTTATATAAATTAAAATTTTGTAATTTTTTAAATTTTTTCAAGCCCAGTAATTTGGAACCTTTCAGAGAAATTGAGTTATTTCGTGGTCTACGTCTTGAAGTAAAAATATATCAGCCATAGAATTTTGGATATTACTTTTCTTATTGAAATTAGGTAGAGATCTTAAAAACAAGTCGCCCTATTAGCTAAGTTGGTCAAGGCGTAACCAATTCCGTCCGCCGTATGCTTACGGTAGCGGGTTTGATTCCCGCCGTCGCTACAATATTAATTTAATTAATAGTTGTGATGGGCTGGTATAGTGCATGGTATATGCATGAAGGAGGTGCACTCAGCCTCTGAAAGTGAGGAGCTGATAAATGAAATTATCAGCGGAAAGGTGGTAAAACACATATATGGTATCACAATGGGCTCTATAGACTAAGTGTGACTTTCGTGGACAGCCAATATAAACTAACCTAACTTAGGTAGAGATTTATTGCGTTTACTAGTAAATTCCTGAAAAAACTGCGAATATTGCTGATTTTAAATCATTTTAAGACTTTTAAAATCATTTTTCATGTTGATTAAGGAAAATAAATTATAATCGCCAAACACCGCGACCGCATCAGATATTATTCTAACTATTAAAGAAAAACATATCAGCAATAGGGTCGTATTGCTGAATTAAATTCCCTCTCGATAACGTTCCCCAATTCTTGTATCTACATTTTTAAATTTTTATTTTAAATCAATATTGAGGAAGTACAGACAATCCACTTGTCTTAATCACCTTAATGCCATTAAAAGAATGTAATCTTTATCTCTTGAATTATTTGCACATTAAAAACAACTGCTGAGCAGCAAAGTTCAATCACCAAGGTCATATTTTCCCCTGATTAGAAGCTTCTTATAATTTTTTGTTGCCTATTACAAAGTGAAATTTACAAAATTTAAAAAACCCTCATAAAATTTTGCAAGTACGGAACCCTAAGCTCGCACTTCAAACATATCTAAGAACCTCTTTATTAAATTACCCTTTTCCTTAAAGTCTTTACCAAACTAAGCCGATTCTCTCTGAATTTGCACTTGAATCATAACTAAGAACACTCACCAGTAAATTACCTTTCAAATCAAACCAAAAAATCAAAATCGGTTCATCCGTTTATTCGCTGCGATGCCATAGGCAGACAGACAGACAGACCTAAACACAGAGCGGTCAAACTTATAACACCCTTTCTTTTAAGTTCGGGGGATAAAAAATGAGATTTTCATTTTTCCTGTTTTTGAATACATGATGTATTATCATTTCATGACATTTCCGAAACCCGTTAAATCGTGTTCTTGAGAATCGTGTTCTTCATCCCAACTCCTTTCCTCGTGACCCTTCGATACATTGTATAAGTCTACATTTTCGTATATAGGTGGTATTACTTAAAAAATTCGATTAATTACTGATGTATTACACTTTTGATAATTTACACTTCTGACTGGCTATAATAAATATTTTGGCATAAAATTATACATATTTTATCTAATCTAAAAATACAAAATATGTATATATATAATTATTATTTAAAAAAAAAAGAGACGATATTTAAATTTTTTGGTATTATTCACATAATATTGGTTTTAACTAGATATTTTCATATGAAAATGACAATTTTTTATTTAATAGCTTTTTTTTTTGGCAATGATTCTTAAAATATTTTTATTTACCGGGGCCATTTACTAGCCGCAGCCAAGTAAATTACTATCATGAATGATTTGGATGGTAAAATGTATATCATTTACATCTAAAGTATTCTTTAATTTACTAGTTATAACCTGTTAATAGTCAAGGGTACAATCACTACACGTCTCTTCTTAGATGCTAAACTTAAATATAGTACAAAAAGTCTAAAATAATTTTTGGGTCAAAAGTAAAATCCTTACTCTATTATTATCAATGCGAAAATAATTCCGTCTGTTTGTTATGCAATCAAGCCTAAACTACTGAACTGATTTAATTATGGTATATAAATACTCAAGAGCCTGAGAAAAGATATAAGGGGTTAAAATAGGGGATGAATGTTTAAGGAGATGCTACTAAAATGAATTATGAACCGATTTAAATTAAATTTGGTACAGAGATAGTCTAGAGATTGAGAAAGGATATAAGTTACTTTTTTATGCGAAAAAAAGGGCTTTAAGGGGTTAAAAGAGGGGATGAGAATTTAAGGGGATGCTACTAAAATGAATTATGAACCGATTTAAATGAAATTTAGTAAATATGGTCTAGAGATTGAGAAAAGATATAGGCTATTTTTCATGCGAAAAAAGGGCTTTAAGAGGTTAAAATAGGGGATGCAAGTTTAAGGTAATGCTAATTTGGTACAGAGATAATCTAGAGCCTGAGAAAGGGCATGTTATACTTTTTAATTTGAAAAAGACCTGTTAAGGGGTTGGAAGTTTGTATGGAAATTACGTCACTTTGAAAACTAGAAGCTTGAAACTTATTTTTTAAGCTTTTTATTAGATATAAATAAATACGACATTCAAATTTTGTGAAAATTTGACCCTAAAGGGGATGAAAGTCTGATTAAAAAATTTCTAAAAATAAAAAAATTTCTATAAATAAAAATTTCTAAATATAGAAGAAATACAGAGAATTATTACAAAATTTTAAACTGAAATTAACGCAATAACACAAAATAGGGGTTCATTTAGAAAAGTGTAAGCAATAGAAAATATGAACTAGGCCAAAGATATAAGTGTAGGTACTAGGTACTTAATCGATTTGAAAAATTATTTCACGTATCAGGGAGTAACATGAGCAGTTTTCAAAAAAATTAGGGTTCTGCACGAAAAGAATAAAATCGACGAAATTGTGAACAAAAGTGACGGCATATGAAGTGAAGGTTATAATACAATGATCTTTGTATTTAAAATTGAAGTTGACCAGCGAAGCGGGTAGTTTACAGCTTATATGTAACAGGTTGCCTATGATAAAAAACGAAAATTGTGCTTTTTCGATACTGAGCTTTTTTATTTAAAAATTCTTGGACCATTTATATAGAACAATATTTATCTACATATTAGTAAAATTAGCAAAATGATAAGATAAAAACAATCTATGACATAATCTTAAATAAAATTTTTTTAATGGAAAAAATAAAAAAAATATGTAATCTAAAAATTTTGAAGCCACATAATCCATACAATCCACACGCGAAATTTAAATAATTACCTAAAATATTAAATATAATTAACATAAAATTAATAAATTAAATAGTTATTATAAATGTGATTTTAAATCTAAATAAATTTATTATAATCAAGTCAGCATAAAAATAAGTGATTTTATGGAAGAATAAAGCCCACAAATTTATATAATTTTAGCCTTTGCTAGATGAAAAAGGATACAATTTTGACGCGGAATTCGTTGTGTGCGTAGTCATGGTAGGGATAATAAAATCGATGCCAGCGCTTTAAGTGAAAAATTTTGGAGATAAAGTGGGCTGTTATGACTAATTTGCAATTCTTTACATGTTAATGATATAGAAACTGTCAAATTAAAATGATTGAAAAACACTAATTAATTAAACTTAATGCATTAAAAATTGTGAAAATAAGAAATCAAATTGTACAAATATTATTTTTCAAATGTTAATTATCGTAATTATTTATTTAAATTTGTGAAACAAGAATATTAAATTTTAAATGTAAGTTTTCAATGCAATCCACACAATTATATATGCATCCATTAATTCTATAATTAAAGTAGTGTATCGTTGTCATGGAAACGAAATTCACGCTCGGAGCGAATAGCGACAAATCTGGATGAAACTGAAATATTGGATACTCTATCAAAAATTAGTTTTACTTTTTTAGGCTCTTAATATTATTTGGCAATAGAGAACTTCCATTTATTTTTTTTACCACAAATTAGAAGATATCGGCTAAAATGTGTATCCCTTAAAATACTTTCGGTAGTGAAAAATAAATTATGAAATTTGAAAAAAGTTAAAATTTATGTAAAAATATACTTAAATATTCTGATTTCGAGTCATAAAAGCACATTTTTCTTTTATAATATTAAAATTAAAAATCGTAATTTTTAAACTGTATATCACGTGACCTAAAACGCGGACAAGCCCTGATGTGATGTCATATCTGTATGAACCATAGACTATCAGTTGTCTATGAATATATCTGTCAAACTTATCTGTGTTATTTCGTTTAATGATACCGATATTACGACACCAAATTGGATGCCCGAGTTTTTGACAGTTTAAAAAAGGTTTAAAATTTAATTTATGTTTTTGGGAAGAAAGCGTGTGTATTTTTCTGAAATAAATTTTTGGTGGCTTTTTATTAGCAAAATCAACATTTTGAAGTACTTTTTCAAATATAGTAGAATACTCTATTGAAGGCACTTCCCCCGCCTACTTTTGTAAAGATTTTTTGCATTTACATTCAGTACGTGATACTGAACCTATTAAAATAAAACAAGTGAAAACAAACAATTGACTGAGTTAATTGTTGAAATACCATGTATAGACAGTGTTGATGCGCAATCGTTTGTTTTTTTGACGTCACGTAAATAACAAAAGATATTCACTTTTAAATAGACACACACACAACTGATATTCCTATATTAATACATACTATAAAATTTGCACCTAATTAACGCCCTCGTGGGTAAACAGTGATGTTTCAAACAAAAGTTGTTTATTTTTTTATAAGGAACATTTTTTACATTTAAACTATTGTTCTATCTCTAGCGGTTTACAAAATGGGTCCTACGGATCCAAGACCCAATTGACCTATGATGCTCATTTACGAACTTGACATCACTTTTTACGTCCTGAGTACGCTGTAAAAATTTCAGCTCGATATCTTTTTTCGTTTTTGAGTTATCGTGTCCACAGACGGACGGACGGACAACCGGAAATGGATTAATTAGGTGATTCTATGAACACCTATACCAAAATTTTTTTCGTAGCATCAATATTTTTAAGCGTTACAAACTTGGGACGAAACTTAATATACTATGTATATTTCATATATACATGGTATAAAAATCACTCCTGTAATATAATGCAGAAAAAAATTCTCTGTAGTCTAAAGTAATGTTAATAATCCAATAATAAACGAATTATTTCTTTATTAAAATCATAAAATATGTTATATTGATTATTGATTATATTGATTGATTAATAATAAAAAGTTTATCAATAGGCTGACTTAGACTTGTACTCAATAATTTTAGTTTAGTGATATGCATAATATTTATCGGGTTTTTAGTTGGTTAATACTTTAAGATTTACTTTACTTGAATAAAATAAATACAAATCATTTAACCCTTTTAGTCTAGCTAGTCAACAAAAATTATTATAAACAAATTATTAAAATCGGGAAAAACGACCAAATATATTTATATGCTAATAAACAATTAACTTGAAACTAATTGATTTTATAAAAAAAAATTTCAAACGAAAGTAGTAAAAAAATTTAGAGTGAACAATTTCGATATCTTTAGCCGTTTTCATAGCGATCAATTTTATATATATTTTTCGTTAATTATCCCATCATTATCCTCGAATTATGTGTAAAAAGTAGTGAATGATGTGTTGACGTCATTGCCGTTTGAATTTATAGTTAAGAAAAACCATTTTCAATTGTAAAATAACATAAAAAATCAATTAAAATTTTTTTTTAATTTTTCTTAGAAATTTTTAGTAAAAAATTTTTTTTAGTTGTTTTTAAGAAAAACAAGTCCTCTATTGTTTATAACTTTTAAAATTTTGTATTTACTGACAAACGCTTCTGGCACATTCTTTTGGACATCATTCCAAATTATCTTTTTATCCTGAAAACATTATCCTTTGTTATACCAGGACCAACTAAATAAGCAGTGATAGCTATTACTGCACACCTGCGAGTAAAATATTTTACTAAATTTCTTACAAACAAATTTTTGCTCAACGTTTAAGTCTTAAAAGTTCATAGATAATTTTTCTTGCTCTTTCAACTAAACTAATTTATGTAGGTCTTCTATCTCCAGTAACAAAAACAAAGTTGATTTTTAACTGACCTTTAAAAACAAGATCCAATAATCCAAGGTGCCCAGGATAGCTAATTCACTGCACAATAGATACAATGCCCTTACGTTATCAGTTAAGGGTTAATAATAATATGATGACATGATATTTAATTTTAAATATAAAATAATAAATAATGTATTTCAAGTTTATTATGTTAGTTAACTAAAGTTATTTGTTTTAACTAGAAAATAAATATAATTATTAATTTAATGATTATTGATAAATTGAGACCACAAATGTATTTATTATACAAACATTTGATAAAAAAAAATAATAATAATAATAATTGTTTGTCTTGTTATAAGCTTTGTTTGAAATATTTTATTATTTTTTTAAAATAATTATAATCCCCTATAAAATTTTTTGTGGGTTACTTTCAAGGTTAGTGCAAAAAACATTTGGTTTTCCGATTAAGATAAAAATGATGATTTTATAAAACGGCATATTTTATTTAGATTTACATTAAAATCGTAAATATCTTGGCATGAGGAGACACTATGGAAGCCTGGTTCACTTTCAAGTGGCATTACACTAGCTTATTTTTTGTACTACCCACAAGTATAAACCAATTTTTAAAAAGCCAATAGTTCACTTTCAACAAGTGCACTTGTGACTTGTGGTATTATGGAAACGAACCCTTTTGAAGATGTCGGTATTTTGTCATGTGCTGATTTCTAATTATAACGTCATAATAAACAGTTCATAATACTTTTAAAGGTTAGAAATTAGAAATGTGCAGATTCAAAAGAAAAACATCAACAATTAAAGCATTAGATTTTTTAAATAATACTAAAGAAAATTTTGAACTAACTACATAAGAAAAGTTATAAACATTATCATATTATTATTAAATCCGGATTGATGTTTGAGTGTTAATAAATACATATAATTATTAATAATTCCAGACAGTTTCGTTAGTGTCTAATTAAAGGATAATCATCACCGACTGACATCTTTAAAAAGATTCGTTTCCATAATACCACAAGTGACAAGTGCACATGTTGAAAGTGAACTAGTGGCTTTTTTAAAGTTGGTTTTATACTAGTGGGCAGTACACATTTAAAAAATAAGTTAGTATAGCGCCACTTTCTCATAAATTGACAGTGAGCCATTCAGGCTTCCGTAAGATAAACCTAAGACGTATGTGTTTTATAAGATAAAGAAAGGTCCACGCATAAACCTTATATTATAGCAAATGGGTCCCATCTATATTGTCTGAATTTTGTATATATGTTGTTGTTCTGAACTTTCTGAATAAATGTCTCAATACACTGATAAATCAATGTTTCAGTATCATTTCAACATTGATAAATGGTAAGTAATGAGGTGGTCTAAATTGGAACCACTGAAAAACGATCCACTTCTTGTTTAATAGTACAAATTTTTATCGCCAGTTGGCGAGATTCATCTGATTTGAATTTGAATATTTGTATTGGCCTAAAAAATGGTAAGTACAAGTATTGCCATCTGGTAGTCGAAATTGTAACTACTGGATTCGGATCTTCTTCTGATTTTAGTACGAATTTTATCGCCAATTGGCGAGTTGCAACTCCCAGTTAACATAGTTTTTGTAATCATAGAAGTAATCTTGAATAAAAAATTATTCTGATTTCAAATCTTACATATTTTGATCTAGACGTTCTTCATTCATACATTTGAACAATATAGTTGTAAATTACTATGATTACTCAATATACATGTATTTATTCAATACCTACTGAAAACCTGCAGTTTAAGCATACTATCGAACTTATATTTTATGCCACCGGTAGAGATATGGTTTTTTTTTCTCAGTAGAATTCATAATAAAAATATAATTTTTATCCTATTTAGATCAATTATATTTACGTCATCATTCATCAAAATAAACAAATATCATATTTGTAGCACATTTGAATGTCCGACGTTTAAAAAAACAAGTTGAGAGATTTAAGAGCAAAAAGGTTTTCTAGAGGCCCCAAAAACCAGTTTTTTTTTACTATTCGACAAAAAAAAAAAATGTTTTTAAGTTATAGCCTGAAATTGATTCAGAAAGTCGCATTTCTTATGGTATTTGGGCGATATCTCAGAATATATGTTTTCAATCATCAAATTTGTCCAATTTTTGTTTTATTCTTTTTGAGTCAAAATTATTCTATACACATAGTTTTGTCAAAATTGAAGACAAACGTTTTTTCTCAATTTTCTAAGGGATACTCATTAGAAAAGTTGCAATAATCATTAAAAAAATTTTTGTTTTTAATTCTGATAAAAGTTGATATATTTAAGGTAATATTGATCCAAAAATTGGATTCATTTGACGATTAATCGAGCATTTTCTATAGTAATGTTCGAAATCCGGATAAAATCTTATCCAGTTTTGGACAATATATGAAAAATTATACATCCAATCAATAAATGAATTTCATTTTTTTGAATTAAAATTGCTTTATACTTTGAGTCTGAAGTCAAAAAAAGGTAGTCAGTCACAGGAGCTGTTGATGGGAGTGAAAACTTAAAACTTTGAAATAACTGTGTTTTTATTTATTTTTTAATTAATTATAGTTTAAATTATTAAAATTTCATAATTTGTAAATTGAAATTATTAACGTGTGTATCAAAACTATTATAAATAATAAAAAAAGCAACAACACACAGTGTTTTCAAGCGGTCACCGTCCTAGAACTAAGTGTGCTCAATGTGGTATGTATGAAGCATGACGCGTGCCGATGAGGCGAATTCCATGATTTCTGTTCACCCAAAAAAGTACTCAACGCGCCTAAAGAAGTTTTCACTTCAAAAATTTGGTCAATATCTTGTAATTTATAAGGCCACGTGGCGTCTAATATTCAAGCGGCCGTGGAGATATAAAAAATGCAGTTATATTATTCATTTTTCAACAGGTTTTTGATCAATAAAACTATAAATAAAAATTCATATTTATAGTTTTATGAGATTAATAATATCAATAAAAAATAATTTATATAAATATTGTGATGGTTGATTGAAATATACATCATATTATATATAAATACACACAAAAATAAACAAATAATTTATTTAAATATTAATAAAAATAAATTTTAAATTATTTGTATCGTTCAATTTATCTTATTATATTATTCGTGATTCGTCGTGTTTATTCGTTTTATGTTGAATCGATTAATAAATACATTATTATTGTTATTTAATATTATATTCATATTTATGGTTGATTTTTAATTTAATAATTTTTTTTAATAAAAACTTTTTATCCAAATGAGATCTGGTCTATCAAAAATTCTTCACCTCAATAGAAAACTTGCATTAATTTAATTTTGTCACAAATTCATCTATAAATAAAATAATGTATTTAAGTAATTTATTTTTAAATTAATAATTCCATTCTATTATTAATTATTATTAAAAAATAGTTATACTAAGAAAAACGGTAGTGACGTATAAACAACCGTGGAGGCTGTGAATAAAACCATTTCTATGGAAATATGCGTTGTAATATAGTAAAAGCCAGTTAAGAGACAAACCATTTATCATTATTCATATTATTTTATAATTTCTCCGTGCGATGGCATTACAAAAGCGAAGTGTTGGGGTCACTGTTTTTTGAATTTATAGTTGTGAAAAACCATTTTCAATTGTCAATTTATATAAAAAATTTTGTTAAATAGAAAAACTCTTTTAATTTTTCTTAGTAATTTATAGTAAACTTTCGAAAAAAAAAAATTAAAAAATATATATTTTGTACTTGTGAAAATAACACCACAAATAAATTAATAAAGACACAAAATCAAAAACTAAAAATTGACAAATTATAATTTATTTAAATAATTAAATAATAAATTTCAAAATATTTATTGTTCAATTTATCTTATTATTATTAATTTATTGTTCGTAATTTGCCGTGTTTACTGTTTATTCATCATTGTATTGTCAATTTATTAATAATTACTTAATTATTTTAATTTAGTAAAATTGATTGCATGCTTTAGAGAATAATCAACTTGGAAAAAGATAATTTTTTTAAATAAAATAATTTTTTTAAATTATTTTTTATGTTACTAAACCTATCCCTTGTCCGATTGGGATTCTAATCTGGACGTTATGAATTGTTAGAAACCGTCCAAAAATTATTTATAACCTACTCCGGTAATTTTCAAGTACATTTACATTGAAAAATAAGGACTTTACAATAATTGTTTTTGATTTGTTTTCCATGATGTTTTGTAATTGTGAAAATAGTACCACAAATAATTTGATTAATACTTATTTTATTCAAAACATGAAAAAAATTCAAAATTTCCTCAGAAACCTTTTATAAAGGTAGTAAAAGTACCAATGCAAGTTTAGACTTGTGGTTGGAATTAATTGTACCGTATTTTCAACTTTGATAATTTATTTCGTTATAATTTCACAAATGTTGACGAAAAATAAGCATACAAATTTTCGATATCTGCATTGGTTTTCGAAGTATCGAAATCTAAATAATTAAACAAAGTTTTCAATTTTCCATATTCTGAAAATTACTCTACATATTGAAAAATTGTATTCTTACTTTTCGTCATATATTAATTAGCCGGGCACAACGCGTTTTTTTTGTTTTCTTATTAAAGTTTTTACTTTAATTTAAATAGTTTTTTTTTTTAATTTCCATCGACTAGTTTTGGAGAAATGTATGAAAACATATCATCCATCTACCATGTTCCCATAAGACTGATGTTTAATATGCCTACTTTAGAAGCCATTTATTTATTCAAATTATGGTTCACCCCCCTCTAAAATTTTCAGAATTGATTTAGACTTAGTCCAGCTTCATATAAAAAAATGAAGCTTTTTATCCAAAATTGGTCTGGCTTTTGTACATTTTTAAAACACACTAATCAAGTAATCTGTAAATTCAGAGTATTTAAACAGTTAAATTCGTGAGTATATTTATACAAGTATTTAATAAGTATTTTTACCTAATTATATTGTAATTAATATTAAGTATTTTTGTTTTCTAATTAAAAATGTTAATAAGTGGCTTGAACTTAATCTATTTTTAATGGAATTTTTATTTTTTGTTTATGAACAAACACCTGCTCAAAAAAACATGTGATAAAATTGTGAAAATTTGTTTAAAGAGTAAAAAAATTATTTTGGAACAATTTTTAGTAAAATATTCTTAAGAATAACATAAATAAATATAAATTTACCTATTTCTATTAATATTTATGTCATTTGAATAAGGGATCCGTACCAAAACGTTACTTTATCGTACCTAGTCGTTAATAAAATTTAATTAACGTTATCAAATTTATTTTCCAAAACTTTACTCATGGTAAATATTTTTTATTAACTCTTATGTAGTCTAATATTGCGGGAAATCTAATACTATCGAAGATTTTCTCAAAATTAATAAAATGTTTAAACATTTTCTATAACCAATATAAATAAATTTGAAAAATTGTAGTGAAAAATTCCTTTATACAGTGCAACCTTAATATAACGAACCTCAATATAACGAATTCCTCGATTTAACAAATTTTTCGCAATCCCCTTGAATTGTCCATAAGAGTCAATATAAAATATACCTCTACATTACGAATATTTTTTGCGAACAGTCTCTTTATAACGAATTTTCAACTATAATAAAAAATTTAAGTACCTCTAAATAACGAAATTCGTCAATTCAAAACCTTTATATAACGTATAAAGTCCCACCAATATATGACAGTTAGTATGCTCCATAGTATGTAATTCACGTCGCGAGAGGTTCCGACACTTTTTTCCTCTTTATAACGAATTTTAGACCAACTTAACCTCAATATTACGAACCTCAGTTTAATGAATTACTTGATATAACGAATATTTACTGATTCCCTTCAGATTTGTTATATCGAGGTTGCACTGTATATTTTTTGAAATGCCCAAATTCTGTCATAAAAAAGTAGAGAAATAACACATGAAATTTTTCTATTAATAGTAAGAAACTGGAAATTTTGACTACGAATAAAGTCACAAGAAAATCAGTTGAACAATAATTTATGTCCTGATATTTTTTTCTGTTAAACTAATAAATAAAGAAATATAATTTTATATTTACGAATATTGAATTTTATAAATATTTACAATTTAAAAATATTATCGCAAAATTTCCGATCCCGGGAAACTAATTTTTAGTATCGGGAAGTTAATGGTCTGGACCAAACGAGGCACACCCACATGAACAGCTTGTTGTAAAATTAAATTTTATCCAGAAAAACTTAACAAAATTGGTAACAATTTTTTTGGAATAGAATAAATCAACCAAATAAAATTTCAAATTAATCAATTTTAACAAATTATTTTATCATCAAAACCATAACCATATCCAATAAGTTTGTGGGGGACCGGATAAGATCAAAAGTGAGTAATTAATTCTAAAAAAAATTATCAATTTTTTAAGATAAAAAAATATATTTGTTTATTAAACAAATAAAAACTTTTTTAAAAAAATGACCTTGACATAAAAATTAATTAATGTCAAGGTTAGAACTTTAGAGGGGAAAAAACTTTGATGCAATAATTTGATTTTATGTGTTTTTGAAAATTTTGTGTTTTGGCGCAAATGTTTCTGTTTGTTAATAAACAATAATTTTTTAATTCAATGAAACGAACAATGTTTAAGTTAACTTAAAAATTAGTAGTGAGGCATCTAGTATGACGTAAATGTTAAGTGTTTGTTAAATAATCGAAAACTATTATACATGTATAACGTATACGTAATTCAAGTTGCCAATTTATTAATTTTTCAAGTCAACTTTAACATTAACCGTTCCATTGAATTAACAATTTATTGTTTATTAAAAAATAGAAACATTTGCATCACTAACTCATGCGTAACTAATGATATTTAAAATCTAAGAAACACATCCATGAGATTTTAGTAAAATGTGACCGGTTTCTTTCATTTTACCTGTACATAGAGGTTATAATATATGACTTAATTTAAGTGACATTGACGTTATAGAGTATCGTATTTTTCATGACTTTAAATCATATTATTTACGTAAATCGTTATGATTCAAACCTACGCACGCATGCAGATATAAAACTATTTTTAAAAAAAATTTTATTGAAACATCTGCCAACAAAAATTATTTAAAATGCATGTGCGACGATTATCGTAATTTTTTGGAGGTTTCTTTCGCTATGCATGTTCTTTCTTTGGTCTCAGTGTAATACACTGAGTGAAAGTAGAAAAGGATAGGGTTATTAAAATGATATAATTTTATTTATTAATTAGTCATTCTTTTATATGTCTTTTGTGAAAAATTCATATCGATTCTCTGTACGGTTTAGGAGGAATTAACTGTAAAAGTCAGTGTTTTTACCGAAGTTTTTCATTTTTATGCACAGTTCTTAATTTTGGTATGATTTTAAAGCTTAAACTTTGAGGAATATTGATAAAGTGCTTTTATAGAAATGGCAAAACATTTTTAAAAGCACTTATTGACTACAACACCAACATTTATTACGACTTCTTCATATACCACCATGTAAAAAGGGCTGTTTTTAATAATTAATTTATCGAAAATTGTATAGAAAATCGACTTGAAATTTATACAGAGGCGTATTAAATACTCATTAATTGACTCACAAAATTTCAGGTTTTTTGTAACACTTTCATTTTGTTATCGAAACACTTTAAGTGTAAATTGTCTCTAGAGTAAAAAGAACATCTTAAGTTTTTTTTTTGTTTCAATAAATTAATTTTAGTCACAAAAATTATATTTTTGTTAAAAAAAACTTTTTTGACGTCTTTTTGAATGAATTTTCACGTGAGGTGTAGATCTATTTTTACACTGTTTGACAAACTTTATTAATAGCTTGTCTAATTTATGAGGATTAGAAATTTTAACCGGACAAATGAACAAAAAATTAGTCAATTATTTTTCTATCGCATATGCGATTAATATAATATCCCTATCCCTATATATTATAAATGTGAAAGTAAGGATGTTTCTTTGTTTGTTTGTTACGCTTTCACGCAAAAGCTAGCGAATGGTTTTTAATGAAACTGTACAGCAATACAGCTCATACATTAGAATAACACATGAGCTATAATTTTTAAAGATACATAAAGAAAGAGAAAAAAATTAAATTTAATCTGACATTTACTATTTCAAATTAAAGGTTTCAGTAAAAATTTAAAATAGTAAATGTCAAATAATTCAGTGCCACCTTTTCTAATATACTCAATGAATTATTCCTATTTTACAATTAAAAAATTTGAAAACTATGCATATCTTTTAGCTGAGCGTAAAACAATCCCTTTGTTATAAAAGGGGAATAACTGAGACTAACAGATGTGGAAGCTATGAAGCGGTGGTTTTTACTTTTAAGCCCAGTGAAGCGGGCGGGTATCAAGCTAGTTTTTTATAACTCATGGATACTAAAAATGCTTCTCTGGAAAGGCGCATTAATGCAAGAATTAAAACTATCATAGCTTGGTCAATATATAAATAAATTTGGTCATCCGAATAATTTTTTATATCTACAAAAAATATTAAAAGTTATTCCAAAATTTTAAGTTGTGAGGAAATCCCAAATTTCTCGGAATTTTATTCACTAGATTATTTCATATTTTTGATATTTGAAACAAAAAAACCGGGGAATACCATTGATAAAATTAAAATCATATAAATATTTTCCTTGTTTTAGCCATATATAACATATTTTATCGGTCACAATTTTTATACAATTACTCACTGTTGAAATAAAAGTGGGGAGTCTGTTTTTTTTATTCTATCGAAATTAAAATTATCGAAGATTTATTCAAAATATTATTAAGGTAGTACGAGCGGCAAGGCAATTTTGATATGTGGTTGAAATAATTTGTACCTTATTTTCAACTTTGATTATGAATTTTTTTATAATTAAACAAAATTTTCAATTTTCGATATTTTCAAATTACTCCTGATATCGGAAAGTTTTATTGTTACTTTTTATCTTATATTATCAAGTTATAACATAATTCACAATCAAAATTGAATATATATATTTTATTTGTGTCCCCACTACCGTGCTCATACATCCTTAATTAGTCGTACACAACGGTTTTTTTTTTTTTAGTTTTCAATAACTTATTAATATTTTAACTTTAATTTAAATAGTTTTTTTTAATTCCCCCGACTAGTTTTGGAGAAATCTATGAAAACATATCATTCAACTATCGTTTTCCCTTAAGACCAATGTTTATAAGCTACTCTGAAATCATTTCATAAAATTTATTAGCTTCTCTATTGATGTAAATTTTGTTTTTCAAACTTCAAACAGTCCAACTACATACAAAAAGAATCAAGCCTTCTATTTCTGCTGAAACTCAAATTTTTATTTCTTTTAATTATTATATTAAAAATCTTTTTATATATACAAAAAAATAGAGTAAAGTACCTCCTGGCTTGTTTTTGAAGTCAGTTAATAATAAAATTGAAGGTTATTTAAACTTAAAAATAAAAAATTATCTATTTTATTAATTAGTAAGGCTTAGTGTTACAACAATATATTTAACTCTACTAATAAAACAGTAAATATTTCATTTTAAAATTATAATTCGCTCTTCAAATAATGTAATTAACATCTAGTGTATTCTGTATAATTTTAAATAGACGTAAACGATAAACTGTTTTAGGATGCGGGTATACAAACAAAACGAACGATGCACAAATCTTATGGTAATTGGATCCTAGTTAAATTTTTATGTTCTATAGTTGGATAAATCTACCAGATTGTGATAATAATTTCGGTAAATTTTGGGAAATGGCTAATTTTTTTTGTATAGGTTTCTTTTCTTATAAAAAATCGCCCTATTAGCTCAGTCCGCGGTATGCTTAGGTTTCGATTCCCGCCGTCGCGACAAAATTAATTTAATTAATAGTTGTGATGGGTTGGTGTAGTGCATGGTATATGCATGAATGAGATGTACTCAGCCTCTAAAATTGAGGAGCTGATAAATGAAATTATCAGCCCAAAGGTGGTAAAACACATATATGGTATCACAATGGGCTCTATAACCTAAGTGTGTCCTTCGTGGACAGCCGATATAACCTAACCTAACCTAACCTTCGTCGTAAAAAATACAGAAAAGAAGTTTTCCGGTTCCAGAACGATCCGCACGACCTTCGTCACGCGGTTTATATCTATACATTGTTTTCTTTGGTGACGTTTTCTTTCTTGTATTGATCGGTTGAAAAACAAAATTGTTTGTTAAGAATTTCTGCATCGACCTTACTTGCTATCAAATCCTGTACATAGCACAATAATCTCAAAATTTCAAGAAAACCGCAGTAACCTCATATTTTCAACATTGAAAATATAATACTGTGGTAATTTTTCGAAAAATAAAGGAATTGACTCGCCAGTCTAGAAAAAGATGTAACTTATGATAATGAAAAAGGGTGGTAAATTTAAGCCCAATACATAACCTCAATTTTGAGAAAAAGGAATTTTTCTGAAAAATTTCAACAGCTAGTACAGTTCAGGCAAATCATCGAATTTTAACTTTTTTTTTTAAATTAGAGATTTCTATATATGGATAGTGAAAGCGGTTTTTTTTCGGAAAGTGCTAAAGGTTTTTTTTTTTCAAAACCTGATTATGAGCCGAAACATTACAAAACAAAAATGCAAAAAACTCGAAAAAATCCAGATTTGCAACATTACAAGGTACATGAATTGAAAATTTCCAATTCCAGCAGGCAACTAAATATCGTTAAAAATGTTTTACCGGGTTACTTTTGATCAGTTTTCGAGGAAATTTCTTGATCGATATCTGAAGAAAAGTTCATAATCGATATGAGTAGAATAACTCATTTTATTAGATAATTGATATTTTGAACCTATCACGTCAATGTCAAAAAAATTTACTATGATAAAAAAACTAAAAAAGTCACATAATGTCAAATACTTAAAAAAATTTGATAAAAATATGAAATGGAAAATTAGACTAAAAATTCGATAAGATACATGGATGGCTAATAATTTAACTAATAACACAGGTCACGATTATATTTTGTTTAGCATTTTGTAATAAAAATTGTCACATTCACACATTTGAACATTAAAGGGGTTTTACTGTTATTCATACATGATGTCAATGAACACACAATAAAAGCTCAACGGAACCATTTAAAATACAGTAATTATTATCAGTTATAATATAACGCTTGACGAAATAAATTTTTTATTTTTTAATTGCGTTTTTGACACGACCAGTCTTAACACATATAAAAATACATGCGTCTAGAATAAGGATTCGATCGGGACCTTTTCATTGTCGTCGTTATAACCGGTTTTTAGTCTGTATTTTTATTTTTTCGATAAATTACATAAAAATATATTAAAAAAAAAAAAATAATAATAATATTCATATTCAATCTGAAATTATTTGCAATAAACATCTGAAGAAATCGATGCTATAAAAAGTTTATTTTTAAAATTTTCTGTGTAAAGAAGTAAAATAAATTTTGTATTCAGAATTTCATTTTATTTTGTGTAATGATATTAAAAACTAAAAATATTCCGTGATAGTATGACGTCATAAAACAAGTCGTGTCTACAGTCTGTGTTCAATACATTGCAATTTGATAAACGGATGATTCTTATAGAAATGATTTTTACTGGTGAATCGTAGTTTTACATTTTAATCTTCCAGGAAAAATACATTACACAACTTTATACAACATTACGATATGAAAGACATTCTCAGCACTTCCACATTTAACTTAATCATCAGAAGGATTTAGGAAAAAAATAGACCGAAAAAAATTTCTGTAATAGTGTGCCATTTTTGACAACTAAAGAGCTAAAAACTTCAGAACCTAATTAACTCCTCTATAGTCGGCAAACTCAATCTAGCCAACTCGTAATTTACAACAATACTCCGGGTCTACAAAATTTTTGGTCTATTTTTTCGGGTTCAATTTTCTTCGATTACCGATATTAGGTAGAGATAAGTTTTTTAAATATAAATTATAATTTCTAGGCAGCTTTGTCGTTGCTAACATTATTCAAACAATTAAAAAGAAAAAAATCTATTCAAATCATTTTAGGGGTTAAATTGCCAGACAAAAATTCGGTTGTTTTACTTGATACAAACGCTCTTGGTTGCAAAACGTACCTCATCCCTACCTCTTGATTTCCAAATTGACCAAATCTGTTCAGTTTTCAATAGAATTTTTCGCATAAACAATTTCACTTTTTAAAAGGAGCAACTTTCTACTTTAAAGTATTTTATCTTTTATCAATTGTGAACTCTCGAATAGACTATTTAACGATCCTGAAAATAAAGTCCGTTATTAGATATTTGACCACTTTCAAACAACTTTTATTTGAAACATTTTTTTTTTTCGAGATTTAACTCATTTTTCGGATTGTTTACTTATGTCTAGTTAAAACAGACCCTCGTAAATGTTTCTGTTGTTCGAAATGTTGGCTTCGTAGTACTATTTCTATATTCTATTCACCCTATATTTTCTTTTCTAAGAAATATTTTCACATGAGGGGATGAATGAACAGTAAAGTAAGTAATTTTATTGATTTATTTTTTTAAGAAAATTGTGTATTATAAACGAATCATTCACTTGCCCAGCTTGAGTTTATATACAGTGGGAGGCAGAGACATGTACGATTTTGAAAATGCTATAAAACAAAACCAGTCAGTTTTTCCAAATTAACATTAAAGTACGTAAAAAATCATTTGAGAAACTTAATTGTACTTTTGAGCAAATTATAAATTGTATTTTTAAGTAAATTATAAATTGGATTTTCAAGTAAATTATAAATTGTTTCTTTAATTAATTAAAGTTAATTAACTTAAATTATAAATTAGTCGGATCTAACAACTTGCGAAAAGACGACACTAAAAGGACGGAACTGGCAAACGGCGGTTAAAATCTTGCGAATTGTGATGAATAACTTGGTCGTCTGTGAGAATGTGATACATGTGAGTGATACATCTTTAGTTTTACAGCTTTTTCAAAAGCACACATTTCTCTGTCGTAAACAGTACATTTATATAAAAATCGATGCCTGTCTCTGTTTTAGAAGAACTTAAATAATATAGAAATAATTCACAACACAAATTATTTTACAGCAATCTAGAAGACGCCATTCAGACGCCGAAAAGCAGATATTATTTCTTTGTACAAATTGTAAATAAAAAAAAATTTAAAACAAAATTTGCAGAGTTTTAATAATGTACGAGTGAATATTTAATATTGGTTTTATGGCAAAACGTTAGATGGATGATATGTTTTTATAGATTTCTCCAAAACAAGTCGGTGAAAATTAAAAAAACTATTTAAATTAAAGTTGAAACATTAATAAGTTATTGAAAACTAAAAAACTCGACTAGTTAAGGATATATGAGCACGGTAGTGGGGACACAAATTAAAAAAAATTTTTTTTTTTCAATTTTGATGGTGAATTATGTTATAACTTGACAATATAAGGCGAAAAGTATGAATAAAATTTTTCGATATCTGAAGTAATTTTCATAATTTCGAAAATTGAAAATATTGTTTAACTATTTAGCTTTCGATATTTTGAAAACCAAGACAGATATCGAAAAATTGTATTCTTATTTTTCGTCTACATTCATTAATATATAACAAAATTCATCATAAAAGTTAAGGTACAAATAATTTCAAAAGTAAATTTAAAATTGCCTTGGTGTTCGTACTACCTTAGGATCAGCAATTTTCGCAAGATCTTTCGGGAGTAAGTACCAGCAAAACCACTCGCAGATACTAAAAGCTACTGATCTTGAAATCACCACTGGCCTCTAATAGACATTAATTTGAAAGAAGTTTAAGTCTATGCTAATTATGTCCTTAATATCTATCCTTATATATTATAAATGCGAAAGTAAAGGTGTTTGTTACGCTTTCACGCAAAAACTAATGAATGGATTTGAATGAAATTGAACAATAATAATATAGCTTATTAATCAGAATAACACAAGAGCTATAATTTGTGAAGATATATTAGAAAATAAAATTTAATTTAATGAGACTGACTAATTTTACTGCTCCATCTATGGTCATAATTTTGAACCATAAATTAAAGATTTCTGTACAAATTTAAAATAGCAAATGTCAAACAATTCAAAGCCATCTTTTCTTATATACTCAATGAATTATGACTATTTTACACAAGTTGAAAACTGCATATATTTTAATTGTGTAAACAATCCCTGTCAGTGTTATTGAAGGGGGATAAGGATAAGTGACATCAAAGGAGGTGAAGGCCATAAAGCGATGGTTTTTAGTTTTAAGACCAGTGAAGCGGGCGGTTTTCAAGTTAGTATAAACATAAATGACTTAAGTTTGTTTAAGTAAACAAATTTAATTATACTGAGTACGGATTTTAAATATAGATAAGAAAGTTGATTAACACTCTTGTACTTAGGTATCTACCTGGTGATATCACTAAATACAGTCAGCTATTTAGCAGCTAGCACCTGAATGTCGGCCAGTGCCTGACTGCCACAGTCAGTGGAACACAGACATAATATTTTATTTATCTGCGTAAGTCTTAATTTTGAGAATTTAAAAAAAAAAACTTGTTGAAACCTTATCTTATTCAACATTTTTTTATTTATTTTTTTGCTAAAGATATCAATATGATTTTTTTTTAATTATGAGATGTGATAAATTAATTTATCTCTTAAATTAAAAAATTCTTTTTGCAATATAATAACAAGTCAAAACAAAATTAAAAAATTCCCGAGAAAATTTTCGGGTGGAACCCTAATCACGCACTTGTAACGTATCTAAGAACACTCTTTATTAAATTACCTTTTTCCTTAGAGCCTTCTCCAAACTGAACAAATTTTGAGGATCATCATTCATCACCTATTTTTAAGTTGCTCCGGGTATGGGTACCCTAAAATCGTACTTGAAACTTAACTAAGAACACTCCCCATTAAATTACTTTTCAAACGAAACAAAAAAATCCAAATCGGCTCATCCGTTTAAGCGCTACGATGCCACAGACACACATAGACAGACAGACAGACACCCACAGACAGACAGACAGACACAGATAGCGGTCAAACTTAACACCCTTTTTTTGTTTCGGAGGCTCAAAATAGAGAAAGGGAACACAGTGGAAAAACTGAAATATTTCTATTTTAACCCTCGAACTAAAAAAAAGAGATGTAATAAGTTTGACCGCTATGTGTGTGTGTCTATCAGTGGCATCGTAGCGCCTAAACGGATAAACCGAATTAAATTTGTTTGGTTTCGTTTGAAAAGTAATTTAACGGGGAGTGTTCTTAGCTATGTTTCAAGTGCAATTTTAGGGGAAAACGTAATTTATTGGAAAGAGTGTTCTTATATGTTTCAAGTGCGAGTTTAGGGTTCCGTACCCGAAAATTTGTTTGGGGGTTTTTTTAATTTTCTTGAATCTGCTACTCATTAGTAAAATTGTTTCATACATTTTACCAATAGATATTTGATGCGAAATTAAATTTAAAAAAACTATTGCAATAGTAAATTTTACTATCACACAAAACATTCAAAGAATATTGATTTAAATGCAACGGAATCCTAAATGTATACGACCTTTACACTGAAAAAAAAATTACATACATTCACACACATAAATTATGTGATTGATAAACATATAAGAGAATTCATTAAGGCCTTGAACAATCCGTACTAATTGTTCTTGTTTTCCTATTAATTAATTACTTATTACTTCCAATGTAATCTATTAATTAGTTCTTTTAATAAAATAACACAAAAAATTTGAAGAAAAAAAAATTAATAATTTAAAAAAAAGAGTGATACAACTTAATATCAATTTAAATAGTTTGTACTCTCATAGAATTGTATACATTATATCGGAAGTATTTAATGGAAAATTACCCTTTTTTTTGGGTAAATAAAAATTAAAGTTAAATGGTGCTAAAGTTTTTAATATTTTACTAATGATTATGCCTTAAGGCACTTGTGGGCACCGGTTACTCTTTTTTACTGAGTAAGCTCTTCAAGTAGTTCTGGTATGTTCCAATGAGAGTAAGACAGAGAGGTATGTTCTGGGGTGAGACTCACTTAGTGTAAATACCAATTGAGTATTTAGAGTGCCTACCAATTATTTTTTTTAAATTAAAATATTTATCTTTGAAAAAATATAATAATGTAATATAAAATTAATTATTTTTATTCGTTGTGTGCATAGTCATGTTAGGGACAATAAAATCGATGCCAGCGCTTCCAGTCAAAAATTTTGGCGTTAAATGAGGCTGTCATGACTAATTTGCAATTCTTTACATGTTAATATTATAGAAAATGTCAAATTAAAATTATTAAAAACATTAATTAATTAAACTTAATGCATTAAAAATTGTGAAAATAAGAAATCAAATTGCACAAATATTATTTTTCAAATGTAAATCATCATAATTATTTATTTAAATTTGTGAGACAATAATATTAAATTTTCATTGTAAGTCATAAATGCAATCCATACAATTCTATAATAGTGTATCGTTATCATGGAAACGCCTCCTATAAAACTCACGCACGGTATGAATAGACTGAGAAGCAATGGTCTTTTTCATTATTAAAATCACTTACAAAAGAAAATTACCGTTTTTTACTTTTTCAATTCAAAGTAACCCTCGAAGAATTTTTTTTTATACGATTCTCTTCAAATTATCCTATTGACTTTAAAATTCTCAAGAAAATTGCGATAACTGTTTATTATGCTCCCCACTTTTCAATTGTCTAAAAAGGTACATTGCAAAAAAATTTTAATGTACAACACTAAAAATCTTGTCAACTCTAGTAGTTAGTTGGTTAAGACATAACCAATTCCGCTCGCAGTGTGTCTACGATAGCGGGTTCGATTCCCGCGTCACAAGCTGATCAATGATCACTAAGCTCACTAGTTGATCAATGAAATTATGATCACTAAATGATCAATGAAATTATCAGCGGAAAAGTTGGTAAAACACATAAATGGTATCGCAATGGGCCAATATAACCTAACCTAAGCTAATGTACAAACGAGGGAAATGATCTTCCAATAATCTACAATATTCACAAAGTTAATAAATAGCTTCTAGAACCAAATATCGCAACTCGATTTATCTTACTTTAGTAATTGTGGAGGTAAAATGCCAAATTTTTCTCGTCTAAGGTAGACTTCACCAATAATAAATAATATTTACAAAACATGTAAAAATACAGTAAAACCTCATTCAAAGTTATTAAATAATATACGGAATTCTAAATAATTGTTACAAAAGAGTTCATTTCCTAGTTAAGTACATATTATTTAAAAGATTTCAAAAAGAATACAGCATAAAATTTATTGCATATGACGCCATACTTATTAATTTTGATACTAATTTTTAATGAATTGTTTACATATAAGCAAATTAATTAATTTCAAGGCTATTTATTTATTTTAATTTTTTTAATATTTTATTTAATGAAAATGAAATTAATTGTATATTTTATGATTACATAATCATAATTACAGAGAGTCTCAAATTAATGCAACTTAGGGTATTTCTAACGGCATAAAGAAATTTAAAAAATATTAGGGCTATTGACCGTCTTTATTAGCTGCTACAAAGGACCCCGAAAGATTAGATAGGGAAATGGCTTCCTGTGAAACTTTTTCAAACCCACCCCCAAAATGTTCTACAGACCGTTCTTATCAAAAACTCTCACGGCTCCAAAAATTTTAAACGAGTAGTAATTATACTACGGATTTCAATAAAACTTTATAAATTCATTTAACACAATTCGACTAACACAGTTTCCAAAAATCACCAAAAATTCCTAGGTCATCGGGCTTTTTATAATTATTTTATCGTTCAAAGTTGACTAAAACAATGATGAATCATATAGGTTATCCTTTTCAATTGGATATTTCTATATAAAAAAATCTAGAGAGTTTAATAAAAACTATCTAAAATATTTAGAAAATCCTGTAGTTAATAATAATACCATAAAAATATAAGGTTGTCAATGATATAAAAACAAAATTTTAATTTAATTCTAAGTTCATCGAAGATCCATTATATGATAAACGGAGACGACTATAGTTAGTATATTGATGATTGAAGAGAGATATCTATATTATCAAATTTATAAGCAGCACTTGCACACAATATATTACATATTTTTGTAGTTGCATGGTATTGTAAAGCAAAAAATAACACATTATTTGACTACAAAGCATGTATTTGGATTATATGTATGCACCGTGCAATAAACCAAAACTTTTTTACAATACTGTAGGGATACAAACACCTTAAACTGCTCGTTAAAAAGTTTTGTGTCCAAAAATTTCAACTTTAAATATGTAGTCGTTTAGTATGTATTGAGTATATGCATACACACTATTTCTTAGTATTATGTACAGTAACTAGGGATTCAATAGTGTTACCCCTCTTACCTATATTATTATTTGACTATAGTGATATAACCAATCAACTTTGAATGTCCACCAAGGAGTTACGCGATCTCGCAGAGAAAAATTGAAAATAGCCATCGACAGGCACTTAGAGCTCAACCCGCTAATTTTCAGTAAATACATAAAAACTATAGATATAAAAATTTTAAAATAATATGAGTAGGAAAAATAGTTCCGTGACACACTGTAAAATTCATTTAACTAGTATAATTATTTATTTAATATTTTTATGTATTCCCGCTTTAAATAAAAACGTGTTTAGTGTCTTGCGATTTAAATCACACGAAGTTAGATCTGTATATATCGTATTTCAACTGTTTTTCTTTCATAAACCGTTCTTTCACCTAGTATTTTTATTTACAAATCAAACTACCGGCATCTTATACAATATTATTTCTCTAACATGTTTTTCAGTATCTCAAATTAAATTTTCCTTATTCTTTTATCAATTTACATGATTTACCACTCATTTTAAAGCTTATCGGGTTGGCTAATTTACATTATGTAATTTGTATATCATATCTGTAATAAAATTGCCTATAAATAAAAAGAAAGTAAATTACTCCTTACATATTATTTTTTATACCATGCATATATGTAATGTAATATGCAAGGTATACTAAGTTTGTCACGCTTAAACATATTGATGTTACGAACAAAATTTTGGTATAGGTGTTCACTGTTCATAAAATCACCTAATTAGTCCATTTCCGGTTGTCCGTCCGCCTGTGGACACGATAACTCCAAAACAAAAAAAATATAAAGCTGAAATTTTTACAGCGTACTCAGGACGTAAAAAGTGAGGTCGAGTTCGTAAATGAGCAACATAGGACAATTGGCTTTTGGGTCCGTAGCACCCATCTTGTAAACCGTTAGAGATAGAAAAGAAGTTAAAATGTTCCTTATCAAAAAATAAACAACTTTTGTTTGAAGCATTTTTTCGTAAACATTACTGTTTACCTGTAAGGGCGCAAATTAGGCGTTAATTGTATAGTTTGTATTATATGGGAATATCAGTTATGTATGTGTGACATGTATAAATGTGTACATGTGATAGAGTAATCAACACTGTCTATGCATGGTATTTCAACAATTAACTCAGTCAATTGTTTGTTTTCACTTGTCTAGTCTGCTTTTAGTCAAGGATACCGCTCTACGGAATTACTCACGGGTCGAGCTAGTTGTATTTAATTTTTTTTAATAAACTTTTTTCAATTTATAATATTTATATCGATTTTCAGATTTTCCGACTGCGAGTATTCTCATAGAAGGAACAACATGTATTTGCTATTCAAGTGATGTATTTTTATCCTATTTTTTCCTTTTTAAGGGTAAGTTTTATATTAATTTCTATATGGAATAATTTATATAATATTCAAACCTATTATTTTAAGGTTAAACAAATAAACTGGAAAAACAATATTTTTTTTTTATTAAATGGATATAATTTGATAACCTTAAAAAAAAAATAATTTTTACAATGGAAAAATACAACACTGGTAGAGAGTTAGTCATTATATTTAGCAATGAATTAATAAAATATAAATAAATAAACTTCATTGTTATAACAGAATAATTTTTATTCGATTTCAATCAACAAGCAACAAAAAAAATTATATTGATTATAATATTATTCATGAAAACAAACGGTAATAAAGAAAAACTGCGATCTCGAGACATAAAAATTTATAGTATCTTTTTTATAACAAACTAGCAGTACACTTCGCTGTGGGAGGATAATAGTGATTAGAAGCATCTAGTTAATTTTATCAAATTTGATAACCCCATTTTTCACGTAACTTACATTTTTTTTTAATGTACACATCATGGCATGCCTTTTTATTCATTACCAGACTTGGGTATATTTAAAGTACAATAAAAGATGTTATAATAATCGGATAATAAAGGAAAATTAAAGAAACCCTCATGGAATGAGGGTTTCTTAGGTGTCAAAAATCATTAATAAGGCAAGAGTTAGTGGTGCAAATGTTTCTATTTGTTAAGGATGTATGAGCATGGTAGTGGGGGCACAAATTTAAAAATAGATATTTACAATTTTGATAATAAATATATATTATTACTTGACGATATAAAACGAAAAGTAAGAATAAAATTTTTCGATATCTGGCTTAATTTTCAAAATATCGAAAATTGAAAATTTTGTTTAATTATTTAGCTTTCGTTATTTCGAAAACCAAGACACATATCGAAAAATTTTATTCTTATTTTTCGTCTACATTCATGAAGTTATAACAAAATTCATCATCAAAGTTGAAACTAAGATAAAAATAATTTCAACCCTTAATCTACCCTGCTCTTACATCCCTTATATGGACGGTGACACTTAGTTTTTTTCTTTTCTAATTCATTGCTAATATGTTTACTTTCTATTAAAAAGTTTTTTTTAATTTGTTTTCATTCATTCCAAATGAAAATTATCAAAAACTTTCAAAATATGTCGTTTTTTGAGATTCCTCCATAAGAGCCAATATATTTTAAATCGATTTTTAATGACTTTTTTCTTAAAAGTTTGCATGGTTACCTAAGCTGAAATTTTAACCACATATTCTTTGAGTAAAAGACTACCTACAAACAAATTTTGAGCCTTTAAATCAAACATTGTTGTCATGCTCATACATCCTTAAGAATCAATAAATTGTTAATTCAATGCAATGATCAATGTTAAAGTTCACTTAAAAAATTAGTAATTAGACATCTAGTATGACTTAAATGTTAAGTGTTTGCTAAATAATCGAAAACTATTATACATGTATAACGTATACGTAATTCAAAATGCCTATTTATTAATTTTGTAAGTCAACTTTAATATTAACCGTTCTATTGAATTAAAAATTTATTGTTTATTAACAAATAGAAACATTTGCACATTTGCGCCCCTAACTCATGCGTTACTAATGATATTTGATGCCTAAGAAACACATTCCATGAGGTTCTATCAAAATGCGAGCGGTTTCTTTCATTTTCCTTTATTTGTAACATCTTTCACTGTAATATAATATTCGATTGATATAATTGATAATATTCGATCATTCGATTTTGTAAATATTATAAATAAAAAAAAAACCCATATTAACACGACATTTTGGCAAACGTTCTACCTCCTAAGGGTTAAATATAGATAAAAACCATCCTCGAAGAAGGTTGTATATCACGTAAAAATTTGAGCTCAATCGATGCAGAACTTTTTAAGTTCATAAGCAATACAACGAAAAAAAATTTATATATGTATATAGATATAATATTAAAAATTGAATTAGAATAAAGGTTCTTATCCCTTGTTTAGCAAAAAACCACTAAAGAAATAAGATATAATTTAAATTACATTAGTTTCTCAAATTTTTATATATTATGTAATAAAAAATTGCTAAATTCTAGGAAAGGATATCCCAGAATGCCTACATGGAGTAAAATGGCAGAAAAGATAGAAAATTAAATGTGCTTATATTGAAAGATATTGGCGTTATTTCATTTGTTTAAATATTATTAGTGTAAATGCTTCTTAAACACGGAAAAAATACTTAAAAAATTTATCAGAATGAAAAAATGTTATTTTTGTAAACAGTGATTTGCGGTATCGCCAGTCACTCAAGGTTACCTACCGTCTAGTAATATAAATTTTATTATTTAACTTATTTCTATTTAAAAAATTCCCGTTCGAACTCATTTTGAAAAAACAGACAAGTAAAAAGATTTTTGCAACTTAGTCTGGAGATCAATAACAATGGAGCAAATTTCAATTATTACATGTTAAAATCAATAAAAATTACTGAAAGCATAATTTTAATACTTTTGGAACTAAAATATAATTAGAAATGGCTTAAAAAGAGGAAATTTTAAAAGATAAAAGCATACAAATCAGGTCCACTCTTTGTAACAATCATCATCAAACTGTGTTAAAAACTTTAAATAACGCATGACCTTGAAACGCTTCGAAGGTCTAGTTGACCAGAAAAGAGTTAAAAATAGGTCTCGAACACTCCTACAAAAATATATACAAAATTTCAGGGGAAATTTTGTGTTTAAAAAAAATATTGCACTAAATAATACAAAAAACACTTAAAAATTCTACACTTGACCGCTTTTATTTAATTTTTATCTAAAGCCATCGTTAAATATCACTCAAGAAAAATATTTTATCAAAAAAAAATGTGGTCTTAACATGACCTTCAAATCATATTTTATTGTTTTACAAAAAAAAAAACCACTCAGATTATAGCAAAAAAAATTCTCCTATTCTTTTACATTGTTAAGAAATACACCGAACATAACAATTAACAAACAGATTTACCTTAAAACGATAATCTTTACATTTTAACCTTTTGTAAAAAGGTTAATTTTGTTATTATTTATGTTTAAAAAAAAAAAAAAACAGAGACAAAAATATAAATAAATAAATAAAAAATATATTTATAAAAAAAACACAATCAATTAGAAAAGGATAAGTTAATGGAACAAAAAAGAATAAAAAAGAACACTTTTTTTCAGTGATAATGACCTGCAAGTGTAGCGGCATATTGTAACCAACGTCTTGTACAACACTTTGTAGCTGTTTTAACCCGAACATCAGTTTCCATTTCCATTTGAGTTTATGTTTTTTTGAGTTACAATAAGAGAAAGTGGTTAAAATAAACTTTATCAGTCTTTTGTTTATTTTTTTTTTATAATCACTTTTTTATAAAAAAAATATCACTTAAACAACAAAAACAACAACAACAAACAACAAAAGGAGAAAAAAAATCACTACATTACACTCGGTGACAAGAGAAAAAAAAACTTTTTTAATACAATGTGTAACAAAACCAATTATTATTATTTTTTACTGAATATTGCAAAATGTGTAATAAGTTGCCATGTGTACCAGTGATAGAAATACACTGAGTCAGACTAGAACGAACACAAGATCTATATATTAAAAGTAACGTGTTAAAAAGAGAGACGTATATAATATATTATTTTTAATAATCAGTGTATTATATTTTAACAATCGTTGTGTGTATGCGTATTAGTGTAAGTCTTGTGTGGAGATTTGCAAACATTTATTTCAGTGATATGAGTGTAATTATTATGTTTCGAAAATTTTTCATCAATAAAATATATTAAAATTATTATTTTTACATTAATTTCTTTTTTTCTTCCATTTTTTTCGTCGAGTTATAATTGTGATAATTTTATTTTAGTATTGTTTATTTTTTATTAAAATATTTGGTGTCTTTATTTAATTTTCTCTGATCTTTTTTTTTGAATATATTAAAATCATACATCATAGGGTTCGACCATAATACACCCATACATACACAAATTATGATGTATACATACTTAATCCAGTATGAGATGGCTTAGGTGTATTTGAAAATGTAATGCGAGTCTAGGTAAATAAAACTGCACGCAACTTTTTATGGTGCCATTGGTTTAGAATGGAACAAGTTTGGGTACGCCCAATTCTCACGAATGTAAGTGAATATATGTGTCTCTAAGCAAAAAAAAAAGTACAGAAATCAAGAAGTGACTGACTTCACGCTCGTTCCACGATAACGTATAATTTGTGATGTTTATAATTAGTTGGCCACTTTTAGTTATTGATTGGACAGTCTCTTTTGTTATTGTACAGTCTGTACAAATTGGTCTCTTTAAACACCTATATTATTACTGAGTTTCTTTCTCAGTCTTCCCAGTTAGGCGTGGAATTCTTTATAAGCTTTTGTGCCCTCCTAGGATGTATATTACTGTAGTCTTGCATGCTCATAATAGAGTATTCCACTATGTATGAAAAAATACTTCAAAATGTTGGTTTTCCTAATAAAAAGCCAGATAAAAATATATTTCGGCAAAATAAACACGCTTTCTTACCATAAAATTAAATTACATTTTAAAGCTTTTTTATAAACGGAAAAACGCTGCACATTTTGGTGACGCAATATTGTTAAAAACAACAATTCTGTATGTAATTATTATATGTATAAATAAAGGTGAAGGTCAAGATGTCACATAATGGCGGCTCGTGGTTTAAGTCACGTGATATACAGATACAGGTAAATATACCGTTCTAGCTTCGAGTGATCATTCTGTTAGAAAGACGTTTCATCCTCTTAGTTTGACTAAACAATGACAAGTAAGCACTCCAACCAAATGGTTCAACGAGTCAAGTTAACCTCGCAGCTTTGTACTCGGCGATAATATGTTTGCCTCGCCAATAAATGTCCCATCTCTTTGTTCATAGATTAATTCACACAATCCTTCATTCGGATAATTATCAGCAGATTTGCAAAGTTAGATTTTCACGCTACCATGTAAATACATATAAACGTGAAACAATTTTTTCAATAAACCTACACCATTTTATCTTCGATTACATATATATTTAGGTTTATATTTATAATAATATATATAAACTCCATACAGTTTTTAATATGGTGACCGTCAACATTGACTGACTAACTCTAAGAATCATACATACTGTGGTAGTTTAAACCGGTTCAAAGTGGTATTGTACAGTCTGTAATGATTATCCAGACTTTTTGTAGATGGATAATTTTAAATTTTATTTATTATTACTAATATATTAAATACAATTTAATTATTAATAAATTAACCCAATGATACAATACAATTTATTAATATTTTTGTAGTTTATTTCCTTAAACAAACACTTACAAAAATAAATTATTTATTACAAAATTTTTTTATTTTAATTAATTATTCGGATCTATTACTAATTATTTTGATGTATTTATTAATTTAAAACATTATTAATTAATTTAAATTAAAATTTAGATGTTATATTTTATGTATTATTATGTAATTTCTTTCAATTTTATAATAATTCTATATTATTCTTATATGTGTATAGTTCCTAAAATAAACCATAGATGTCAACGTTTTTTATACAGAGTGTATGTTTTTATTTATTCCTGTAGATGGCACTTAACTGAAATAAATTAAGATTTCTTATTTTTTTGCATGTAGATTAACATTTTTGAAATTGAAAATCTGAAATAAGAAAAGGAAAAATCGAAAATAAAGACAGAGTTAATCGGTAAAAAAAGAATTCTCATTGATTAAATTTAAAATAATTTTATAAGCTCCTAGGCTAGTAAATACATTATTCGTGTATCCAAATTAAAAAATTTATGAGTAGGTACTATAAAGAAATAGATTAAAATTTAACTTTAGAGTTGTCGAGAAGGTTTTATAATGATCAGCTCTCCTACTATGAGCATGAAATCATGAAAAATGTCATTGCATTTGTTGATTACCTCGTAAAATTTTTATTTTCCAAGACATTATTTGAATATTAATATATTAATTCATAATTCCGTATTCGTGAAAATTGATCTAAATAATACAGTAAAACTGTATTATTAATAATAAAAAAAATTTGTTATCTAAAGACCGGATTCCTCAATAATCGCTTAGAGCAGAACCAAAATAATCGCCATCTTTCAAAAATATTTATAAGCAGGCCTTTGTCCTGGCGATTTCGATGTATCTTTCGTTAAAATTTGGAAATGTACGAGAATAGATGACAAAAGATCTGAAATCAAAATTAAAATCTATTAATAAGCATAAAAGAATAAGCATATAAATAATTTTTTCTATCTTATTCTTGCAAAAACAACTTTTGATATGTAGTTTCTATGGCAATTATAGATTATGACGTCATCGAATGCTATTTTCTTTTCTTTTTATTGGTACATTCAAATCCTTCATATTTTCGTAGTTATTGATGTTATCCAAAAATTGATTTCACACGATGTTGGGGCTCGATAACGAACGTCTTTTGAAAAACACAAATTCATATATAAATGAAAGAATAATTAGTCTAAAATATATTTAAGTAGTTTTTTTTTAGATTAATAATTTCATTTTGTTATTAATTATTAATAAAAAAAGAGTTCTATTTTTGAATAAAAAAAAAAAAAAAAGAAGGTAGTGACGTATTTACAACCGTGGAGGCTGTGAGCCAATCGGAATCGCACTAATTTACATTTTTCAGTTGGTTTCTATAGAAAATTACTTTTAATCAGACAATACATTCATCATTCTGATGATAAAACGATGTGTTGACGTAACTACCCTTTAAATTACATAAAAAATCAATTAAATTTTTTTTTTTAAATTTTTCTTAGTAATTTTAGTAAACTTTTGAAAAAAAAAAAATTAAAAAACATGCAACTTCTCTATTTAATTAATCAATAAATTATTTTCTTCAAAATTGCCTATAATTTCAAATGAATGGGCTAATGATTGAATACATAATCTGTATTTAAAGATTTTATTTTATTCAAAATTGGTAAAATGTTAGTTTGTATATACTGATAATCTGTAAAATAAGATGCCCTAGTTTTGATAAAACTTTTAGTTTTTCTATTATAATCTTCCTTATGTGAAGGTGTTACCACTCCCCTATCCCCACTACTCAAAATCTTAAAAATAATATTATATTAATTAAAATTATTGTTATTTTCTAAAAATTGTCGACTATGAAAAATATCTTTTATCGATATTTATCCTTAGAAAAACCCTTAGGAAAAAAGAAGTGAAACGTAAAAAATTATTATGTCTGTAATACTCTTTTTGCTTGCTATGGCAGAGTATTTTCCGTTTAATTATACATAGAAAATAAATAAAAGAATATTTTTTTGGCAAAATCTCAATGATTGTAATTATAGTCAAAATCTGTTCTCAATCTAAAAAGCACATGAGATATTATTTTAGAAAATCGATTCTATGTCTCGACCTACCTTTTATCCGACTAATTGAAACCAGAATAATTTAAAATCTGGTATCAAACTAGAATAAAACGTGTTTGTATTCAATACACAATTACTGGTTAATTAATTAATAAGTGAAGAAATTATTCGTAGAAAATTATTCGAAAATAAAACATCAATGAAGTAACAAAAATGTTTATTGATAAATATGTACGTGGTCTGTTAAGTTGACTGTAAATAAATAATTAAAATTTTTTTAAATTATTTAATTTTTTTCGCAACTTAAACAAATGGAAATATTTCAGTCAATTTTTCTTGCAACTGATTGCAATAAACGACATCAAAATCCTTATAAAAGCACACAAATTTCAACAACAACAAAAAATTATTCAAAGTCCATTAAAAGCCGAGATTTGAAGAATTCACGATTTTGGCAATTTCGTGTAAATTTGCAAATATTTTTGTTTAAAAATTTTACAGTAAATAATTCATTATATTGCTAAGTAAAATGGCTTTCTGTGAAACTTTTTCTAACCCACTCTAATATTTTTATTTGGATCATTCTGATCAAAAGCTCTCAAGGTCACAAAAATTTTAATAAAGTTTAAAAAAAAAAATTTTAAAAGTAGTTTTGGAGCTACGCTTGTTCAAAGCTACACATATATTATAGTTTCAGTTTATTACTTACTAGAAAAATGGCTTTCTATGAAACTTTTTCAAACCACCCCCAAAATGTTCTTCAGAACGTTTTTAACGGGTATGTTTCGAGCTACGGGCAATCAAAGCTTGATATACATTATAGTTATTTATCCCGTAACTCGAAAACTACTCGTTTAAAAGTTTTGTGACCGTAAGAGTTTTTGATCAGAATGATCCAAAGAACATTTTCGAGTGGCTTAGAAAAAGTTTAACAGAAAACCAATTTCCTATCTAAAATGGCAGAATCCTTTCATTCTTGTACTATTAATAGTTTCATGAGAAAAAGGTTTGAGCGTTGTCCTTTCATTTTGAATTTTCCATTACATCCATGATCCATGGATGGAATGGAACAGGAACTTCCCAACACCGAAAAGTTAATAAATAAAAGTGTGTTTATAACTTCATAGATTGATATAAAGATTTTCTAAAAATAATATCAATAAATTATAAGAGTATAGTAGTAATAGTAATTAAATTTAGAGGTCAGTTTGTTTTTAGGTATTACACCTAATATATTCTAAGTATAATTACTTAGTAAACACAAATAAAATTTTTCGTATAAAAAAATGCGGCTTTATGCGGATATACCCAGTATAGACTTACCACCCCACACGTATACAATAATAATAATATGTGTCCACAGATGCCTGAAAAGACAAGCGATAAGTATATGTTAACATCATGAGACACATACTGACCGCCTGACTAGCGAGCGTCGAATAAATTTTTAGTACCGGGTAAGATGTAATACCTATACTCATATGTAGTACATTTAACAATATTTATATTAAAATGCGAATGAGTATTTTATGAGAATGTAGGTAGGCTTAAGACTGATTGTCAATTTTGCTTTGTTTTCGAATAAATAAAAAATAAAATTAAAAAAATTTTTTTTTTGGTTCTTTTGCCTACCTATTTACAAGTTGATTATTGCATATCTTTATACAGGATGGGCCTTAAACCAAATAGAGTTTGATGGGAAACATCATGTTATGACATTAGATTAGAGTTAGTTCTCCGGGTTGCTTTAATAGTTAATTTAAATCGTAAAAGATAAGAGATAGAATGACACTTTAAATTATAAAATTGATCCTCATAAGAAAACTAATATTTTTTATGTATAACTTTTTTCTCGAAAATCGTTAACTTTTGTCACGAAGCCACGCTAGCCAAAAAGTTGTCAAGGGAACTAAAAGACAAACGTCTGTGTCCATGACTTTGACATGAAGTTCAAGGTCATTTGACCTAGATCTTCAAATGATCTTGAAAATTTACCTGGATTTAAAAGTTATTAATACAGGTAAATGACCTTTATTGTCCTTGATAACTTTTTTACACGAAAATCTGTGTACAATTTTAATTAAATTTTATACATTTGTCACACTGACATCGTTTTGTTTTCGTTGCTGATTTTCAAAATTTGATAACTTGTAATAAAGTAAGAAATAGGTAAGTGGCCACAGCAATGCGTGGCCAGGCCAGCTAGTTGTTTTATAAATTATACTCGACATAAATAATTAGTTATTGATGAGCAAGTTGATATATCTTTAATTCAAGCTTTAAACATAACGTTAACTTTGATAAGGAGATACAATTTCATCTACGCAAAGTGATGTACCTTGAATCTTACAGCTTCATGTACTTTGAATACATCCACTTAATACATTGTGACAGGCCCGTGCGCAAGAGAGGGGTTTTGGGGATCAAAACCACTCTCATTAGGAATCTACCCACATAAATTTTGAACTAACAACGTAGTCCAATAAAATCGCCCATTTATGAGACCCATTTTCAATGACAAATCAGATATCCATGCATATTTTGAATTCGGTACATTTCTTTTTTTGAGCTCGGTACAGTCTTTGAGTCGAATACTTCAAACAGAAAACCTGGATCTTGGCGAGGCTATCAAACTAGCTGAGGCTTCGAAATATATTTTGATTAGAAGAAGAGGAAACGTCGGAGAAGGGTTCAGGAAAATTTTCAAAACCTTGACCGATGTCTGCGATGAATACGACCTAGAATTGCGGAAGCCAAGGTTCGCGTCATAACAGACGCTCGATTAAATAGACTGATTCAGTTGAAGAATATAGATCGAATTTTGATTTATAGATCGTCTCTTTCTCAATAAAATGAAAAATTTTGATAAACTTGCTCGACTTTCTGAACTAGAATATTCAATTTTGCACGATGATTTCCGTGACATCTGAGTCGACGAAGTTCAACTTTGGCGAAAACGCATTGCCGGACGTGGTTCCAAAAATTCACTCGATATTTGTAATAAAGATGCGTTTCCGAATGTCTACTAAATATTTCGCGCTCTGGCAATTTTGCCAGCAACAACAGCGACGAATGAACGCTCCTTTTCAACCTTGTGTCGTCTCAAAACATACCTTAGATCGACAATGTCTGATCGGCAAACATTGAATTAATATCACATTTGGACCTAATTAAATATTATCTTGCTCGAAAAAATAATTCAATGTTTTTTTTGACTTTGTGAGCTAACATGGTGAACAAAAGTTGGAACCCCTCCCTTGGATAATTCCTGCGCACGGGCCTGCATTCTAATATGTATGCATTAAACTTTACACTTGTTGATACAGAGACAGAGATAATTTCCATTGTGATGTTTTAATGCATAGCTATAAAAAAGATAATAATTGTAAATTTTAATTCTAGGTACTACACCTTCCCCTAATTACAACGACGTCTCATGTATGTACGATGCAATGCGTACGAAGCCCAACATTATTAGGAAAATAATTTTTATCTTGTTATTTAGATTGTTCACTCGTATAATTTGTGATGAACATGATCGAATTTAGGTCAAGTGCATTCGAAAATTACGTTTTATTTTGAATTAAAATATGTATAATATGTTACCATCACTTATCGTAAATAGTGCGGAAAGAGTATATTATAATTTTGATTTATTTTTGAGCTAAACGTTTTAAACCTTCCCTAAATTTTGCTTAGTTAATATCTGATCCTTATAAATGATTAATAAATTTTCAATGTAAGAAATATAGGTAGAGAAAGGTGGGGCACATGATCTGTGCAATCTTCAGAAAAAATTCTTCTTTTTTTATAGGTTTTGTACTTTTACTAAGAAATCTAAGCTAATTTCTAGTTAAAGAACGGATCAAATTTACTTTTATTTACAAAGAAAGTTTGTTTGACAGTTAGTAACATGTCCTTGTTCCTATTAAGTCGAAAATTTCACCTTCAATGAATTCTGTAATAAAGAAAAGACATTTTTTTATAAATAACTGTTTTTTAATCTGACCATGGAATATTAAATTTGTCATCGAAAATATTTTATGGTTTTCAGTTTTCTTTTGAAATATTTACTTGCATTAAAAAACGTTGGTTTATTAAGTAAAAAATACTTTTTAAATGCAAGTTTTTGTTCAACGTGATGGACGAGAAAATAAATTTTAATGAACCATAGTAAAGAAAAGAAAAAAAATGTGTACTTTTATTTGGCGATTTCATTTTTTCCAACAATTTAAAAATTTATTTTTATATCACCTCTGAAGTATCTTAAAATGATCTTTGCTCATTTTATAGCCCTAAAAACCGGTATGCAGGTTGAGTTAATGTCAAGGAAGTGATTTTTTGGGAAGGCCAACTTTCTAATCCCTTCCCTTTCACAAACTCTCCAAATTGGACTATCTGCTAAAGTTAGTGTCAAAGTCCTGCTATTTGGGAGCGTTAGTCAACTAGCCCCCTTCTTCATATATTTATGTTGAAAAATAGTGAATTTTTACGCTTCTTAAAGTTTTTCTCAACTTAAAAGTTTCTCCAAATTGATATGAAAGGTTTACTGCAATTTATCTGAGAGTTGAGTTTACGTTAAGAAAGTACCTTTTGGCAATGTCAAGCTCCCACTCTCTTCCAACCATCTTAAATAATAAAAAACGGTCAAGTGTGAATTGGATTCTTATACGCAAGGCTCCGTACCTTCGTACAAGATATACCCCTTATGTACTTTTTATATACTTTTGTAAAAGGTGCAATAGATTCTCTATAATAATATGTAATTATTAATTTAATGTAAAACGTTTATTTATGCAACACCCACTACAAGTATGCATTGTGAGTAAGCTACCATAAACGTAGGTATAATTATTGACTGGAATTTATTTTTAAGTTGTATAGCTGACATTTTGGAATTCACCATTATTTATTGTTATAACGGCAATATTAATACACAGTCAATCAAAATTTCAACTGTCTTGATATTGCGGTTTATGAGATACAGGCCACTGACAGACAGATGAACGGACAAACGGACAGAAAGTGGAATTTAATAGTAAGGTTCCGTTGGCTACCCTTTGTTTGTGAAACCCTAAAAGATATCTAATGAGGTAAAAATATGACCCAAGGCTTTGTTGTTCACGATTTTTTTTTTAAATTTCGTCAGGCACGCTTGTAGTTTAGTGATTTCTAAAATTAGTTCAGAATCGAATTAGTGGCGAACATAATGAAAATATGAGGGTTCCGTTTTTTTATCATTTAGCAACGGACCATTAAAAAAATAATGACATTGCATCTAAAACTATAATTACGGAAGTTTAAAGAAAGATCTTTTTATTTGATTTATTTGTTACAAACATAAATTTTATTAAAAGAAAAAAGCGTCAAGTGCAACATAGCCTTTATTACGTAATAAAAAGTGTTGATTTGATCGAAATTATTAAAAATTATTAAAATGTTGTTGCCAATGGTTTCAATACAATAAATAAACTTTATTTTTAATTTTTTTTTTTGTTCTCATATAAAATGTTAGGAATATCCAGAGGAATTGCCTCATGGGCCCTATTTTACAAAGTATACAAAATATACTGAACTTGGACCATCTTTTCAAATTTCACAAAAGGCCAAACTAACGTCAAAGAATTAGTATAATTATAAATAAAAAAATGGCTCAAATGTTATATAGAATAAACAAGTGAAATTTACAAAATTTAAAAAACACCCGACAAATTTTTGGGTATGGAGCCCTAAACATAACTCTCCGTTAAATTTCCTTTCAAACGAAACCAACAAAATGAAAATCGGTTGATCCCTTTAGGCGTTACGATGCCACAGACGGACAGACAGGCACACATGCATAGCGGTCAAACTTATAACACTACGTTTTTTTAGTCCGAGGGTAAAAAATATATTAAAATCATATGAAATTTTGTATAGTTATGAAAATTTATTTGTTATTTGATGCAAAAAAAGCGTCTATTACTTCTGTGACACTCTGTATATAAACTATCATGGCTACTGATATGGTAGAATCTTGAAAACATAAATTTACATCGTACAAATGTATGTAGATTTATGATATCAAATCGTACCAATTGGCTTGGGAATTTTCGTATAGGAATAGAGCGATTGTTATACTTTACTTAATTTTGCCCTACTCTACTCAAATTTATTCGCATGTAAGCATATTTTTCAAATTTGCCGCATCTCAATTATATTTTATAGATCTACCGTTATGCTATCAATATACATATAAAACGATCGACGCGACCAATGTATGTAATTTAAAATTTGTTTGTACAATATTGTAATGCAACTTGCCTATTAAAAATAATTATCATAAAAAGTCGTCAATACTTAAAGATTTTGTATCTATGTTTCTAAACGGCTGAATCAGGGCCGGATTAATCCTCAACGGGGCCCTAGGCAACCATCAATTTGGGGGCCCTTTTTTCACGCCCGTTCCCTTCTTTTTTCGATTAAAAAATACAAACTTAATCTGACTCAATGCAAAGTATACCTAATATCTCGAATCGCTCTTGTCGCGTTGTAGCTCTTTCAGCAGCTTTGATTTTTTTTTAATTGCGAGAAGGATCGTTCGGCAGAACAATTTGTGATCATTAATGTTAAAAAAATCCGAAGAGCTATTTCTGTGTTAGGAAATACATCGGCTAATTGATCTTCCATTAGAATCTTATACAAATGACTATAAGTTTTGTCAAAGTAGTCGGAAATGTCCTTTTTAGGAACTTTGTCTAGTTCGTCGGTCGTCGCCTTTTGAATGCGGCCAATTGAGTTTTATTTATTTGAGTAAAATTTATTTTCAGTTCTGATTATATTTCCTTTCACTCTCTAGAATTTTATGTTTGTAAGAAAATTTTAGAAGTCTTTTTCATTTTTTGGGGGCCCCCTAAAATCGGGGGCCCCAGGCAACTGCCTTTTCTGCCTACTTGTTAATCCGGCCCTGGGCTGAATTATAAAATGTGAGAAATCAATCGATATGATTTTTTGTTTTAAAAACACAATAGTTGAAATCTTCTCAGTTAATTCTTTTACATTTTTTTAAGGATGTACAAGCACTAAGACAATTTTAAATAAAAAGCTTGATTTTTTTTGTATATGAAGCTGGACTAAGTCTAAATCAATTCTGAAAATTAAAAACAGATTATTATCAAATTAATAATATACAAAATATGAATTTTAGGAACCTTTTAATTATTATTACAGTTCAACCTGTTTAAATTACTTAAACTTAATTTTCTGTTTTATTGTTTCTATTCAGAAAGCAGAAAACACTTACAGTTACTTATAAGATTAATAAATCAATAGAAAATTAGATCTATATAGATCAATTTATTTAAATAGCAAGTTACCAAGTGTAGACTAAAATTATAATGCCCATAAATATGTTAATTGAAATGTATGGAATGTTTCTAGTCATTTGGAATATTTCAATTGACAATATTCGATCATAAAATATTTTCAATTTTATACTAAAACAATTTGAAACTCGTTAAAAATTCATTTGATACAAGAACAACAAAATATTCGATAAATTTGAAATATTCTGTTAATTCAATTAATATTACATTTTTTTGCGAATTTCCGAAGGAAATGGAGCTATTGCTTTTGTACTGATGATGGAACTCATCATCGATCCTATCTAATAGATGTCAACCTCTCTATCTCTCTATCAAGAAGGGTTTTTGGTATTTGAAAGGTCAAGTTCGTTAATGAGAAAAATCGATAAATAAACAGGGAGTGAGGGCGTGCGCAAAGTACAAAATTTTTGAATTTTCAAGGAAGTTCAGTTCAGTTTTAAGCAAAAAAGTACACTTGCGATTTTTCAAGACGCTTAGTTTTCGAAATAAAAAGTCTTAAATCATTAAAACTGCTTATATTAGATTTTAAGAAAATTGTATTATTTTTCCAATCACAAAAGGAATTCGTTTAGCTAACACAGTTTTTGGCTAAGAATTTTATTTTACAATACATATACAGTCAAACCTGGGTAAGTGAGAACTGTATAAGTGAGAAAACTCTATAAGTGACAGTAATAGCCAGGACCCGTCATTTTAAGCTCCCAAAACCTCTATTAGCGAGAAACAGATAGCTCTGTAAGAGAGAGTCGTTTTTCCATCATGAACCTCCGTAAGTGAGACTGCTACTTATATATACCTCTATAAGCGACAGTCGAGCTTTATTTATTTATATTATCTAGGAGGAACTATACACTCATACTGTAACAAATGCTGCGTACCTCTATAAGAGAGAAACGCTACCCATGTACCTGCATTAGCGAGAAACTCGGGTTAGTGAGAAACTTCTATAAGCGAGAATGTGATTGTACTTCCTTGAACTCACGCTTATCCAGGTTTGACTGTATTGTAGAAAACATGCTATAATAATAGGATAAGACAAATGAAGAGAAGCAGTGGCCCACTTTAAGTCAATTAGCGAAATTAATCGATCATTTTAAATTATCAACGTTTTAGAAATATTTCAAAAAGAGAGCTTATAGAATTTTTTATTATACTAAGAAGATTAGATATGTTTAAAAACATATTGAACATAGGATATTCATGATAATTACATAGTTATAAAGATTACATACGTAAGAATATTAACGAAAACAAATTGAAAATAAACAATTCATTTGACTTAATGAATCAACATATACCCTGTGTGTATTACACATTAATAGCGTTTATTTTCATAATCTTTTAAATGATACAAATAAATTCGTAGTGCAGGAGCTGTGTCAGTTAAGCGAATTCCTTCCGAGATTGAGAAAAGAACACATTTTTCTTAAAATCGAATATTATGCAATTTGAATTTTTCAATAATTTTATTTCGAAATTTAAGTGTCTAGAGAAAAAATCACAAAAGTACTTTTTGCTTAAATCTGATCAAAATTTTGATTAAATTTTTTTATTTTGAATAAATTCAAAATTTTGTACTTTGCGCACAAACCACCCTAATTCCCTTGTTGTTTATATATCGATTTTTCTCATTAACGAATTTAACCTTTCAAATATCATTCTTTCAAATTTTATTCAAATAGAACTTAAATTGCAACCGCTAGTGAAAAGTTAAAAGTTTTTTTTTTTTTTTTTTGAAAGTTTTACAAATAATAATCGAGCAAACTAGTTTATTAATATAAATATTTTTATTGAATTAGTTTACATCAAAAATTTTAAATTATATTAAAAATTTATTTTAATTTTGATTTGTCTATTAAAGTGGTTCGGCTGTGTCAGCAAATACGGTGAATGTCCAATTTTTTTGCGGTAAATGACGATACAAAATCCCTTGATCACAATATACAGAGTTTTGAGGCCTCTTTCGAGGCAAAATTTTGAATTATTTCATTTTAAAATTGTGATTTTTAACATAGTTCCGTATTATGGCTTATGGAAGAACTCACAATAATGTTAACTAATGTACAAAAATTTTGTTTATTTACGGCATACAAATTGAATAGTCTACGAAATTTTTAGAACATTTTCTTACATTTACGTCATACAAATTGCCTAGTTGACTATAGTTGACTAGTCACTTCACAGCTGAACCACTCTATTTTTTACTTTTTTTAATTTTTGATATTTTTGCTTTTTTTTAAGCTTTGTTTTTTTGTGATCTCATCTATTGCATGAAAAAGTTGTTTCAGACTTCCTTGTCGCACATTTCCATTCACACTAAAATTTCATTTTTTAAAGCTCGTTATTCAAAACCAAAAGTCATCTGAATGTTATGAAAAACATTCTACCAAATTCTTAGAAACTAATATAAACTGTATTAATTATGTAAAAATTCATTCTAATATTTTATTTTAAAATTTAAAAATTTTTTAATTTATTTAATCACATTTGTCAAATATTTGATAGTCAATGCAATAATCTGTAAAATTATCATACCTAACAATTACCTAACGAATTGTTAACTAATATAAAAATATTATTTAAAAGAATGCATGGAAAATATGTTGCATTTATATGTACTTTGTAATTCAAAATATGTTGCAATAATTATACTTTGTGAGTCATTTATTTTATCGTTAATAGGGAATATTCATGTATTTTTTTTATATTTTTAATTCATTGTTTACACCGTTATAACATAGTAAAAAATATAAATACTGCTAAAAAATGCTGTATTTAAGTGTAAAAAAATATTTAAAATACATTATAATTTTGAGATATTTAAACGCAGTTTTTTGGCGCTCTCTGTTGATGACGCATAAGTACGTGATTTGTCAAAAAATGAATTTTCAACACAGAATTTACACTCGTTATTATTAAGTTTTCTAATAAAAAGTCGTAGAATAGTATAATTTAATGAAATATCATATAAAATGTAAGTAATTAATATCATACAGTATGTCAACAAATTTGACAAGCCCGTACTATGATGTCACGTCCGTATACAAATTTGAATTTCCGTTTTAGAAATTTTTAAATGCCCTCATTGAATTTGTATTTTTATTAATTAATTTTAAGTAATTAAAAAGATATTAATTACTAAAATAATGGTTTAGTTGAAATGTCTAGTCATTAAAGTTACGGAAGAAAAATATTTGAACCAAATTTAAATTTCATGAATATTCCCTATTATATTAGTTTTTACTTTTATTTAATTCCACGCCATTGCATAACAAGATAATTCAAGCATTCCTTAAATTGCATACTTAAAAAATTTTATAAATTAATTACTATTATTCAAGCGTTAACGTAGGGATAACGCATTGATGGAAGAACCTCTAAGTGGGCTTTAGATGACAATAATCTAAGACCTTTCTAATTATATTTAACATAAAGAAAGGTAAGCAAAAACCCTTCTATCTTACAAATGTGTGGGTGATGATACCAAATTTTGTTTATTTTAGAGTTAGTACATATCTTAAGGATGTATGAGTGCCAGGGCAATTTTGGATAAAAGACTTGATTTTTTGTATATCAAGTTGGGCTATGTCTAAATCAATGCTGAAAATTTTAGAGTTGGGTCACGCGGTATTTAACGTCTTAGGGGAAAACGATAGATGTATATGTTTTCAATGATTTCTCCAAAATTAGTCGGTGGAAATTAAAAAAAAAAAAAAACTATTTAAATTAAAGTCAAAACCTTAATAAATTATGGAAAACAAAAAAAATCCGTTGTGTCCGACTAATTAAGGGTGTATGAGCACGGTAGTGGGGTTACAAATTTAAAAAAATATTTATTTTCAATTTTGATAGTGAATTATGTTGTAATTTGATAATATAAGACGAAAGAACGAATAAAATTTTTCGATATCTGGAGTAATTTTCAAAATATCGAAAATTGAAAATTTTGTTTAATTAAAAAAAGCAAAATTTTATTCTTATTTTTCGTCTTATATTGTCAAGTCATAACAAAATTCACCATCAAAATTGAAAATGTACAATTTTTTTAAATTTGTGTCCCCACTTCCGTTCTCATACATCATTAAATAGTCGAGCACTACGGGATTTTTTTTGATTTTCAATAATTTATTAAGGTTTTAACTTTCATTTAAATAATTTCTTCTTTATTTTCCACGGACTAGTTTTGGAAAAATCTATGACAACATATCATATCCCATAAAATCAATGTTAAATATGCCTACTTTAGAAGTCATTTATTTATTTAAAGAATCGAGCAACCGCCATAAAATTTTCAGAATTGATTTAGACTTAGTCCAACTTCATATAAAAAAAATTTATCCAATTTTGTTTTGGCGTTCGCACATCCTTAAAGAATAGATTATCTTCTTTATACACAGGGTATAAAAATATATGTATAAACAGATCATCAACTCTCGAAAATTGATTGAAACAAACTTGATTTTTAAAATAAAAACAAGTCAAAAAAATAATAAACTTATATTAAAATAAATTAATTACTCATATGTTTTAAAGTGTCAAACACACATATCTATATTATTATGTTTATATGAACTTGTGTTTCTGAAAATGAAAAACTTAAAATTTTCTTTCGTACCTACACTTAAAAGAGCATGAATATAATTAGTGTTTAAAATTATAAAAACATTACTGTGAATATTGCAACGACATAACAAAAACCTTCAAACACTGTGTGTGCGTTGAAAAAAAGAAAATTAATTTTTCTTTTTTATATTCGAATAGTGCATCTAATTTATCAATTTTCACGTAATGTATTGATTGATCATTTTTCAAAAATTATTTTATTTATAAATATAAGTGCAATTGTGAAGAAATTCCACAGTTCATTAAAAAAAATTATTAGAAATGGTGTAATTAAATCAAAATTAAGTGGTTATTAATTTATGTGACTAACACATAATATTCGATTTTCATCCTGATTTTTTGGAAGAGTCCCAAAATATATCAATTTTTTTTGCTCAAATGGTATGTATTTTATTTTTTTGTTTATTTGACATGAGTTCATTATGATTTTATTTTTAAAAACTTTAAAACAGATTCCATGAAATAATGTTAAAAATAATTTCTAAATAATTCGAATTTAAAAAAGTTTAATTTTAATTAATATAAAAATAAATAAATATGGCGGTCACTAGTCAATGGTATAAGTTTTGTAAAGTTTATTTTTGATTAATAACAGATTAAGATTTTTTTTATTTTGTACTAATTATTTAATTGAGAGCGTGGCATGTTTCGACCATAAATCATTCTCAAATTATTAAATTTTTTTAAACACTTTTGACGTGATGTTGTTAAGTATATATATAAGAATTACTCCACAAAGCCAAAAAATTTTAAGAAAATTATTTAATCATTTTTTTTTTTAGTTTACAATGAAAACGAAAATTCCGAAAAACTTTATTAATAAACAATTGTCTAGCATGTTGAAAAATTAACTTTAAGATAAATTTCCAACGGTAATAAATTCTTTAAAGTATTTAGAATACACCAAAATTTTTTCAAATTTTTTAATTAATATTTAATACTTTAAAAAAATTATTTAGTGTGAGATACTCGTTTTTGACAATATTACAGCAATATTAAAATGACGCAAAAAGACCTATTTTCAGCGGAGATAGATTTCCAGGAGTTGAAGTTTTTTATTGGAAATTTTCTCCTCGTTAAGATCCTTTTTTTTTTAAATTTCTTAAAAATTAATATTTTACGAAATATTGATGAAAATACAAATACCTTTTTTTTCAACGAGCTATTACACGTATTTTTACGACTAGTATTTCTATATTTCCCCAATTTGAATTTGTTGACTAGAGGACTAGACTATAAATACTTAATTATCATTTATGCACATTTGAATTCTGTTACTAAGTTTGTTAAATTTTTATCTCAAAACAGCTTGCAGATTTATTTACCTTTAAAACATATTTTCAAAAAGATTTGTGACATAATTATATCAAAATCATAGATGTTTATTAAGGAATTTGATTTTACTGGAAAACATCTCAGATTATCACATAGTCCAAATAGAACCCATAAAAAGTGTTAAATTTTAAATATTTTATGTATTATTTCTTTAAAAAATGACAAATAAAAGAAACTCGATTTAAATAAGTCATCAAAACGGTACCCTTTTTAACACGACAGCGCGAGCGGCGAGGGCTATGTGTTTGATCGGTATGCATGTATGTATGTACGTTCATTTGTTTCCTCATAACTTCTAAACTATATCATAATTTGACAAATGAATTATCATAATTGTCCGTTGGTCACATTCAATTGAACATGGCGCCCTCTAGAGGATATAAAAAGTCATGAAATAAAAAAAAATTTAATTTAATAACACCGTGTTGGGTATCAAATGAAAGGGCTTAATTAGCACATTTCAAACAAAAAAACTTTATCGCGAAATTATATCCCTAAAATAATTTAAATAAAATAAATTCTAAAATCCCGACGACTACAAAATCACTCTCTAAAAATTATGAAACAATAAAATATTTTCATCTGAAATTTTTATGACAAGTAAAGTCGTCATTATAGTCGGAGGACTGTCTTGTGGACTAACTTTTTAATCTTAGACGACTGTACAAAGGTTACCCGATTGTAATGACAATTTTCAGATGATTATATAATCAAAATCCGGTCGATTTATCTCACTGATTGGGTATTCTTGAGGAAGAATTTTGAGATAATATTTTGTTATACCTACTAGAGCGTAGTAGATCTAACGAAAAAAGTTAGCCATCTAATGTGAACATCTATGATAAATAATAATGTTATTATTTAAACTAGAAATCAAATAAAATATATTTTAAGAATTTTTCTATTTATTTTGCTAATTATATTAAATAGAACAATTCAAAATTAATTTTTATTGATACTTTTTATTTTTAATTTTTTTATTATTTATTTATTTAAAAAAATTTTTTTTTTTTGTAGATTTTGTGACGTAAATGAAGATAAATTAATTTTAATGAATTTAAATTCCATTATAAATAAATATTTACAAAACCCCCTGGATGGGTTAATTTCAATTTTGAATTGAAAGTTTTAAAATAAAAAGACACGATTTATAAATTCATTCTTAAATAAAATATTTTAAAAATTTTGTTAATAAGTGTTAATAATTAAACAAATGTTAATCATTCAATTAATCTTTTTTTTTTAATTTATAAAATAACTAAATTATATTAAATATAAATAAATATTTACAAAATCCTCTGAGATGAGAAAATTTTAACTTTAAGTAAAAATTCGTTGCGTGTTTAATATTTTAATAATTAAAAATTTTTGTTAATTAAGCGCTAAACAAAATAATCATTCAATTAATAATTTTTTTTTTTAATTTATAAAATAACCATGATCTTTAAAATAATTATTATTAAATAATTATACTCTGTTTTAATAATTATTTTAATAACTCGTCAGCATATTTGTCTTTTTGTCTTTATGTTGAATAAAATATTTACAAAAGTAAAACATTTGTGAAAAAAATTCGTCGCTTTACTTTTATGTCGATAAGAAACATGAATTAAATTAAAGAACACGTGAAAAAATTTTATTGTAAAATCATTTTAATATAAAAATAAATTTTTATAAATATTCATTTGTTAATGTGTAATTGGAATTAAATTTCGTTATTTAAGAAAAAATTAAAATAATTCGATAATGGCGGAAAAAAATTCCACATGTTTAACACCAAGGTGGCGTCAATATGCGGCTGTTATTATATGTAAGTTTAAGCTTTTTTTCTAATTATTATAAGACAAATTATTTACTCTGGAAATAGACTTGAGTCTTTTTCAATCCTAAAAACAGAGCTACTTCCGGTTCTATGTATATAGTGTCTTAATAATAAACCGTTTTATCATGTACATTTTACAAGATTACACAGATTCAAATCTTGTATTCACCAAAACATTGCTAAAAACGTTTTGCAATTGATTCGCAAGAGTGGGCAATTTTTGGCAAAGTGGGCAAACAGATTTTTATTATTGTCTATTGATTTTTATATTTTGCATGTATTAAATATATATCAAAGTATACTAATTTTAGTCACAAGTTTGTAACGCTTAGAAATATTGATGATATTAACAAAAATATAATTGTTCATAAAATCACCTAATTAGTCCCTTTCCGGTTGTCTATCCGCCCGTCTGTGATCACTATAACTCAAAAACGAAAAGAGATATCAGGCAGAAATTTTTATAGTGTGCTCAGGGAGTAAAAAGTTTGAGTTCGTAACAGTTTAAGTGATAAAAATGTTCCTTATAAAAAAAATAAAAAACTTTATTTGAAACATTTTTTTATAAACATCACTATTTACCCGTGAGGGCGCAAATTAAAACAAAACTATGGAGTCCATTTTATCCAAAACTATAAAAGATTGGGAGCTCAAAATTTGCAGGTAGCTTCAACTAGTTGTTTTGTAAACATTCTCCAAAAAATAAAAAAAATTCTAGAAAAAACTTTCGAAAATTTTTGAAAACCAAATAAATGGCGGTCGAAAAGCCTCCATAATTGTGTTGGTTTTTCAAACTTTTCTAATTTAAAAAAAATGATGCAAAAACTGAGAACTAACATCCGACACTTTCTCTACAGGGTATTTCTACAATTAACTTAGTCAATTGTTTGTTTGCACTTGTTTATTTACAATCTACTTGCTGTAAACACTTCCGCCCGTCTGTCGACATGATAGCTCAGAAACGAAAAGAGATATCAAGCTGCTTTTCTCTGTAATATTGCGGTTGTCCCACTCTGTCCTGTGTTCCATTGCACCCCACCTTTCCCTGTATCATACGAAACGTTCTAACTAAAAAAGGGATCATTTGGTGGTATTCAATAATGATTGGGCAAATGTTTTGCTTCTAAGTACTTAACTTCTAACTAAACAATTTTTCTTTTTTTCTAGCAACCTTTGCAATGTTTGCATCTGGTATGCATTATTCATGGACATCTCCATCTTTACCAAAATTATTTAGCAACGATTCCACAATTCGAATCAACACTGAACAAGGTTCATGGCTAGCATCAATCAGTTTATTAGGAGATTTAATCGGTGCTCCAGTCGGAGCATTTATAGCCGATTATCTAGGACGAAAAGAAGCTGTATTTTTCAGTGTTACACCATATTTAATTGGCTGGATATTAATTGCCGTGGCTGAATCATATCCAATATTACTTTTAGCCCGTTTCGTAGTGGGTATAGGTGATGGCTCTTCATATACAATCTTACCCATGTACATTGGTGAAATCTCCGATAATGATATTCGTGGTCGACTCGGGAATTTCATTCAAGTAATGGCAGATTTTGGTGCACTATGCTTATATTCAATCGGACCATTTGTCTCGATAAAAACAATGGCGGTAATTTCGTCAGTGATACCTATTTTAATTTATATTGTATTTCCATGGTTCCCAGAATCCCCGTATCATTTACTAATCCATGGTGATTATGATAAAGCACGAAAAGTTTTACAAAAATTTCGTGGACGTATGGAAGTTGATAATGAATTAAAAGAAATGAATAAAATTGTCGTAAAACAATCCGCTATGTCCAGCAGTTGGAAAGAATTATTCGTAACAAGAAGTAATTTGAAAGCGTTGCTAATTTTAATGGGATTAAAAACCATTCAACAATTCAGTGGAATTTCTGTGGTTTTAGTGTACACGGAACTTATTTTCGAATCTGCGACACATAATGGATTATCGCCAAGTATATCAGCAATTATTGTTGGTGCCGTACAACTTGTGTTCAGTTTCTTCTCAGCGGTCGTTGTTGATTATGTTGGTCGCAAACCATTATTGATTGCATCAAGTTTAGGATGTGCTATTTGTTTGGGAGGTCAAACATTGTATTTTTATTTCCAAAATCATCCAAATATTGAGTATTTCCAATGGTTGCCAATTACTTCCATGATTGGGTACATTATAATGTACAGTTATGGTTTGGGAGCACTTCCATTTATGATGCCAAGTGAATTGTTTCCAACGAATATTAAAGCCAAAGCATTGTGCATTATGGATGTTTATTTAGCTCTGGCGGCATTTGTTGTAATTAAACTGTACTATCCGACTGCCATGATGTTTGGATTTTATGTTCCTTTTGCATTTTTCACATTTTCATGTTTAATTTCCATATTCTTTATTGTGTTTTGTGTGCCAGAAACAAAAGGACGTTCGTTAGATGAAATCCAAGAGATTTTAAAAGGTAAAGGTATCAAGGGTAATCAAACTGCCCCATGTAAATGTTAGAAAAAACAAACAAAAATAAAACTGTAAAAGTGATTATAAAATAACGACAAATTTAATTAAATGGTGTAGAAAAAATATGTACAATTCGAAAAATCGGGAACTTGAATAGTTGTAATGTGCCAAAAACTTGTGATAAATGTGCCATGTTTGTTTCATACCCAACATAATCGTACTGGTAAAAGACATTTTAACTAGTTCCACTTAGATTAATAGTTAAAAAGACATGGTTTTCCTGAGTCTCATTTTAATGAGTTCAACATCTGCTTGGAGATAGTTTTGTGTTTTCGTTATAGAATTATAGACTACAAGTCCATGCTAAAAATTTTCGGGTGAAATGACCCGCCTAGAATCATATTGAAAAAGATGCTCCTATATGAAAGTAAGTTTAAGCACTATGTGCTTAACTCTCACCCCTACACCAGCAAATATGTACGGCATTGCTTGATACTAACTCTGCATAAGTATTCGAAGCGAACTACATAAATTACATACATAAATGTTTGATCTAATGTCAATTTCCAAAGCCCCGCATGATTTATTTCTGTTTGGCATTTATGTAATTCCCTTCGGCAACGCCGTACATATTTGCTGATGCAGAAGTGAGACACTAAGGGGTGTGATATTTATATTCTCACCTGTACTCTCCTGTACCGCGAAAAACTGACGCCATGGTGCTTAAACTTACTTTTACATATAGGAGCATCTTTTTCACCCCAAAAATTGTAGCATGGGCTTGTAGTCTATTATCAGAAGACTTTGAAATTTTTAATAGTCAAAAAATTTATGAACTTTAAGTTGAAAATCAATGTGCCTTACTATTTCTAGTCTTCAGAAGTTTAGAATAAACCACCTTAAAATTTCAATAATTTTAATCACCAAGATTGGGACTCTATAACCTAGATTAGATTTTTAAATTACGAATTTAGTCAAGATCTCATCGCAAAGGGTTTAATCATTAATCTTAAATTAATTATTTATAAATATGATTCATTAATGAAGCTGTAAAAAAAAATTCAATATAATAGAGCGGGCACTAGAAGGAGTATTCGTTTGCAAAATACGATGAAAAAATGCAAGGTTAGCTAAGCTTGCATTTTTATTCCATACAATCCAAAGAATGAGGAATTCCACGGTGAACTTCTTTTTGACAGCTGTGAAATGTAAACTTTTTGAACCAAGTAAGGTAAATCTAAAATTATTACTTGGAGCATTTTACGTCAAAAACCATTTATTGTGATATTTTCGTATCTGCCACATGCCCCATTTCCGAAATATTGACATTTTAATATTTGGAAAAACTTCGAAAGAGCCATTTTCCAATATGAAAAACGATTCTTTGAACATCGGATAAATTTCTGAAGAGTAATTACCGATTACTTCAGATTCCTCAATTTTTAATCCTGAAAAATATGGTATAATTCCCATTAATAACATAATGTAAAACAGGGATAATGTACTTTCAATCTGAGGCTTTGCAAATTGCGGCCTCAGAATCTTAGGTTCAAAAACTTGTCAAAAAGAAAAATTGATTTATAAAGAATTAGATCAGATTTTAACCTGAAAACATGGCTCGTGTCATTCTTTGGGGTATCCAGAATAAGAATGCAAGGTTAGATAATGGTTCTCGTATTTTGAACAAGAAACTTCTTTCAACGCCGGTTCTATGAAATACATCTTCATATAACTGGATAGAGAATCTCATGTTTTAAAATGGATCAAATTTGAAGTATAAACCAGCACCTCCAAATGAGTGGATAGAACTAAAAAGAATTAAACGGCGCAAGCGTATATTTAACAAATTTGTAATTCGCATGAAATCGTAACAAAGTTATATTTCGTACAATGCTTTCATTTAGTTCTTAGCCCCTCATTGTCCAACACTTAATTCAATCTATTTTACGGCATATAGATCCTCTATGTAGAGATCAGTGTTAAAAGCTGAAACATAGATTCGAGAAAAATGGGAAATTTGCATAGTAATCAATTATTCAAACGTACAAATGTATTACGTCACAGCGTACAATGTATGATCTGATATACAGACTATAAAGATTGTTTTTAAAATAAATAGTCTAAATAAATTACTGAATAACTCACATCTCATTTTACAAAAAATATGTAAATATTTAAATAATCTTTTTATTGTATATTTTTTTTTTATTTAGCCAACAAGTGACAATCTCAATTAATTTTTATAGCTTATATAATAGGCTTTTGTCCTAAATTTAAAAATTTTGGTTATACGTTACATTATAATCGGATTTACACCAAAAAAGTATTATTTAAAAAAAAACTACTTTCATTATGTATTTTGCATTTTCAAAAACCAATTCAAATTTACTTCGAAAAGAATGTAGCGTCTTGAATGACATCACGACTTGGCATACAAGCATTTTTATGTATGCAAGTTTAGGCAGTTGTAATCAAATAACCTGCTTCCTTCCATAAAAATGTAATGTTGTTTACATAGCGTTCGTCATGGCGTGACGTAATACTTTCATATATCTAATTTTACTTGAATTATTTAATAAAAATGATAATAATCCTTATTTTTTATGAAAAATAATTTTGTGTTTTGTAAACTATGTACATATCATGATTAATCATTAGAATCTTTTATCCAACCGATTTATTCTTAGTGGACAAAAGCCTATTAAGGATTTTGGTAAGCAAAATATTTAAAAGTTTTAAATAGAAATTCCATTTTAATATACGTACGATAAGTTAATTTAAATTTGTTATAATAATAAATATATATAGTTTTTATTTATAAAATTTAGTGTAATGTTTTTATTTCGAAATAAAAATTATTTAACAAAATTATTGTTTTATTTATATTTTAGCCTCCTAAAATATAAAATAAAACATCCGTATTAATTAAATTTAGGTGGTGTATTAAATAGTATTTAATTGCTAAGTGATACAGGAAATAAAAATATGATAAAATCACTTACTACTTAATATCAGGCAAAGTCACAGCGAAACGTATCCATACCATATAATTAATTTAAAATTTAAAAAAATAAAATAAATAAAACAGTTATACTAAAGTTTTCACTTCTATCCGCAGTCCCCATGATTGCCTATGAATTTTTTATACACTGTATATATGAAATATATATCAAGGTATACTAATTTTAGCTTGTAATGCTTAGAAATATTGATATACGAACAAGATTTTGGTATAGGTGTTCATAAAATCACCTCATTAGTCCATTTCATCAAGCTAAAATTTTTATAGCGTGCTTAAAACGTAATAAATAAATTTGAGTTCGTAAATGAGTACCATAGGTCATATTGGGCCTTGAGTCCGAATGATAAATCTTGTGAACCGTTAGAGATAAAACAAAGGTTTAAAGGTTAAATATTCATTTAAAAAAAATACACAACTTTTGTTTAAAACATTTTTTCGTAAGCATCACTGTTTACCAGTGAGGGCGCAAATTAGGACAAAACTATAGAAACCATTTTCTCCAAAGCTAAAAAAGATAGGGAATTGAAAATTCACAGGTAGAATTTTCTATCTTATTCTTTCAAAACAATTTTTGATACGTAGTCTTTATGGCAATTGGCGTCACCAAGTGTTATTTTCCTTTCTTTCTATTTGTACATTTAAATCCTTCATATTTTCTGATGTTATCAAAAAATTGATTTGACACGATGTTTTGGCACGATAACGAAAATTTTTTGAAGAAATAAAAAAATTTAAGACAAAGGCCATTGTTTAATTGAAGTGAGACAATTTTTTGAAAGTTAGTAATTATCAAAATTTCCAGTTTCTTAATATTTACAGAAAATTTTTTCAGCACATCTTGATGTTACTATGCAACGATTGGCGCAAATACAAGATCTTTATCACCTTTCATTAACGATAAATCGTGACCGAACGCGCACAGATGCGTACACACAGAGATCAAATTAAAAATGGTATTATTGCATTGCCCTGACTATGAAACGTAAAGATATTTCGATTTACAGTATCATTCAAGTATTTTAAAAGGAAGTTGTTGAACGGTGTAACGGAAATATTTAATTACATAGTGTATCACCCTGATAAAAAAGTTGAATTCAATTCGAATTAAAATTTTCGAGTTCATTTCGCTTTGATTTCGAGTTCAAAGGGAATAGAAATTCAAAGCGAAATGAACTCGAAAATTCACATAAAATTTTTTTTTGTTTTTAAAATTACAATTTAGGGGATTGAATTCGCATTGGCCCAGTTTATACATATTGAGTAATTTAGTTCATTTTAAAATTTGTTTATGCAACACCAATTACATGTTTGGTGTAATATTTTATAACTTTCTGCATTACCATCTGAGATTGCAAATTTCTAGTACTCTGCTGTCACGTTCAGATGGCACAAAATAGCGTCAAAAATGGCTTTTTTCTAAAATTTTATCATTTTTAATTTATATTCGCAAGAGGAGAAATTTGTTGGGTTTGTAGTAAAGCTTCAATAGTAAACCCCATATTTTTATAGGAGCATTCGCACCAGCCCCCTCGAGCTATAAATATATGTTTACATACAAATGGTAAAACAGTTCATTTGATTGTAAATAAAAAATATTTGACTGATTTAAATGAAACTAATACCAAAAGTAGGTTTTAATACTTACAACTTTCAATTAGAATTTTAGCCAAATCCGCACAAATAGTTCAGCCAAAATTTTAAATTTAGTAAATTTTTTTAAATGGCTGCCATTTTATGCCATTTTTTACAACGGAGTAGCATTTTTTATTATCTTTCGATTTCATAATAGGTTACATATCCGTAATCTATTAAAAAATAATGTCTCCTTAACCCATTTTTTTTGAAAAACAGAAACTTTATCATTTTTTGAAAATAATTGTTTGCTGGTTTTATTGACTGGCATTTTGTATACCATGTATATATGAAATATACATAATATATTAAGTTTCGAAGAGAATCATCATATTAGTCCATTTTCGGTCGTCCGTCCGTCTGTGAACACGATAACTCAAAAACGACAAAAAATATTAAGCTGAAATTTTTACAGCGCACTCAGGACGTAAAAAGTGAGGTCAAGTTCGTAAAAGAGCAACATAGGTCAATTGGATCTTGGGTTCGTAGGACCCGTCTTGTAAACCGTTAGAGATAGAACAAAAGTTTAAATATAAAAAATGTCCTTATCAAAAAATAAAGAACTTTTTTTTAAACATTTTCTTGTAATTATCACTGTTTAATCACGAGGGCACACATTAGATGCAAATTTTATAGTATGTATTAATATGGGACTATCAGTCATGTATGTGTGACATGTATAGGTATATGTGTTATGTGATAGAGTAATCAACACTGTCTATACATGGTATTTCAACAATTAACTCAGTCAATTGTTTGTTTTCACTTAAAAATTTTTAGTTTTAACCCCCGCGCTATTGGGGTGAAGAAATCTAAGGCATGTAAGGTAGTTTTTAAAGTTGCTGATCTCGTGTTTATGGAAGAGATTTTTCAATTTTCAGATTTTTTCCCTCTTTTTTAGTTCAAATTAAAAAGTCGTTGAGAATCACCATTTTTTTGCTATTAAATCTTCTTTTAGGTTTTTAAAAAGGTTTTTTTTTTGTGTCTTTGGTATCGAATCTAGTACCAATACATTGAAATCATAGCTTGTATGTTCCTATTTCTTACTACGAACAACAAACTTGGCGCATTTCATGCCAATAAATGGTACAAACAATTTAGGGGGTCTAATTTTTAAAAATAAACAAAGGGGGGGGGGGAATGAAACTTGTATCAATTTGATCATAAATTCGAGATCAAAGACTATACAAAAACGCTTACATGGCTTGAAAAGGTTAAATTTTTAAAAAAATGGTAACTTTTTTAGGGAGTGTAAATGTGGGCTAACAGAGGACGAAGAGTAACAAATTTAACACTTAAACTGAAATTTCAAGATCAGCAACCCAAAAATTCTCTTATACGGCGGGAGGGGGGTGGATAGTGTAAAAAAGAGTATATTAATAAAAATATCATTAAAATCTTTTAAAAGGTATTTATTCTTTACACCTTTTTCCCCAATAGCATGGAGGTTAAAACTCAAAATTTCCGCTTTAAACCATTTATACCTTTTTAGAATAACTTTTTTAGCCAAAGCAAAAAACCGCCAGTCAATACACCCAGCAAAAAATTATTTTCAAAAAATGATAAATTTTCGGTTTTTCGCAAAAATATGAGTCAAGGAGTCATTTTACGGATATGCAACCTATTATGAAATCGAAAGATAATAAAAAGTGCTATAATTTAAAAAAATTCAACTCCGTAGGACAAAATGTAAATAAATTTAAAATTTTGGCTGAACTATTTAGCGGATTTTTAACTAAAAGTTGTAAGTATTACAACCTACTTTTGGTGATAGTTTCATTAAAATCTGTCAAATATTTTTCAAACTACAATCAAATGAACTGTTTAATCATATGTATGTATACATATATCTATAACTTGAGGGAAGGGGGCAAAACTTCCCCAAAAAAATATGAGGTGTAGTTTTGAATCTTTACAACAAACACACCAAATTTGGATATGGACCGAAGTCTTCCCTTGCGAATATAAAATAAAAACAAGTGAAAACAAACAATTGACTGAGTTAATTGTTGAAATACCATGCATAATCAGTGTAAGTTGATTTTTTTTTATCACATGTGACACATGTGACACATACATAACTTATAATCAAGTATAGACGGACGGGCGGACAACCGGAAATGGGCTAATTAGGTGATTTTATGAACAGCTATGACAAAATTTTTTTCCTAGCATCATTATTTTTAAGCGTTACAAACTTGGGACTAAATTTAATATACTATGTATATTTCATATATACATGGTATATTGATAAAATTTCTGAAAAAAAGCCATTTTTGATGCCATTTTGTTGGTTAGACATTTTGCACCACTCCGGGAAAGTAACAAAATAAAAAAAAAACAACTTATTTTTATGTGAAAAGTAAAACCCCAAAGTTTTGCTGCCCGAACTTTTAATCTAAACATGTCGTAATTTTATTCAAATAATATAATTATCTATTTGTCCTTTACAATGATAAAATGTCGCAGTATATTGTCATTTTAAATCATTTTTGAGGTAATTGTTAAAATACTCTGTATACACAGAGTTGAAAATCAGTGCCTGCATTATTTTTATAAATTAAAAAACCAACCTAGTTACAGCAGTTTGAAGAATTTGAGGACTTGTTATTTGAAGCTCCTACTATAATCAATTCTATCTTTTATAGTTTTGGAGAAACTAGACATCAAAATTTTGCACCCTTACGGAAAAACAATGATATTTACACGGATAATCAAACATTATTTTAGAATTTTGATAAGCTAAAATATAATTTGAAGACCCGTTTTTCAGCTTTTACAATGGCCTTTTTGGAGTTTTTCCGAACATGAAACTGTTAATATCTCGAAAACGAAGAAGTTTAAGAAAAAATCACAAAGCCTTTTTGACGTTAAATAACCCATGGAATCAAGAATAACTTTTACTTGATTCAAAAAAATTTCATTTAACTTTTTTTTCGGAGGGTGGGGGGGGGGTGTATACAAAACTTGGACCAAAAGGGTTTCTGGCAAGATTCACAATATTAATCTATAAGCTTTTCTAATCAAGAAACAATTGACAAAATGTGGTACTCATATTTTACACACTCAACCATATTCACCGCCTGTTCTAAATTAATAATACTTGATATTCATACATACAGTTCAGGTATAAAAATTCAAAAATGAAAAAATATAGTTTGTATGGCAAAAATATATTATTACCATGTAGAATTATTACTTTATAAATTACAGGGTGGTCCCATCATACAAAGAATACTCAAAAAGTACATAAATTTAGTGTTTTACTTTAATAAGTAAATTCTTGGTAAACTTGACTAAACACAGTAAACGTAAAGGCCAAAAACCCGCAGACCCACACTAACACGATCCAATTAAAGCCATGGACAACCCATAGATCACACGCTATTCCTGTTATTCGCGGGGTTGACCATACCTTTAATGGAATCGTGTTAGCACTGTTTTCTGTGTCATCTTCGTTCATCGTGATCTGCGTCAAACTTTAACTGTAGTCTTTTTCAAAAGATTGGAAGTTATTATGACAATATATCTTGTTATTGTTCAAAATTTAATTAAAAAAAAATTATTATTTCATTAATTTTCCACACACTCTAATGCATACACCCCCGGCTAAATAGTTAACAGTCACACTGTTCTCACCAGCATAATATGGCGTCGGATTTATCAAGTCATTATTGGATAGTATATTGATGTATATTTCGGAAAACGACTAATGCTGTGACAATTGTTTCGATCGATTAGGTCAAATATATTATTTACATAAAAAAATTTAAAACATTAAATTACATTTAGTTTCATTGATTTTACTTTTGTCGTGTTAAATGCAACTTGTATATAATGTGTCAGATAGAGAATTCTGGCAGGAAGCGGTCTCCAACATCTCTTAGGAAATACCAGAACGGAACATGATTGGATTTGGATATAATATTCTTATTATAGTAAAATCTAATCGTTTCCTTACATGTTTTATTATTTTACATAAGAAAGAAAGTATCCCACAGAAAGCTGTAATTAGGTAGTGGCGACAGCCTTGTGGTGTGATATTTAAAGTACTCGATTTTGAGAAAACATCGGTATTTCTAACCGATGCATTGAAAAATGTCGATGAATAGTCTCGACGTATTGCATTCAAGAAAACATCGATGTATTTTCTTAGTGGACACTCCTAGTTATAATTCTTTCAAAAATATTCCTAGCCTATTCTAATAAATTGTAAATTAATGTTTACTTCAAAATACAGGTGTGTTCAATAAGATTTTACCAAGTAGCTGAGAGACATTTTGTTAAAAATGGCAGAAAAACATTGTTGAACAAGATGTTAACATTTAAATGGGGAAGACATGTATTATTTTAAGCAGTAAATTAATATTTTATTTTTAATAGCAACTTGTATTAACATAATTTTTATTTTTATACTATATTAACTGTATTGTTTGGAGATCTATTTTTTAACATTCCTTCTTATACTATATTCTTAAAATACACGTTTTCCCCATTTCAGTGGTAACCGTTTTTTGACCATATATTTCACATTTACATGTTAAAATTGTATTGAACAACACTGTACAACGATATAAACATTTTTTTCATATTTTTACCAAAAATCTACTTAACCAAAAGCAGGTAGAAAAGTACAGTTTTTTAATAAATTTAATGGTAATACTAGGTACAATTTTTCATTCATAAATTTTTAGTATTGAGTTTTATTTAGTGTAGACACTATGTTTTGGTAAACAGTACTATATACTAGGTACAATTGTTCATTCATATAATGTTTAGTTCCTGTGAAACTTTTGTGACGTGAAGACATGTGTATTTAACAAAATTTTTAATGTAAGTAAATTATATTCAGATTTTCAAAATATTTTAATAATTATATTATAATATAATTTTAAATTAAAACAAAAATCTTTTTTACAGATACAATGAGAACGAATGGAAAATAGAATTATGGATCAAAATAAGGTAAATATTTTTCAATTATTGGTTTTATATGTGCGTATTATATTAATTTTAGAAAATACCTGAATAATTTTGAATTCTACTTGTGAACAATATGAAAATATTCTTTATATATTCCTTTTTATTTTTAATTATCCGTTTATTCAAAATTAACTGCAAGCAGTTTAACTGAGCGATTGAATTGAACTTGCTTTTACTTGAATGGGATGCCGATAATACCATGAAAATTGTAAAATCGTTTATTAAGTAGTTGATTGAGAATTTTGTTTTTATACCTAGAATACAATGAAAATCAGTTGCTTTAATACTAAATTTTTTAATGTAACAATATAGTCTAGTCATTCTGTTTTGAGCGAAATATTAATTTTCCGTAACCAATATACAGGAAACCGAGACATATAAAAATGGAAATTTTTCTGGAGAATTCAATGCTCTATTTTTCTATAAACTGGCATTAGGGGCTCTTGTAGAAATGCAGCGGAAGTTGGTAAAACCGGGTTACTTAGTTTAAAAAAAAAGGATTTGTTTCAAAAACAGTTCCGTACAAGTAATTGTTAAATAAATTAATTTAAAAAATATCGTTAAAAATGGGATTTTTAGAAACGCGCGCACCTCTTTAAAAAAAAAATTTATACGAAACTTGGTGAAAAGTTCTAAATAAGCCAAAAGAGCGCTTTTGAAAATTTGAAAATTATTCAAAATTTTGGGAAAATCGATTAAAAAAAAAAAAAGAAAAGTTTTTAAAAATCCAATTTAATCACATCCCCGTGCGTTTTTATAAATGTTTTTTCGCTTAAAATTTTCATACTTAGTTGCAGTAATGTGAAATGTCCGTTTTTTTTTTCCAAAAGTCCGTTTTCTTCTTTTATAAAATTGTATTAAAGGCCATGCTATAGCTGGGACTTTTCAAATTTTCAAATATAAAACAATACGTTCGACTAGTGTATATAATATATTAGGCTGCGACACAACGCCCTCTTTCTTTAAACAAGTTACGGCGACCTCGCACAGTAATTGCTGAAGTCGGATACGAAATAATTTCAATTTTGTATTCTAAAAAATGCATCGGTGCCTCTGCGTGATGATTTGTCCAGTTTAAAGTTCACTTTTTTTTTTATTTATTATTTATTTTTTTTATATAAATAATTTATTTAACAATTTTTTGACATCGGCTGGACTAGATCGATCCGAAATAAATAGTTAAAAAAATTTTGTACGAAATTTTTTTTTTACAAAGCCTATTTTTTCAAACTAAATAAACCGGTTTGCACCAACTTTGGTCGCCATTTTTTATTATAATTTTTTAAGGCCCTTTTACACTAGTTTAATTAAGATTTTTTCAGTCCAAATTATATGAATTAATAACACTGAGCGAACACTTTCTCGAGTTTAATTGTTTTTTACTATGCTACTTACACCCCAAACTAGCATTTCCACCAAGTCGCTGCCTGTTAGTAATTTATTTGTCTAAAAACCTAACTACACTAGCCTATTTAATGTAAAAAAAAATAGGGCATTACGAAAAATTTCCAATTTTTTACATCTCTTAGTTCCCTATGTATTGATCTGAATAATTGTAAACAGGCTTCACGAAAACGACACTTTGTTTTGGTAAACCGTACTATATACAGAGTTTTTTTTTAAGTTGACATATGCTTGAAACGTAAAAAATAAATTTTATAGATAAAAATGCATTAATTTTTTTTTTTTTTTCGTATCAAAATTGTTATTTCGTATATTTGTTTCTGCCATATCTAGGCGCTCTTCGCCAAAAATTTTCGAATAAATCAGATCAAAGGGGTTTGTTTTTCTTTGAAGACCACTTTTGTTCAAATTGAATGAACAAATGCACAAAAAGCTATATTTTTTTCTAAACTATTCACTTTACAAAAAAAAAATTTCAAACAAAAACGTTTGCGTATTTATAACGAACAACTTAAATTTAAAGCGTTTTTATTATGGGTCCTAAAGGGGATATATTTTAATAAAGCGTTTATATAATATTAGTTAGTTATGAATCAAAGTAAGCTTTTAATTGAACTTTAAAACTTCGATCCATGTCGGTATAACATTTGTGCCTTTAAAACTAATATTTTTCGTTTGAAGCATTTTCTTCGATTAAATTTATTTATCGAGTTTCAAGCATATGCCAACTTAAAAAAGACACCCCGTAATTATACAACCAAATTTTTAAGTAAAAAAGTTTTACCTAAATGTGTCACATAGGCTTAAAAATTCTTACTCCTTCCCCTTTACACGGAGAGTTAAAAAAGTGAGAAATGTTATCTCTAACTTTCATATAAGGTAAATGTACCATATTACGGGATATTTAGGCATAATGTACTTTGAAGCTGATTATTGAAGTAAATATAAATATTTCCACTATAAAAATTGATTTGTCGTACAAAATGATTTATTGAGAATTAGTTTTGATCATTTTTTCACGCCAAAGTCTTTAATTTATAGTATTAAACGTTAATTTTCTGGACTTTGTCTCTAATTCCATTATAAAATTTGGCTTTGAACCTGATTCCGAGAATGAAAGTACATAATTCCACGATACACACACTTAACATAGGTAAATTAAAAAATTTTTATGTTTAATGTAATTAAGATAATTGAGTATTATCATAAAAAATTTGATTGAAAAATGAAAATTTTTAATTTTTAATTAATTTTTAATTTTTAATTAATTTTTAAAAAAATTATAACATATTTCGGAATACTAATGACAATAAATCATTGGTATTATAAATATTATCGTTATTAAATTAATGAAGTTAATAGAATTGTTATTTTTTTAAATTCTTTTTATAATAGTAAACGTTATTTTAACAATAATAATCATCAAAAATTAATTAAAATAACAAATAAATTCAAATTTCAATTTTCTCCGTTACAATGTGATATTCCTGGAATTGTATACATAGTAAAAACTCTGCTCGTTATTCCGGGAGTTAAAAACACATTATATTCTTATCATAAAAAGCAAGTATTTAAGCATAAATTAGCCAAATTAAAAAAAAAAATACATCCCGTAATTACCTCACAAAAATCTACGGCATCTACTGCTTCAATCGGCATAAAATATTTTAATAATTAAAACACCAATTTAAAATGAGAGTTAAAAATAATTACTTCTTATTTTCCCTAATTACGGTAGACTCCCGTAATATAGTTCACTATCACTGAGTTAAGTAAATAATTCCGGGAATCATAATTTAAAGAAAATAATTAATTAAAATAATTTGAAAAAGCTTGAAAACGATTTATTTATTCATTCTAATCAATATTTTTACATATTCAAAAATGATAAACTTACCAGTAAACTAAAAAAAGCTAACAATCTAACACTGTCATCTTACGTTTACAGACAACATATTTTTTATAAAACCAGATGTTAACCGATCGATCACTTTTTCGATTGATATAAGTATTTAAGTGTGATTTGATTTGTTCAAAAGTCGATTTTTTTTTTGTTCATATTTTAGTGCTAGAGGCTCTGTTATTTTTTAAATTTAAAAATTTATTTAGTGTTTCTTATTTTTTGATTAAAATAAAAAACTCCCGGAATAACGTACCAGCCCGTAATAATGTACATTTACCTTAAAGTTTAGAAGCGTACCCAAATTAAAAAAATTATTTTAAAACAAATTCATTTAGAACAGCCGAAAGCTTGTTTATTTCTCCTGAAAATGAGATATAAAAAATTACTGTACGTAGTTTCAGTTATTCCTCTTATGTCTTGATAGTTCATATTGGTCACATAGATAAACTTTGAAACTTCGAGATGCCCGTATGCGATCAGTGGCAGGAAACATATTTAATGTTAAAAATAATGTCAGTTTCTATTTTTTGTCGAAAATAACTCTGCTTAAATTTTGGAAAATTTTCATATATCTTACAAATTATTTAATAATTAATTACTAAATGGTAATTTTTTTCCAGATAAAATTGGTCGTGAAAATGGAAACAGTACAGATGCTATATTAAAAGTATCATTTTAATTTTTTTTTTTTGCAATCATATCTGATCCAAGAGAAAACAAATGAATTAAAATTTCACAAAACTCGCTAGGCCTATGGTGGTATCCAACTATGGGGAAGTGCTTGCAACAGTAACATCGAAATTCTTCAACGGTATCAATCAAAAGTGCAATAAAAAATTGTGAATCTCCGTGGTATGTATTGTGCGTAATCACGCCATTCACCGTAGTATCATGGTGTCCACAGAACGTGAAGAAATTTCGCCATCCAGTGATCAAAACGTTAAAGTGATCAATGTTTAGACAGTTTGTGAAACCATAAACAGGCTTAACTGACAGAGTGTACTTAATTTAAGATTTATAATTACGTAGTTTCCTATAATTTCAACTAGGTATTTATAGTATACATACTATAATTGCGATCAGGTTATTCCCAGTGGGTTATTCCCATATAGCATATAGTAAATAAACTTGATACTGACCATAAAAGATCTATCTTAACTAATATTGAATATATATTAGAATATAAAAAAAATTTGGTAAACAATTTTGAAATTAATTTTAAATTAAATTGAGTTTAAACTTAGAAATAGAAATATTAATGATAGAATCCACAATTTGTTATAATTTTTCATATATGTGTATATGTCGTCTTGAGTCGTCCAAAATTAGTTCAACAGCTGAAAATACATATTGGTGCAATGACTCTTTAATTTTCCACTAACATTTATGATTTGGATCACTAATTGATAAATGTCTATAGTAATTTCGATTATGTAAATGGTTAAAAGATCGGCGTAATTTATTATAATTTTAAATAATATCCATTTTATTTTATTTATTATAGGAGTAATCAAAAATTTGTGATAACTATCTCTACCCGTCTGTTGGCTGTCTGATCCAAAATTTGTCAAATTATTGAAAATATTCGCAATGGTGCAATGATTTTTAAATGTTTCAGTAATATTTATAATTTTATTTCATATTAATTGACGAATCTTTAATGTTTGTATATATTTATTAATTTCGATTATGTAAATTGTTAATACTAAACCGTAAAATGCTCCTGAGATATGTAGCCAGTTCTTGCATTTGGGTTTGGACATTGACATTTGCCATAAAATAACTAATTATTAATAATAATACAAACGACATTAAGATTGTACAATGATAGAAATAAAAAGAATTTATATTAAAAAATATGTCATTGTAAATTTTCGTATGTGTTCGACGAAACTACAGTTTTAAATAATTTTTAATTATCACAGCTTGTATTAGTTTTTTAATTATAGCAATTTTTTTATAGTCATTTTGTAGTCATAATCAAAACTTTGTGATAGCTATCTCTACCCGTCTGTTGGCTGTCTGATTCAAAATTTGTCAAATTATTGAAAATATTCGCAATGGTGCAATGATTTTTAAATGTTTCAGTAATATTTCTAATTTTATTTCATATTAATTGACGAATCTTTAATGTTTGTATATATTTATTAATTTCGATTATGTAAATTGTTAATACTAAACCGTAAAATGCTCCTGAGATATGTAGCCAGTTCTTGCATTTGGGTTTGGACATTGACATTTGCCATAAAATAACTAATTATTAATAATAATACAAACGACATTAAGATTGTACAATGATAGAAATAAAAAGAATTTATATTAAAAAATATGTCATTGTAAATTTTCGTATGTGTTCGACGAAACTACAGTTTTAAATAATTTTTAATTATCACAGCTTGTATTAGGTTTTTAATTATAGCAATTTTTTTATAGTCATTTTGTAGTCATAATCAAAACTTTGTGATAGCTATCTCTACCCGTCTGTTGGCTGTCTGATTCAAAATTTGTCAAATTATTGAAAATATTCGCAATGGTGCAATGATTTTTAAATGTTTCAGTAATATTTATAATTTTATTTCATATTAATTGACGAATCTTTAATGTTTGTATATATTTATTAATTTCGATTATGTAAATTGTTAATACTAAACCGTAAAATGCTCCTGAGATATGTAGCCAGTTCTTGCATTTGGGTTTGGACATTGACATTTGCCATAAAATAACTAATTATTAATAATAATACAAACGACATTAAGATTGTACAATGATAGAAATAAAAAGAATTTATATTAAAAAATATGTCATTGTAAATTTTCGTATGTGTTCGACGAAACTACAGTTTTAAATAATTTTTAATTATCACAGCTTGTATTAGGTTTTTAATTATAGCAATTTTTTTATAGTCATTTTGTAGTCATAATCAAAACTTTGTGATAGCTATCTCTACCCGTCTGTTGGCTGTCTGATTCAAAATTTGTCAAATTATTGAAAATATTCGCAATGGTGCAATGATTTTTAAATGTTTCAGTAATATTTCTAATTTTATTTCATATTAATTGACGAATCTTTAATGTTTGTATATATTTATTAATTTCGATTATGTAAATTGTTAATACTAAACCGTAAAATGCTCCTGAGATATGTAGCCAGTTCTTGCATTTGGGTTTGGACATTGACATTTGCCATAAAATAACTAATTATTAATAATAATACAAACGACATTAAGATTGTACAATGATAGAAATAAAAAGAATTTATATTAAAAAATATGTCATTGTAAATTTTCGTATGTGTTCGACGAAACTACAGTTTTAAATAATTTTTAATTATCACAGCTTGTATTAGTTTTTTAATTATAGCAATTTTTATATAGTCATTTTGTAGTCATAATCAAAACTTTGTGATAGCTATCTCTACCCGTCTGTTGGCTGTCTGATTCAAAATTTGTCAAATTATTGAAAATATTCGCAATGGTGCAATGATTTTTAAATGTTTCAGTAATATTTATAATTTTATTTCATATTAATTGACGAATCTTTAATGTTTGTATATATTTATTAATTTCGATTATGTAAATTGTTAATACTAAACCGTAAAATGCTCCTGAGATATGTAGCCAGTTCTTGCATTTGGGTTTGGACATTGACATTTGCCATAAAATAACTAATTATTAATAATAATACAAACGACATTAAGATTGTACAATGATAGAAATAAAAAGAATTTATATTAAAAAATATGTCATTGTAAATTTTCGTATGTGTTCGACGAAACTACAGTTTTAAATAATTTTTAATTATCACAGCTTGTATTAGTTTTTTAATTATAGCAATTTTTTTATAGTCATTTTGTAGTCATAATCAAAACTTTGTGATAGCTATCTCTACCCGTCTGTTGGCTGTCTGATTCAAAATTTGTCAAATTATTGAAAATATTCGCAATGGTGCAATGATTTTTAAATGTTTCAGTAATATTTCTAATTTTATTTCATATTAATTGACGAATCTTTAATGTTTGTATATATTTATTAATTTCGATTATGTAAATTGTTAATACTAAACCGTAAAATGCTCCTGAGATATGTAGCCAGTTCTTGCATTTGGGTTTGGACATTGACATTTGCCATAAAATAACTAATTATTAATAATAATACAAACGACATTAAGATTGTACAATGATAGAAATAAAAAGAATTTATATTAAAAAATATGTCATTGTAAATTTTCGTATGTGTTCGACGAAACTACAGTTTTAAATAATTTTTAATTATCACAGCTTGTATTAGTTTTTTAATTATAGCAATTTTTTTATAGTCATTTTGTAGTCATAATCAAAACTTTGTGATAGCTATCTCTACCCGTCTGTTGGCTGTCTGATTCAAAATTTGTCAAATTATTGAAAATATTCGCAATGGTGCAATGATTTTTAAATGTTTCAGTAATATTTATAATTTTATTTCATATTAATTGACGAATCTTTAATGTTTGTATATATTTATTAATTTCGATTATGTAAATTGTTAATACTAAACCGTAAAATGCTCCTGAGATATGTAGCCAGTTCTTGCATTTGGGTTTGGACATTGACATTTTCCATAAAATAACTAATTATTAATAATAATACAAACGACATTAAGATTGTACAATGATAGAAATAAAAAGTTTATTTACAAATGTGCCATTGCAATTAAATTTGCAGGACTAACCAAAAATTTATTATAACTTTCTCAACCCGTTTACGGTCTGTTTCATTAAAAATTTGTTAGAAACAACTGAAAATACATAGCGGTGCAATGATTTTGTTACTTTTGTAGTATTTATGATTTTCTTTCGTTTTTATTGATGAATCTTAAATGTTTATATATATTTACTAATTTTGATTTTGATGTAAATGGTTAACAGTTCGATGTAAAATGCTTTCTTGCATACTGGTACCTGTCATGAACTCCGACAAACGTACATTGTCGTTTATAATCAGCCTTTATGGCATACATAATAAACGAGGAGTGTTAATGTCATAGCTTCAGGACCTCTTAAAATGTACAATTTGGCTACGAGTGATACAAATCAGCGCATTGCTGTCGTCAGGTCCGGGATCTTAAACTGATTTTAACAATTTTGCATAAAATCATTGACAATTAATAATAATATAAACGAAATTAAGATTGTACAATAATAGAAATAAAATACTAATTATAATAAATTTAACATCAATTTTTATTAGGTGTCCGAATCTACTGATTTATGCTTATACATTCTATTAAATTGTTTTCAAATAGCAAAAATTGTATTAGTGTTGTAAATATTTGTTTTTTTTTTTTTTTTTTTTTTTTTTTTATAATATACATTTTCTTAGAGTTACTTCGATTTAAGTCCTATGATTAAGAAATAAAAAGACATTTTTTCCATAAAGTAACTAATTGTTAATAATAATATAAACGACATTAAGATTGTACAATGATAGAAAAAAAAGTATCTATATAAAAAAATATGTCATGGTAAATTTTCGTATGTGTTCGACGAAACTACAGTTTAAAAATAATTTTTAATTATCACAACTTTTATTAGTTTTTTAATTATAGCAATTTTTTTTTATAGTCATTTTGTAGTCATAATCAAAACTTTGTGATAGCTATCTCTACCCGTCTGTTGGCTGTCTGATCCAAAATTTGTCAAATTATTGAAAATATTCGCAATGGTGCAATGATTTTTAAATGTTTCAGTAATATTTATAATTTTATTTCATATTAATTGACGAATCTTTAATGTTTGTATATATTTATTAATTTCGATTATGTAAATTGTTAATACTAAACCGTAAAATGCTCCTGAGATATGTAGCCAGTTCTTGCATTTGGGTTTGGACATTGATATTTTCCATAAAATAACTAATTATTAATAATAATACAAACGACATTAAGATTGTACAATAATAGAAATAAAATACTAATTACAATAAATTTAACATCAATTTTTATTAGGTGTCCGAATCTACTGATTTATGTTTATACATTCTCACCATACATTCTATTAAATTGTTTTCAAATAGCAAAAATTGTATCAGTTTTGTAAATATTTGTTTTGTTTTGTTTTTTTTTTTTTGTTAATAATATCCATTTTCTTAGAGTTACTTCGATTTAAGTCCTACGATTAAGAAATAGTCCAAGTTGGCTTTTGAAATAAACGGTATTAATTCATTTTGGGAAAAAAGGCGATTTATATTCATTTGAATAAAAGATTTTTTTTAAATGTTATGTGTTTTTAATTATTTTAGCAAAAACAAGTCCAAATAAATTATTACTTTTAATTATTAAAATTAGTATTAAGCGGTCTATTCAATAAAACTTACTTTTAAATTTATATTATTTTTGAAAATTGATTTATAAAATTTATGTAATTTATTGTGTTAAGTGTGTAAATTTATTATGAATGTATAAAAACAGTATTAATAAAATAATTGTAAAGAAAATTTAGCGTAATATTTTACCCAAGTCCTGTACGAAATTAGCTTAAGAATAATTAGTTACTCATTCCCGGAGTTTCTTTTATTCCAGCATATGAGGGAAGTTTTTAAATAAAATGCAACATTGTTATAAATTACTAAAATGAAAGAAATGAACGTGCTGTCATAAAGCATGATACAACTGTAGTAAAATATTTTATTTTCTTAAACACTAATTAACTGAAACAAATCCCCCTAAAATGCTCATACGGTTAAAATTTTAGAACTATTTTTAAATTTATTTCTCCCACAACAGTTAGAATGTTTTGTATAGCATAGAGTTCTAGAGAGGTGAATGGGAAGATTTTCTTGGTTTATCCCCTCACAAAGCTAAAAATTATTATATTTCTCTCGCAGACAGAGTATTTTAATTTCTTCTACGTCTAGCCAACATTAACAACATATAGATATGTTCTCTTTGTATAAAAAAATTGTTTTACGTTTTGAATGGAAGTAGATCTTTATAAAAGGTTTGTATTATTGAATCGCTTTCAAAGTCATTTAATCGAAAATTTTTCATAGCTTGGTTCTTGACTCTTCATCTAGACAACAGAAACACCATATAAACATGTGCAAATTGAATAAAAATATTATTTTATGTCTTAAAAAAAGTCAAGATTTTGTACAAAGAATTGTATCATTTCTTTACATTTCCTCTTCCTCTATATCTAGGCAACAATAACAACATATAAACATGTGCAAATTGCATAAAAATATTATTTTATGCCTTAAAAGTAGCCAAAATTTTGTAAAAAGGATTGTATTAATTTTTTTAGTTTCGTTTACTCTATATCTAGGCAACAGTAACAACATATATACATGTACAAATTGCATATAAGTCTTATTTTAGGTCAAATTTTTAAAAAAAGTTTGAATATTTTTTCGAATTATTTTCGCATTGAAGCCTGAATTCGGTTTATTTTTAAGAACTCCAACTTTTTTTTAAGTTTTAGTTCATCTAAAATTTAAAAATTTGTAATTTTAATGAATCGAATTGTATCGCTTTCAAATCGAATTTATTAATTCGAATATTCGAATTTATTAATACCCTTTTTGTATCAGGGCAACCAATTTTATGAAATCTGTTGTCAAGGCCACGCTATTTTTTATTCTTTGCTCTTTAAGTTTAATAGATTAGAAAAAAATTTATAAACTTTTATTTAATTTAACTTTTATTTATAATGATAAGCAAAAATAGGCACACGCTAAACTGAAAATAATTTATTACATCGGTGCCAATAAATTTCATTAATACACTGTTGTGTTGTACCAACGACCTATGTCACAAATGCCAATGTCACAAAATTTATACAGGCAGATTTGTAAAACGCGAAAACAGTAAACAAATATCGGCGTATTATTAGGGAGAATGAAAATATAATTTTTAATTTTTTCGGAACGGAGTTCCTTAACGCGCTTTGCGGTGTAGCGGGCTTAACGTAATCAAATTTGTATCATAAAGAAATGAACTGTCTATACTCTAATAATTATACGAATTTTTATTGTTAAGTTTTTGTTTACTACATACAAATACAATATAAATCACAATACTTTTATTTTAATGTTATTCTGTTAGATGATAAAACTTGACTGTAGTTAACTTGAAGGGTCTGTATTGTAATCTCCCGGTATCGCACACTGTGCTCTGTTTATATAGTTACAATCAATTGTTACCGAACAGTCTAGCAAATTCTAGAACTGTCACGTATGTTCTATTGCATATAATTTACTTGTAATTGTTACCGTACAGTCTAGCAAATTCTAAAGCAGTAACGTATGTTCTTTTGCATATATTTTACTTGTATATGTTTTCTATCTCTGTTTAAGTAATATAAAACGATATTGTTTGTTTCTTTTTAAAATTGTCTAGAGATTATTTATATTCTCGGGTTAAATGTTAACACCACAGCGGAAATGAGCAAACTTGTGAAAAACGTCACGTAACAATGCGAGGTAGGTATGTTTTGTATATATACTAAATGTGAACTAGACTATAATTACAGGAGATGACATTTACTACATAAAAAAAATGTTTAATTGATTCTAAAAACAGAAAAAAAGAAACACATAATCATATATCAATCCTAAAAATTAAATAAATATAAACAAATATAAAATTAAATAAAAAGATAACATTCAAAAAATTTAACAATCACAACAATATCTTCTGAATAAACACAGTGTATGAACATAAAATGTAATTTACAAAACACTTTGTAGCAATTTTGGGAGTCTGGCTTCAAAAAAAAAACAACAACAAAAAAACATCATAAGAGTTCACTAAAATATCACAGACGTTGAAGTTGCCTATTCCTCTAACTAAGGCAAAAGCTCGAAGCTTTAAGGCGATCATGAAAAAGTAGAAGCGTTTGTTGATTTCCTTAGGTATAGAACATAGGCGTCCTCAAGGGGGGCATGGGAGGAAGCACCTTCTCGTGCTTTATTTGGTTATTTTCAATTACTCCAGTAAACGAAGAGAAAAAAATTGGGATTTAGCTTTGCTCACCCTCTAGATCAAAACTAATATGATGATACGGAATGAAGCATAACGGAATGTGTTATCAAAAAAATCGAATTTTTTACTTTATGACGTCATTAGAATCCAAAAAATTTAATTTTGCTCTATCACATTCAAATTTTATCCAATTTTGATAAACCAAGTATGTAATCCTTCTTAATTTGGGTCATACTTTTCAAATTTACGATCAAAATTTATCTAGTAACAATAAAATTCAAGAATGTGGAGTCTTGGTCCGGAAAAGAAGCACTTTAGTGATGGCTTGCGAAAAACTGACATCACAGTTGAAAATAATGACAAAAAATTAGTGGGTTTCAAAAAAAAAAATTCCAATAATATCGGATCAAATTTGTACGATCTATAGGAAAAGATTTAGAGGGTTTATTCTCGTTCACTGAAGTAAAACTGAAGTCTACCACCTTTCCTGAATACCATTGCCTTTGTTTTTTCAGGATTGATAAACAATTTGTTTGCAATACAATACTTTTTAAAGATGTGCTGATATGATGGAAGCAGTGGGAAAATTAGGTCATACTTACCATACAAATGCAATATCATTGTTTTTACATATGCGTGCAAAATTTTAGCTCAATCGGAAATCGAGAAAAGGATCAAAATTTGATTACAAGCAACGGGCAGGTGAAAATAAATAAAAGCTTGTAAAAAATATATTTCTTGAATCATTTAATCGTTTTTATTAAATTATATTATAAATGCGGTTTTATTAAACATTAAACAAAAAAAATTATTTTTGATTCTGTATGAAACGTTTTTCAAAATCCTTAACCAATTGCATTTCTGAACGATGTGAATCAATAATAAATAGAGGTGTGTGATTTATACTCGATTGTGTTAACCATTTTTCATGAAAATCGTGTAATTGCTGTAGATATTCTAATGGTATATTATCTTCTTCAGGACGTCCGCGTTTTTTGAGACGTTCTAGACATAATGTAGGTGATGATTGAATGTATACTAGAAAATAGATTTAAATTGAAATGCCAAACTGTTTAAGATTATGTGTAAATAAAGGAAGTTTCATCTTAGTCAAATATGCCGCCATTATTAAAAATTTATATAAATATTCTTAAAATAAAGCTATGTCCAAGCAGACAGAGCCGTAACTAGGACGTGGAAATATTAATATCACACGCCACAGACGCAACAGAATTTGAAGCGCGAAAAAAGAATCATATGAAAAGCGAAAATATATATTTTTTTCAAGCCCTGGTGGAAAAAATATTTGAAGGAAGAATAAGAAATTCTGAAAAAGCCTTAAGAACTTTGAATTTCTCAACGTTTTCGGACTAGTCTAATTCAGAGTTATTCAGAGTTCTTAATACTTTTTTAAAGTTTCTAAGACTTTTTCAGAGTTTCCTAAGACTTATTAAGACTTATTATTTTTTCAAATATTTTTTCCACCAGGGAAACTCATTACTTATTTAATTTTACAATATTATATAAATGTCATAATTTGTAGAAACAATTATTAAGGGGAATTCATCGAATATATCTTTTAATGTAAACATGTAAAAATAATTAATATTAATGAAATAAAAGCCGACAGTAAATTAAATATGGTATATGCATGTATATATCAAGGAGCACCGTTGCATTATATTAAAACTTTTATAGTCTCGGTGCATCGGAAATAAATTGCGTGTATATATATACTGGGTGTTTCAGCATATATGGTACATCACGGGTTTTAAGGCGGGTCAATTTAATTTAATTTAGTATTTTCATTGGATATATATATATATATATATATATATATATATATATATATATATATATAAATACAGAACTCTAAAAGATTAATATCGGAAGTCGGGAGAAACTACACGATTGCTGGAGTTTCCCGCTTCAAGCTGAAGGGGTACCGGCCATATATTTTGGAAAGTTATTGTCTCTATCTACAGACTTCAACTTTCAAATCAGGAATATCATAGTAAAGACTTTATTGAAGAGTCTATTCCACTTACCGATATGATCAATATTGACATCGCACCTTTCTATAAGAACATCAAACCAAGCAATTAACGTGTCATATTCAGCTTTTGTTAAATATCCAAATTTATGCGCATGCTCAATGAATACGTATCTAAAATAATTATAGTTTCTTTACTAAATATCCAAAGTAAACTTGTGTCTTATTTATAGATTGAAGCGATTGAGAATGAAATTTAATTTGTAACATACTATTTTCGTTTGAATAACAAATAAAAACAGATGTATAGCTCGATTGACTACGTCTCTAGTTTCCAATAAATAGTACCCAGGGTCAAATCTTGCCTCAGCCAATTGAATTTTTATTTATTTTTATTTTATATATTTTTTACAAAGCGGTTTTAAATAAAATTCCAAAAAATAAATTTTTGTTTACCTATTACTATACAACGAACGTTCCATAACAAAAAGTTTACAATTATTTGTATTATTCAAATTTTGTTTTATATGACTTTGTAAAAATGTTAATTGAACATAACTTCGAAATAAAAAATTCCATCTTTTTAAATCACTATACAAAAGTTTTAATAAATTAAATCCTTCGAGATCACGCCAATTGTCGATTGGTTCCTATATTAATTGTTAGGGGAAAAAATGTTAGTTACATTACTTTAGTGACACCTTATTGGATTTTAATACTAAGGAAGACTCTATCTAGCGATTGAAAAAAGATAGTAGTTTGCAACGCCCATAGATACATAATATTAAACGGAAATGTTTATTTAAAATCTTGAAAACCATACACACATACCACACACATATAAAAGAGTACAGCACATTATAATGTATAATCAAGTAGGTATCTTTTGCCTTTTAATTCAATGAAAAAATCAGCTGAGTTGTTTAAGTATAGTTTACATTTTTTTTTACTTGTGGCGCTGATTTCTTAGCAATAAAATCGAATAGCCAAGTTCAAAAAACATGCTCATATAATCGCTGGACCCTGGTCAAGTACGCAGTGGAAAGAGGGGTCTGAATATCTTGTACATTTTAATTTCATCAAATTCTGAAAAAAATTGGTTTTACGGCCAAACTATCTTAAAAAATTTAATGAATTAATAATTTTAATAATATTACAAATTGCGTTTTTAATAATCGTCAGGGAAAAATAAAAAAAATCAACATTCCCCGTATGAGTGCTCAAATAAATCAAATAATTAATGATTAGGTAATTTGTAAAAACAAAAACTGAAACTCAAACAATAAAAGAAAATAATAATAATAATAATGAAATGTCCAAGCAAACTCACCTGAATACATTCAATCAAACTATTATCTTGTAAATTTTGTAAAAGAATTGATTTTCCAGATGATAAATTACCTTCAACGCATATTTGTTGATAATTTTTCATTGGTTTTGTTAATACTGGATACGTTTTTTCTACATATCTTAAATAAAACATGTTAAAAATTTTGTTATCGAAACAAAACTGTTATGTATTTCAAATTATAGATATTTCAGTGCAAGCTTTTTTGTAGGATGAAGCTGTATCTGAACGAAAATCTAAGCTAAAACCTATGCCAATTTTAAAATTTTTCATGACAAATTAAGTATTAGCTACCGCCACTTGTTGAACATAGCCTTGGTGGAACCTTTTCTAAAATTGGATGAAATAATTATTGGAAGGTTGAAAACAAAAATAGATGTGTGTACTAATGTACGCGCGTGAGAAGTTGAAATTCTTCGGTAATAACAAATTTAATAATTTATAAATAATATAAACAAATAATCTCATGTATTGAGTCATGATACAGTCACTATATATAGTAAATTGTAATTTCGATTATATAACAGGTTGGCTGATAAGTCCCCGGTCTGACACATAAATGGCGTCGCTAGTATTAAATGCATATTATTTTTATATAGTACCAACCTTCAAATGATTCGTGTCAAAATTTGACGTCTGTAAGTCAATTAGTTTGTGAGATAGAGCGTCTTTTGTGAAGCAACTTTTGTTATTGTGAAAAAAATGGAAAAAAAGGAATTTCGTGTTTTGATAAAATACTGTTTTCTGAAGGGAAAAAATACAGTGGAAGCAAAAACTTGGCTTGATAATGAGTTTCCGGACTCTGTATTTTTTCCCTTCAGAAAACAGTATTTTATCAAAACACGAAATTCCATTTTTTCCATTTTTTTCACAATAACAAAAGTTGCTTCACAAAAGACGCTCTATCTCACAAACTAATTGACTTACAGACGTCAAATTTTGACACGAATCATTTGAAGGTTGGTACTATATAAAAATAATATGCATTTAATACTAGCGACGCCATTTATGTGTCAGACCGGGGACTTATCAGCCAACCTATTAAGCTTATCTATTGCGTTCATAGATAGCATTTAATCTGTCAACTATCTATCCTTGTCTTTTGTGAGTAACATTTCGTTTATGGTGTTAAAAAATTGTACCTAACTTCAACATGTACTTTCGTGCCACCCTGTGCGCGCGTATTAACGTGCCTAAAGAAGTACAAACTTCAAAAATCCGTAAGCAGGAAAATCGATAATTGATAAGGAGGGCTGGAAAATTGATATATCAAAAGACACATCCTTGAAAAAATCCAACCTGGGAGACCCTCATTCTTGATACTAACCCCATCTACATAAAAATTTTGAACTATCTAGCTAAATTGCTATGCTGAAGTTCAAAGCCATAACTCTTCTCCACTCTCGGAATCACCTCCAAATTTTGCAAGTATCACTCCGCTTTTAAAACATTAATCCGCCTTACATAAAACCCTACATATCGAATTTCAGCTTATTTAAACAAAAGGAGCGGTTGGAGAAACCTAAACGTTCGGAGATAAAATATATATCAGACATGTCCAAAAAACCATAAATCATGGTCTTGTAAAGTGGCCTTGTAACGAATTTATCAAACATATAGGTCCCCAATTATTTTCAGTTGCATCGAGTCGGATTTTCTTCCGATCATTTTCGTATATTTTTTTTTTTTTATTCAAACGTGGGGGAAAAGTTTTTTATATAAAAAAAAAAACGGCGCACGGCCGTGTCTAGAATGGAGGAATAAAATCACTCCTTGAAAGTCATAGTGAACGCAAGCGAGAGGAAAAAACTGCTTGCATTAAAATTTTATCATTATACATTTCCTTTTTTTACTATTTGGTCATATGAAAGCTTAATTGCATTTCTGAACCAGCTTAAGCACTAATATATCTATTTATTCGAATAGAAAATTTACTTGATATTTGATGGATATATTTTTTCACCTAAAATATATTCCTTATATTTCTCATAATCGAGTACTAATTCATTTATATCTTTTTCGGCATCTAATACTAGAACAGGCGCACATGGCTCTGATTCAGGTGATATTAACCATCGATCATGGATTTCATGCACGTCTTGTAGATATTTTAAACTAACGTTGGTCTCTTCAGTGCGATTTCTTATCTTTAAGCGATGAAAGCAGGTCTCGGGACTACATCGAACATATACTATAAAATTAACTTAATTTTTATTGTTTGTTGATTAAAAGTGAATATCACTTAATCGTCTAATTCTTAATCGACAATGCTGCCATATTATTTCACGGTTATAAATTAAGAATGAAGATGTCATCTAATAAAAGAGGTTTTGAATTAATATTTAACGTACACGAAATCTATGCCCATTACGCATTTCGAAACCGAAATTGTGATCTGTAAACTAGGGTATAAAGAGTATTTATTTGATTGGCTTGTATCTACTCAGCCCAGAAAATCTAGACACAATACTTTTCTTTCCACAATAGAGAAGTTGCATCTTTTGCAATTTTTTGTTAAAAATTATTAGGTAAGGTAATTTTACAATTATACAGTGTTTTTATGAATTCTGTGCTTGTTCGAGCTTTAGAAAATTTATTCTGATTGTGGTTCGAAAATCGATCCTTTTCTCAGCTATTGTCGATTGAGAACACGAATTAAGTCAATAATTTTAATAAATTACAAATAACCAACGTAAAAATTTACCTATTAAGTCAACTGAAATATCTTCAAGTTCATTTAAGGTTTCATACCATTTTGTGTTCACTAAGAACTCAGGATGTGTTAAATAACCTTGCTCAAATGCCATTTTCCCAAAACAAAATCTAACGATATATAAATTAAAATTGGAACCTTTAAATATTTATCTATAGATGTCTATAATAAATCTAAATGTAACAATTCAATTGCTGATGGCAATCTAGTTTTAATATAGACATCGATGACATCATATAAGCCACATCACAGACTTTATAAGTCCATAGTATTTTATTAATTATTACCTGTTACTTTGTAGTGTTCTTTCAAAAATTTGAACATTTTTATTCAAATTCGTTGGTTTTGATGTTTGAATTTTAAATCGCGATAATTGTACAAAATTTTGAAATAAAAAATTCCATTTTTTTATATCCGTATATAATAATTCTAATAAATTATTCCCCTTAAAATTCGTCCAAGTTGAAATAGGTTCCTATTTTTAAAAAAAATTTAAGGCATGTCATATTTTCTTCACATTAATGTATAAGGATGAAGAAATACTTAAGCGCATTTATCAAAATTATTCCTAATTTATCACTCAATTTTATTGAAAACTTGATTATAATTTTATTTGTATCATTTGGAAAAAACCAAATTTTAAAAATGCTCTTCAAAATTATTTTATTTTTTTGATGCAAGATACAACTACGTTTAGAAATTCCTAATAGCACTAGCACATCTGGGTGAAACTCAATTAGATAAAGCCAATAAAAAATATTTAATTTGGAAATTTTTTAAAGTTTTTGAAAGCATTCAAGTGGCACTTAAATGTTACAGCTAGGAAAAAAGAAAATATCTACTTTTATACGACGGAATGCTAGATTATTAAATCCTGACACACCTTTCTTTTTTTGTGAACTGTTGGAAAATTGTTTATGCAACTTTTTTCGTATGCGCACCTATATTGTACCTAAACATAGCTCCTAATTTTCAGCTAATCCAAATTCAATATCTACATAATTTTATGGGTCTAAATTATACGACGACTCGAGTTATAAACAAAGACGCTAACAATAATATAATATTAGTCTCTTCAAAGATTTTTCTCCCCAAGTAATTTTGTTAAATACATTCGAGTAATACTAAAAATATAATTATTCGTACCGTATAAGTATCAATGTTTGAATATCTTTTAAAATATTCAAGAAACGAACTTTTTCCAGCACTAATATTTCCTTCCACAGCCACTCGAAATGGCCTTTTTAAGCCAGCCATAACAAACTATAATAATATTTCTTTAATCTAAAATTAAAAATTCCCGCCATTAGTTACGTCATTACATTTAAAAATGATACAGCAAATTTCTCCAGCAGCCAATGGTAGAAATATAACCTAATTTAGCGTAAACGTTCTACATAAAATGTCAATAGAAGAATATTTATAGTGTAACCGAAAAAAAATGTTGTTCTTTAAGAAAAATTATCGTTCACACTTACCTTTCGATTCAGGTTTGTTTAAATTGATATAAATCTTCTCAGTAATTCTTGGAAACGGTTTTTCAACTAGTTTTTCATTTGTTTATTTGAAAACTGTGTCATGTAAATTAGTACTATAAAAATGACATTTATTTGTTTTTTTTTTTTTTTGTTATTAGGGAAGTACATTCCAGGAATTTTAGATGTGATGACTGAGTATGATAAAAAAGGAATCTTCGTTCGCTTATATTACCCAACAGAACTTAAAGGGAATATTGAGGTACATTTGTATTGGGTGATTGGTGAAACATGGTACAGCAAATTATTTATTTTGAGGTCTTTTTATTTAATGACATACTTTTTTTTTGAATTTTTGACCTTATTCTAACTGAATGATATCTTTTAAATTTTTAACTGTGTTTTTAATCTTTCTTTTCTTCGTTAATTGGATTAATTTCTTTTAATTTTGTGGTTTCATGAAAAATTGCATATATGATTGATTATAACTGTTTTATTAATTTTCAGTTTGGGAAATTTGTTTTTATTTCTGTGGGAGTATCAAAAACAAATCGTATTTCGTATAAAGTATTGTAGATATCTTCAAATTCTATAGAATTTATGGATTTATTTCAAGTCAGGTGAAATCATCTTGCCTTTTAGAGCATCTTATCTGAAAATTTAAGGCTATTAGAGCCCAGAGGATGTAGTATTACATTCTTTTTTTATTATTAAATATACTCACTGAGTTTACCACCCTAATTAAGACTTAAAATAATAATCATACGTTCATCGAAGGATTATTTCGTCATTTTTGTTAACTGGGATGTTTTTATTTGTCATAAACCTTTTCATTTCAATTACGATTCATTATTGTTTCGGACAGACAGTAATAAGTTTGACAAAGATACCAGATATTTGTTACTCATTAGTTTTTTAACAAACTGTCCGAAACAAAAGATAATCACTTTTTAAAATGAAAAACTATACACTAGTAGAGAACACCAAAATGGCGACAAAATTAAAAATAACATCGAAAATGGAACACCCTTTAATAGAATAATAGTAAAATAGATCATCACTTAACAAAACATGTTTAAAGTAGTTCGACCTCACATGCCTAGTCAAGTTAAGAATTAATTTATATTCATTGAATTTAAATCTATGTTACGAATAAAACTAATATTTGTATCACGTAAATGTTATTTGATGCTTTAAAAATATCGTAAAAGATAAAATTTATACGCCAATTTGACTGTGTTTATTGTGATCAAGGGACTTTGAACTATCATTTACCGCAAAAAATGAACATTTTTAAAATGGATTTTGTAACAATTTTTTTAATGTTTGTATATCGATACCAAAATTCAATGTTGTTGATACTCCCGTCAATTATGGCATTATTTTTAACCAAAAAATTGATAACATAATAAAGTAAGTTTTCTTGCGTTGGCTAATTTTCTACGTTTTTGTTGTAGCACGTTTCTTTAAATCACCTTTTTTTTTATTCTCTTGTTTAAATATATCTTGTTAATCTATTTTCCCCGAATATAGGAATATTGGGATAAATGGGTTCCATGGATTCCTGGTTACCATTACGTACGAGGATTTTCACAAGTTGTCATGATATGGATTATAGTTGTACGATTCGTTATGTGGTTATATTCTGGTTTGTAATTCGAAAATATTTGAAATTTTTTTTTAAATGACCTCGTTCAATTTTCGTTTGTCTTTCCTCAATAAATTGAGACATTTAGTGCACATATTAAAGTCTCAATCACAGGCGGATGAAATGTCGAAAGCGTCCTAGGCAAACACCTCATTGGCGTTTCTCTAGCGTCCATGTATTATACATTTTAACTAGTATTTATACAGGGTGGACCACCTTAATCTATAATGGCTAATAGCCCGTTTTTTTAGTTAACCAATCTAAAAATAACTTAAACAAAAGTTGCAGAGTTTGATGGGGGGCATCACGTTCTGATATTAGACTGGACCTAATTCCTCGGGTTTCTTTAATAGCCAATTTAAATCCTCATAAAGAAACTAACATTTTCCATCTAAATAATTTCTTCGAAAATTGTCAGCATTCCTAAGAAACGCGACTTAAACATATGTCATTATTGCATTTAATCGAAAGAAAACACGCTAACTACGGAAAAATGCTTTAGCCAAAAGTTGGCAAAGACATTCGGCGTACATTCGCCTGTCTTTTTGGTGGCTTTGACCTACGATTATCTATAAACTTTAATCGTATTTTCTTTCGATTAAATGCAAAAATGACATATTTTTAAATCGCACTTCCTACGAAAGCTAACGTTTTCATCATTCGTATAAATTAGTTAATCGTAATTACTCTTATTGTAAATATTACTCGTTGCTAATTTGGTGGCGGGCTGCACATTGATTTTGTTCATATACCTACAATTTATACTGTTCTAAGTATCTGTCAAATTGTGAGGTCAGTGATCGAGTAACCGACAAAGGAACGTTGCATAATTATGGCAATTAATTAAGTTAATTATTTAATTATGTTGATTAATTATTTAAAAAAATTACATGTAATATCGATAAATGAATGGAATTTTCCGTCATACAATGTTCTGATAAGCAAACATATATCGGTCGAACAACCGTGTTAATCTATGTTGTTGGTGCCTTGTTTTCATTATACCATTAAAGATTGAATAAGGTCGAAAATTGAACAAAATCAAAAACATTGAATGTCTATAGTCTGCTTTATGTATTATTAATAAAAATTATTTTGAAGGTGTTATTCATATTCCTGCGGTTAATGGTGGAAAACCAAAACAAAATGGTAAAATGAAATGTATAATTTTATCGCATGGTTTAGGCGGTTCAAGGTTTTTTTATAGCACAATATGTGCAGATTTAGCATCAAGAGGTTTTCTAGTCGCTGCAATTGAACATAGGTAAGAGTGATTTTTCCCCATAAATTTGCTTCTATTAAAAATAAGCAAAAAATTTATAAATCGAACCCTAACCAGCAATTATCGTATTGAACTAGCTTAAAATCCCCCCATATTCGGATTGGTCAAAAAAGTATTTTGCAACACGACTTTAATCATAGCAAATCATTTGAAAGAATACAGAATAATTCCTAATAAGTTTCGACTTCTTGTTCTAGCCCGAAACTTGTGGAAAATTCCTGAGTATTCTTTCTGGGTGCAGTGTTGTAATGCCAATTTGAAAGATTCGTCGTCACATTTAGTTGGTTAAGACAATAAGAAAACGGGCAATAAATTAAAAGTTTATCGCAACAAAAATCTTTTATAGTTGCGTTAGTATAGTTGTAACACTAGGAAAGAGAAAATAGTATTGATAGAGACTCAGATAGTATGACCAGCCCAGTACTGGTTAAGAAGTCCACTGAAGAAGTTTTAATAAGTTTTGCAGTTATTTGATTAAACTTAAACAGTTTAGTTAGGGCCCCAGTTTTTTTACACCAGGGCCTTTGAATACCTAGCTACGCCTCTGGTCAATGGGGTCCATAGAAGTTATTGTACGGGGTTAAGACTATCCCGGAAATCGCTCACAAAAAGTTTTTCGAAGACGAAAAAGAACCCACTCTATAAAAACCTTTATAAAATTCATTCCTGAATTTATAATATTTGAAATTTTGAGAATTCAAATCTATAATTTTTGTTTGTTTTAGAGATGAATCCTGTTGTAGTACTTATTATTATAGTAGTGAAGATGATGCCAAACGTGGAAAACGTACTTTTATCGAATATGCACGTATTAATTTCGGAGAAAATCATTTACCAGCCAGAATGCGTCAAGTGAGTGTTAAAACGATGAATGAGTGAGTAAAAAACAGTAAATTTTATCAAATTTGTTTTTTCTTTCAGGTTAAATACCGGAGTGAAGAATGCATAAAATTGATAAATTTAATTTATGCGATAAATGAAGGTCGAGCACCCCGAAATGTTTTAGAAGATGTACAAAATGAACGTACAGAAACAAGTCTTGAAGCGTTTCATAATTGTTTGGATCTATCAGATATAACGATGATGGGTCATTCATTTGGGGGTGCTACTTCATTATTAACACTTGCTAGTGATGTTCGACTCAAGTAAGTTGAAATTTTCTAAATTTTTCTTTTTTTTTCCCTTTCTGACAAATTAGCTTCCCGAATAAGCTGCTCGAGCTTTCTTTTTTACAAAACCCTATTGCTAATTATTAAGATTTATATCAATTTCTGATTGCTATACTATCAACTTATCGCTTCAAAACCGCTGCGCCGGTATCTTGTACCGTTAGAAATGTACTTAAATATTCTGATTTAGAGTCATAAAAGCACATTATTGTTTTATTATATTAAAATTAAAAGTCGTAATTTTTAATCTGTACAACATGTGACCTAAAACACAAGCCAATGACATATAGGCAAAAATAATATGCATTAATTACTAATTTGTTAGTAATTGTAAGTTATGTTACCATCAAATTTATTTATATAATAATTACATACACGACTGTTGTTTTTACCAATATAACTTCACACAAAATGGCTGACAGCGTTTTTGCGAGAATAAAAAAAATTTAACATTAAATTTCATTTTTAAATTTCACGGTTGTATATTTATTTTGCCAAAATATATTTTTTTGTGACTTTTGTGAACTTAGTAGAATACCCTATTTAAATGCACAAAATCATTACAAATTTCGTACACGGTTACGGAGATTTAGGTCGAAACGTTTTTTCTCAAAATGGCGGCACTTTGTAAGAATTTCAACCTATTTAAATAAGGATATTATTTTCTCGATGTCTGTTTTTGCTACCTTATACTTATACGCTAAGAAAGCGTTTCAAAATAACGGAACGGCTGAATTTCCAGAGCTGGCAATCACAGCAATTGTCTTTCAACTTTCTAACTGTAATTTTATTAATTTATGTAAATTTTGTGGATTTCAGGCAAGGTATATTACTTGATCCATGGATGTTTCCAATTAAAGATGAAACACCAATTTTTGAGAAGTTACATCAACCATTACTATTTATAAATACACAAACGTTCCATATAGCCAGTAATGTGAATGCCATGGAGAAGTTATTAGTAAAAACTGATCTATCAGATCGACAAATGTATACTTTATTGTAAGTATTTTTTGACAAGAGGTAGGTTATCCTTACAGGCGCGAGGTTACCAAGGGGCGTAAAAGTGTAAATATGTACAGTTATTCGAATGTATGACAGTCTAATTCATATAATTTCTGCAGAAAGGGAACATTTTAATACAAATGAACAGCAAGCCTTGGAACTTTCAACAGTCAAAGATATGAAAGGGGCTCAAAGAAGATACGGAAGAGAAAGCTCACAGCAGTGGAATCTGACGAAAATATTACTTTTTTCATTATTTGGTCGGGAAACATTCAGAGTGACAGTGTATCTAGTTAATATATAAAGGCTTCTGGTTGAATTTCAAAACAGGCGAAAATTGTACATCAATTTTTACAGTAAATGAATTAATGAAGTAAACTTTGACATCCCGAGCAAACCAAAAAACCAAAACGATTTCACAGGTTCTAAGAAATAAAGAACTTGAAACTGAAGAAATAAAAAGAACCTTTAAACTGCCTACGGTCACAAAATTTCTTAATCCGCCTATGATTTTTGATATCTGCTTTCTTTTTACTCTCTAAATCTTAGATCTTTACGTCATGAAACATTAATTGTTTTCAGACATACAACCCATGAGAGTCAATGTGATTCGCCATTTGTTTGGGGATATTGGCTAAATTGGTTTATGAAAAAGCTGAATCCATTAACTGCCATTAAAATCAATAATTGTTTAATTTTACGTTTTTTGCATAAACATGTCGGTAAGTATATAAATCCTAGAAAATACACTCACCGGCACGCAATTGCATATTGTCGAATGTACTGTATACGGTCAAAATCCGATCATTTTCTATGGAGATACTAGTGCAGTATGTGCGACGCAAAATACTTCAGTATTAAAAAAAATTAACACGTCCATTTTTTCAACTTGATAAAAAATTGGAAAGGTGCGTAAAAATAATTTTACGCCAAAAAAGGCGGAAAAAGCATTTTAGTAAAGAAAACAAAAAGTAGAGGGCTGTAGAAAATGAGATTTGCTAAATCAAATTCGATGGAAACTTTAAGAGAAAACAAAGTATAAAATCATGTTTATCTCTCTTTATTTTCTCGTCTTGTATGACTCGCAGGAAAATCGTTCGGGCTCAAATTGAAGCTTTTAATTTTATCTTTTTATAAATAAGTTTTGTTGCAAAATAATTTAAAGTTTCGCACAAATTGCAAAAATGCAAAAATATTTGCTTCGGCAATTTAATAAAAAGAAGCATTTTCTTCGATAAGATTTGCTCTACAACCTCTGCATAATTATTAATCTCGTTGATGCATGATGGAACCGTGATAACGAAAAGCAAAACGGGAATTTAAAAATAAATTTCCGTTTATCTTTGTGTTTTCACGGTTTCATCATGAATCTACGAGATTAATATTTATGCAGAGGTTTTACAAAATGATATCATTAAAAGCTACAATTTGAGCCGTCTACGTCTTTGCCCGAACGGATTTTAATATGAAAATTCTCAGCCTGTGCTATACAGGTTTCTGACATTACGTCAATTTTTTTTTATAATTCTGTGCCGGTGAGTAAACAATTTTAGCAGGGATTGTCCTTATGGTTAAGGTATTTCTATCGGAGTGAGAGAGAATATCTTAGAAAGAGGGAATATATAGTTTTCTAAATAGTATTTGTATTAGTGCAGTATAACTGTCAACGCTACAACGAATACTCTCATATCTTACTCATCTGTGCACACATGGTCGCAGCACATAGGTAGATTGAACATTGATGCAGCTTTTAAACGGACAACTTTGAAAGTTTAGAGCATCTAACAGAGGCAGTTAATGCTTCTACAATTGTTTTACAACTTATTACGTCGTTGAAAACTACCTCTTTGCACAATTTCGTGCAAAAATACTTTTAGTCTCATGTCGTTAGAAATACCTTAACATCAACTACTTCTACTAGTGATTTTAAAATAATTTAATCATATATTTTATTCGTATGTAGGTTTTCCTAGTGATATTAAAACAATTGAAGATTATCTATCATCCCAATCACCAAATGTTGTTGAAGGTCTTACAAAACCATGGTCTTGATCTTTAATGTCATTTTTAATAGTTGAAGTGTTTAATTATTATATAAAGGATACTTATTATATTCCCTAATAACTTTATGGGTGTTTTATTATTATTATTATAGGACTGGGATTGTGCGTAATATTTGACAGTCATTTCACAGCGACTGGTTTTTAGAGGTCTATTGTACAGAACCTGGCCAGCAACTATAGTTAGCCAGAAATACTCGATTGATTTCTATTTTTTTCCTTTCGCATGCAGTAGGTTGAAACTTATCGAATAAAATTAAGATAAAGCTATATTCTAGGATATGGCGGGTAAAAAAATCCACGAACCCTAACTTTCAGTAGTAAATAAACTCCTGAGTCGTTGTGGAGTATTTTCTCTCAGAGGAAATATATATGGCAGAACGACCATTTTCGAGAGAGAAGCGGTGTCTGCCAGTATTACACAATACTGGAAAACATTTCCTACACTCCTCTTCCCCCCGAAACTACCCCCAATTAGTAAAAGTGGTTCGTTTGCTACGGGGCGGGGAGAAATATGTGCCACTTCGGATAACGTTTGCAAGCGGTAGAAATTTTTTTAGTTGAATTCTCCCATGTTTATTTCAAATTACCGTCATACTGCCATTTTGCGGTGTGTGGCACTATTTTTCCATAAAAGTACATGTTTTATCCGGCTAGGATTCACTTTTTCCGGTTTACTTCAATCCCACCCCACTCCGAAACCGCCATTAGGGTTTATTTTTACGTCCCATATCCTAAAATACTAATTTGCATTATATGATTTTTAAGAATTACCATAATGGATTAGGGTGTTTCTTGTCTTATTAATTAGAACGAATACGGGGTGAACTAAATTTATTCAAACTAATTTAAAACACTTAATATTTCAAAATTACTATAGAATTGAAATTTAATTTTCAATCGTTTCGTGTATAAATGTAAAGCTGAGTCATACTTGTGTTTAAATATAACCTTGAGATAAAAGCTTCTCAAATTTCCAGTTATTATGAACCCAACTGTCAAATAATACGCCTTTACCTGCAGACCTATTTTCTTATTAATATTAATTTAATTTTTATTTTTATATTTTGTCTTTATATTCTGTTTTTGGTTGTTAAAAATTTTATTGTTAAAAAATATTTTTGTTAATTTATTTTATAAATTTTATCTCGTTATTCATATATGGTGTGGTACCTTAGCTGTAAATACGATGTCATACGGAAAAATAGACATGAAACTTGTATATTTTCCGGGAAATAGTCACATGCATTTTAAATTTCAGGCCACATACTTGCCAAATTTCATGTCACATGTTTGTTAAATTTCTAGGTATAGAAAGCATCGGTCGTACTTTCAGCTAAGGAATCGTAGGTATTTAATTGAAATGTCGACACTAAAATGCTCAACTCTGTACTTAAAAGTGTTTGTTGTTTAATAAAAACAAAATGTGATTCTATATGCTTTTATTTTTGTTTTTTAATTGACTAATCAATAAATTGCGCTTATAATTTCTGTGCGCTAAGGGCGTGCAAGACGTCCACAGCTATATTTAGATATACATATTCATTTTCATTATCGCCCACAGTTATCTATCTCGAGTTTCGATGTATTTAAAATACAAAATATTTTTGTAATTCAGAAGTGGCACTTCGTATTTATTTATCGATGATGGTAGCTAATTGCAGTAGGGAAATATCATTTTCAAAACTAAAGATTATAAAGAACAAATTGCGAAGGTCGATGACGAAAGAACGTTTGTCGAATCTCATGCTTCTCAGTTTGGAAAGCGATATTCTCCGCGATATATATTTTGATAATCAGAATTAATAAACGATTGTCAGCTGTGTGCAAATATAATACAAGAATAAACTTTTTCATAATATGCTTTGCGTAATCATATTATTTTACTTGAGTTTACTCCACTATATACGGAAAAATTTTAGGGTTCTCCACTAAATTTTGGCCCTGTCCTTGACTGCACTATTTCTATTTAAAAATGGCAATAGTTGTTGTTCAATAGGGCTTTTCATTTACAAAATGATTCTTTTTTGTTTCGGACTGTTTTCAATCAAGTAAAGGCATATCTTATATCTTCTTTCCTTGTCAAAAAGCGCTGCTTGAAAAAGATAAAATACATTTAACTTTCTTAGGTTGAATAGTTTTTTGACAACTGTCCGAAACAAAAGCAAATCGATAAAAAGGTCTATATAGAGCTTTTCATTATAAAATTACGATTCACTTTTGTTTCGTACACACTGATTAATAACCAATGTGATAAAATGAATAACAAATATCTTCTATTATAGTCTTCTATAGTAACTTATTAGTTATTACTGTCTGTACGAAAAAACAAAGTTTGCGCTTGCGCTTAAGACATGATGAAAAGCCCCATTGATTTATAATTGATTCAAGTTTAAAGTTGCAAAAGTCTCAAAATTTTTACTGAAAACTATTTCTCTAATAAAAGAAAAAACAATTAAACAATGATTTATTCACATTAATCAATATGTCAATTACAGTAAAAACAAAACAAAATATTAATATTTCACAAGCTTAAAATGTTTTATAGAGAAGAAAATTCTCAATAAAAACAATCATACTTATGTAAATTTCCTTTTTTCCATCCTAGTTTGAAAAAAATCTACACCACAAGAATTTTAAAGTTTAGCCATGGAATATGACGTAATTCAATTAAAAAAACAATTGTTTCCAAATATTTCAGGTACGTAGAGCACATTACAGTATTTTTTGAAACCAGGAAGGGGAAATCAACATTAAATATGTTAATCTATGGTAGATTAATTTATAATTTTTAATTAACATATTTTTAAGGAAAAAGTAATTATTAGCTTTTTACAAAACATTTACGGTTTTTTAACCCTCAAATGTTTTGTAAAATCAATTAATTTTTTTTCTTTTTCGAGATTTTTGAATGTTTTTTCAATAATTGAATTATTGATGATCCTGAGGCCTTACTAATTGAGCTTTTACTATCTTGTTTGTGGGTACTTTCTTTTGACTTTCTCTTAAATAAGGAATTAAATATTTTTGTATTTGCACCAGCTTCTACTATTTTATGTAAGAAAAATTGATTTGAAGTATCTCCCTCTTTTGTCTTTTCCGTTATAATTTTAGTGTTGTTTTTATCCTGTTGTAAAGAGGAAAAATTTATAGGTTCATAACCGGAATTTTTTTTATCTTTAGAGTTATTATCATCGCCTATATGTTGTTTTATCTTTCGCACACAATCTAACACGTTTATGGTGCTTTTTTCATCAACAGAAGAAGAAAGAGAGTCTTCCGTTGGTTTCATAAAGAATTGTTGGCTTGTTACAATCTGAGTTTTATTTTCATTTTGTCCCTGTAATGAATTCTTAGTTTTTGATGATATTTTTTTTTCAAGATATTCCTTTGAATATTTGGGTAAATCAAGTATTTTATCGCCAGTAACAGAATTCAAACTTTTGTTTTCCAATTTTTGTTTAACTAAATTTAAGTCAACTGTTTGATCCTTTTTAATTATGTCAGAATGCCTACGTTTTGCGCGATCTTTGGGGCTTTTAGAACGTGTTCTATGGTCAATAGTTTGATCCATTTTAATTATGTTTGTATCCTTTCGATTTACGTGATCTTTGGGATTTTTTGAACGTTTTTTTGAATCTACTATTTGATCTTTTTTATTTATGTTTGTATGCTTACGATTTTCTCGATCTTTAGGACTTTTTGATCGTGTTCTATGACGGTCTTGATGTTTGTGTTTTGATGTTGGAGAAACAGATTTTGATGACTTTGAATGATGACTTCTAGATGCTTCTTTTTTTTGAATGTTATCAACATTTTCTACCGTATCAGGTTCTGTTTTTTTATTTTTTAAAATGCCAGTAATTGATTTGGATTTTTTATGTTTAATGGGTGATACTTCAATCATATCTTCATAAATTTTTTCCAAGTTGGATTTAAACGGCGTACCTTGTTCAATCCCTACCAAATTGTAAGCATGATATATTTTTTCTTCTGGAGTAGCATCTATTGAAGGCATCATGCTAGTGGCTGGTGTAGAATTACTTTCGGATGTTAAACGACTTGCAGATGTGAAACAGTTTGGCGATGATATGTGACTTGATGGGGACACACGACTTGATGATGTTATACGACTTGTTGAAGTTGTGTGATCTTCTGGCGTTATACTACTTTCTGGTATCATTCCACTTGTTGATGTCATAGCACTTGTAGGAGTTATATAACTTAATGGAGTCATGCGACTTGCTGGTGTTATACTTGCTGATGTCATAAAACTTGATGGTGTCAAAGCACTTGTTGGGGTCATGGAACTTGGAGAGGTCATTGTATTTACTGGTGTTGTAGAACTATTAGGTGTCATTGCACTTGTTGGGGTCATAAAACTTGAAGGTGTCATTGTATTTACTGGTGTTGTATTACTTGCAGGTGTCATATAACTTGTTGGTGTCATGAAACTTGCCGGTGTCATAATATTAGCTGGCGTGACAGAATTTGCTGGAGTGACAGCACTTACTGGTGTCCTCACTCTCGTTGATGACATAATACTTACTGGAGTTGTAGTATTTTCCGGTTTTTTAAGACTTCCTGTTGTCATCAGGCTAATTTCTGGTGCCATAGCACTTGCAGGTGTGAAGACACTTGTTGAAGGTTTCATAAGCTTGAAAGTTTGATCTTTTGAAGTGATAGAATTTGCCGACATAGTATAAATTTCACTCGGTTGGGGCTCAATGATTACTTGGTTATTTTGCAATCGATTTTCTTGCTTTTTACCTCTATGTTTGGTTTTTCTTGATGTTTCATCAAGTAGAGATCCTTGTAAATCATTTAAAATTGTTGTACTCTGTTGTTTTATCAATTTATCTTTAGTTGCTTTAAGCAGTAATTCAGTTCTATCTTGATTGCAAGTCGATGGTCTAGAAGTGTGCGTAACAGATTTATTACCGGATATTGTATAACGTTCCTTAGACTCGACAGGAAGTTTTGTTGATTCTGTACGAATTCCGAAATTATTAGAAGACGTAACTGATTGATGTTTATGTCTAGACGATTTACGTTTGGATGATTTAGACAGAGGTTCTGTGAACAATTTATCTATTTCATATTTCGAATCTTTTGATTGTTTCATGGTTGATTCAGGTCTGTTAGGGGATTGACAAATATTACGATTTGTAATGAGTGGTTTATCTATTTCAAGTTTTGAATGACGTGATGATACCTTGAATAAATTAGTGGAGGAAGTTAATTTAGATTGATGCAATCTAAATGATTCAAGTAAGTCTGAACTACCTACATTTGGTCTTATTTTTGATAAATCACTGGGGGTATTGAAGATCAAATTTTGTGATTGCTTTGGTGTTGCTAAGTCACCAGGCGTATTGGGTAGTAAGTGTTGGAATTGTTTTGAAGTTTCAAGATATTCACTTGATTTTGATAAATCACAAGTCACAGTAGGAGAATTTGACTTTATTCTATGTCGTCTAGATTTTAATAAATCTATTATCGGTGAATCAGGCACTGATTGGTTTAAATGATTTTTATCAACTTTGGATTTATGCCTACGATGCTTGGATTTTGACAAATCTTTGTAGATGTTAGCCTTCGACTGTTTGGATGTGTCATCATCAATAAGCACTTGAGATTTATTAGAAGTAGCAATTGATATACGCCCATGTTGATTCGTGTTCGGTAACTCATTCGATTCAAAAGTCACATAATGTTCCGAATTTAATGATGTGTTAATATGTACTTCTGATTTTCTAGTTGAAGGATTTGAATCATCCATAAAATATTTAGGTTTTGACAAAACACTAGGTTCTGCAGATACTAATTGTTGCGAGTGTTTTGGTGCTTCCAAATTGGTTTCGGGTTTGTTTGTCGAAGAAATCACTTGACCTTGATACTTAGAATTTGAACCTTTACTGCGTGTCCCAGATAGTTTTTCTAATGTTTTGTGTAAAAATTTCCGGGTTTTTGATGGTTTATCTCGTGATAGTTTTGATAAATTATTTCTCGATTCAGGTAATAATTCGAATGTGCCCTTTTGTGATCTAGAATCTAATGGTTGAGTTATTTGATGTCGTAAGGGCGATATGAAAGGATTAATATTAGTTTGATCAGTGTAAGCAATTGTTGTTTGGTTTTCGAGTCTTGATGTTTCACTTGATACATCAGACAATATCGAAGGGTTTATTTTAGGTTGATCAGTCAAAGGAAACATTGTTTGGTCGTTGAGTCTAGAACTTTCATGTGATACATCAGGCAATTCTTTTGTTGTTTTGGATTCATTAAATACACAACTTTCAGGTTTATTATTGGGAGATATTGATTTTCGATGTTTGTGTCTAGTTTTGTTTCGTTTTTCCATCGATAAATCAGTTGATGCATCAGACGATCTATCTATTATTTCAGATTTTTGTCGGTTGTGTCTCAATTTATGTCTTCTTTGATTCGATCTATCTTTTGATGCAACAAGTAATGTTTCTGATGTGTTTTGCTTTGATTGGTTAGTTGTTTCCAGTATTAATTCTGAATCATCACTGTAACGAGATACTGATTTTTGGTGTTTTCGATGTCTAGACTTTTTTCTATGCTTGGGCATATCGGTCGGTTTTTCTAAAATATCTGATTTTGATCGTTTAGATTGGTTGATCCATGTGTCTGATTTATCATGGGAAGGCGACACAGATTTTTGTCGTTTATGTCTAGACAGTTTTTGTTCTTTGAAATTTTGAAAATCACTTATTATATTTGGGAGGTTTTCTAATATTTTTTGTTTCGATTGTGATGTTGTGTCTTCGATTAATTGAGTTTTATCGGGAGATAGTGATTTTTGTCGTTTGTATCTGTCCTCAGTTTTTTCCCTCTGATGCGGTGTAGATTTTGCACGTTTGTGTTTAGATGATGTATTTTTTGTATGTGGTGACAAGTCATTTGGTGAATTTGGTAATTTTTGTTTTGATTCCACAGATGCGGCCACGAAAAATTCTGGATTATCTTGGACACTAGACACTGATTTTTGGCTATTTTCTCTAGACATTTCACGTTTTTTCTGTTTTGACAATTTAGTTGGTATATTTGGTAATTTTTTGAATATTTCATGTTTAGATTGTTCAGATGTATTCACGCTTAATTCAGATTTGTGTCGGACAGGAGACATTGATTTTTGACGTTTGTGTCTAGAAGATGTACGTTTTCTGTGAGCTGAATATACAGTGGGCGAAGTAGATAATTTTTTAGATATTTCATGTTTTGATTGCTCAGATGTATTCAATCTTACTTCAGATTCATCTCTGAGATGAGACGTTGATTTTGGACGTTTGTGTCTAGAAGATTTTCGTTTTCTATGTCTTGGAAAATGAATTGAATACTTCTGTCGTTTAACTACTATTTCTTCTTGAGATTGATCAGATGTGTCTTCGCTTAATTTAGATTTATCACGTTGACGATATATTGGTATGTGACGTTTCGGCTTAGACCAATTATATTTTGTGGGATTTGAAAAATCGGTAGGTATTTTTAATTCATGCTTCGATGATGTGTCTCTGCTTAATTCTGATTTATCACTGATAAGAGACTTTAATTTTGGACATTTACGTTTCGATGATGAAATATTTCTAAGTTTGAGTGAATCTATTGATGTGCTCGGTAACTTTTCTAATGTTTCTTTTTTATGAGGATCTTTTCTGTATTTTGGAACATCGGTTGGTATATCAGATAAGTTTTCCAAATTTTGTTGTTCTATTTGATGTTTCTTTAAACGTTGTAATGTTGTATTTAGAAATTCATCGATGGGTATTTTTGGTTGCGAATACAATTTTAATAAATCGACTGTTTCTGAACTTTTTTTCTCTAACGGGAAATTTTCTTTCATCAACTTTAATGGGGCATTTGATAACGATAATGGCGGGATTCGTTTCATTTTAATTTCTGTCACATTATACATTTGTTGTTGGTACTTAGATAAGATTCCGGATCCCGGACCACTTTCTGATGAACTTGCTTGATCACATAACTCTCGCTTTCGAATTCGATGTTGCAGAGATTGATCTATGATATTATCTCGATTCTTTTCAGATACAGTACTTTTAATTGAACTTTTTGAATTTTGTGGATTAAGTGATTCTCGTTTTATAATTCCATTCTTAGAAGATCTATCTTGATTTGTTTCTAGATAGCTTTTAGTTTCTTGTATTTCATTTAAAATTGGATCACAGTATGAAGTATTCTTTGGTTGTGATTGTGATTGCTTTGGACTAATTGTCATCTTGAATGGAATTTCTTGTTGTGATTCTCGAATTGGTAGGCAACATGATGAACTTCTTTGCTTCTTAATTTGCTTTTGTTGATTTTGTTCTTCTTTATTCGAATCTCGAGATGAAACGCGACAATTTGAAGTTTGTTTTTTAGTTAGTTTTTGTTTAGATTGATTAATTGCTATTTTCTTTTCTGATTCTTGAATTGGAACAAAGCATTTTGAAGTTTCTGAGGTTAGTTTGTTCGATGTCTTATTATTGAACCCTTGTTGAGTCATATTAGCCAAGGCTTGCTCTTCAAAGCATTTTAAAGTTTGTTTGCTACTTAATCCTACTTGAGATGGATCAGGGGTAACAAGCACCTTATTATTATTATTTTTTGCTACGCATAAAGCAATACAGCCTTTTGAATTTTGTTTGTTAATTATTATGTCTTGCGGTTGACTGAGATTAATAAGTGGTATTTCTTTATCAAATTCACGATTTGTACCGCAGCTGCCTCGCGACGCAATTCTTTTGTTTGGTTGATATTCGTTAACTTTGGATTCTCGAGGTAGATCTTGTTGTGATGTAGCTACTGTAGAAAATATTTCTCCCTTTTTGTCAACTAAATCGGAAATTGAACTTTTGCATGAACATGGCTCATCTTGTGGTATAATCGTTGCGCTAATTGATTTTGGATGGCCTAATCTTGTTTTTGACGCACATTCACAGTGCTCTTCAAAAAAGGCATTTGCCCCTAAATAAATTACAAAAACAGATTTTTATTTCGATTTTTCTTGGCAAAAATACAAAAGATATTTAAAAAAATTTTCCCTTTGAAAAAAATTAAAATGTATGCGAAATTTCACAGAGCTATATCTCAGAGGGAAATGGTCTATTTTCTAATTAGGATAATCTCCAAGCCATTCGAATGGTTATCATCCTCTACCGCTTGAAGCCGAGGCTTAGAAATATTACGGAATTTTTGTTTGGTTCTGATCTTCATGAAAATCTTTTGTAGTTATTTTGACCCAAATATTAGAAAAATCGTGTTCATTTACATACCCGAACTATGAGTTCCAAAATATTAAACAGCCAATAAAAGCTTTCTCTCTGTCTTAAGAATTTTAGATAGTTTTTTTTTTTTTTTTTTTTTTTTTTAAATTTCTAAGATTCCGAACATGCCCTGGTGGAAAAAATATTTGAAGGAAGAAAAAGTCTACACTAGTCTTAGAAACTCTGAATAACTCTGAATTTCTCAACGTTTTTGGACTGTCTAATTCTGACTGAATAAGTCTTCATAACTCTGAATTAGACAGTCCAAAAACGTTGAGAAATTCAGAGTTATTCATAATTCCGAAGAGTTTTTCAGAGTTCTTAAAGTGGTTCGATCGTCACGTAACTAGGCAACTAGGCAATTTGTATGACGTAAATGTAATAATATGTATCGTAAATTAGGCAATTTGCATGACGTAATTGTAATAAAATGCTCTTAAAATATCGTAAAAGCGTCATAAACCAATGTTTTCTTTTTGGAAAGCGTCGTAAGGTAATGTTTTATTTACATAAATAAAATCTGTGATAAATTGAAAACTTTATAAATGATGAAAACTTTTTTGAAGCTCAACCATCGATTAATTTTTGTACAACATTATTGTCAGTTCTTCCATAAGGTACTGTGTTAAAAATTTTAAAAAGAAATAATTCAAAATTTTGCCCCGCAAGAGACCTCAAAACTTTGTTTATTGTGATCAAGTGACTTTGAACTGTCATTTACCGCAAAAAAACTTGAAAAATGCACATTAATCGTACTTGCTCAAACAGCCGAACTACCTCAAGACTTTTAAGAGTTTCTAAGACTTATTCTTTCTTCAAATATTTTTTCCACCAGGGAGGCATAAAAATTGTGTTTTTTTATAAGGCTAGATTAGAGATATGTATAAAAAAGAAGGAGAATTTGGAACAAATTTTTGTGTGTGTGGTATGTTTTGAATCGAATTTTGGGTTAAGTGAATAAGGAATGAAAAAAAAATTGTGGGAAACTTCGATCGGCTGCAATAACGGAAGTCTTCAGGCAATCGACATTTTTTACATTTTGATACAATTAAAAAATCCAAATATTCCTAATTACCCGGAATACGATTCGATGATTCAAATGTTGTAGTGGTGGGAGTAGTACTTTCATAAATTGATCGATATGGTTTCCCCATTGACTCATTCATTTGTTTGAATTTTGGTGGTACATAATCTTCTTTGTCCACAAATGTGTATTGTTCTAAAAGATCCACTAAATGATCAGCTTTTGCAATATTTTCACATATTTTGTATGTTTTTAAATCAACAATTTCATCAGATTCTTGTAGATTTGTTTCAGATTCTTCCCATGTTACATCACTGATAATTGACTCGTTTGATTTTTTTCGAAATTTATTTACAACATATGCCATTTGATCGATCTTCTTTTCAGGTATATAATACGTATCATCTAAAATATAAAAAGTAAATATATGTTGCGTCACGAGTCAGATCACAGCTCGAAAAGGGAATTGGCATCTCTTAGTTTTTAGATTTCAGTTTTCGAGGTGTGTATCCGGTTTCCAGATCAAGGTATAAATTAAAATAAATATAAATAACTTATTATTATCAAAAAAACTAAAAGTACTCCAATCAGTTTGAAATATGCAAAAAAAATGCAGTCGTTTTCAGGACTGAAATCAATGTAAAAATTTGGTGTCTAGCTAAATTCGTAAAAAATCCAGGGTCTGTCTTAATTTCTCTAATTTTTATTTTTTTACAAACAGCGGTTATTAAAAGGAAAATGAAAGAAACCGCTGTTATTTTGCTAAAACCTAATAGAATGTGTTTCTTAGGTGTTAAATATCATTAGTAAGGCACGAGTTTTGGTCTGTATTATATTCCCCATCTCCTATCTTTAAATAAGCTTGAAATCTTCTCTGCAATTTGCAACTTCCTCAACAAGTCCAAAGTTCAAATTTAAATACAACCTCCCCTCCTTCTTATCTATTTTTTTGGTTTATATTAAAAAATTTGTGCGTAGCCCACTCTACTGTTAGCCCTCCCGCGGTCCCCAACCTATGTTTTTTTTCGTGATATTTCCTCTGTATAAAGTCTCGATCGGTTCTGACGACGCACTTCCTAACTAATTCCATATGTGTCCTTGTGTTCGTAAAATAGAAAAGTATGTTTCATTTACTTTTTTTTCACTACTCTTTTTTTAACTGAAATTTTTTTTATTTAATTACAATTTATATCATTTTTTTTCTGTTTGAGATTCATCTTTTTATTTTTGCAAACCAGAAAACAATTTAATTTTTTTTTTTAAATTTCTAAATTGAACTTTTTTTCCTGAATGTTAATTTTTTTGTTGATCTATTTATTATTTATTGTAATATAATTGTATTTTTTCTTTGGGTAATTGCTATATAGCAAATTGGCTGAAGCCAGTATTAATTAAAAAAAAAGGCATGAGTCAGTGATGCAAATGTTTCTATTTGTTAATAAACTATAATTTTTTAATTCAATGAAACGATCAATGTTAAAATTCACTTAAAAAAATTAGTAAATAGGCAACTTGAATGACGTAAATGTTAAGTGTTTGTCAAATAATCGAAAACTATTACACATGTATAACGTGTACGTATAAGTTTCTATCATTTTCCTTTATTTGTAACATCTCTAACTGTACTAACTGTGTAAAAGTGTGTTAGGGTTCTTAAAAAAATTACTTCATACCTGTTGGTTTTACATGCAACGGATAAAATCGTTCTTCTGGTGGATATGCATCTTTTTTTCGAAATAATGCATCCGCAGCAATATTCTCCATTGCCTTTCGTTTATCTTTCGATAGAATCACATATAAACCACGCATATCACGTGTTGGCTTTTCTTTAATATAATCTAATAAAATGTAACGCATTGCATTTGCACGTCGTGTATTTAACGCACGAAATGGTATTGGTTTTGATTTTTCAACAGCAACTAAACGGTCAGATCCAGCACGTAATCGAATCATATTATTGCAATAACAATTATTGTTGTTACAATTATTTACGAAAGATTTTATGAATTCTGCATTGATGTAATTTACAGACATTTTGTGTAAATTCTGCAAAACAGAAAAAAATTAGAAAGGAGAAAATTATTTATGTTAGGTATAGCCCTGGAGTCCGGGACAGTAAAACTGCACATACACGAATTTCAAAATTTCGCATATGAATATGAATACTCTTTAACGATAGGTACAATATGTACTAGGTGTGCTAGCGTTTATCCTGGGAGAAATATTTTTTGCCAGGATTTTTTTATTTTTTTTGTGTGACAGATATTTCGGTCAAGTTTTGAGCTGTCACACCGAGATATTTCCAAAGTAGAACTCAAAACGAACAAATAAAAAAATAAAAAAAAGAAATTCCGAGCTTAGAGTAAAATTTTATTGGCTTCATATATTAATAATCGATGTGACAGGCCTTTCTGCCACGATAAGAGCTATGACACCAAATTTTACTGAAAATAAATAAAATTTGCATTAAATTGGTCTTTTACAAATTAATTTCCATGAAAGTGCAAAATACTTCTAATTATTAAAAATATAAAAATATTTCTGCCAGGATAAACGCTGGCACACCTAGACTAATGCATATTGTACCTATCGTTAAATAGCATTGATTCATATGCGAAATTTCGAAATCCGTGTAAGTGCAGTTTTTCTGTCACAGACTTCTCACTTATTAGTGCATCTGTTAGAATGAAAAACATCAGCAAAACTACAAGAATGAAGTATAGTAGGTTTTGATGGTAATTTAATAGGCATTTTGGGTTTTGAATGGAAAAATACAAAAATGAAGTTGGACCCGGCAAAATTCGTCAAAGAGCATGCGTAATTTTCTGATGGAAAATTTTTGCAGGATCCGATCTAAAAAATGCTCCTGAATGTAACAGTGCAGGTTGCCGGTGGGTAATCCGATAGGATATTGTTTAAACTAATTTTTTTTAAACAAATAAATAAAATTGGCCGAATCGCTTAGTAAATTGTTTAATTGGGGTCAAAATTAACAAAAAATGTTCTTAGACATTTTTCTTTTAACCTTCCAGTTTTCGAATAAAATATTTGTCAAATTTGAAAAAGCGCGATTTTTACTTCTCAAAAAGTGTATGAAAAAATAATATTTTTAATACGTATTAAATTTTTATTTGTAGTTTGAAGCTTACGCAACTACATCCCGTAAAAATTTTTGACTTAATTTTCACCAATCGACTCGAAATAAAGCCAAATTCACAGAAAACTTCGAAAAATATTTTCGATTTTCCGGAGGGTTGCGATGTAGGTAGGTAATGAAATTTTTCGAACTTTTCAGCCTTTTTGTTAATTTGACTTACAGAAAAAATGATCAGTCCTAAGCACGCTATAAAAATTTCGGGGTACTTGATATCTCTTTTCGTATTTGAGTTATCGTGTGATGGACAGACGGACAACCGGAAATGGATTTTTTAGGTGATTTTATGAACACCAATACCAAAATTTTCTTCGTAGCATCAATATATTTTTAAGCGTTACAAACTTGGGACTAAACTTAATATACCTTGATATATTTCATGTAGACATGGTATATTACAGAAAATTTGGTATACCGAAAATTTTGATTTTTTTAGATAGGGCTTTTGACGTCAGAAAAAACGTTTTCTATACTTTGGAAAAAATGAATTGTTGTGAAAATCGTGATATATTCTAATTATATTGTAAAAATTACCTCCATATTATTTGTAGTTTTGGGGAACTGCAAATTTTTCGGTTCAATTTTTTAATTTTATTGGTAATTTTTTAAAAAAATATTCGAATTATATTTTTATTTTAGTTGTGTAATTATTTAAAACGTGAATTTTTATACATTTTATGAATGTCAAAATTAACTTAATTTTGAGAATTTTTCATCAGTGGCATTTGAAAAAATAGTCCAAGAGACAATTTCCGAAATCCTGATACCAAATATAGTCTAAGATCGGGCATTAGGAAAATACACGGATCTAGTAATTATAGTAGGAAAATATGTCCTATAAAAATAGAATTGAATATGGTTGATAGATCGGTAAAGCTACCTATATTGACTTATCTGTTCATACTCAATGAGCTACACCAATCGAAATTGGTATCAGAAGCAAGATAAAAAAATTGATTAAAATTAATATAATTAAAAATAACCATGAACCCTTTTCGATAGCAAAACTATGCTAGGTGTGTTTCTAAATTAATAAAATTTCATAAAAAATATGTCTCACCTGGTTACCATGGATGGTTGAAGTTTGTTGAACCGAAATGTGAACTTTAAACTCAACTTACTACAAAAGTACAAATTGATAAATAGTGCTGATTCTAAATATTTTGCTTGGCGTTAGAGATATCGAACAAAATTTTTTTGAAAAAATCGTTAAAATATTTTTTATATCCATGCATCGATTTTCATGAGAAAATCCGCATTTTTAATTTTTTCATTATTTTGGTCTACATTCAAAATTGTTTCGTTTTATAGTCCAATAAAATCTTATATATTTAAACGAGTTATTTAACAATAAAGAGATTTTATGTATTTTTCGAAAAAAATTTTACGTTTAAATTGCAATATTTCAAAAAATGAATTTCCGAAACTGCTTGAACTTTTGGAGTATGTTGCCAGTACCAAAATTTAAGTTAATTAGATAGCGGCAAGCATTAATTTAGTTCCCGTAATAAATTCAGTTTTTGAACTGAATAAAACATAAAAAGAAAGGTATGAAAAACTTTGTTTTCATTATAACTCTGTCAATTTCCATGCAAATGACTTGAAACTTTTTTCATTTTCATGGTTTTTTATAGTACTTTAAAAGTGTATGATATAATATACTTTCTTCAAAAAACTTCCAATTTTTTAGTTATTTGACGGTACATAATCCGAATTTAAATCGCCAATAACTCGATAAGTATTGACTTTTCAAAATATGTTTGAATGACATTTTTTTCTTAAAAGTCATTCTTCTATTGATTTCCGTTGCCATTTTCAACATAAATTTTTACACCCTCGAGAAGGGGTGGCTTCAACCCCCTGGGCAAGATCGCACTAGTTTCTTTTTTAACTTCTTTATATCAGCATTAAACAATGTAGTCGAAAAGTTTTAATAAAGATTGATTGATTAAAGGCCCTGGATTCCGAGGTATAAACTTTACGGCTCTCCACTAATATACTATACTAGCTCGACTCGTGCGGAATGCCGCTCCCGTAGTTACCGTAACCCGTGGTTACACAAAAAAAAACTGTGGCTAAAAACAACATCCAACAAATTTCGCAGAAAAATGGTGGAAAAAATCGAAAGTTCTTAAATTAATATTAGGAGAATATATTTTAACAAGTGCAAACAAACAATTGACTGAGTTAATTGTTGAAATACCATGCATAGTCAGTGTTGATTTCTTTCTCACATTACACATACAAACATGTGACACATACATAACTGATATTCTCATTGGCGCCCTCACGGGTAAACAGTGATGTTTACGAAAAAATGTTTCAAACAAAAGTTGTTTAATTTTTAATAAGGAACATTTTTTACATTTAAACTTTTGTTCTATCTCTAACGGTTTACAAGATGGGTCCTACGGACCCAAGACCCAATTGACCTATGATGCTCATTTACTTGACCTCACTTTTTACGTCCTGAGTACGCTGTAAAAATTTCAGCTCGATATCTTTTTTCGTTTTTGAGTTATCGTGTCCACAGACGGACGGACGGACAACCGGAAATGGACTGATTAGGTGATTTTATGAACATCTATGACAAAATTTTTTTCCTAGCATCATTATTTTTAAGCCTTACAAACTTGGGACTAAACTTAATATACTATGTATATTTCATATATACATGGTATAAAAATAGTAATTATATGTCTAGACTTCTAGAGTATTACGAGAGCATCTGTAAAAACTAACATGTTTGCCTACTAATGTTTTGAGTATTAAATGTCTAGAGTATTAGGAGAGAATTTCTAAAAACTAACATGTTTGCCTAATAAACTTTGAACTTTGAACTATTTGAACTTTATTATATAAAATTTAAAATTTTTTCCTAAGAGTACCATTTATTTGTAGACCGTGAGTATCTACAAAACTTTCTGAATCCGTGCTTAAGTGGGCTACGCAATTATATAAGAATTATTAAAAGGAAGGAACACAATTTTTTTATTACAGTTTAAAATAATACATTTTTATAATTACTTTCTAAAAATTTATAAATAATTAATTATCAGTATTCCTGTATGCCGTTGTACCATCCAATATTTATCCGTATTGTTTTAAAAGCATAGTTGCAACCATTTCGATTAATGGAAGATAGGTTTTTAAGCTACTTTGTAAGTCACCTGATCCCATTTGTGCCATTACTTGATTCATTAATTGCATTCCAGTTTCAATGAGACGATCCCACTGTTTATTTTGTGCATATTGCATCATTTTCATAACCATTACCATTAAATCAGCATTATTTGACGGTTTGGATTTTATAGAATACGCTTTTGGTGCCATAAAACGAGATTCTGGTCCCATAGAAACACCTTCTAGTTTCAGAGACATAGCTTCTGGTTCTATAGTTGCATCATCGTCATCATCATCGTTGTCTTCATCTTCATCTTCAGCATTATTGGACCGTTTGGATTTCATAGAATACGCTTTTGGTGCCATAAAACGAGATTCTGGTCCCATAGAAACACCTTCTAGTTTCAGAGACATAGCTTCTGGTTCTATAGTTGCATCATCGTCATCATCATCGTTATCTTCATCTTCATCTTCAGCATTATTGGACCGTTTGGATTTCATAGAATACGCTTTTGGTGCCATAAAAAGAGATTCTGGTCTCATATAAACACCTTCTAGTTTCAGAGACATAGCTTCTGGTTCTATAGTTGCATCATCATCATCATCATCGTTATCTTCATCTCCATCTTCTGGTTCTATAGTTTGATCATCATCTGCAGTATCAGCTTCTCGTCCTATAGAAACAGCTTTGAACTGTCGTGACGCTGATGCTGTCAAAAATAGAAAAAACTAAAATTGTACAAATGAGGGAAATTGTTTCATGGAAAAGTGTTAAAAATACGAAGCAAGCGCTAACGTATAAAAGATAACCCAAATCAGTTAAACATGCTATCTTTTGTACAAAAGCGGAATTAGTTGTAATAAATTTTGAGACAATAGTGCCCATTTTAAATAAACCAGCGGAAAATTTCTTAACCAAACATATTTTCGGAAAAATGCCTGGACTGACAAGTTCCATAGAAACAGCTTTGAACTGTATTAACCGCTGAAGCTGTCAAAAATAGAAAAATTTAAAAATGTACAAATGAGAAAAATTGTTAAAACAGGTGGACGATGCTATTGTTGCACGAAATTTGTTGTAATGTAAATTAGTTGTAATAAATTTTGAGGCAATAGTGTCCATTTTAAGTAATCAAGCTGAAAATTTGTTGAAGAAGTTGAAGAAGAGGAATGAAGCTATTTTGGGAAAAATTGACCTAAACTGATTAAATTGTTTAAAAATCAACTCATGCTCTGAACAGCAAAAATCAGTCTATACTCACATGAAATGCGTTAGTATAGCAACCAAATTTATGTCTGGCATGTTAAAATTGATTATAAATTAAATCATAATCAAATGAATTAAGGAAGTACGAGCGCCAGGGCAATTTTGGATTATAGGCTTGATTTTTTTTATATGAAGTTGGACTAAGTCTAAGTCTATTCTGATAATTTTAGTGGATTGCCCGATTATTTAAATAAATAAATGACTTCTAAAGTAGGCATATTTAACATTGATCTTATGAATAAAACGGTAGATGGATGATATGTTTTCATAGATTTCTCCAAGACTAGTTGGACGAAAAAAAAAAAAAACTATTTAATTTATAGTTAAAACCTTAATAAATTATTGAAAACAAAAAAAAACCCGTTGTGCTAGACTAATTAAGGGTGTATGAGCACGGTAGGGGAAACACAAATTTAAAAAAAAATATATTTTCAATTTTGATGGTGAATAACTTGACAAAATAAGACGAAAAGTAAGAATACTATTTTTCGATATCTGAGGTAATTTTCAAAATATCGAAAATTGAAAATTTTGCTTAATTATTTAGCTTTCGATGTTTCAAAAACCAAGGCTTATTTTTGTCTACATTCATGAAGTGATAAAAAAATTCATCGTCAAAGTTGCAAATAAGGTACAAATAATTTCAACCCTAAGTCTATAATTGCCTTGGCGTTCGTGCTACCTTAAACGATATGGATAGAAGAAACGAAGAGGATAAAGAAAAATAGTATACAAATTATGGCCCGAATGTTGGCTACCTTGGCGTCTGTGATATTATGCCTTGATTTCTTTCCGGCCTTTATATCACATACGCTAGAAAATCGAACTTTCTGGCCAAAAGTCGCAATATACTGTTAATAATAAATTTTCTTCAAACCAGCAGTTTTAACGTTAGAGAGTGGAAACGAACTAAACACACTCTACTCAACCGTTTTCAAGTGCCATAACGTAATTCCTTCCCACCCAATTTCAATAAGAAATCAACTCTTTCCAGACGTTGCCAGTTCCAAAAAAACATGATTTTTTAAGCGATTATAAATTAAAAAAATTAAATTTTTCATACCTGCTTCAACATTTCCACAGTAGATGGATAAACAGATGAAAGTTAAACAAATGAATAGTAAATATTTCATGGTGATTTTCTACTGGAAAATGACAAAAATACTCTTTCAGTTTAGGGTATTTGCCACAAAACACTTGAAACGACTAACTGATTGTAATATTTAAAAACCTTCCATTTATATTTGCAATTAGAAGTTTTTTTTTTTTTAAATGAAATTCAAACAATTTTTCAGATATGATTGCACAAAAATTTGAAAGCCGTTAATTGAAAATGCTTCTCATTTTATTAGTCGCAGAAACTACACATTAAAAACGGTCAAAGTTCGAAAAATTTGAACAGTAAGTCGAATTTTGAATGTGGGTTAATACAATTCGGTTAATAGTGATGAAAATGATTCCAAACTTGTTATTCGAGGGTTTTTGGGAACGCCAGAATAAGTTTCCGAGGTACCTGGTGCCCAGGGTAAACGGTATACGCCGTCTCTTGGAGTTTTCAAGAAATTCGTTATATAGACGGTCCTAACTCGTTACTCGGGAGTTTTTGGGATCGCTGAATACGAATGTCGCGACAGAATCGGGCACCAGATACTTGGGCCCTGGGGTACTCCTAAGATTAATTCCGTCACAATATTCGTGCTCAGCTACCCCAAAATCCCTCAAGTAACAAATTTTGAATTATTTACATCGCTATTAACCAAATTGTGAATTTAGTATATTTACGGTTAAATTAAAATGCATATTATTAACGAATCGAATGCCGAAACCGCATTCAAATTCGACTTACTATTCAAATTTTTCGAACTTCTTTGCTTCGTTTCTGCGACTATATATAATTATAGCAGCATTGTTTATTTTTTTTAAATATAGGTATATTTTGCGCTATCGTTAACAGATATCAAGTTTAGCATTGACGTCAATTGTAGGATGATTACATTCCTTTTCGATTAGTATTTGTATTTTTTATAAAGAAAAAACCCTAAAAATTCCCCATTTACAAATTTCTACATTTTAAGGGACGCAAACAGATAAAACAAGAGAATTCAATTATAATTGAGAAACTTAGATGCCATAGGGGAGTAAGTAGTGCCATAATCGTAAAATCGTCTGAAGGTATATGTTAAAAGGGCTACAAAACGGACAGGATATGCACTAGATATAAATCAGGAATATAATTTTGGAATTTTTCAATAAACAAAACAAATTAAAGATGGTGGACTGGTTTTTTTTATGCACTTTCATGATATGGGTGTCCAATGAAAGGGTTTGCTGAGAAAAATACGAATAAAATATGTAGATCGGACCGTTTTCATCAAATTTGAATTATATACTTTTTTTTAAGTTTTAAGGTAGTACGAGCGTACTTATTTTCAACTTTGATTATGAATTCTGTTATAACTTCATGAATGTAGACGAAATATAAGAATACGATTTTTCGATATTTGCCTTGATTTTCGAAATATCGAAAGCTAAATAACTACTATATAACTAAAAAAATTTTCGGGATAGAAACAACCATTTCCCATCAGGAAATTAAAATGCTAAAAATAATTATTTTCGCAAATATCATTAAATTAACCACGTAAGTACGTAAATATTAACCATGAAAAAAAATTAAGAATTTTATTAATGATATCCTTTTCATATCTTGCTTTTAATAAAGCATAAATAGCAATTTTTGAAATTCATAAACATGTAACTAGAAAGTCACATTTAATTAATTAAAATGTTTGGTTAATTATCTAATATTATTATAATTATTTACTTAACCAACAATAATTAGCAATATCAGAGTAGCCGTAATAAGACTTCTTTTATTAAGCATCAAATCATGATCAATATAGTATACTGCAGTCAATTTGTCTGAATTTTAAACTAAGGTAGCGGAACTAGTTTAGGTCCACTTAACTTCAAAAAAGATATAAATTCTCTAAATTACGTTTTTTTAAAAATCTTTATGAGTAAATAACTACTTATTCTTTGGCATTACAATTTTTATACCATGTATATATGAAATATACATTGTATTTTAAGTTTCGTCCCAAGTTTGTAACGCTTAAAAATATTGATGCTATGAAAAAAATTTTGGTATAGGTGTTCATAGAATCACCTAATTAATCCATTTCCGGTTGTCCGTCCGCCCGTCTGTGGACACGATAACTCAAAAACGAATAAAGATATCGAGCTGAAATTTTTACAGCGTACTCAGGACGTAAAAAGTGAGGTCAAGTTTGTAAATGAGCATCATAGGTCAATTGGGTCTTGGGTCCGTAGGACCCATCTTGTAAACCGTTAGAGATAGAACAAAAGTTTAAATGAAAAAAATGGTCCTTATAATAAAATAAAAAACTTTTGTTTGAAACATTTTTTTGTAAACATCACTGTTTACTCACCAGGGCGTTAATTAGGTGCAAATTTTATAGTATGTATTAATATAGGAATATCAGTTGTGTGTGTGTCTATTTAAAAGTGAATATCTTTTGTTATTTACGTGAGGTCAAAAAAACAAACGACTGCGCATCAACACTGTCTATACATGGTATTTCAACAGTTAACTCAGTCAATTGTTTGTTTTCACTTGTATAAAATGAAGATAGAATTTCAGAATAAGTAAAATTTGTTATAAAGAATGAATTTTTTTCTTAAAATGCAAAATAGAAAATTTACAAGTATAGTTACCTCTATCCGGGGACACACTGGTTGTTAGGGAATAACTAATTACGATATAAGTGGGGATAATAGTATTATTCTCGTAAGTATGCGAAATTTGCGCCGAAGTATGTTAATAATGTGTTTTCACACGGGTATTGTACAAAACTTTATCTACTTCTCTAAAATGTGAAAATAAACAGTAATTATCATTTAAAACTAGCAAGATACCTGCGCGCTTCGCTGGGTAGTAAGTAACAACCACCTCGTTATATAGCCTTCATTTCACGTGCTCTCACTTATCCCCCTTCCATAACACTCGAAATATGGATAGGAATTTTTTTACATAGCTAAAAGTATAGGTACATACAATTTTTGATATTTTCTAAAATGTCAAATAGGCGTCATTGAGAATATTCGAAAACTCTGGTTGAACAGATGACCATAATAAATTGTATCTCGCAATTCATTTTATATGTATAGAGATATATTTATGAAAAATTTGAAGTAGATTTGACCAAGGAATCACGTTGTCCCCGACAAATTTGCTCCCGTTTTTCATCCCCTTGGGAGTAGAACTTCGGAAAATACTTTCTTATTGGATACCTACGTCATACAAAGAACACATCCTCCAAGTTTCAAGTCTTTACGATCAGTGGTTTAGACTGTACGTTGATCCGTCATCTAGTCAGCCAGTCATTCAGGACAAAGCATTATGATTCAGTCAATATAGACGAAAAAAAGGCCGGACCTGGAAAAAATTACAATAGTGGATCTGAGGTTATGGATCGTTAGGGGGGCATGTAAATAACTTAAAAAAAATTAAGAGAATTTTTCGTTCCGCTGTTTTTGAGAAAATCCAAAAAAATGGGGAAACAAAATTTGTAATGCGTTTTTCTCGGAATCTATTGGTTTAAGGGAAAATAAAGAATGTAGAAGACATTGTCAGCTACATTTTATGTCATTGGAGCAACTTCATACGAGTTAAATTACAAAAAGTAGGTGGCGTTAAAGTATTAAAAAAAGGGTTTTTCACGATTTTCATTAAGAAAAAATGATGTTTTTGTAAAAGTGTAAATGAGAAAGTTGTTTGACTCAAAATTAGCTTCAACTTTTATTTAAACAATTTTTATGAAAAACTTACCGTTTCCGAGCTATAGTAAAACAATGTATGTTTAAAATAAACCAAGAAAATAAAAACGAAATCAAGTACTCCTATTCAAAATTTTAAAAAACTTAACTTTCAGATTTTTTAGCAAGCTGTATTTCAAAAACGGTAAGTTTTACAAAAAAATTGTTTAATTTTGAGTCAAACAACTTTTTCATTTACACTTTTACAAAAACATCATTTTTTCTTAATGAAAATCGTGAAAAACCCTTTTTTTAATACTTTAACGCCACCTACTTTTTGTAATTTAACTCGTATGACGTTGCTCCAATGACATAAAATGTAGCTGACAGTGTCTGCTACATTTTTTATTTGAAAAATTTTTCCCTTAAATCAATAGATTCCGAGAAAAACGCATTCCAAATTTTTTTGGATTTCCCATTTTTTTTCCCATTTTTTTGGATTTTCTCAAAAACAGCGGAACGAAAAATTCTCTTAATTTTTTTTAAGTTATTTACATGCCCCCCTAACGATCCATAACCTCAGATCCACTATTGTAATTTTTTCCTGTCAAAATGCCAGATTTACTGTACCATTATATATATAGGTTTGTCATGTAATGAGTTATTGAGAAAATTAGAATATTAAAAAGTTACCATAGTAACTTGTTATTAGATCAAAATGGCTCCGGGAAATCTAAACACGCCCTTGTAATATAGCTAAGAACACTCCAGATTAATTTACCTTTCAAACGACACAAAAAAATCCAAATCGGTTCATCCGTTTAGGTGTTACGATACTACAGACAGACACATATAGCGGCCAAAGTTATAACACCCTTTTTTTGATTCGGGGGTTAAAAATACTCAAAAATTGTTTATTACTGTTTACTTAAAATACTGAAAAATTCATGATGTGAAACATTGAAATAATCAAAAAATTCTCAAAGGTTTCCATTTACAAAATTATTTATTTATTTTCAATTACAGATATAAAATCTAATAAGTATACTGATATACGAAAAATATTATTATCATCTATACAATGAAATTTTATTAAGTTTGAATGTGAATATTTACTTCCATGGTGTTAAGGTGTTTTATGGCCTATTATAGCACTGTGACACTTAAATAAAATTATTATCTTTTTAGCTTAAAATAATATTTTTGGTATACTTGTATTACAAGGTGTTCTATAATTGACTGCAGAACACTTGAATTCCTAAATAAGCTAACAAAGACGAACGAAAAAGCTCTTTAACCAAATTTCGATCTGAGGCCTAATTTCCGAGATAATAAACCAAATCAATTAATAAATTTATCCAATGACAGAGCACTTAGAAATGTGATAAATAATATGATAATTAAATGCAACGATAAAGATCTTTATATTTCTAAGAGCTCTATTATTGGATAAATTTATTAACTGATTTTAATAATTATCTGGGAAATTAGGACTCAGATCGAAATTTGGTAAATAACTTTTTCGTTCGTCTTTATAAGCTTATTTATTAAGTCAAGAGTTTTGACTTCCTTTTATAATAAAATCTTAGATCAAATTTTTCTCCTGTATCAATTTCATTCCTAGAGTTCCTGGTGGCAAAATGTTATTCAATAAATTGTTGACGAAATCCGTAACATAACCATCAATTTTATCAATTTGCCCGGCTTGAACAGCGGCTAAAATTTGATTAACCAATTGATTTATCGCAGGCACTAAATCTGCATCAGCTCTCATTGAAAGGATTGTCCTCCGCAACTCCTGTACAATCCCTGAAAAATTTTTCGAAAGTATAAACTCATATGAATAAAAAATTTTTAGTAAAAGTTCCTAGCTTTCTAAATGTCTTTCTTTATTTGACTTTACAATAAAATTCAAAATAGAAGCGTTGGCGTCGGGTAGAAAATACAAAAAATCGTTACTCAAAGTCGAATAAAAAAATTTTGTATTTTAGAACATAAAAGATAAAAAAAGATCTGAAAATATCAAATATGAAAAAAAAATTTCAGCTGGAAAAATGTCGTAAATATTATTTTTCATATTAATCGAAAAATTGAAAAACTTGTGTTTAACCTTTTCCGCTAACCCTCTTCTTATATTTTCCCAAATTCCGTTAGAGCACGTAATATATTTTTTTTTTGCAAAATTCCAGTATCGATACAAAACCTATAGATTGTGCAAAAGGAAATTCACTAAATGGATAAAAGTAGCGAGTGAGAATTATAGTAGCATATTTAAAAGTTAATATTATATTTTTATATCTTCAAAAATATCTTTTTTTGTCAGAATTTTTAACCAGAAGACATCTGGTTAATGAATTTCTTTGCGTTAATGTTAACTTTGTGTTAATGAATTTCGTCTGCGAAATCTTAGAAAGCCGATCGAATCAGAAAAAATTGTTTTCAATTTCAGTTTGTTTGATTGCCTGCGCTTTTTCTTTCCAAAACGTAAGATTCCGATCACAAAGACAGCCGCAGGGTAAAATGAATTACTTTTCGCCTGGATAAAATATATCATTCTTGTGAGATGCGTAAAGTATGTATCACACGAAAAATTCCGATCGGCGGGATCTTTGTGCATGTAGACATTGTCAAAGGTTCGAGTCTTGTGAGTTAGTTTTTATCCCGGAAAAATATTTCACTCGAGATACTTATAAAACGTTGAACAAGTATTAAAATATAATGACTCCCAAAAAATAACATTATTCTTAACATTATCATATATATTTAAAAAAAATTCAATTTTCGTGTCTTCATAAACTCATAATCATATTTTTTTCTTTTCAGCTATAAACTCAATATGAAAATTTCAACTTTCTACCTCTTTTCATTTTTGAGTTTTCAAAAATTGAATTAGGAATGAAACTTTAGTTATTTTATGCCCAGGACCAGATTTATACAAAGTGCCACCCTTGAGCAATAGCAAAAATAACGCCCATGGACAATAGCAAATAATATCGCTTTTGGGCAATAGCAAGAAATGTCTGATATAAAAAAAATTCAAAAGTATAAAATTTTTTCCACAACTTGAGCATTTTTTGTCATGCCTAAGATCAAATTCACATGTGCGCAAAAATATTTTGACCTTCCGATCAATTTGCCGCCTAGAGCCATGGCTCATGTGGCCCAATATGTAAATCCAAGCTTGGGTATGTCCAAGAAGTTCTTCAACCATTCTTTAATGAGACATATCTTTAAGGTTAATTTGAACGCTGTTTTTTATATTACAAAAATTCATCTTCAATGAGCATTTTTTTTTCAAAAGTTATAGGAAATTAATGTCTAAAATATTATAATTTTACCCAAAAAAAGACAAGTCTTCTTCGCCACGTAACTGTCTCTGTTTAACCACGTGAACTAAATCACAGGTATAAATGCTAGCTTTGTAATAAAATTCATTTTAAGAATAATTTTATTAATTTTCTGATACAAAATTCATTTCATAATATAAAAAATATTATTATACCAGATTAGATTTCGTGGCGAATGGAGTCCAGTCATTTGTATGATGTTTATACAGCTGACATCCATTCTTCATCCAATTAATCTACGGAGGCTCAATGTTTAATTTGAAAAAAAATGCTATCAGAAAACAAAAAATACGTTGTTATAGATGAAAACAAGAAAAGAAGCATAGCGTTTTTTGTTTACGGCTAATCAATGGCTAAGGTAACCAAAAAAAATTTGCAAAAATCAAAAAAAGGTTTTCTTGCGATAAAAAAATTTGATATCCAATGCAAAAAAATTAAAGGGAAAGTTCAAGATCTTAAAAGAAGCTATCGATTAACGTCTGGTTAGTAACGATTTGAATACGTAGGTTACGAGAAAACATTTAAAAAAATTAGCGAAAATAGACGTTTTTACATTTGCCTATAACTTTTTTTTTTCGATTTTAAAGTTGATATTTACTAATAGGTAGTAAGTTATTGAGTAATTGGTTCACAAATCTCTAGTCGTTATATTAGACGCCAACTTTTTTTTTAATCGCAAGGAAACCGTTTTTTTGACTTTTGAGATTTTTTTCGGTTAACTTAGCCATTCATTAGCTGTAAACAAAAAACACTATGTTTCTCGGCTTGTTTTCTTCTATAACAACGTATTTTTTTTGTTTTCTGAGAGCAATTTTGTCATCAGTTTCGTAGAAAATTGGATTATCTGTGTAATTAATCTATTATCTAAAGTATAATAATATTTTTTGTTCATATATAGACAATAAATATGTAATGAAATTTTTTTATTGAACATTACTGTCTCCATTTCCCCCTTTTATTCCTGGAATAATATTACTGAGTAAATTGGATACAAATTCCGTGACACCTTCTGGAATATTCAATAATCTTCCTGTTTGGACAGCATTTAGTATATCCTCAGTAAATCCTTGTATTGAATTCCTTAAATCGGTTTCTGCGTCGGCTCTCGATAAAGGTGTTGCTGCATTGAGAGTCATTCTTAGATTTTCTGCATTTCCCCCTCTTATACCTCCAAAGATTCCACCGATTATTCCTGGAATAACATTACTGAATAAATTCGATATAAATTCTATGACAGCCCCTGGAATATCCAATAATTTCCCTGTTTGGACAGCATTTAGTATATCATCAACCAATTTTTTTATTGAATCCGTTAATTCTGTATCTGAATCTGCTCTTAAAGCAGGTGACGCTACATTGAAGTTTTGTAATTTACCTGGAATAAGAATAGGCTGAAGTATATTTTTTTTTATAAAGTTCATGTGTATAGTGGCAAGTGTTGTATTTTCGAGTTAAGAGGCCTTTGTTTTATTGAAGTACCCTCATTGTGAATATTGGCCATTTTTAAGCCTGCTGAGCAAATAAAATTATTCAAGGTTTCCTGAATGAGAACTTTCCACCATCCTCTTGTAAGAAAGAAACTTTTTACCCGGACTTTGATGATGGAAAATTAGGTTTGTATGTAACAGGAAAGAAAGTTGACTATAATAAAATTTTCAACAGCTCAGAACTTATACAGTGGAAAAAGGTTTTATAAAGAACCAATTTCAATAAAATGTATTTTAATAAATTTCTTTTTGAAACTAATTTAAATGACATTAAAAATTTGCCACGAAGGAGAAGGATTCAATGATCTAGGCTAACAAACTCAGTATTTTGACACCTTTAATTGAATTACACAAGTGACATCAATGCCACGAACAGAAACGAAATGGTACGTGATTTTGTGCCTTCAGTACCCGCTACCAATACGAAGGTTGTCAGTTCAAAGCCCGTACACGTTAATAGATTTTAAAAAATTTTTAATTTAAAAAAAAATTCATAATCGAAACCTATGGCTCCTTTTTTATATTGGCCATCTCCACGCTGCTGAACTTTGTGTATAATAATTGGAGCCAACAACAAAAATTTGTTCGTTCGCCCACCTTTTTCTTTTGTTAATTTCAGTAAGCCAGTGTTCTGGCCTTTGTTTTTGTCGATAATTGTTGGTTTCAGAAAAAGCATTCATTCGTTCACAGTTTTATTAGCCTCCGTAATTCACAGTGATTCGGTTTGGCATTTTAGTTTAAGGATATTCTAGTTAGATAACTTATGCCATTAATGACATTGAGACCGATTTATGCGATCGTGTCATTCAAAATTGAATCTTTCGAATACCCAGCAACACCCAGTGAAACAGTGCCATATTAGTAAGTCCATTTTCGGTTGTCCGTTTGTTCGTCTGTCTGTCTGTCAACACGATAACTCAAAAACGAAAAAAAATATCAAGCCGAAATTTTTATAGCATGCTCAAGACGTAAAAAGTCATGTCTTGGGTCCGTGGGACCCATCTTGTGAACCGTTAGAGATAGTACAAAAGTTTAAATGAAAAAAAATGTTCCTTATAAAAAAATTAATAACTTTTGTTAGATACATTTTTTCGTCTGACTGTTTAGCCGTGAGGATCTAAATTAGGTGAAGATTAAATAGTATGTATTATATAGGAATATCAGTAATGTGTGTGTGACATGTATGTATGTGTGGCTATCTTTCTTTACTTACATGACGTGAAAAAACAAACGATTTGGTAATCAACATTCAACACTAAGTCAATTGTTTGTTTTCACTCGATTTTATTTAAAATTCAAGCGCTCTTTTTGGAAAACCCTATATTAATTGTATTAACGTGTACATGTGTGTAGAATCATGTGTGAAGAAAATGTGTAAGATTTTTATGTTTCGTGTTTCGTGTAATATTTCGAAAAATCGAACACATTTTGGTAAAAATTTTTATTCATTTTTAATACAATTTCGAATGGAATACAATTAACTAAAGTACATTGCACATATAACTGCAACGGGTCTTTGCAACTATCTAACTCATAATAATACTGTTCTGTTAACATGCAGAGAACAAGAATTCGTTCCCATTTTTGTTTATTACACACTTGCAATATTAATTTCCCCGTTTCCATTTCCTCCCCCTCCTCCTCCTATAATTCCTGGTAAAATTCCTGGTATAATATTACTGAAAAGATTCGATACAAATTCTGAAACGGCCACTGGAATATTGAAAACTCGTCCGGCTCCAATAGCATTTAATATCTCGCCAAGCATTGTCTGTATTGCATCCATTAAATCTCCTGCTGTATTTCTAAATGAAGGTTTTGTTGTATTGAGTCTTTGTAGTTTTCCTGGAATTTAAAGTTGGCTTAAATGCTTTTGTATTATGAAATTAAAGTTTGGTTTTTTTTGATAATAGGAGTAAATTTTTTGATTAAATTTTTACTATGCTTTTCTGCTTCAGGGTCAGTAGAGAATATCTTAAAAAGACATTGAATTTAACTTGGGCCCTCAAATGAACTTGAGGTCGTAAATGATAAGAGATAGAAGACCACTTTAATTCGAAAATTATTCCCTACTTTTTTGTAGGAACGTTGTTTCTAATTATAAATAGATCGATAGAATTTGAATTCAAAATAATATGTAAAGCCTTTATAATAGCCTCTCTCTTTGAAGTCAACAACTTTTTGAAGTATTGTTTTTGAATCTAATGTTTTAGGTAACTTATAAAATTTTTCTCACAGAAAGGTTGCCTGAAGGCGTTTGGATCATATCGTGTAGTTTTTATAGTGGCTGAATTCATAGAATTCATAGCAAATAAGGATGACGCTACTGTAGAAAAGTGTAAGTTTTAAAAGAAGTTCTCAAAGAATAGAGAAGCTCACATTAAACACCTTTTGCTACGCAAGCGCCATTCTGGCCAATTTTAGAACTGTTATTTACTGTTTTTAGCTGAACACATTTTTACTTTAACCACTATTAAAGATGGTTCTCCTTATCTCTACCCTCCATAAAATTTGAATTTCAACTGAGAATAATAATGTAATAAAGTTAAGTTTTCTCTCAAAACGATTTGCAGCTTTGAAGGTACTCAATATGCCATCTTGAGTTTCAGAAAAAAGTTGACAGTGTCGGAGGTAGATTCTCTTCTTAGTACCCCTTATCCACACTCTCACGGTATATCCTCGACGAGTATATACTCCAAAGTTAGCCGAATTGAAGCACTCACTCTAATCTTATTTCGCAAGTATCTCATTGCTATGACTGACATTCCATCCATTCGAATGGAAACAATTGCTGCGGCAGCTCTTAGATAGTACAATTGTGTATATTACAAGAACTTTTGAGTTACGAGGAAATCATGAGAATGTAGAAGTGAGAGGTGCCTTCGCGTGGGCACTTCGTGTTGTTCTTGAATCAAAAAATCGCCTTATAGCGAGTCAAACAAGGCAAAGCGAAGAAAATCGAGGCATCACAAGTATCACCTCGATTTTGCCGTTCCTCGCTCGACTGTGTGCTATTTCACGAGAGTATGGAGAAATCTTTAGAGTATGATAGACAACAATCAATTTTAAGATGGCGGAGCAATTCAAAACTTGCCGAGCTCAGAGATCAGAATTCTGACTTGATTTGAAATCATTGAAGATTAGTTTAATCCATTACAACTACATAATTTTTTTTATAAAATATGGTAAACGGCGTTGAACAGGATACTTTCTGTAGTGAAAAATAAATTATGAAATTTGATAAAAATTAAAATTTACATAGAAATATACTTAAATATTCTTATTTTGAGCCATAATACATATAATAATCACATATACGACTGTTGCTTTTACCAATAATGACGTCACTAAAATGACTGACAGCGTTTTTGCGAGAATAAAAAAAGTTTAATTTAATTTTATGGCAAGAAAGCGTGTTTCTTTTGCCGATATATATATTTTGTGACTTTTTATTAGGAAAATTAACAGTTTGAAGTACTTTTTCTAACATAGAATACCCTATTCGTTCAAAACTGCAGCTCTAAGCACTAAAAAATTTAGTTATCGTAAACGAAGTTTATAGATCTAGGGGATTTTGAACATTCTGTATAAATTATGCAGTTCTACAAATATCTGCGTCCAGTCGAAAGAAGCCCTCGCTATTAAAAACCTAGTATCAGTACACCTCGACAATCTGATCAAGCATTCAATTCAGCTAAACGCAGCCTTTGTTTCTTCTTCCGATTTGTTCAGATTCAATTTTTGTACAGTTCATAGTCATCATCATCAGTTTTAATATTCCCCCCCCCCCAGAATCATAGAATGGATATATTCAACAGAAAAGTTTTCCACCCAAAAAAACCGAAATCATTTCATGTGCAGTAGTAAAAATTTCTTAAAAAAACTTCTTTAAAATTTCTTAAAGAAATGGAAGCGACTATTTATGAAGATAGTCCGTAAATATGCGAAAATTTCATCAAAAGACTTTCAAACAACTGAAGTTCTTTTTTTTGGGTTTTTATTTGAAAAGAAAAGTATATACCAATGACCAGCAGACTTTCCTGGAGCTTACGAAATAAATTAAAGCGACTATTTATGAAGATAGTCCGTAAATATGCGAAAATATTATGGAAAAGTTCATCAAAAGCCTTGCAAACAGGTTTTTGCTGACAGGAAACAGTGAATTGAAACTGTGCGAAGTTAAAATTAACACAGAAATCGTAAGAACTAAGATGTAGAAAAAGGTAGAAAGATAAAAAATATTTGGAAATAAAGTTTCAAGCAGAAGTTTTTTTGAAAAAGGAATCATTTTTGTATAGAAGCGTTTATGTACATGAAAAAATGTATTTGGTTTTCAAGTGTAAATCGTAAAATTTCATGTGTTGAATCGTATCAAATCGTGTGTAAAATGTTTTTAAACTTCCGTGTATTTGTCGAAAAACGGAAAACATTTTGGTAAACATTTTATTCAGTTTTAATACAAATTTATTTCAAAATACAAAAAATATTATTCTACATTAGATTTCGTTGCGTAATGGAATACAGTTAATTGAAGTATATTGTTTATAAATAACTGTAAACATTACTTTGTAATTATCTAGAGTATAATAATATTTTTTGTATACATGTAGAACAAAAATAAAAAAATTATAATTAATTTTTTCACACTTCAACACTACGATATAGGTACATTACTGGTTGCGCCTGGTACTCCAGACATTCCCCCTATCATTCCCATTATTCCCCCTATCATTCCTGGTAAAAATTGAGTGAATATACTCATTACAAATTTTAAAACAGAAATTGGAATATCAACAAATTGTCCAGTTGCAACATCGGTTATTATTTTAATAACCATTGTAAATATTGATTTCAAAAAATCTGGTATACCAAAAAGTGCAGATGATGGTGTTGCATCGATTCTTTGTAATGGAATCCCTGGAATTAAAATTCTCTAAATTTCTTTTATTATCATTAAAAATTAACTGGGAAAGACAAAATCGATTAGTCTAGTCAACAAGTTCAAATTGGTGAAATATAGAAATAATGATCGTAAAAATACATGTGGTAGCTCGTTGGATTCGAAATGGCGTCTAGAAAAATGTGTCAAAAGCGTTTTTCAGCACATAAAAAATTGCAAAAGTTATAAATAATTTAAGGTGAAAAAAGTATTTCTTTTTTCGCCAATAATTCATAAAATATATTTAAGAAATTTAAAAAAAGGTTCTTAAAAAGGAGGAAATTTTCAATAACAAACTCCCACCCCGGAAGTCTTTCTCCATTATTTATAATTTTCATTTAACACTGAAAATATTTCTTTTTGCGACTTTTTTAGATTGTTGTAATATCGCCAATAACGAGTATCTCAAACTAAATAATTTTTTTTAAGGTATTAAATATTAATTTAAAAATTTGAAAAAAATTATGGTATATTCTTAACACTTTGAAGAATTTATTACCGTTGGAAATTTATCTTAACGTTAATTTTTCATTAAGTTAGACACTTGTTTATTAAGAAAATTTTCTGAAATTTTTCGTTTTCATTATAAACTAAAAAAAATCATACATATATATTTAACAAGATCACGCCAAAAGAGTTTCCAAAACTTTTAATACTTTGTTTATCTAATGAATTGACGAGATAATATCTTAAAAACAGATTATGTATCGTTAATGAAATAAATATCACGATACTCGAAATAAAATTGTATATTAAGAAATTTTGTTTAAAAAATGTTATTGAAAAACATTCAGCAGACTTCTCTCAGACATTTCGATAAATATCGATATTTCGATTGTAATTATCGCCAGTAGCTTAATTTCTAAATAGGCAATTTTTTTCAAGTATAGTAATATTTCTTCTAATAACTATGCTTCAACTCGAAAAAAGTTCAGGATATGAAAGTCAAACTAAACGTAAGCGAACTTAAAGATAACAAAAAAAGTAACTGTCACTTCTTGTGCAGTTTTTCTGCACAATTGTTGACGTAGTCCCTATAAAAAAATCGCCTCCAGTTGCACAATCTATCCTAGGCCATGTATTATCTATTCCCTTTCTTGCAAAAAATGTTAAAGTTGAAATAAATTTGGGCGATACGCAAAAACATGTTTAAAAGCAATAATTTGGATGACCTCTGTGTCTAATAGGAGGTTTGAATCCCAATATTCTACTATTCGTTATTATATCCAAAATGATTTCGAATATAATTTCGAATTTTTTGATATAAGAACTGACAGTCACACGAAAAAGTTGATTTTAACACGAAATGAATTTGAGATATTTTTTTTCTGGTTGGGTTTCAAGATGGATTTTATTAGTAACTAAGTTCAATGAAGAAAGAAATATCCGAAATTCAGTCTTCTTAAAACAAACTCTCAAAAAAGTTGCCAGTTCTCGTACGATATGAAGAAAATTATATAGACAACATACCTGCTTCAGCATTTTCCAAAAATATACATAAAATTACGAAAATTAAAGTAAAAGTAAATACAATTTTCATCATTTTCACCGTATTTTTTTTTAAAATTATTATTTATGAAAAAATTAATAAAAAATTATTAAAAGTGCGTGTATTTATTTCTACTTTATCGACTTTGTAAAAAAAAGTGATTATTAGAACTGAGGAAATATCATATCATAACAGACATTTTATAGTCGGGACTTTTCTTTTTCATTGATATTTCAAAAATTTTTGAATAATAATTTAAGGGAAATTTTTTTTTTGACGAAAAGATTGTGTAAAAGAAGTTCGTTAAATTATGAAGGGGGCTCTGGGGGTTTTTTTGCAATGCAAACGTAAAATTGATGAGTGAATTCTTTAATTTAACGGATTTATGAGTTCTTAAATCGTCAACATCCGTTGGCAATTCACCATCGATGTTTCGAGTTGTCAAATTTACGAAGCTGTTGTCAATATCGTGTCTAACAACTTTTTACTTTACAAAAACGTTTACTTTTTTGTAGATTACTGGTTTTTCGAAAGATAAAAATCCCCAACATGAATTTCAAGGAATTTCTCGAATATCCAGCCATTGTGAAACGGCTGTGATATGTTTCGTTTGTCCGTAGACCTACTATAACCATCAATATTTTAAAAACTCCCTGTACCGTATGATGATAAATAGTTAGATGCCAGAATTACTATCAGTATATCCATGTTGTAATGAATTAACATACATTAATTTCATTTAGTTTAAAAAATATTTTCAAGCAATTATATATGGAGTGGCCTTTCCAGCAAATATTTGAACAACCCACTAAAAACTTTCCCTAATATGCATGGTTTTTAAGTAAACTTAAAAAAACCCGGAAAATTGTATATTGATGTACATTTTTCAGAAAATATGAAAGATAAGAAATAGTTTATATACACAAATCGAACGGAAATTTTACACTCGATAACTTTGAACTGATTTATTTTTTCTCTAAAATTCATGGTTTTCGAGTAAAAAGTACGCATATGAAAATTCTTATTCTACAGATAAAAAACTAAAAATGAGCATAGCTGTTCCCACAGTAAATCGTATGGAATTTCACCTAAATTGATGGGACTATTACACAGCTTTTCCATGAAAAGACTAGCATACTTGCAGCATTTATTCTTTGACCACCTCCCAGAGTTCAAATCTGTCCAACTTTAATCAATAATATGTTTCTAAAATAGCTTCAAATGATCCGAGATTTGTGGTTTCTTTACGGGACGATCGCATGAGTCAAGACACTTACCTATATATAATTCCATACGTCAGATCAAATAACGAAATGATAATTAATTTTTAACTTGAATTCGATGTCCTAGAAAAATATGTTTATCTGACCTATCAGTCTATCATAAAAGGGTTTCTTGGGGCAAGTAGTTCTAAAATTATTAAAAGTAAGAAATTTTGATTGCTTCTGAGAAATATGTTATTTATGCTATAAAGAATGATGGACACTCTGTATTCAGCTCGAATAAGTATTTCCTGTAACCTTGGTATTTCTTAACCTATTATTAAAAATTGGTAATTCCTACTAATAGTAAAACCCTTTTGTAATTTCCGTAATTTTAACCTAAAATTTAGAAATTCTTTACTATAGAAAGTGGTGTAATGACTAAACTCGATTCAATAATTGAATTAATTCAATTAATAATTTTGTTGATTTTCTAGGGAATCATGGAAATTTTCTGCGTTTTTAAAGTGTTCAGCCAATTGAAAGTAAAAACGAGGATAGCGCAAAGTCTGCAAGTGTTACTTCATTTAAGTCAACACCAAATTAATTTTTAGTCCATCCCTAAAGATGAAAATTGCTCTTTCATTCAAGTATGTATTTAGGTACTTTTCGAAAGAACAGAAAAATCTTTTTCATTTTTCGGGGATATCGCTCCAAAATTCGTGTAAGATTTTAGTCCTAATTGCTCTTCTCTGCATTCGTGCTTGGTTAATTATTCGAATAAAAAAGACACCAGCAATTATATAAATAAATAAAAATTTTATTGAAATAAAAAATAATTAATAAATAACAAAAAAAAAAAAAATTATAAAATATTAAATTTATTCTTATATTAAGTGTCTTATCAAAGCTGTCTTTTTTTAATACAATTTACCAAAAATATCTTCAAAGGCATTATAAACTTTTGGACGGAATTATTTAACAATTAATTATGTTAATTAATAATAAAAACAAAAATTCAAAATCAATTTTTTATGGACAAATAATTTTATGAACGTTTTTCGATCAATTTTGTGAGTAAATTAATTAAATTGAATTTGAAAAGGTTTTTTAAATTATTATTATAAATTTACAACATAATTAGGCAGTTTAATTTCAAATTAAATAGCAAATAATAACCATTTATTATAATTTTAAGATACACTTATAGACAAAGAAATCGAAACACTATGAGTATTGAATGATCAAACTGAGATGTGGCACGTAGCTTGGTACGTAGGAGGGAAGATAATTTTAAAAGCTACGCTGGCCTACGGCAGGGGAATGGCAATAAAGTTCAGGGGTTCCAAAGAGGGTGGAATTGAGCCACGTGGTTTATAGCGCTACCCAATATATTCTTTCGAAATCTTTAATTTCTTATCAGTTAAGTAATTATTTTGTTTGAATTGACAGTAGTTGCATTGATAGATTTTTTTATAAAGAACAATTAACTTAAAGTGTTGCTATGACCTTTTTACTGAGAGTTTAGTGGCTGGTTTCTTTGTCTACGGGTGTACTTGTATATAGAATATTATTACAATAATAATTTATTTATAAATTTATACATTTTGTTTAAATTAAATTAATTAAATACATTTATGTAACTTATCTGAAAGATATAGAAAATGAGACAAAAATCTTTAAATAAAATCAATTAATTAATGATAAGTCGTGAGAAAAACTACGAATAGTTTCATTCACTGAATATATTAATAATTAATTTAAATTTTGGTTTTACAGAATGCGTAAAATCTTACATAGACACATGTCGAATTTGTCGAATTCTAACACAAAATCTAATAAAAATTGACTTGTTTCTATAATTCTTCCACATAAAATAAAGTTTGAAAACTAAAACCCCGACAAGTACAGAACCGCGCTCATAAAAATATGAAAACAAGAAAATATTTTCATCTGAAATTGTTATGATAAGTAAAATCGTCATTACAGTCGGGGAACCTCTTTTCCTTTTAAACTATTTTCCGATAATAATTTCGTGATTAAGTATAACGATATATATATATTTTTGAAAAGTGCTAATTACGCCCATTAATTTGATAACAAACACTTTACCATTAAATCGATATTTGTTTTTCGATCATAGCTTTATGTCCTCTAGAGGGCGCCATATTCAATTTAATGTTACGCCGTATAGCCTATCAGCGGCCAAACAAGACGCTTCTAACGATACCTCATTTGACAAAGTTGGGGTAAAAATGAAATAAATTAAGAAAAATTTAGTTTCTGTTAATTGTGTTTGAAATGATTTTTTTAAATTTATGATATTATGTCCCATTTTCTCTGTCGTTCAGACTTTTTTTTTTTAATTTTTTTCTATAATAATTTTTTTAATATGTTGTATTTACATAGTAAATACCAGTATTAATTAATTTTTTTGTATATTTTTTATAATTTTATTTTTTCTAATTGGATTTACAATTTCCACTTTCTATGTTCAAATGTTTAGAATTTGTTATAATTTTCTAGCATTTCTAGCATTAATATGGAATTCACAGTGATTTAAACTTCATAGGAAAAATATATCTAGAACTTTGCAGAATTTAAATGGAAATATAATTTTGTTAAAACTATTAAATTTTCGATATTGAAAACAATATTTTATACGCCAGTCAACTTCAGCATTATAATCGCAAAACGCGATGTAAAGCTCCTTTTTTGGTATGTTATTTGGAAACCTTAGGATGTGAAACTACGTTATGTAAATTTTTGACTTTTTTCAGTTTTTAACCTAATGCAGGTAGCACAATTTTTTTTGCTTGCAAAACATAGTTTCACACTCCCCTAAAATTTTGTTCTAATTTGCCCCCTCATGAGAAAACAATGATGTTTACTAAAAATTGTTTCAAACAAAAGTTGTTTATTTTTTTATAAGGAACATTACATTTACATTTACACTTTTGTTCTATCTCTAACAGTTTAAAATAAACAAAACTTAAAATTTTAACATATCTGATAACCATATTAATTTTTATATCCCAAAAACTATTAGACATACGGAGCAAAATAATAGTAGCAACTAATGTCAAATCATAGTTTTTGAGTTGAACTGTAAAAATTGAAAAAAGTCCGAAAAGGCTCTAAGGGGTCCAAATAACATAAAGAAAAGCAGCCTTACATCGCGTTTGTAAGATTTTGCTGACGTATTACTACATTTTCAATTATTTGAAAAAATTAAATTTTCTGAGAATCGATTTCCATTTGAATTCTGCCCCATCTAATTATCAGACTTATTTTTAAGGATAGAAATTTTGTAACGCATCCGCATATAATGAATTATACGAGTCCCGTAACACAACAATATTATCCTGTGGCTTCCCATTAAATACATATTGTCCCGGTAAACGATGTATTGTTGAATCGGGTTTTGGTGCATAAAGATACGGTTTTGGTGTGGTTGTTGTAGATGTAGTCGTTGTTGTAGGCTTGACCATTGATGGTGGTCGATATCCTTCGGACCATTGGTACACATTTGATGGTTTACCATTTGAAACAAAACTTATAGGTAAATTTATGAAAGAATTCGTTGTTGGACCTAGTGGAGATACCGATGGTGGATGAGATACATAACCCAAACCAGAAACGTACATATATGGTGCTGGGGGTAAACGGATGTAATAAATTGGGGAGTTAATATGACGTCGTGGATTATTCGAGTAACCAGGACCGTTGGCACGACTTAAAACTTCATTGTCGGTGTCATCGTAACTATAGTAATCGGATGGATCTACAATTGGACCATTTAATCCACCTTGCGATAAAAAATCATATAAATTTATGGCTTTTGGTTTTCTACTGGATACTTTTTTTACATCTGCTTCGTCTATGTCTGAAGTATCTTTAATTGGTGATCCATTATTGAGGATTGTTTGTGTAATTAATATGAAAGACATTACATGAAAATTTTTCCAGGAAAACTGCATCTGAAAAATAAAGAAAACAGAAATTAAAACTAAATTTTACATGAAATTTTTAATCGTAAATTGAGACAATGATTTTTTAATAACTGGACTCGAAATACCATAATCGAAATTTTCAAAACATTTTTACGTTTCATAGTTAGGACAATATACTCGTTCGTTCGTAAACATTTTTTCTTTTACGATTTATCGTGAATTAAAAGTTATACCGTTTTTAGATTTGCACCATTGACATTATAGTACCTAGATCTAGCATCGCCTATCTTATCGTACCGTGAGAGGTGTGCCATCATCTGAGGTAATTGCTTGGGTCAGCTAGGGACTTTTAAAAAAATACAATTATCAAAAGAAAATAGGGACATTTGTCAAAAATATACATTGAAAATAGGGATATTTATCAAAAAAACTAACATTTAATGTCAAATTTTCATAAAACATCGTGATTTCACTGAACTTTTTCGCTTTTTAACTTTAAAAAATCACTTTGCATTTTTCTTACGAATCTACAATGGCAAGTATGACAACAACACTTTGTTTTGACACTTCAACACCACCCCATGATGGATTTGCCCTAAACAATGGCCTCAGATGTTGGCACGCTTAAAATCGTTTGACGCTCAGTCTATGTAACTTAATGGTCTAAGATTTGCATCAATTAATACATTATTACATCAAGGTGTGCTGGAAAGACTAGTTAAAGCAGCGCGTAAAAATGGAGCGTTTGGGAGGGGAAAAAATAAGACTTGCAATTTTCCTGTTAATATGAAGAAACTGAAAAATTTTATAATTAGTAAAGTTGTAGCAAATTAATTAAACAATAATTTGTGTTCTGGTCATTTTTTGCTTTAAAACTAATATTTACGATAATTGACTCATTTATTTTGTATAATAATATTTAAAAAAATGATAGGCAGTAATAGGGAGTTTGTCGACAAAAGTAATAACTTAAAATTTTGGGATAACTGTGTTTTTTTGAATTTATAAATTTATAATACATAGTATGAATAATTAAAATTGCATAATTTAAAAACTCAAATTATTAACATACAGCTAAACCCGACAAAATTTCGCTGTTAGTTCTATTTAAATATTCGTTCCCGTGAGAATTTCGGGATGCAAAGTATATATAAACACTTTTGGGTATAAATGCAACAAACACTCTTGGTCATAAACATACGGAAGCTAAATTTTTATACATATACAATGGGTATAAAAAACTGTTATACATAATAAAAAGGAATCAGCAAATAATATTCTCAAACGGTCTTTCATCCAAGTACTGATTGTTTGTACCTAATGTTGCTGAACTTCAGAGATCGATCGTGACACATATGTATGTCCCAAAATATGCATGTCGTTTCCAAGCCAGACCATGGTTTCCACCAAACTAAAATTTTTACTCCATTATAAAAAACTATTACATATAATAAAATCGCTCAACGCAGCTAAAGAATTTTTCAATTCAAAAATTATTTTTGCAAATACTGGGTGTTTAGTCTCTAAGACACATCTTTTTTGCAATAAAATTATTAATATTGTATAGTGTTACAGGTAGTTATGGAAAGTTAGTTTCATCATCCGAGAAGCTGATGATGTGGACTATAAGGATCGAAATCACAGTAACAGCTTGTTTTATTAAGAATTTTAATCGTGGTAACGATACCAAAACGAAAGTTTTACCAAAAAACTAAAATTTTGTGTGTCAATTAATGAGTATCCAAACAAGTCGATTGTTTGTACGGTTCACAAGAAATTAATTGTTAAAAACAGCTCTTTTTACATGATGGTATATGAAAAATAAGTGCTTTTAAAAATATTACCATTTACATAAAAAACATTTATCAGTTATATTTCCTCAAGTTTAAGCTTTTTAATCATACCAAAATTACTGTGCATAAAAATGAAAAACTTTTTTTGGTAAAAACACTGACTTGGATAGTTAATTTCTCATAAACCGTACAGAGAATCGATATGAATTTTTCAAAAAAGACGAATAAAAGGTTGATTAATTGGTAAATAAAATTTTATTTCATTCGAACCATTTTCATTTTTTTGGTATCAAAATACCTTAAAATGGAAAAGTTACCAATTGTCTTAAACAATAAGTTAAAATCTTTACAAGTTCAATTAGAATTGAATATTTCAATCAACAAATAGTTCGCACAGGTAATGGAACTTGTCAAACCACACTCGTAATAAAATCATTAAACAGATTTGATTAGTATAGGTAATGGATGTCTATTTATAAATAACATCTAGAGGTCATTCAGAAATACCAACATGATTTCATTATTTTAATTAATTCTATGTAGCTTTTTTAGCGAAAAAGTATAAAATCTTAAAACATAATACAATTAATCAATTTGATTAATTAATAATTTCTTTTAGGGGTTCCTCTTGGCCTCGTGGTCAAAAAATTATAAAATATTAGTTTCTGTAGGTTTTTAAAGAATGAGTTTCTGGAATTTATACAGTTTCGTATCGAACGATATGAACTCTAAATAATCTTGGTTATTTTTTTAACGGTTTAGTCTCAATTTCCTTTGTTTGTCGATAAAAATATCGGTCTCGCGAGAAGACAGTTTTTCAGTAGTAAGGTGATACACAAGTGATAAGTCAAGGTTTGGCACTTTTCACAGACCATTGATTTGCAGTTCGCAAGGTTCAAACACAATGAATTTAAAGATGTAAGATTCTTATATTCTAAAAAGTGGGCTAAGAAGGAGCTATTCTAATAGTACAAGAGACGGTATAAGGTCGATCTTTTACCATCTGATAACCAGATGAGACATATTTTTTATGAAATTTTATTGATTTTTAAACACTTCTATCATAGTTTTTCAATCGAAAAGTGTACATGGCTACTTTTCATTAAATTAATTTTAATCAATTTTTTCCATGAACGATTTTTTTTCGGGCACGTCTATACCGTTGTTTTTGTAATTAAAATACCTTCTTCTTAAACCAATTTCGATTGCTTAACAGATCGGTGTAGATTTGTTCATACCATGAACAGGCAAGTCAATATAGGTAACTACACCGATCTGTTAATCAATCGAAATTATTTTCAGAAAGATAATTAAATTACGAAAATAATGACAATTTTTAAAATAATGTGTTAATATTTTTGAAGAAACTATATATTTATGAATTAAGAATATATGTATTAATATTTCTATATCAGGAAATAAAATTATTTGAAATTATTAAATAAATAATTTATAGTTTTTAAGAACATATTGTGTGCTCTGATAGATACCATAAGGACCATTTATGCTAACCATATGCTCTGCGTGCATCTTCAATTTCTGAATTATGAGAATATATAAAATATGCTATTTTTCAATGAAAAACGATAATTTTTATACCATGTATATATGAAATATATCAAGTTATACTAAGTTTAGTCCCAAGTTTGTAACGCTTCAAAATATTGATGCTACCAAAATTTCCGATTGTCTGCCGCCTGTCTTGTAAGCCGTTTGAGATAGACCAGAGAGATAAACATTTTTTCGTAAACATCACTGTTTTCCCGTGAAGACGCAAATTAGGACTAAGCTTTGGAGATAAGTGCAAGTGGGATAGACTTATGAATTGTCTAACTATGTGTTGTACACACACATTCACAGTGTTATGCGGAAGTGAGTCGGCGAACGTTCTTACGTGCTCCATAAGAACCGACTAAGAACGTTTGTTATATTATTCCACGCAAAGGGATTCATCACGGTTGGGTGATTAAACTTTTTGAAAATCATAAATATGTTGGTTTTTTAAACTTTTCGAATTTATTAAAAACAAGTGAAACGAATACACACATTTCGTATATATTATATAATATTCCAACCTAAGGTGACTTCACGCGTAAACAGTGATGTTCCCATATTAATAACTGATATTCCCATATTAATACATATGAAAATCCCATATTAATACATACAGTGGGTAAACAGTGATGTTTACAAAAAAATGTTTCAAACAAAAGTTGTTTATTTTTTTATAAGAAACATTTTTTACATTTAAACTTTTGTTCTATCTCTAACGATTTACAGAATGGGTTGACCCAAAACCCGATTGACCCATGTTGCTCATTTACGAACTCGACCTCACTTTCTACGTCCTAAGCACGCCACAAAAACAACTTGATATCTCTTTTCGTTTTTGAGTTATTGTGCTTACTCACAGACAGGCAGACAGACGGACGGACGGACGGATTGACGGACAGACAACCGGAAATGGACTAATTACGTGATTCTATGAACACTTATACCAAAATTTTATTCGTAGCATCAGTATTTTTAAGCGTTACAATTTTGGGACTAAACTTAATATTCTTTGATATATTTCACATATACATGGTATAAAAAATCATAATATTCACCCATGAGAAAAATTCATTTTTTAACAAGTGACAATAAAACATGTTATGCATAATTAATACTTAATTTTTTTTTAAATAAATCAATAAAAATTTTAAATAAATGCAAAAAATAAAGACCCGTTAAATTAAAAGCATATGTGTACTCACACAAGTGAAAATTAAAATTTGTTTCAATATTGAAAATAAAATCGATGAGAAAAAATATACGTGACATTCTTTTAAAATACATTTTTATTGAATTTGTATGATGTCATAGAAATTGGTTTTAGTTAAATTTTGTGTGTTTCCTGTAAATGTATAATATCTGTTTAATATTCTATTATCGATTTATCTATTATTACTGTAAATAGACATGAATAGTTACATGAATGAATGTATTACGTGATCTATTTTTAATTTAAATTAATTATCGAAGTATTTTTTACTTTAATATTTTCTCTTTGAAAAATTTGGAATCACTATTTTATTTTTGGTAAACTACCCTTCTTTTCTATAAGTTGGCGAAATGTTACTAAGAAAAGTTACTCGCAATTAACAATTATGACTCTATACAAAATATCAAGAAGATCCGTGTACTTTAATTATAGCATTATTTTCTATTTGAACAAAAGCTCTAAAAAGTAAGAAAGAAAGTAATATAATAAATCAATTAACATGTACTATTCGATGGTGTATTTTTTTGTGGACTAGTTTAGAAAATTAAAAAGAAAATTTATTTTCTCGGATAAACATTCATTAAGAATGGAATTGTCAAAGTTGGAAAGATCTTCTTGATATTTTGTATAGAGTCATAATTGTTAATTTTGAGTAACTGTTTTTAGTAATATTTTGTCAATTTTTAAAAACGAAGGATAGTCTACCCAAAAAAAAAGGTGATACCAAATTTTTGGCTACCCTGTACATTATTTAGAAGTTTTAAATATTCCTACATACTTTTCATAATAAGCAAAACTTCTTATAAAAAATGACTTTTTTTCTTAAAATGCAAAATAAGAAAATTTACAAGTATAGTTACCTCTATCCGGGGACACACTGTATATATACTTAACAACATCATGTCAAAAAAGTTTAAAAAAATTATTATAAGCAAAATATTAAAAATTTTTTAACTCTTTTAAAAAACCTAGACATTTTCTCTCCGTTGAACTTCGATACAGTGCATCAGTTTATATTCTCGTAGAAAATAGGACTAACTAAAAAACATTAAGACCTAAATAAAACTACCATAATATTATAGTTTGTGGACGTACCAAAAGAATGGATGGATGGAATATTTCTCATATTACAATAAAAGATGAAGAAGACCTAGATGAATTCATATATTATTAAAATAATAATATGTTTATATCTACTGTGTCTCTATATAGTAAAGGATGATCAAATAAGAGTTATACAATTTCAAATTGAAAAAACAAAACGGTGTAAGATATCAATGGGATTATCTTTTATGTTAGACTCAGTCATGGACGAGTAATTTTAAGTCGAAGCCACCATTGTTATAACTTTATTGTGTGTCATAAACTCTATTCTGTGTCTCTTTATCCAAATCCTCATTGCTCATAGAGGAGGAAGCGAGACGGGAATACGAATCTTCTACCTATCTGAGTTTCTCTAATAGTAATGAGATAGGTAGAAAAAAATATCTCTCTGTCTTACTCGTATTTTAGGTTGTCGCTGGTTAGGTTGTCACTGTCTTACTCGTATTTTAAGTGAAGAGTCCGAGGGACTTCTCTGAGTCACATTCGCCCATGCCTGTGTTAAACATTATATTATATGGAATTTTAAAAGCTTTTATTTAACTTCACTTGTATGTCCTGTAATATTGCAATGAAAATTTGATCCACTTCCCGATTTTTGTTTGAGCTGAAGTTTCGCATGCTTATGTAAATCAAATGACAATTCATATCTGTGGTAACTTTCTACTTTTTGGTACAATAAAAGTTTGTCTTTTAAAAATAAATCATATTGATATCGTATATCGTTTTGATTTTAATTCAAATTAACAATGTATATAAGACCAAGTTGATCATTCTGTATCTAAGCGCACATATACAACAGATATTTTTGTTCCAATTATTTTTATGAATATTATAATAATCTACTTCTCAAGTCGTCTTCTAGACAACCTGAACAGTGTGTTAATAAACATATAAAAACAATAAATTGTAACATAAACAATTATATATATATAGTTAGTTTTAAATAATATTTATAAATAAATAATGTAATAAAATAATGAATGTTCTTAAATTATAACTTGTCAGAAAAAAATTATCTACGACCTTGAGTTTTGTGGAAGTTAGACTGAGGTATTACATATATATATGGTGTTTATTTGATATCAATAATTTTTGTAGCTTCATATTTAAGGATGTACGCACGCCAGGGCAATTTTGGATAAAAGACTTGATTTTTTAATATAAGTTGAACTAAGTCTAAATTAATTCTGAAAATTTTAGGGGGGTTGTCGGATTATTTAAATAAATCAATGATTTTAAAAGTAGGCATATTGAACATTGGTTTTATGGGAAAATGGTAGATGAATGATATGTTTTCATAGATTGCTTCTAAACTTGCCAGTGGAAAATAAAAGAAAAGCTATTTAAATTAAAGTTAAAACCTAAATTATTGAAAAAAAAACCGTTGTGACCAAGTAATTAAGGATGTATGAGCACGTTAGTGGGGACCCAAATTTAAAAAAATGTATGTTTTCAATTTTGATGTTGAATTATGTTATAACTTGACAATATAAGACAAAAAGTAAGAATCAAATTTTTCGATATCTGGAGTGACTTTCAAAATATAAAAAATTGAAAATTATAAAAAATTTTTGTACCATTACTTTTAAGTATTTTGAGAGTGGTAGGCTTTTCAAAAAGTTCACGAGAATGTTTACTGCACAATATTTCGTCAAGAAAATCATCAATCAAAAATCTTTGTTATCTATTCGAGTCATCGCTATACGTCTTATATTTTTTATAACAGGTTTCTTTGGCGTAGCTAGGGGGGTGAGCAAAGGTGGACAATGCACACTCGCAGTTTATTACCCATCCTAGAAAGGTAGGATGTTTCTCGATTAATTGATTTATCGAAACTATGAAAAATGAAAGAAATTGAAAACCAAATATTTAAATGAGAATGTAATATATTATTTAAAATTCAAATCAATTTTTTAGAATTAAAAAACAACTTCAAGATCTTTACTTTAAGTTTCAACTTTAAGAATGAATATTCGATTAATATTTATATTAAGAAAGATAATTAATTGTAGAGAGCTTTACTTTGTGGAACTCCATAATTAGGATAAGAAATAAAATTTCCAATTTACTTTGCTTAGCCCACTTTTATTTTTAATATTTTAAATCATTAAACTATTAAAAAATAAAAGTGGACTAAGCAAAGTAAATTGGAAATTTTATTTCTTATCCTAATTAAGAAAGATATTAAATTCAAAATATTATGAAAATTATAGATTAAAAGTTTTATATCCCAAAAAAGATCATTTTTTAGGCACTGAGAATATTTTGGTGCCCGTTGACGGTTTTCTCACTCTCTACGCTCTAAGAAAATTCCCTAAGCTGATGACAGATTCATAACTAATATGCGAAACTAGAAAACTTTAAAATATTAAGCTGCACTTTATGAAAAAAAAAAAAAAAACGAATAATGATAGAAGATTTGTTTTTCGAAAACGAAGTGACCTTGAAACCTATACAAGCTTTTTATTTATTTCCTAACATCATATAAAACTATAAATTAAAAGTAATTATTAATACCAGATAATATATATTAATCATTAATCAAATTAAAATTATGGTATTTTATCTTAAAAAAAGTAAAAAAAAATTAAAATTGGCATCAAATATCTGTGTACTGAAAATTAATAGTCCGTGAAATTAATCATAAGATACAGATTCCATTTTTTTTCTTATTTATATTTTTTTATACTGAATATCTTAAAGAAGACCGTGAGCCCATAATGAAGTGAAATTTCCATGACTCATTTTGCTTATTTTTTTAAGGATTATTAAAGGTATGTTTGGTAAACAAGTTTGGTAAACAAGACTATGGCTTAAGTGTCGAATTTATTGAAATCGTGTCACAGTGTCCCCGTCGTCTCCGGGAGTTTTCTGGGAAATTCGTAATATAATCGGTCCATACTCGTTACTTGGGAGTTTTGGATTCGCTGAACATGGGCGCCAGACACCTCGGAGAGCAATTCTGTAGCAATATTCGTGTTCAGCGACCCCAAAAACCCCCTTGTAACAAATATCATTTTCATAATTATTAACCCAATTGTGAATTTAGTATATTTACGATCAATTTAAAAAGCAATTATAAAATACATATTATTAATGCAAATTGCTTATTTTAATTTCTCAGAAATCAATTTATCAACCGGCTCAGTGGTCGAGTGGTCTAAGGCGTTAGTCTTTGACCGTTTGGCTACTGACAGGCAGCGGCAGTGTGAACAATTATAATTAATAGGGATGCAGAATTGATCACATTGTCGTCGCTTGGATAAGAACGAAGTAAACGAATCCACCCACATCAAAATGTAATTGTAAATATGTATTTAGTTAAATAAATAAAGATTAACAAATATTGATGTGGGTGGCCCCTGTTATAAGGCGTATATGTCAGAGAAACGGAGTTAGACTCCATTATTATTATTATAAATCAATTTAGATCACAAAATTTCCTGAAACTCACCTTTATCAATTGTAAAAAGAATCATGGAATCAAATTGGTTTCATTATTATGAGTTCACGGTCTTTATTGCATACATTTTTATAAACAATAAATTATAAAGTAATTTATCAATATTATTAACTAGATTTCAAATAAACATTTTTATTTTCAATATAACAGCTCTCTGTTATTTAAAAGTATAGTTAAAGTAGCTGGCGAAAAAAAAATTTGTTATATATTTAGCCCATTTTTATATGCATTTAAATTACTTTATATGTATGGAGTGATTTTAAATTATTGATGAATATAAAACATATGATTAATAATGCACTTGTATTTATTTAATTATTTTGTATACTTTATTGTTCATAAGGCTTTGAGTCACGTACTTATCGCATTTGGAGTGTGTAATGGAAAAGGATAAAATTCTAAGAAAAATGGAAGATCGGATTACTGGAATTTATATTAAGCAAAAACAGTATTCGAATTTTCATGAATGTAGACGAAAAATAAGATTAAAATTTGTCGATACCAGCCTTGATTTTCGAAATATCAAAAACTAAATAATTAAACAAAATTTTCAATTTTCGATAATTTGAAAATAACTTCAGATATCGAAAATTGTATTCTTACTTTTCGTCTTTGGCGTAGCTCGCTTGGAGGGGTAGTGTATCAAAATTAGTTAGAGGGCCCAAATTAAGGATAAAGAATTCTCATAAATGAAACAAAAATGTTTGCATTAAATTAAATTAAATATTTATTGATTATAAGTTATCACTTTCTCTTAGAAATTCAGCTAGCCAAACAATTCAAATTAAATATATACTTTTTTTAATCTTTTTTTCGGCAAATTGATTTATTTAATCATAGCTGAAGATGATTTCAGTTTTTCAAAAATTTCTGCCTCTATATACAGTAGTGACAAGTCTGATAGCCTTTCCTGTTCCATCGAAATCCTAAGGTCCCGGAAAACCGGATGCCTATTGAATTTTATCAGCAATAATTCCATGAATTCTTTAATGGAATGGATTTTTTGAATTTCAAATTTTAAGCATATTTTTAGAGCAACTAATGGTTTATAACATTTTACTAATTTTGGCTTACACACGTTAGGGGCTTCTGTAGCCCGGGGGCCCCGTATCGTTGATCCGGCTGATACGGCGGTAGCTACGTCCCTGCTTATATTGTCAAGTTGTAACATACATATTTTTTTAAATTTGTGTCCCCACTACTGTGTTCATGTATCCTTAATTAGTCGTTCACAATAGATTTTTCTTATTTTCAATGATTTATAAAGGTACTAATTTTAGAGAAATCTATGAAAACATATCATCCATCTACCAATTTACCATAAAATCAATGTTAAATATGCCTAATTTTGAAGTCATTTATTTATTTAAATAATCGGGTACCCCCTTCTAAAATTTTCAGAATTGATTTTAGACTTAGTCCAACTTCATATAAAAAATCAATCTTTTTTTAATTTAATTTACATCCTTAGTCTTTTTTTCTCCCTAAAGATTATTAATATTTGTCCCTAGCGACAAATATTTCAAAGGTTGAAAGTAAAAATTACAAACAAAACCTGAATTATGGAAGCAGCTTTCTTTAAAAAAAATTATCTTCTGGTTTATTGATTAGTAGCAACCATATAGTGATAAAATTTTAGTCTATATTTTTTCAAAGGAGATTTCAGTTTCAATCTAGATATTCTGCTCCAATCAATATTTTCCAATCACTCAGTTATAAATTCACCAATCGCAACGAACCGTAAAGATTTATATTTTTTTCATATTTGAATTAATTTATTACTTAAAGGTGCTTGTATACGATTCGAAGTTTCGATATGAAACTTTTATAAAACCGAATTTTTCAGACTGAATAAGTCGCATATTGTATATTCATTTCATTGTCGATATCTAATGTGAATTAATTTCACCTTTCAAGTCCAGAAGTGCTTAGAAGTACTTCTAAATAGGAAAAGTTGGTTCTGCATTCGCTCTACTACTCTTTTCGTTTCATTGATTGTTTCAAATAAGAAATCATTGACATAATATCAGATTTCTCCAGAATTTGTTAGTGATATCTTTTCTTTTCTAAGATGCGCTTGGTATGGGAGGTTATTAGCAGATGTACAATAATTAATTTGTAGCAGTTGAGAAGAGAACTTTAACACAAATTTTTTAAAGATTTAATTGCTAAAGAGTTTTTTTAGAGAACCACAATTTTAAATTAAAATAAAACAAACAAATACATTTCTAATATCAATGAAACTGGCTTTATTTGAAAGATAATTTTATGGGGTTCATGTTTTAATATAATTTTACCCATATGGCCGCGTATTTGGCGCAATCTCGTTTTTCAATTTTCACACATTTTTTGGAACAATATGAAATATTCATGTATTTTTTTTTATATTTTTAATTCATTGTTTACACCAGTCATTAAAGTTAAGGAAGTAAATATTTTGAACCAATCCCTATTGTTCAATCGTCTCTAGTTAATTATTGGCGTAGATAGGTGATTTGACATATCCCCGAAAAAAGTGAAATTAATAAGAAATTTCATAAATTTGCATACAAATATTTAATAAAATAAAAAAATTTCACCATTTTTTGGCCCTGGTGTGAAAATTAGACGTCTAGCAGAGCCTTTACCAAAAACTTGTATTTCACACACAAAAAATGGAAGTATAACAAAAAAAAAAAAAGATTGTAATATTTATTTTACAAGAGTTTTAACAAACAAACTGTGAAATTAATAAATAAAATGTAGGTATATATGAAGAAAAACAGAGTGATTCGATTGTTGACAACAGAACAATAGACATATAAATTTTTCTTACAATCAAACACAGTAGTATAACCTTCACAAAACCTACAAAAGCAAAGAAGAAAAAAAAATTAACAACACGAAACAAGAAGAAATATTTCATTTTATTATATTTGCATTGCACGGATGGATCATTCATGTTTATAAAAATTAAAATATTTATCACAGTAACCTATTTTTCTTTTAATATATTAATATTTATTAGATCAGAATAAACTCAGATGGGAGTATTCGTTGTGGGCGTAGTCATGGTAGGGACAATAAAAACTATTCCAGCGCTTCCAGTGAACAATTTTGGCGATAAAGGACGCTGTTATGACTAATTTGCAATTCTTTACATGTTAATGTTATTGAAAATATCAAATTAAAATAATTGAAAAACACTAATTAATTAAACTTAATACATTAAAAATTGTGAAAATAAGAAATCAAATTGAACAAATATTATTTTTCAAATGTAAATTATCATAATTATTTATTTAAATTTGTGAGATAATAATATTAAATTTGCAATGTAACTCATAAATGCAATCCATACAATTATATATGCATCCATACAATTCTATATAATTAAAGTAGTGTATCGTTACCATGGAAATGCCTCCAATAAAACTCACACACGGTGCGAATACTCAGATAAGGACACTCAGAAAAATAACTGAATAAAAATATTTGAAGACTTACGTTTCAAATTGTGAGTCTGGATTGTCATAGAATTGAAGAAAAATAGACGAAAATTAAGATTAAAAAAATTTTTGGGTCAAATTAATGCTCTGGAAAATTATTTTTATCCAAATCTAAAACTACTGGATTTTTTCCCGTTTTTTTGCAATTGTATACTAAAGGGAAAAGAATCAAGAAAATATCAAAAATTTATTTTCATTTTCTAAAACAATCATTTCGAAATTTTTTCTTTAAATTAGTGTCATATGATTCAGAATATAAAAAAAAATTATGAACGTACAAAAACTTTTTTTTTTTGATAACATTGAAACTAATTATAAACTTTATCAAAATAATTATCAGAAATATGCCACTCTCTAAAATTACTTCGAATGACGTTGAAGGTTTTTTTAACATACTGATAAAAACTTTATTAAGTCGAAGGTTAACGGAAATTATTCAAAAAGAATTTTATATACAAAGAATTAGCGTCTTTTTATTTTTTTAATTCGAAGCAATTAAAGAACCAAAAAGTACGCAGTTTTTTTAGATTATTAGAAATTAATTTCTGCGAGTGTCCTCTGTCTGTGTCTGTATGTCCTCTGGCAGGCTTTGTCCGTGGTTTTTTCCCGTTTATTGAAAATTAAAAGAATAGGGGATATGGGGTTTTTTTATCACTTCACATGAAGAATTCTCCCTGAACGTGCAGAAAAGTGAAGTCGGTTTTTAAAAATCCTTATTAGTATGCAAGATGTGAACGTTTAAAATTCCTAATTAAACAAAGATATAGTGACGTCATCAGAAGAGAAAGATATAGTGACGTCATACGTGGGTATTGCCATAGAGATTACATATAAAATTTTGTTTTGCTAAAAGGAGATGGGCTATCTTTGATTGCTTATTAACTTTTTAGTTTTTTAATAAATTTTAATTTTATTTTGAAAATTTGTCATAGTTTCAAGTCTAGTTTTACATTTTTATGCGTAATGTAGCCAATTCGACATCAGAATTTTCCCCTATGTAGGCGTTAACAACATTAAGCTGTAAATAAGCATATTTCCTAAATTGTTTTCAATTTTCATTGGTTGTTGAGATATGCAACGTAGTAAAAGTTTAAGAAAATTCGAAATTTGATTTTTAGCTTAATGTTGAAAAAAAACGCAAACATGCATAGACATACACATACATTCTCCCAAGATCAAGCTTAGGGCAGAATGCCATGTGGAGCATCTCAATCTCGGAAACAAATTTAGTTGCCAAATTCAAGACTCTTTTACTTACGGTAAGAAAGATTTCCCGTGTATGATCACCTTTTTCAAAGCATTGGAATTAATGACTCTTAGCCTTTTATGAGACATTTTTAACCCCCGACGCAAAAACGAGGGTGCTATAAGTTCAAAAGCTGTTTGTGTGTGGGTAGTCTGTTATTCTATGTGCTTGATCTTGGTATCGTAGCTCCTAAACGGATGAACCGATTTCGATTCTTTGTTTTGTTTGAAAGGTAGTTAATTGAAGAGTGTTCTTAATCCTGAACACTTCACACTTCGACGTGGCTCAAAACTGTGGCTGAACTGATTTTCACTTACAGTTTTATAATGTACCTACACATCATGTCTCTTTATTTTATACTCTCTTCCATATCCTCTTGCACCAGGGATTAAAAATAAATAAAAGAAGCTTAGAAGTGGGTTGTATATGGTGTCAAAATTTGAGCTCACAATATTGGGTTACTTTAGCCTTTTGGCCTTTTTAAAATCTTTTAAAAGTTATATTATTCTATACGATTTAACTTACGATTAGAACCCTCTTCACCCCAATGACATAGGGGATAAAACTAAAAAGTTCCGCTTTAAAATATATAAATCCTTTTTTGCAAACCACCATTGCAAAAAACCGCAAGTCAATACACCCAGCAAACAATTTTTTCGTAAGAAAAAGATTCGTTTACTATACTAACTAAGATGATCAGGAAAAAAACTTCCGTTAATTATTCAACAGGTATTCAACGTCTCATTAAAATTATTCGAAGGTGGAAAATTACTGATTTGCGCTAAATTTTTATCAGTTGACTAACAAGTTGACTAAGGTAAGGAGGTCTTCTACTTAGTTGGAGGTTTATAGCATGTGACATATACATGTGAATTAATGTGAGAATTTTTTAATTATGCTTAACTTTGATGATGTGATAATCATATTTATATCTAATTGTTATACAAGTTTTTTTTTCTTTTTTTAATTTTTACACTGTAAAATAAAATGAGTTGATATAATTTACTGTAACAATGCTTTTATTATTTATTATAGAGAAAGGATTCTTATGATTTTGGCATTTTTATCAACACAAAAAAACTGTAAAATTACTTGAAAAAGTTTTTTTGTAAGATTAATCGAACAGTCCACTATAATTTTACAGTACTTTCTAAATTTTTTAACAGAAAATTAAAATTTTGATTCTGTAAATTAATAAAATTTAAATAGTATCTAAGATCACTGTGATCTAAGTCTAAGATTCGATATAATCGAATCGATCTTCACCTATTTGATAACCAGATGAGACAGATTTTTTATGAAATTTTTTTGATTTTTAAACACTCCTTTCACAGTTTATCTATCGAAAAGTGTTCATGTCTATTTTTAATTAAATTATTTTTAATTAATTTTTTGCATGAATTGTTTTTTCAGGCAAGCTTAAACTATTATTTTTGCAATTAAATTATCTTTCTTTTATTAAAACCGATTTTGATTTATTAACAGATCGATGTGACAAAGAATAATTTGAACAAAAAAGTATCATAAATTTAAATAATAAGCTTATTAGGTTTACGGTAACTACGGGAGCAGAATTCCGTCGAGCTAGTTTAAGTATATTTCAAAAAAGATTTTAGTATACTCATAAACATTTGATTTCTATTTTTTTTTATGAGAATTGGCTCACATGTAATTGTTTAAATGTCTACAATAAAAATATGCATAAAAATGTGAATGAAAACTTAACTGTTTACATTAATATAAACAAATGATATTATATAATAAAATAAATATTTCAAATATTTGATTTTTTTTATATTTTAATTCAAGTTTAAAACAACTACAAAAGAATAAAATATGTTTATTTTTATAAAACCGTTTGTTTTATTTATCTTCGTAGTAATCGCGTTATTATACAAAGTATATATGTAATATGCAAGGTATATTAAGTTTAGTTCCAAGTTTGTAACGCTTAAAAATATTGAGGCTACGAAAAAAATTTTGGTATAGGTGTTCATAGAATCATCTAATTAGTCCGTTTTCGGTTGTCCGCCCGTCCGTCCGTCTGTCAACACGATAACTCAGGACGAGTTCGGAAATAAGCAACATAAAAAGTGAGATCGAGTTCGGAAATAAGCAACATAGGCCCATTGGGTCTTGAGTCCGTAGGACCCCTCTTGTAAACCGTTAGAGATAGAACAAAAGTTTAAATGTAAAAAATGTTTCTTATAAAAAACTAAACAATTTTTGTTTGAAACATTCTTGCATAAACAGCAAGGTTTATTCGTGAGGACGCAAATTATATAGTATGTATTATAAGGGAATATCAGCTATGTATATGTGACATGTATATGTGTAACGTGATAGAGTTATCAACACTGTCTATACATGGTATTTCAACAATTAACTCAGTCAATTGTTTGTTTGACTTGTTTATTATATTATTAAGTCCAAGAGAAGGTCATATGTGTTTTTTGGCAGCCCTTTAATATTTTTTGTCGTATTAATCGACTTTGGTTGTATTTGGCAAAGTCTCTACCAAAGGTTTACGAATTTGAAATCATTGCCATACAAATTTTCCCTTCAAATCAAGGGTCAGATATCGTTCATATAGAAGAAAATGGGTTAAGCATTTAGGGTAACCATTAAAAAGTGAAATTTTAACATAGGTACATTTTCGAGAATGTTGCCCCACCTTCTATAGATTAAAAAGTAAACAACTTCTACTTTTATAAAATATCGTGTATTGTATAAAAATTCCGTACATTGCGTTAAAATTATAAAAAAAAGTCTTAAGGACGTTCCCAAAAAAATGATTTTATGCAAATATTTGAGGCTTAATACGTTTCAAATTTTGAACTTGGAAAAGTTAGACGAAAATTAAGAGTCAAATTTTTTCAATATATGCCATAGTTTCTGAAATATTGATGTCTAAAGATTAAAAATTTAATTTTATCACTTTAAATGTATTTTATGGAAAAACGAGTGCCGCTTGTTACAAATTTCTTTATGGTAAAATATTTGTCATATTTTTGATTAATGAATATTAGTTTTCCAAATTAATTTTCTGAAAATAAGCCTTGTTACATAATAAAGTATACTTTTAAAAGCAAATCAATATAGCATTTATATGTTAAAAACGCAAATTTTAACAGCTCAAATCTAGAAATTGAACACCATAAGGGGTATTAAATAATGAAGAATGCATAGCATATACACAATTTGAAGATGATTCTAGGAAAACGTGATATTTTGGGAACGTTTCTAATTAAAAGTTCACGAAAATTCCGCCAAGACGGGAAGAGTTAAAAGATTATATTAAATAAATACTTACAAATTAAAATTTTTATTTTGGTTTTATAAAAAAAAACAGTGAGAGGTGTCGTGGGGTATGAAACCTGGTATGAAATATATTCCATTCGTACCTTGGTACTTATTAATTTTAAAAATCAAATACTTGTTTGATTCTTTAAATAATTTCATTTTATAGCTACTTTTAGCTTTTACTACATAAATTAATTGTAATAATAGTTTAAAAAAGACATACTTTTGATTTAGTAGTGAACCCAATGTGTTCGTAGATACATTGGTTTGATCAGGATATTTATGGCAAAACATAAAAATATCCTTGTACTTACTTTTAATTATCTTTGTTATCTTTAACTTCTGATAACTTTCACAACTCAGTTTTTTTAAATGATAAAACAAAAAATTTCACAATCGCTGAATCGTTTGAAAAAGTTTCCTAGGTGACCTAGATGAAAATGGCCGATTTTTGGTGTCGTTTTTACGTCCCAATCAGCAAACAAATCGGGACGATAACGTGCGAAATGTGTACTGTAAAATTGCAGTGTTCTGTACGATTATTAAGATAGGTTTTTAATCGATCGCATCTTGAACTATGATGACATCCACATAATATAAGAATATGGAAGTACGTATGAGTATTTCACATAAAGACAATAATTGGTACAATTGTAATAAGTTGTTAGTTATACAATTTACCTATGTTTCATAAAAATTTAGTATTATGTGAACAACATAATTATAATTATTCTTGTCTGCACTTCGTGGTTTATTAACGGTGTGGTGTGAGATTTTATTTTATATTTCTAGATTTTATTTTATATATTAAATTTAAAAAAAAAAAAACAACTTTAATCATGAGTATATCAAACCATTATGATGCTATATCGGTTTTGTGGTTTTTTGTTTAATAATTTAAATTTAATAAAGTTATTAGATATATTGTGTATTTACAAAATAGTTTATACATAAAGAATGATCAAATAAGATCTATACATTTTTCAAATGATATAAAAACAAAACGGTATAACATATCAATATGATTTTTTTGGGTTAAATTTTAGACAGTAAATTATGCCATTTTTATTTAGATAATAAAAAAACTTTTATAAAAAAAAACCGACTTCACAAAAACTATTCCAAAACAAATTAATATGCACTAAAAAGTAAAAAAATAATTGCGAATTCTTCTTAATAACAAGCAATAAAATATTTTTTAGTTCTCCTAAGTAAAATGAAATAGAAAATATTAGAATACTTAAAAGTCAATCAAATTATTACGATAATATAATGTAGCTAAAATTATTGCTATTTTTGGAGTCAGTGTCAGCCAAGGAAACAACTGTGCAAACAGATTGCTATATCAACTTGGCTGACACTGACTTCAAAAATAGCAATAATTTTAGCTACATCATATTATCGTAATAATTTGATTGACTTTTAAGGAGTCTAATATTTTTTATTTCATTTTACTTAGCAGAACTCTAAAAAATATTTTATTGCTTGTTATTAAGAAGAATTCGCAATTATTTTTTACTTTTTAGTGCATATTAATTTGTTTTGGAATAGTTTTTATATGGTTAAAAGTTTTTTATTTTTAGTGAGTCTGAAGTAAACGACCTCGCCGTTAAAAAGCGACTTTAAATTAAAAAAAAAAAACTAAATGTCACTAAAAAAAGAATCATCGAAATCGGCTGGCGTGTTTTTGAATTATTCGTCCATTTGTCGCGCACATACTTAGTGAAAATTTAAGACTTAAATGGTTTTCTCATAGATGGCATTGCCAGAACTAGACCAAATTGAAATGGGACCACACGAGAAGCACCAGCTTTCAAATAGAATCATCAAAATCGGTTTAGCCAATCGAAAGGTCTGAGGTAAGAATCATTAAACAAAAAACAGTCGAATTGAGAACCTCCTCCTTTTTTGTTTGAAATCGGTTAAAAATGATTTCATGTACTTAAATGACCGCCACTTAGACGTACAAGAAGGGTATTTTTGTGGATTCTTCGTAGGTTTTCTCAATTTCAAATAACAATTTCAAGTGACAATTTCTCAGTTGCGTAGCACCGAAAGGGTATACGGTGCCGTGCATTGAGGCCTCCAAGCTAAGCAGGCTCTCGAACCCTGACCATCAAACTTCGTATTTAACTAGCAAAAATTCCCCCACATTCGGAATGTCAACAGTTCATTTTTTGATTAAATGGTTTCGTGAATAAGCAAAATTGTCGTTTTGGATTTAAGAATACTGTTAATTTATTTCAAATTCAAAATTTACAATACCATTTTGATCACCCTATATAATTATTTTATAAAAACGTATGTATTATAACTGTTTTACTGTATTTAAAAAACAATTTCTTTGTAAATATATTCAAGTTCAAGTTCAATCAAGTAGGAAATGCATTATCTCCTTTTCGATTCAATATTGAAAAAAATCCATCTTCTGGTATTTCAAAATGAATCTTTGTATCATCTCATTCATTTAGGAAGAAGTTACAAGAATGTTGCTTAATATTTTGTTACATCCTAAAAAATGTAAAAATGTTAACACCATTTATTAGTTTTTTTTGAGTTTTATATTTTTGATCGTTTTGAAAAAAAATCATTTTGCAAAATATACAAAAAAAAATTCAATCGTTAATTAAATCGTTATTTTCCAAAGTAAACGTTATTGGGAATTGTCAGAGTAGGCTGAAAAATGTATTTTACAGATTTTTTGGAGTCATTGATGTGAATGGAGTTAAAATCTTTTGAACCAATTATTTGAACTATAGACTGGCCTATTTATGTAATATCGAATTTCACGTTCATTTTCGTATTTTGATTAAAAAATAAAGTTATTTTTTTTAAGAATTAAAATAATTATTTTTATTTATATTTTTTTTATAAGCAATAAATTAAAATACTTAGAGATTAAAACATCATAATATTGATTAACTATAAACTAATCATCTACACATTTATCTAATATTCAATCTATAGGGTAAGATTTAGTGCCTAGAGTCCAGTAGTAAATGTACCTTGATAATCCAGTACGAATTGGCGCATAAGCACAAAACAATTATTCCACCTCGTTTTCTTATACGATTCTCCTAAATTTTCCTATTGATGATATAAAAGCATGTTGCCAGGTCGAAAAAGAAGCAAAAATTTGTTATGCCACGAGCAAACGTTTTTAAGACAATTTGGACAATTTAAAACAAATATGTACTTTGCAAATTTTCTCTAAAACTAATAGTGCCAGACATGCGAAAATGGCCACTTTCAATACTGAAAAATATTATGAAAATCCAAAAATTTTAATGTTGCCAAACTTCTTAATTATACTTCAAACATCTCTATATACAAAATTTTACAATCATATTCTTTTTTTGTGGGTAATCAAGTATATGTAGGCGTAGGATTTAGGAAATAATAGACCCGGAAAAAATAGGCCGAAAAGAATTTCTGTAATAGTGTCCCATTTTTGAACGCAAGGGTTAAAAACTTCAACCCATATTACTCTGGGTCTATCAAATTTTCGGACCATTTTTCGGGGTCTAATTATTCGGACCTATTTTTTCCGATTACCATAGGCGAAGTATAATTGGATAAAAGAAGTCTCATTCATTCCTAACCATTAAAAATGCCAGTCGAATCTGTTTCTGGACGCTGAGAGTACTTAGTCAACGCCAATAAGACACCTATGACCGAAACCTGCAGGTTCTCATTGTTGCAATCACGTACAATGTTACAGAAAATACCTTAAGGTGCAATCGGTAGGGGTAATCTTAGATACATTAAGGTATGCTCCATTGTACATGAAGTGTGAACCATGGTCCAACTTCCTGTACAATGGCTCACACGTTTTTATCGATGCTTGTTTAATAATTTCGAAGTTCTTCATAACGATATTTAAATAAAAATGCTTTTAGACATAAACGTAAATTTTGATTCATGGTACAACACCTTCCCCTAATAAAAAATATTATAATATTTATCTATAAATATTATAATATACACCTAGAAGGTGTTAGATTTAATGTCATAGACCTGTAATACTATAGTAGCTAAAAGTAAGCTACATATATTACTAGCGACCCGTCTCGGATCCGAACGGAAAAACGAAAAAAAAAGAAATTTTTACATACCCAAGTAGAGATCAAAAAGTACCCGGTTGACCCTTAAGTAGGCATACATCAATCTAAAAATATTTAGGGGAAAAGCACACAATGTTCTCAAGCTAAGGTTTTGTTTTGTTGTTTTGTTAATGCTTTGAGACGACGCAAGGTTGAAAAGGAGCGTTCATTCGTCGCTGTTGTGGCAGACAAAACTGCCAGAATGCGAAGCATATGGTAGACATTCGGAAACGCATCTTTGTTGAAAATATCGAGTGCTTGGAGTCAATTTTTGACACCCACAAATTGAGACAAGCAAAGTTTGAGAAAATATTGCAATAATTTGAAAATCGATCTATAATCTTCAACTGAATCAGTCTGTACATTCAAGCGTTAAGTCTGTTATGACGCGAATCTTGGTTTCCGCAATTCTATGTTGTATTCACCGCAGATATCGCTCATGGTTTTGAAAATTTTCCTGAACTCCTCTCCAGTGTTTTCTCCCCTTTCAATCAAAATATATTTCGCAGCATCAGCCAGTTCGATAGCTTTGTCAAGATCCAGGTTTCTGTTTGAAGTATTCAAGGATAAAGTCAAAGAGTTTACCGAGCTCAAAATATGCATGGATATCTGATTCGTTAGTGGAAATGCGTCTCATAAATGGTTGCATTTATAGGACTATATTGTTAAATCAAAATTTATGTGGACAGATTCTCAATGGGAGAGGTTTTGACCCCCAAAACCCCTCCCGTGCGCACGGGCTTGCGTGCATATACTTCAAAACTTTTTGACAAAAAATTATCGGAGCAACATTCTTAACTTCGACAGGCAATATCCGTAGCATAAGAGGAGTTAGCAAATAAACAACAGCCAGACAGACGCGGACAGAGACTTTCTTTTATACTATGTATAGATTACAAAAGGTAATGGTGTAAGTTACAATTTGCCCATGATACATCAAGATTATATATATACTACACCTACCTTTATACATTAGTTCAGGTGTATATATATATATATCAGATGTATGTGTATGTAATATTCAAACAACCTTGCAAGGTCGTATACATCTTTAGTTCTATGCTCTCTGTCATCACAATTATTATGGTTCCGTTCATTTTTGAAGAAATAAATTTATACAAGCAAAATGTATATTCTATGGCATTTATTACTACGAGCTATTAATATTTATCAAAAAAAATTATCAAAACCTACCACTTAGAAATGAAATACATGATTATAACACTCGTCATAATAATGATTTGCATATTGCAAACTATAGATTGCAAAAGTTCAAAAACTCTCCGGAAATTATTGGAAGTGAATTGTACAATAATCTTCCCGGAGAGTTAAAAAACATAGAGAGCATGCCAAAATTTAAACGTGAGCTGAAGAAGCATATTGTAACGTCGTGCCCATATAGTTTAATTTAATTTATTTAATTTTCATGTTGACTATACCTATGTACGTTTGTATCTTATGGTGAAAATAAATAATAATAATAATAATAATAATAATATTGCTAAGATTGTTAACTGTTTAAATACACTGTATATACTGAAATATAGCGTTCTAATGTGCGTATATTTGATACAATAAAAATGCCATCAGGTGAATTCTTTTAAAACTTTAACATGGCCCGATCTAGCTATTTAGCCGCTCCGGGCAAAAATAATATTTGACATATGCTTGAAAATCGATATTTGACATATTAATTTAATCGAGGAAACGCAAAATATTAGTTTCAAAGGGAGAAATCTTATACTGGCATCGAATTGGATCTAAGTATTCAGATTCAATTAAAATCTCACTTTGATTCATAACGGACAAATATTAGATGAACGCTTTAAATTAAAAAGTTGTTCTTTATAAATACGCAAACATTTTTTTTGTTCGGAACATTTTTTTTGTAAACCAAATAGTTTAGACAGTAATTGATAGCAAAAATCTAGCTTTTTGTGCGTTTCTTCATTCAAATTCAAAACGAACCATCTTTGGATTTATTGGGAAATTTTTTTTCGAAGAGTGCCTAGATTTCGCAGAAACAACTATACGAAATAACAATTTTGATACCAAAAAGTAATTTTGGGTAAAACTTTTCAGTCCGTTTTTGAATAAACTGTGCGGGTTGCTGAAAACTGTTTCGAACAAAAAATATTACTTTTTTAATCAATAACAACTTCCTAATTTAAAGTGTTCATCTACCGATTACCAGTTATGGAGTAGAGTGAGCATGAAAACCGGGATCACGTTTAATGTCTACGTAAGATGTGGTCATATACACCCAAAATTTATGCTTTAAGGTTTTTTATCGATAAAACTTATTTTTCGAGATTCAAGCATGTGTTAACTTAAAAAAGACATTCAGTATACAACCCAAAGAACTAGGTCCAATCTGATGTCAGAACAATGATGTCCCCCATCAAACTCTGCAACTTTTGTTTAAATTATTTTTTGATTGGTTAACTACAAAATGAGATATTTAGGTGTGTATATGAAAATGGGCCACCCTGTACATGATGTGACCATGATACGCTTACTATTCTATGTGTACACAGGTGAGCAATATATGATAGTATTTGTTGTAGCGTTGATAGATTTACTGCACTAACATATTTACTATTTAGAGAATTATATTTTTCTCTTTCTAAGATATAGGATGCTCTCTCTTGTCGTCTGAAATACGCTAAACTAAAAAAAAACGAAATATAATAAAAATTCAGTAAAATATTTGCTATTTTACGCCAGACGATGTTCCAACGGAATGCCATATTTTGTTGTACACTTAACGAATCTTATAAACATATTATAAAGTGTAAAAACTTAATTACAGATATTGACTTTTTTATTAGTTTTATTTTTTAATTTTATTTTTTTAGTTTAATTTTCTTATACATAATTACCATTTTCATTAAACTATAATATTTATATATTCACACATTTATTACTTAAATAATATAAGGTATCACATTTATGTTTATATATCAATCAAAGACTTGAATAAGCAAATATAGTCAAAATTGCTTATAACACCATTGAAAGGACCAACGGTTGGCTTTTGTCCTCTAAGAATAAATCGGTTGGATAAAAGTTTCTAGTGATTAATCATGACATGTAGAAAACAAAACACAAAATTAATTTTTATAAAATATAAGGATTATTATTATTTAAAAAAATAAATTCGTTGACAGCAACCACCAATCAGATGTACTATGAGGGAACTACGTCACGCTATATGAAAGGAAATGGAAGCTTACAATTAAAAAAGTATGTAAACTTACAAATACTTGTAAACTTACATATACAAATATGATTGTATGTCACGGCTTGATGTCATTTAGGACGCCATGACACTCTATACTGTTTTAGAGGTTTATTTGAATTGATTTCTTAAAATACAAAATACATAAGGTGAATAGTATTTTCTTTTTAAATAATACTTTCTTGGTGTAAATCAGATACGAAACGTTATTGATTTCTTAAAATACAAAATGGTGTAAATCAGATACGAAACGTTTAAACCAATTTTTCAAATTTAGGGTAAAAGTATATTATGGTCGTTATAAGCGATATATACAAATTTATATTAGAGTGATTAAGGAATGTTTAAACGCATACATGTCGAACGTTATTGCTGACTAAATCTAATGACAATTGATCGCTATAAGCGATATATGTGGGTAAGATAAAAAATATAGTTATTATGACTTAAAATGCAATTTATATAGATTCAAAATAGTATTACGATGTTGTTTTGTTTGAAAAAGTAGATACATGTAACAAAAATAATAATAGGCATATACGTGCGTTGGTCATTATAGGCATTTATCGGCCTAAAATTTCAATGAAAATTGATCGCTATAGCCAATATGCCGTTTTAACGGATGTTATTTTAGGCGATACATTCATATCAGTGTTTATATAGAGATTCAGTCGAGACCTTTCAATTTTGTCATTATAACCGCTTTGTCGTTGTTTTGGTCTTGAAAAAAACTAAGGCTTAAACTGCAAAGCCGGGGCTAGCTTTGTTCATCACTAGTTTCGAACAAAATGATTCTACCAGAATACATAAACTTCACACCTTTTTATGATCATAAGTTACATCTTTTTGCATAAAAGTTATCAGAGAAAGTTGAAAATATGAAGATACTGCGTTTTTCTTAAGATTTTAGGATTATTTTGCTATGTTCAGGATTCGATACAGAAATTCATAACCAACAAGTTTTTTCGTCTCAATCCGATCAATAGATGCAGAGATTTTTAAGAAAATATCACCAAAGAAAACAATGTAGGGATAAATCGTCCCTTAACCGCGTGCAAAAGGTCGTGCGGATCGTTCCAGAACCGGAAAACTTCTTTCCTCTGTTTTATTTAACGAAAGAAACCTATTTAAATTAGCCTTCCACCCAAAATTTTCCAAATTAGTTGTCAAAATCCGGTAGATTTAGCCCACTAAATGGAAAACGGATATTCTTAAAATAAAGTATTAAGACCACCCCAAACGTATGAAAAATTAATAGAAAATTATATTGAAATCTTGACAATTCAATTGTGTTTGTGTTACAACTTTTCAAAATATGATTGACAGAGATATGAAATTTATGCAGAAAAAAAAAATTAACGGCAATAATTTTGCACGCATTCAAAATTAATAAACACTAAGCTAACATTTTTATTCCATGCTAATATTATTAATAATAATAATAATAACACTTTCAATGTGATGTCGATTTTATATAGCCTGGATAAAAATATCCTCTCACTACGAAAAAACAGGTTATTCTGTTCACGTTTCACGTTTGTTTGACAGCATTAAAATACAAAAACCGTGAACAGTGGAGCTCCGGGTTTTAGGTTTTATTTTCCCCTCATTAAATGCTTCTTATTATTTAATTAATGGTTTCTATTCTATTGTAATTGGATTTTTATTTTTTCATGGCAATTCTTAAATTTTTTACCCTCTAACCCATTTAAGCACATTTAGATGTACGCAAAGCGTTAAAAACTGCGCAAAAATATGTATTTTCGACATAAAAATAACGACAACAGGGCTGAGAAGTTAATACCGCGAAATTTTAAGCTTTTATAATTCATCTAAGGGAGTTTTTAAAGCAGCTGATCTCGAATTTACGACCAATTTGGTTCAATTTTCACCCCCCCCCACTCTTTTAGCTCACATAAGTAGTCCCCTTAAATAAATAGGTAATACTATATTTTAGAAAATTTAAGCTTGTTTAGGCATACAAGTGATTCAATTTTCACTCATTGATTCATTTTAGCTTACATAAGTGAACCACCCAAATATAAAATACCATTTTTGAAAATTTAAGCCTTTTTAAGGCATTGAAGTGGTATAATTTATTAAAGGGATCTACTTATGTCACTTAAAAGAGAAGGGATGAAAATTTAATCAATTTGATCACAAATTCGAGATCAGCAACTTTAAAAAATCCCTTATATGCCTTAAAAAGTGCTTAATTTTCAAAAAATGTTTGCTCATTCACTTCAATAACGCGGAGATTAAAACTAAAAAGTTCCGCTTTCAACCATATAGTTTTTTTTTAGGATAATTTTCTGAGGACAAAACAAAAAACTGCAAGTCAATACACCCAGGGAACAGGTTCAGCTAAATTGACCTTCGATACATAGTGCATATGTCTATATTTTCTTGAGAAATTTGTATGACTAAAAATAAAAGAATTATTATAATAATATTGTAGGGATTATAATATTTTTACTCTAAAAATAGAATCTTTTTTAGAATTTAACATCATGGAATACAAATTATATTAATTATATTAAATTATTTTTACATGTGTAAAAAATTACTTATCTTATTAGAAAACCGGTTGCTTTATTGTAATTATTAATAAATAATAAATATAAAATAAATATTTATTTGTTTTCATAATGCAAAAATTATGTTTTTCTACATTGTATAATTGTTTATAAATATCTTATAAACTATAAAAAAAAATTAATTAATAAAGCTCGTAAAGTTCATTTCAAATAAGGTAATTGAATTTTACTCTTGCATATTTATTAGCGAATCTCCGAGGGAAGTGGAGCTATTGCATTTGTACTGATGATGGAATTTTGAACAAATTTCTTCAAATGTTCATCGGTCCTACCTAATATATGTCAAAAATGACCATCGTTAAAATTTATATACATATATATTTATGTATGCATGTGTGTATGTATACATATATGTATGTATCTAATATGTGTCAGTAACCTCTCTAGTGGTCGCAATTTGAATAAAGTCCGATTTGAATAAAGTTTGGTATCAAAAAGGGTTTTGGTATTTGAAAGGTCGAGTTCGTTAATCCAAAAAATCGACCGATAAACAAGGGTAAGAGTGTGCGCAAAGAACAAAATATTGAATTTTTTTTAAATAAAAAATATTTTTCTATTTTTTGATCAGTTCTAAACAAAAAAGGACTCTGATAATTTTTTCTCAAAACGCTTAGTTTTCGAAATAAGAATTCTTGAAAAATTAAAAATGCAATATTCGATTTTAAGAAATTTTTTTTTTCAATCTCTGAGGGAATTCGCTTAGCTAACGCAACTCCTTCGCTACGAATTTTTTTTACAAACAAGTAGGTACGTTTTCTCTTCTGTATACATAATAGAATATCTGACTGACTGACATATCAACGGACTGTCCAAATTCCTGGGGCTAGGACCATAAAATTTGGATGTGAATTTCTTTGACGCTGTAGATGAGCACCAATGTATATAATATTTATTACAGATCAGGCGAATAGCTACTTTAAGAAGTACGACCGCCAAGGCAAGTTTAGACTTGGGGTTGAAATTATTTGTACCTTATTTTCAACTTTGATGATGAATTTTGTTTTAACTTCCAGAATTTAGACTAAAAATAAGAATTAAATTTGTCAATATTTGCCTTGGTTTTCGAAATATCGAAAGTTAAATCATTAAACAAAATTTTCAATTTTCGATATTTTAAAATTTCCTTCGACTAGTTCTGAAGAAATCTTTGAAAACATTTCATCCATCTAACGTTTGCCTATAAGACCAATATTAAATATTCCTACTTTTGGAGTCATTTATTTATTTAATAATCGGGCAACCCTGCCAAAAATTTTCAAAATTGATTAAGACTTAGTCCAACTTCATATAAAAATGAAGCATTTTATTTAAAATTGCCTTGCTGATCGTACATCCTTAAACCTGTTGAGATTTGCGTTGATGGTAATAGATCATCCTATATATTTTACTCTCGATATTTATTCTAATTTATCAATCAAAAAATAAACAATATATAAATTATAATAATATTGATGGCTGATGGCTGATAGCTGATAGCTGATAGATTGATATGTATCTGTTAGAATATATAATTAAATATGACTTTAGCTATAATTATTGTGTAATTGAATATATCAAATAGTACTTACTGTCTTTAACTAACATATATTCTTTATACAATATATATATATAAGTAATATTTTAAAATTAATTTATAAATAATAAGTTTATTGTACTATATTTATAATTTTACTACTTAATTAAAAAACAATTTATCAAAATAATATATAGTTTTATATCCGTCTGATCTCTGAGCATATACACAGAAAGAAACCAAGTGATATTTGAAAATTAGGTCTATGGGTTGAAAAATTTCAATTTGTATTTAATAATTATCTTTTCATTTCAGAAATATAATTTTTATTTTTGTATACAATAAAAGAAATAATTGAAATCAATTTACAATTTGTTCTATATTATTATAAATTCAATTATTTACAATTACTTTAATTTATTGACCAATCGTAATCAAGATTCCAAGTATATATAGGTACAGTAAAGTCTCGATAATCGATTTGAAAAAAAACATTTTTAAGGTACACACTTCGTCACCATTGGGGATGGATTCGAAATGACATGAAAAATATAAATCCAAAAAAATCCCGCCAAAAAACGCGTCTTTTTTGGCGAGTTTTTTGCAAAATTTTGAAAAAAGATCGTTTTTTGAGAAAATTATTGATTTTTGCTGATGACATTAATTAGAAAAGTTCAAGATAATTCCAAAATACGTATTCTGAGCCAAGACTCGACTTTGTATTTTTAACCATTTTCTAGTTATAAGCAATTGAATTTCTGAAATTAACAAATTTTGAAATGACATTTTTTTCGAATTTGTATTAATAATAGAAACGGGCCTATACTTGTTTTTTTTTTTTTTTAAATTGCTGACAATTCAGGAGGTTAGCGACCAATATGACCCCCCCCCCCAAATATTTTCGAAAAAATTACGTGACAATTTAACTCGGACGAGTATTATTTTAATTAATAATTAGTTTATTAATAAATAACGTTTGAAATTAAGCTTGAAAAATAATTCATAGTTGGAAATTAAGTTTTCTTTTAGAACTCATTATTTGAACTATAAAATTTTCCCAATTAGTTTTTATTAGGTTAGGTTAGGATATATTGGCTGTCCACGAAGGACACACTTAGGCTATAGAGCCCATTGTGATATATGAGTTTTACCACCTTTCCGCTGATAATTTCATTTATCAGCTCCTCAATTTCAGAGGCTGAGTGCACCTCCTTCATGCATATATCATACACTACACCAGCCCATCACAACTATTAATTAAATTAATGTTGTTGCGACGGCGGGAATCGAATCCGCTACCTTAAGCATTCCGCGGATAGACTTGGTTACGCCTTAACCAACTGAGCTGATAGGGCGACCTAGTTTTTGTTAAGAATTCCTCGAAATTTTTTAATTTACTTGATTCAAACTATAAATTATAAATTATAAATAAAATTTTACACTTACGCCAAAATACACGGCTTTAAGAAAGGATAACGGATTGTATATATATTTAGAATGTTTAACTAACATTTAAAAAATACATAAATTACATAATTTAAAAACTATACTTAAAAACCAAAACAAAAAAATCTATTATTTTTGAAAAATAAAAAATTTATTAATTATAACTATTATGTTAAAAGTATTTAGTTTTTTTAACTAGTTGAACAGTAAATTTTTTTTTGTTAAATAAAATAGCTTAATTATGTTACTTAACAAACGTAAATTATCTATAATTAAGTAAAAATATTAACAAAAAACAAACGTATAATAACCATATTGAACTTATTGAAAGAATATTTAAAATTCTTTGTATTCAAATATGGCAAAAACCAATCTGAACGAAATTTATTTTCAATTTTTTGTTTTATATTTTGATGAAACCATTACAAAAAACAGTTTTTACTTTTCTTTTAGTTTTTACTTTTAAATATTTTGTAGAAATAGAAAATACAAAACCAAATGAAATAAAAATTGCAAAATTACTAATCCCAGAGTTCCAGTTAATCTGTATTTCCGAATTTAAAATTATATAATACTGTGTCCAAAAAATAAGGTAACATTTGAATTTAAACTGCGCGCGTTTGTTGTGCATTATAAATCCCTTCCCGGCCAAACAGTCAACAAGGAATATGATTTGAACGTTATGAATCATTTGCGTAGCGCTATCCGCCTAAAAAGGCCGGAATTGTGGAAAAATAAATCATGATTTTTACACCACGATAATGTACCATCCCAAACTGCACTCATAATTTGTGATCATTTCGTCAAAAACTCAACCAATATCGTTCCGCAACCACCGTATTCACATGATATGGCGCCGTGCGACTTCTGGCTGTTCAGCAAGCTCAAAATACCGCTTCGGGGACACCGTTTTGACACGATAGAGGAGATTCAAGCCGCAGCGAAGACGGAAATGAAGGCAATCCCGGAAAGTGACTACAATCAATGTTTCGAAGATTTGAAAATCCGTTGGCATAAGTGCATTGCATCGGGAGGGGATTACTTTGAAGGGGATGAATTTGATTTGGAAGAATAAATAAAAAATTTTCAAAATAAATACAATATCACCTTATTTTTTGGGCACAGTATTTTAAGGGACGGTATAAACCGACCTTCACCCATTTGATAACGAGATGAGACATATTTATACCATGTATATATGTAATATACTAAGTTGAGTCCCAAGTTTATAACGTAGTCCTATGATAGATAGCTTGTCTATTGAAAAGGTTATTTTTAATTAAATTAATTTTATTAAATTTTCTTTATAGCGATTTTTTTGAAGGCCAGCCTATACCATTGTTTTCGTAATTAAATTACCTTTCTTCTGATACCAATTTTGATTGGTAAACAGATCGGTAAAGATCTATTAACCAATCGAAATTCATATGAAAGCAAAATTTATCATCTCAAAATCTGTCAAATGCGTTAGAAAAGTGCAAAAATTCTTTTAATCTTTTTTAGCAATCAGGATCTTTTAAAAATTTTTTCTTATAATTCAAATACACTATTTTTCAGATTGGCCCTTTATAGTCTATTGCCTGGCGATGCCTCTAATATCTTTTTCCCTATAAATTTGTTGAAAAGGATATTAATTCCCTATAAATTATGATCTTGTTTTCTGAACTAACATTTTAACTTGGAGTAAAATATCATTTTTCATTTCATTAAGATCATTTTTTATTTAAACACCTTCTCCCAATTATTTCTTCGAAGAGTGTGAAAGCGATTTTTACTAAAAATATTAATATTTACAAATTAGTTATGGTTAGACAGTTTAACGATCATTATTTTAAAACTATGGATTTTGACTGAAGATATTACTACAATAGTTGATTACACATAGTTAAAAAATTTTATATTGTTTAATCTCATGATTTCTAAATAAGTACAGGTTGTGTTATGTGTTATGAGGTTCTTCATTTTCCACGATTCTTTTTGTCTAATTCATAAACTGCTAAACTAAATCATAAGAAAACACAATATTTGTGATTTTGGACAAATTTTATACTTTTGAATCTCTCAAACATATTCTCCACTAAGCGGATAATTTTTAAATCCTGATTCATATGCTTTCTGAAATAATAACGAATTCTTAAACATATAGCAATGATAAAAAAGATTTTCGTAGAATTTTTCTGTATTTCAATTTATTTTATTGTATCAGAACTAGCTGAAGAACTTAGGGCAACTATTTTTGCCATTGTCCAAAGGCCGCCCTTTGTGAAAAAACCGCAATTATCAAAATGAAGAGTTTCACTTGGTTTTGATTTTAATTATACCATAGTCAAATTAGAAAATAGAAATTCCTACTGACAGATCAACAAACAGTTTTAACCAATATGGTGGAAGGTGGTTAGAAGAGCACGAGAGAGAACAACCAAGAGTGAGAGAGAGAATCTGCACAAGAACATACTTTGTCTAATTGTACCATGAATTATAGGTACTATAATCTTTTTTTGACTATTTTGAATAAGAAATTTCGACAAAAGTCTTACATTTAAATTGATTAAATCTATTGAATAAACTTAAAACAAATAATTTTTTTGCTTTTTTTAAAAATATGTCAGTTTCCAACTGAACTGTATTATTAGGTAACGAATAGGGGAGAGTAGTTTATTGCGTACCGGTCGGTTTTCTCATGGTCGGTAATCTATTTGGACATTTTTAGGTATTTAGCTGTTAGGATAATCGAATAATAATTATTTTACTATTTGAGAGTATTTCATAAAAGGTTTTCTAAATTTTTTAAAAACCGTTTTAAAAAGGTTTCCTAAAAAGTATCAATACTGAGTTGCTGAAAACTTTCGAAACATAAAATTTGTGTTTATTGTCATTTTTGATCTTGGAGATCAATGATGTATAAATACCGGAGTTATTGAAACCGGTTGCAAAAATGCTCCTTTTTTTTATGATGCATTTTAATCGATGATCGTTTTAAAGAAAACTGCAGTGCATAAAAACCATTTGTTCTTATACACAATCAATTTCAATCATCCTATTTAGGATGATTTAATGATTAATCAGATTAAACAGATGATGTCTTTTATATATTATAGTGCAGTATAAAGTGTAAAATTTTAATAAGTAATCTATAAACTTATGAGAGATAAATTATCTATGATTTATGATGTAACATAGCCTCATTAATTTTATTTTACATCAATCTTGTACTAAATTAATGAGATTTATTTAACTTTTTTTTATATAGATACATAACTAGCTGTACCTGGCTGGCATGCGTTTGCAATGCCACATAAAATACTGTAAAGTTTGATTGTATATTCTGTTTCTTTTCCTCCTAGTACACGAATAAGCGAAACGGTTTCTCAATGCGTGAAAAAACCTTATACAGATGCCTATATGTGAGATTTTTCAAATTTAAACATGGATTTTTCAAATTAAATCTACATAATTAATTTAATTTTCCAAAATTTTATTATAATAATCTTTCTTAGTATTTAATTTTGCAATGGTCATGAATGTATAGTTTATTCGAGTGTACCTAGTCTCCTCCCTTCAGATTTTTTGATGTGGATTTTTTTCGGAGAGAAATTCTTGAGTTTTATCACAGTTATCTATCATATATCATGGATTAGGAATGCATAGAACACAAACATTAACTTTTTGATATATAAATAACAGGTGAAATTTACAAAATTTAAAAAACCCCCGACAAATGCGATTTAATTCTTGTAAACCGATTTTTGGAAACTATAAAATGCTCTCAATCAAGTCGATTCGACCGTTTAGGGGCCACTGAGAAACACATAGACGCACAGATAAACACTTTAAACTTATAACACTCCTTCTTAAATCAATATCAAAGTGGTGGTCAAGGAGATCAGGTGAGATGAAAAGGCTACTTAGAGAGCTATCATTTTTTGGGACCAATTTTTGAAAATATTTTAATTAAAATTGAAATATTTGAGTTGACTTTGTTCTTTTGAATTATTGTTTTGAATTACCTAATTATTTTACCATTTCACTTTTCAAAATGAATTAAGCCAGGTTTATTTGACCATTCATATCCATAGTAATTATTTATATGTTAAAATTATGTCATGCCTTTTCCAAACTGAATTGATTTTGAAGATCATCGCCAATTTTTGAGTTTTTTTCGGGTATGTAACCCTAAGGTCGCACTTGAAACATAGACTTGAAACCACTCTGTGTTAAATTACCTTTCAAATGAAACCAAAACACAGACACACACTTGGCGGTCAAACTTATAACACCCTTCTTTTTTTTTTGTTCGGAGGTGTATTAATATTTAATGATGATTACTAACAAAATTTTATTTTTCCTCATCCCACCATATCTTTTCGTCAAGGCCTCTTCTTTCAGAAAATGTTTGAATAATAAGTTATTATTAAATTGGGATTAATTTTGTGTGCATACATATTTGCTTTATTGGTTTTAAATTTCGATTTTTGCCCCAATTCCCTAGATCAGTTTTTTGTATTTTTAAAATACGTATTTTCGACTACCAAGTAGTCATCATCAGTAAGAATTAGCTAGTGATTACTCTTATTATGAATGTTACTCTTTGCTAATTTGGTGGCGGACTGCATTTTATTTATTTTATTATTATTGTATTAAAAACATTTTAGTAATATTTTATAAGGTTTGTATAATATTTTTTATTATCTGACATAAATTTAGATATTTAATTTATTTTCCAAATATTTCATTTAATTGTAATTTTCACGTGATAAAATTTCCCACGAATATACATTTTTTCCATTAAACAAAATTACAGTTTGCTGTAAAAATTATGGCTAATCCAATTCACAAGGCCAATAGGCTTGAGTATTTTAATATCTAACGGTAATTAAAAAATAAACAAAATTATATATTATTATATTTAATAAAATAATTAACCACAATATTAAATATTTAAAAATTTAATTAAAATAATTTAAATTAATTTATATTAAATTCCATCACACCTTTACGTATATAAATTTTAAAAGTGTGATTTTTGTGGTTTAAAAATAAATAAGTATAATTTTTTGATGCTTAATAAAAACCAAATCAAAAGTAATTGATACAGAAATCAATCAAGTATATTTGATAAAAATTAATTCATTTTTATTGGGTTAAATTTGTCATTTTATTTCAAATAGTAACAAGACTCTTTGACCTCCATGTATTAAAATAATTCAAAATCCAATTTGGGTTTACTACTAAGACGATCTCTATCCAGTAACAAAATTTCGACTAAAAGTTTTATAATTTTCGTACTATAATGATTTCACTTTGAAATCATAATGATTTCACTTTGAAATCGATTTTCAAGATCATTTTAGAATATAATTTTAGTTTAAAATAACGTTAAAATTGGTTAGAAATATAGATTGAAACGAAAGACAGTAGACTTGTGCTCGAAATATTTACGAATCGGCAGGAAAAATGACACATGACGAAAAAAAGAAAACATGTAGAAATGAATCGTATTAACTGAAGGATGTTTTGTTCAAAGGTTCAGCTTTATATTTAAATAAAAAATTTTTGAGGTAGTACGAGCGCCAAGGTAAGTTTAAACTTGTGGTTGAAATTATTTGTACCTTATTTTCAACTTTGATGATGAATTTTGTTATAGGTTCATGAATGTAGATGAAAAATACGAATAATATTTTTCGATATTTGCCTTTGTTTTCAAAATATCGAAAGCTAAATAATTAAACAAAATTTTCAATTTTCCATATTTTGAAAATTACTGCAGATATAGAAAAATTGTATTCTTACTTTTCGTCCTATATTGTCAAGTTATAACATAATTATTCACAGTCAAAATTGAAAAAATATATATTTTTTTAAATTGTCTTCCCACAATGTTTTTTTTTTTTTGTTTTCAATAATTTATTAAGGTTTTAACTTTAATTTAAATAGTTTTTTAATTTCCATCGACTAGTTTTGGAGAAATCTATGAAAACTTATCATCCATCTACCGTTTTTTCATTAGACCAATGTTAAACATGCCTATTAAGTCATTTATTTATTTTAATAATCGGGCAATCTCCCTTAAAATTTCCAGAATTGATTTAGACGCAGTCTAACTTTATATTTTAAAAAAATCAAGCCTTTTATCCAAAATTTTCTTGGCACTCCTTAAATACATCCTTAAATTAAAACAAAAAATATTTTAGTACCAATGAAACTGGCTCTATTGGAAAGATAATTTTATGCCATTAATGTTTGAATACGACTTCTATCATATAACTCAATCGATCTATACATGCAATTTTTAAAGATACGGTTTCATTCGAACGATTACTGACTATATTTTTGATAAAATATTCTCTAGATATTGTGGATCTTCACTTTAGTGAAAGCGCATGTAAGTGTTTTATGCATATCTTAACTTGAAATGTGTATACAGAGGTTAGTTGGCAGAAACATACCAGTTTTTTTTATATTAAATATAAAAATATTCTGATTTAAGTAAACTAAATTTATTTAAGTATGTCATACGTACAGTAAGTAAGTAGTGTAAACTTTATTTTTCTGATTAAGTACATTTAAAAAAAATATATAATGAAAAAAAAAAAAAAAGAATTTATATTAAAAGATTTAAAATGAAATATTGCACTATTTATTATTATCATTACATTATATATAAAAATTGATCTACATTACATTATAATACTATCAACATATACAAAGTTGCTCACAAGTCTAAGTATTATGTAAACATAACAAGCTGTGTAACTGCTAGTACATATACAAAGATATGAATTTTATAAATACAGAAACTGATCTTTAGTAAAAATAAATAATTTAAAAAAAAATTAAAAAATAAAACAGTCCAACCAAAAAATTAATCAAAAAGTAAAAAGTCGCATTAGTTAAACTCATTTACTCGCTCTGATTAAGGAGGTAAATAAAATTGTCATTGCAGTCGGGGGACCGTTCTGTAGACCAGTTTCTATTCTAGGAGATTTTCCGACTGCAATGACAATTTAAAAGTCTAAATGACTATTAAAAGTCAATTTAGAGATTGTAGATATTTAGAAGTCAAGAAACAGTTCAACAATACGATAATAAAACATTTCAATTTTTCGTATTTCGAGGATGTCTCAACGGGTGGAGTTAAAACGGATATGTAGGACAATTTTTGATTTTTTTTATACGATGTTGGACTAAGTCCGATTATTTAATTAAATAAATGACTTCAAAGTCGGCTTATTAAACATTGGTCTTACGGGAAAACAGTGGATGGATGATATGTTTTCATATATTTCTCCAAAACTAGTTGGTGGAAATTAAAAAAAAATATTAAATTAAAGTTAAATCTTAATAAATTATTGATGGTGAATTATGTTTTAACTTGACAATATAAGACGAAAAGTAAAAATAAAATTTTTCGATATCTAAAAAATTTTCAAGAAATCGAAAATTGAAAATTTTGTTTAATTATGCAGCTGTCGATATTTCGAAAACCACGGCTGATATTGAAAAATTGTATTCTTATTTTTCGCCTACATTCATGAAGTTATTACAAAATTCATCATCAGAGTTGAAAATAAAGTATAGTCTGAACTTGCCTTGGCCCTCGTATTACCTTTAGAGTTAATAAAATATGTGACAGTGATTTTAAATTTCAACTGACTTAGAGGCGATCGGAAAAAGTAAATAAAAGTTTCTGTTTCAAAATTCAAGCAAACTAAATTTCGAGCTGTCCTTTTAAATTTGACGTTTTTAAAATCCAACAGCTCCGGTATTTCTTGTTCACTCTAAATGTGTATTTCCGAGATTTTGAGTTAATTAAGGTGATACTTTTATTTTTGATATGTTAATTATTAATTTCTATTATACTGATTTACCTATGTAATACATTGATTTTTGAACTAACTTGTATAAAGAATGAATGATATCTTATTAATGTAATAAAAATAAAATAAAGAATACTGGCAGTAAGTTAACAGGTATGATTTATTTTATCACAGCGGGAATTTAATTACATTTGAAATGATTATCTAAATTAAATTAAATGATAACTAATATAATCCTAATATGTACATGCATGTTACTTGAAAAGTTGTAACGATTTCAAATTGGAAAGATTATGGGTATTCAGATATAATTATTAATTAGAAATTTTAATCCCTGGAAAGAATTGCTTCTAAAAAGCTATAACAGGTTGACATTTAGCAGATCTCCGCAGGAGATATTTAAATGTTTAGTATAACAAAAATTGAAAATTTTATTGCTTTTAAAAACGTAAAAATTTTTATTTAAAATAAATCTGAGTACAGTATTGAACATAATTTTCCGTCTTTATGGTATCGCGCAGCCACTGACATTAAGGTTTAGAATACCTCCAAAAACATTTATATAGCTTTCTCCGATAATTCTCAATCAAATTTTTCGGTAAGAGTGTATAAATGGCGTATATCATTTATACTCTTCTCTAGTTACGTGGGTTGCTGTGAAGGACGTTTCTAGAAGAATACAAATAGTGGTTTATTCTGGATTTAAAGTACCTGTGGATGACAAATATGGTGCGAGGTTACCATGAAAATGCTTTATATTTAAAAATTTAGTTATATGCACTGTAAAATTGGAGTTAAGTATGGGCAGTGTATACGAAAGTTCTCTCCGGACAGTCATTGTGAATATATTGGCTGTAAATGTATTTGGAAATCTTAAAATTGTTAATTGATTTTATTTGTAAGAGTTAAGAATATAGCTTTGTATTAAACAGTAAAAGATATCAAAGTTTTTAAGGAATTCATCTAGTAGTGTTTAAAATACATGTATCGAACCTACGAGGGGTATTGTGTTACAATACTATTGATAAAAGATGCAAAACTGATAACGGTCGTCATTATTTTTACATATTTTAAAGCGAGACAGCCTATTAAGGTAGTACCTACGAGCACCAAAGCAATTTTAGATTTAGGGTTGAAATTATTTGTACCTTATTTTCCACTTTGATGATAAATTTTGTTATAATTTTATGAATGTACACGAAAAATAAAATTTGTCGATGTCTGCCTTGGTTTTCGAAATATCCAAATCTAAATAATTAAACAAAATTTTCGATATTTTGAAAATTACTCTTGATATCGAAAAATTGTATTCTTACTTTTCGTCTTATATTATCAAGTTATAACATAATTTACCATCAAAATTTTAAAAATATATGTTTTTTAATTTGTGTCCCCACTACCGTGCTCATACACCCTTAATTAATCGGGCACAACGGATTTTTTTTTTGTTTTTAATAATTTATTAAGGTTTTAATTTAAATAGTTTTGTTTTTTAATTTCCACTGATTAGTTTTGGAGAAATCTATGAATGCATATCATCCATCTACCGTTTTGGAATAAAACCAATGTTAAATATGCCTACTTTTAAAGTAATTTATTTATTTAAATAATTGGGCAACCCTGCCTAATTTTTCAGAATTGATTTAGACTTAGTTCAGACTCGTACATCCTTAAGCAAAAGTTTATTTATATAAAAATTATCATCCCTTTTTAAATAGATTTTCTCCTCATTTTTATCAAGTTTCGATTTTGTTTTTTACTGACATAAATGGCATCATCAAATTATCGAAGCATAATGGGCGGACACCTCTGCTTTTTTTCAAGCACATCTTACACCATACAAAGAACGGAACTCAGAGGATTCAGATAAGATTCAAGTACAAAAATCAAGAATTTACAAACTATTTCATTTTAAAATAATCAGTTGTTATGAATCACACATAGAATTTAATTATTTTAATTAAAAACATAACAACTACACTACCGGTCAAAATTAACAAAACTAATGTGTTATGTATTTAGTTTTTTATTTATTTTTGTAAAAAAAAACTAAATAACATATATAAAGTGTTCAGTTATGGTTCGTTAACCAAGTAACGCCTTGACAATATCCGTATATTTCTTTTAAAAATATGTGCTAAAGAATTAAACATGAATATGTTACAGTGTGTCAATTCAAAATCTAGTTTATAATGTAACCTGAAAGCAAAAAAATTAGATACCAGCTTTTTTAACATATGGGTCGCGATTTAACAGTACCAAAACGAACCTATATAATTATCGTAAGAAAATGATTAATATCCTTAAGTTCCTGAAGAGTCTAAAAAGGATATCAAAGCACTAGCATTTAAAAGTAAATGAAATGGTGCAGGAGACTAATTAGGTAATTTCCGTCTTTTTTTTACTCAGTTATTTATTTTTCTTTATTGATTGGACATTTTCATCATCTGGTCTAACTTTATACAATAAAAAACGGGCGATGAAAGTAATTTACTCACTACATAATATTTCCTTAACGAAAGACGACAAGCTTTATCCAGTAAAATATTTCATAGAATAATATTTATTAATATTATTCTATGGATTTAACAGACAGCATATTATGGAAGAATGGAATTTCATTAAATTTAACTTCATTAAAAATTAGAAATTTATCCCGTAAAAATGCTAATAATCTTCGTCAAAAAAGTGGTCAACCTCGGAGTCTAACGGAATAAGCTGATGATAAGCTTTTACGGTACAAATGTGGTCTCAAAAGTCACATGTGATCACGTGTTCGCTTCGATATTCAAGGTCAAAGGTTGCAAAATCAGTTTTTTGAAAATATCTCGTTTCCTTTGTCTTCCATCGTATTAACATTTACTATAAAAGTTGTGGAGGATAAAATTTTCTACAAATTTTGCCTGAGAACTTTTTTTACGTTGAACCGTTTTTTAAAAGGAGGAATATTTATAAATATAAGGTATTAAATAATTATTTATGTATTAAAAAATAATTAAGTAAAAAAAAAGCACATAATAGACTGGGAATCACGATTTGTCCTATCTTTACCTATAAAGGTAAAGAAAAAAAATAAAATAGAAAAAAGAAAAAAAAAAATCAACAAAACTATCGTACTTTTGTACTATCGTACAAAAGTTCAGTTTATTCCATTTAATTCCGAGGTGAAATCCTAAGATGGTTGGAGTATAATATTTTTGTGTCTTAAGCATTTTATCTTTAAATACAAATTAGAATATTGCACTTCATAAAAAAACCTAACAAAGTTTATTGTAATCCACCAATGCGCTCATTGGTTCGTTTCTTTGAATCGACAAATTTTTACTTTTTGATCATTTATCTCCAAAGTTCTTAGTTTGCTAGATTAAAAAGTTGACCGACATTTTTTGCATACCCTTAAGCATAGCGTACATTTTTTTTTTGGTTTAATTATAATTTAATTACGCCTTACAAAATTGACACACTCTATATTATACAAATATACACATTAAATCATTATAAGATTTAATTTATACGAATAATGTAATAACTGACGATAACCTTCATGGATTTATTTTTATATTAAAAAAAACGCTAGTTCTGAATATATACTGAAAATGAAATTTCAGGATAATGAAGTATGACTGATTAATTAATGCATACAAAAAAACATACATTATTGTTATATACCTATTAGATAACGTCAATTAATTTATACAATAATGTTCAACAATTATTTGTACAAAATTTATTTATTATTGTTGTAAAAAAAAAAAAATGTTGAAAATATATATACAAAAAGAGCATTGTATACCATTGTTTAGAGATTAACAATAATTTGGATAACGTTAATTACGGTTTTTTTTTTGGATCAATAAAAAAAAATCACGATGGCTCAATCTAATGAAGTGTTTATTTTTTTTGGTTACAAAAGAATTTTTTTTTAGATAATTTGTTAATATATAAATAAAAATTTTATCTTATTTCTCAATTTATAGATATATTACTTCCTTGCGGTAATAGATTAAACGATGGAAGCAATGGAAAGTTTAAACTTCATACAGGTAAAAAATAATGATAAACCGTTGCCCCATGGAGTGAATTTTCTTGTTTCTTCTTGGAACTTTCGATTTCAAATGTTTAAAAAACAAAACCATTTTTCAATCCTTTCGAGATTTTCGACAGTTACTTGCTATAATTTTTTTTTTCGTTACTTCATGTTATACCTATGTTTGCCGTTTTTTTAAATAATAAACACCAGAAAAACTAAGTTGAAAAGTTGGTTGAAAAATTATTACTTTTCTTATCAAATCGAATATATTTAAACGGCCATAAATTTTAGAATTAATTTAAGTAGATTTAAGGTAGTACTATCGGTAATAGACTTTGCATTCAAAATTTAATGAAACTTGGTATAGTTGTCCATTATTATATCATAATTAACCAGTTAAATTTTTAGGGGCCTTCAGAGAACTGAAAATCTGAACGTCCAGTTTTATGAAATAAAATAAAACCTGTGATTTCCTATAAGGATCAATGTTAAAATATCTTTTTTTCAGTTCTCTGAAGGCCCCTAAAAATTTAACTGGTTAATTATGATATAATAATGGACAACTATGCCAAGTTTCATTAAATTCTGAATGCAAAGTCTATTACCGATAGTACTACCTTAATAAGTATTTTAAAAATTGATATATTAATTTTGATATTTTTTGTTTAAAGGTTTAGAAATAAAAAAAAGAGACTTAAATCCTATCCATTGGTTTTCTCCAAGAGGGCAGTAACATGCTTCATTATGAACGAAAATTCTGTAGGTTATTTTTTTTTAATCAATCGTTTTCAATCCAAAAGTTTTATTACCAAAATTATTTTATTAATTATAAATTCAAATTTTGCCATCTAAACTTTTTTTGTAATTTTATTATTTTTCGAGTTATTTAAACACAAGGGCATTTTTAAATAATTTTTGTTTTTTTCGAAAAATTTTTTGCATTTAAATTGAAACATTTCAAAAAATATATATTCGAAACTTCTATTTTATCCGCGGATAAGATTTTTTAACAAACCAAAATTACAAGGATTCATAATTTACTTGTTTTAATAGACTCTTATTATTATTTAATTAAAACAGCATAGACTAAAAAAAATCCCATGCAGTTGATACTGGGAATCGAACCCAGGATCTTTCACTTACCGGGTGGATGTTATGTCCACTAGTCCAATCATTTTTTTTTTACAATTATCGCCAAAAATGTGTAATTCATTTATATAATGACTTATTCTTATGAATAATCTTGATTTCGATTAATCACAATAATTTTCAAAGTATAATTTTGAATACTCATTAATTTATAAAAACATTCCCTAATCAATCTATACGACCATGAAAATAAAAAAATTCTAAAAATAAATAATTAAAAATAAATTAAAAAAATTACCTTTAAAAAAAACAATTAAAATAGTTATTTAACAACAAAATACTAATTCTTATTCCACAATTTTTTTTATATAGAAAATAATTTTATTATAAAAAATTTTCAAAAAAATTTTGCACAAAATTTTCACACTATCACAAAAACGAAATGTAACCAAAATAAAAATAAAAAAAAAGAAAATTCAAAAAAATCACACAAAATTTTTAATCCAAGAAATTTAACAAATCATTTTTTGTTTTTTTCGAAGAGAGTTAAACAATCGCACGACGTGAGAGACGAGTTCACATGAGTCGTATGTATTATGTATATAGTATTGGATCGGAAGTAAACTGAATGGTTAATAATGTTTCGTTATAACAGTAGCAAGTTTATATTGGTTATAAAATACCACTCTCTTCTTCAATACATAAAGTTATGTGAAATGAAGAACTCCACTAACTGACTTTTATTAACATCAACAATCACTTCACCATGTCATATTGAAGATGATGACCATACGTTGAATATGATAGTTTGAAAGTAGAGATGGTATTATATTAGTTTATTAAAGTTCTTGATGGATTTATACGATTGAAGATCAATCAAACGATTAAGTTTTATTAGTTTAGACTTGAACTTGAAAATTTTATTATAGTACGAGAATTGGTGACGTTTTAGAGAGTTTATTCGAATACGCCTGAATTTCGGATATTTCTTTTATTAATGAAGTACGTCTTTTATTTGTAAGCGGCTTATTAAAGCGGGATGCCCGCTAGTTTTGCAACCTTATTTCTGTCTCGGCTAAATTAAAATTACATACTTTAATGAAAAAAGTAACCCATGTTAAAGTTACAGTCACACTTAAATAATTTGAAAAAGTTTTTGGTTAATTATTAGAATAATATCTGGTGCGGTGTTAAAAACAGCAATTATAATAACACAATGAACCTAGATAACTCGAAACAAAAGGGAAGTGCAAAAATTTCGAGTTAATGAGTTACCGACTTAAGAAATAGTTCGAGATATACAAAGGATTTAATTTCTAAATTTCGACTCAGAGAGCCGCGTTTCTATTTTACCAACTACGACTTACGGAGTCTACTTTTTGAAATTTGAGTTACAGAGTATAAATATGTACAATCAATATCTCGCATGGAAACAACATTTCAACGGAAGGAAATGACATTTTTTTCGACTTACTGGGGATTATGACTCAACGAGGTTCGAATTACCGAGAAAGACAGTATAATAAATTTTTTACAGTCTGCCAATGATAGAGAACATATACAGTGTGTCGCCTTTAAGAAGAAGACACCCTCATATTTTCGTTATTTATAGGAATACTGATTAGAAATTTTGCATAGTCATACAGGGTTCTCACGGACAGACACACATAGCATTCAAATTTGTAACATCCCTCTTTTTGGGTCGGAGATTAAAAATGAAAATTGTCCGAATTTTTATCGAAAAAAAGTGTCCAATTTACATGCAATTTATCTGTATTAATTTGATACAGATAAATAATGCTTAATTTACTTTCCACCGCAAGTATATACTTACTATAAGTCTCTAATTATTAATGATTTTCATAAAATTAGAACCAGGATGGGCATAGATTCCATTTCTATGGAAGATGATGGTAAGTAGGAAAGAAATATAAAGAAATTCCCACCAATTTGCAAAGGTATGTTTAACTTTATAGAATAATGTAGGTATTGTTTTATTATATTTTGATTACAATTCTTACAAAAACTATAAAAAAATATAATGTAAGTACAGTAAAATAATTAAAAATTCAGCATGCACTTTACAAGTACCATGTGTGCGTTGAGTATATTTCACAAAGTATTTAATTTTAAGAAACTTCCCAAAAAAATGATGATGTTGATGAAAATATTTGAAACTTGTGTTTCAAATTTTGAGGCTAAGTCTAAGAACTTAAAGCCACTGTAAGTATATATATATAGGTACCATAGTTTTTTTAAAATTTATAGAAAATCGATTATAGAAGTCATAAGTACTTATTTTATTAACACAAATGCCATTCATTTTTATATCATGTATATGAAATATACATAGTATATTAAATTTAGTCGCAAGTTTGTAACGCTAAAAATATTGATGCTACGAAAAAAATTTTGGTTTAGGTGTTCATAGAATCACCTAATTAGTCCATTTCCGTATGTCTGTCTGTCTGTCGTCTGCCGTCTGTCGTCTGTCCGCCTGTCATTACGATTACTCAAAAACGAAAAGAGATATCAAGCTGAAATTTTTATAGTGTGCTTAGGACGTAAAAAGTGAGGTCGAATTCGTAAATGAGCAACATAGGTCAATAGGATCTTAGATTCGTAGGACCCATCTTGTAAACCGTTAGAGATAGAACAAATGTTTAAATATAAAAAATGTTCCTTATAAAAAAATAAACAACTTTTGTTTGAAACATTTTCTTGTAAACATCACTGTTTACCCACAAGGGCGCTAATTAGGTGAAAATTTTGTAGTATGAATTAATATGGGAATATCAGTTTTGTGTGTGTGGCTATTTAAGAGTGGAAATCTTTCTTTATTTACGTGACGTCAAAAAACAAACGATTGCGTCATTAAAACTATCTATACATGGTATTTAAACAATTAACTCAGTCAATTGTTTGTTTTCACTTGTATCACTTTAAATTTAATTAATATATAGAAAAACGAGTGCCTCTTGTTATTATTTTCTTTATAGGAAAATATTTGTCATGCTTTTGACAAATGAATATTAGTTTTCAAAATTTTTTTAAAGAAAATTAATCTTTTAACAGGTCAACGCAAACTTTAACAGCCCAAATTTATAAATTTAACACCGTATAAGATTAGTATTAAAAAATTTATCTTCTTATTATATATATAAAACTTATTTTCGTATAGGCAAACGAAATTTTTTGGTCCTTCTAGACGAACGTCCGTAAGTTTTAAAATATCATAGGTCCGTTGAGATCCCAGTCATCCAGGTTCATCTCTAATAATAATTGGTAAGCAAAGTTTTTTTTTGTTAAGATAAAAACACTAAAATAATTATATTAAATTAAAGCATATAAACAAGAAAGATTTGTGATTTTACAACATTTATTTATAGTTTAAAATTTGCTAACCATACAATAAATATTTATTAGCTAATTTTAAATCATTTTATTGTTGCCTCTAGGCAACTATATATAAATAATAACGCTTCTAGTATAATTGCCAAATTGCCACTATATATTAAATTTTTTGCAATGTAAAAAAAATTCATAATCGTTGAGGTTTGAAATTTTAACATTCGAGAATAATTTTTCAGCTGATCTTTTACGTTTTGAGATTTCTTTTTATCAAAAATATTATTCTAATTGCAGATTGAGGCTACAAGATTTAAAAATCATCATCAAGATGTTAAAATCACCACAAGTCAAAATATCTGGTCCTCATTGTAATTATTAGTAGGTTTTTCCCATATCCAGAGCCCAATAAACCAGGTTCCACTGTATTATGAAACTAAAACTTAAAACTCAAAAGTGAAAACAAACAATTGACTGAGTTAATTGTTGAAATATCATGTATAGATATAGACAGTGTTGATTATGCAATCGTTTATTTCTTTAAGTAGAGAAAGATATCCACTCCTGTTACACACAAATACAATACGTGTATACATACTATATTTTCCTAACCTAATTTGCGTCTTCTCGGGTAAACAGTTATATTTAAATTTTCAAACGATGTTCTATCTCTAACGGTTTGACCTACGTTGCTGATTTACGTACTCAATCTCACCTTTTGCGACCCACGCACACCATAAAAATTTCAGCTTGATATATTTTTTCGTTTTTGAGTTTTCTTGTTGACTGACAAACAGACAAATAGACGGACAGGTGGAAATTGACTAATTAAGTGATTTTATGAATACCTATATAAATATTTTGTTCGTAGCATCAATATTTGTAAGCGTTACAAACTTGGTACTAAACTAAGTATACCTTGATATATTTCATATATACGTGGTATAAAATTTCAAATTTTGATTGGATTTTTCAAATTTTGAGATCAGTTGGAAGTAAGCAATTAAAAAAATTTGTTTCTTTCAGATCAGATGTTATTCAGATTTTTTGTTACCGAATAGACGAAAATTATTTAACCCTTGTATCGATTGACACGAAAAAAAATTAAATTATTAATAAATTATACTAAATTATAATACCTTTTTAATATTATGTGTCGGTATTTTAATATAAATTATAACTTATAGATTATTATTAATAATTATTCATAAATGAATATTGATTTATTTTTTATAACTAATAATTAATATTAAATTATAGTTCGTTCAATGCTTCCGATCACCGATCACCGATCGCACTGATGATCAATTTATATTTATATATTATTTACTATTCAATATATAATATTTATAGGTATAATATATTTCTTCTAATAATCTATTTAATATTTCTAAGATTATATATAATTATTAATTTTATTTTTATTTAATTAATATGGCGTTTACGATTAATGTATCTGTAAAATATTTTTACTTTGCCATATACAGTAGAATCTCAGCTAGTTAAAAACCAAGGGAAAAGTAAAAAATAATTTATATTAAATAAGGGCTACTATTGGTTAAAACTTTTAATTTACTAAGGGTTAAAGTTAAGGAGTTTTTAAGGGTTCAATTTTTACTTAGTGAGGTTTATTTATGTTCTTGACACGATAACTTAAAAACGAATAGAGAAATCAAATTGAAATTTTAACAGCGTGCTCAGGACGTAAAGTATGAGTTTGAGTTTGTAGGACGCACATTATAAACTTAAAGTAGCTGGAAATTTGAACAAAACTTTGATGTCCATTTTCTCCAAAACTAAAAGACATAGAAAATTGAAAATTTGTAGGTGGGTTCAACTAGTGGTCTTGTGAAACATTTTTGACAAACGAAAAAAAAATCTAGAAAATACTTTCGATAATTTTCGAAAACAAAAAAAAAACCAAATAACGTAACATATTATATTTGTTCTATCAAAAATTAAGAAATTTGTTAGCGCGTCAAATAGTTTGAGAAACCTCGCTATAAAATTATTATATTTATACAAGAAAACATAACAATTATGTGAAAAATCGATTTAATGCTTGAATAATTAGTTAAATATTTATAAATAACAAAAATAAAATATTTAACATAAATTTTTATATCGATTGGATATCGACACAATCGTGTTCATAAAAACTCAAATCAAACTAAATCAAAATATTAAAAAATTGAATTTCAATTTTCGAAATAAAATTAACAATACTATGAAAAATAACAAATTCTAGAGTAACTAAACTGAGTTTATACATTTTTAATTTGAAATAAAAGCAAAACGGTATGCGATATCAATATATGAACATTTCTTTTTAATTTTTGACATTGACTCATGGTATCTTTATTTTAAAATGAATTTATATAAATGCTCTTTTTAAAGATAAGAAAACGAGTAGATATTTACGCGTTAAGAAATTTTTTGTGGATATCTCTATGTCAGTATCGGTGTGAACGGTGTGAACGCTAAATTAATAAAAAATAAAAATAAAATTAATAAAGGGGAAATAAAATTATTAAAAAGCGTCAATTATAATCAAAAGACTTTGATGTTTAAAATTTGAATACAAATTTTACTAATCACGCATAAATAATAAGTAAAGAACTGTCCGAAATTTAGACGTTTCAGCTTTCATACCAGAATTAATTATTTAGAGGTATCCAAGAGATTTTGATTATAATTTTGTAATTGTTGATCAATTTTTTGGAAATTCAATTGTACTTTTTGGTAAATATTTAGTATAAAGTGATAGTTTTTTTTTACATTTTTCCCGTCTCTCAAAAAAGAATATGACACAATGGAATGAAAAATAACAAATAATTGTACTTTTTTTGGAAAGTATTTCTTAATATAATAACAATTTTTTTAACATTTTTTAACACTTACAATTTAATAATTGGCTAAGTATTCTATAAATTTTTACCTCCATGTACAGGATAGGTATATAGTGAGTTCAGGAGACTATTTGCTTATTCAATATGATTATTTAAAAATTTAGATATTAGATTATAACCCTTTTTGTTTAAGAATAATTTCATAAAATAGACGTGAAAGTCTCAATAGTAGCCTCGATTTTGATGATTTTTTTTAAATGTTTCTTTTTTATCTTATTATTTTAAACGAGCAATTCTTGTATATATTTTTATATATATCAACGATCTTGGAAATGGTTCCAACGATTTTCATCAAAAGTAGTATGCAGGGGTTTTTTGATATCGTACACCTTGTTTGAAACAGATCTGAGCCGTATGATAACTACAATCGTTTTATCAACAACTGTGGTGGCAGCGGGTCACCACATCGGACTTCCATACCGGAGGTCCTGGGTTCGAATCTGACTAAGGTCAGATATCATTTTTCCGCTTCGTTTTTACTTTTGATTAGTAGAACAATCAATGCGCTGATCTTCAATTTATTTCAAAATGGCAGAGCCAATGAAAGTGATCCTCCTCGTTCTACAAAAACAAATGTGCGTAGAGCAAAAAGCTTTGAAAAGCGACTCCATTGAGTGAACATTCAATCGAAGTGATCGCCACGTGCAATTATAAATCTTCAGTTATCAATATCATCAGTTAAGTTATCCATCGAATCATCGCTCATCAAAATTGGTAGTTAATCTGTGTATTAGTGTTTGGCAATATTTTTATGTTTTGCTGTGAACAATCGGATATATTTGTGTATCGTTACTTTTCATCAGTGAATATTTCGTTTATAAACGTGTGCTGTGGACATTAATTTTGAAGTGAATTCCACGCGTTTTTGTGTATTGAAAAACAGTTGAGCATATTAAATATATATGTGTATTAATTATAGTTGGACTAATTATTATCATTTTGTTTCATTAAATTACGTGTTTCAGTAATTAAGCAATTTGTGTTTGAACATTGATTATTCGAACAATACACTTTGAATACATTTATTTGTTAACGAATAAAACCATTTGTATTGTTCAACATTGTTTTTTCTCATTTTATCACCAACATCTACCTGTGCTAGGATATGTTAGCTTTTCATACAGATCAGCTAAAGTAATCACCTCATCTCTAACAACCTATACATGGAAGTTGCATGTAAAATATTTCATATCCGATTTTATTTTAAGATAAATAAATAAACAGTATCTCCAAATAGTTGATGATAGATAATTATTGATTTATCAATTTCACGGTGTTATAAAAATGTGGGCCAATCATTTTATTTTCAAATTACAACTCTATTTTTATACATTATTTGTTTTCTGTTAAATATATCGATTCACATAAATGGTCAATTTTTATTACATTTTTTTAATTTTAAAGTAAATTATTAGGTTTCCGAAATTACGAATCGGAAACAATTTATACACATCTTACCGGAATTTACATTTATCACCTGATTTCAATTTGTAAAAATTAATATTGTTTTGCAAATTTTGCAATTTTTCTAACGGTAAAGTTGAAAGAAATATTTTATGAAAATTTTTATTATTTTATTTAACAGCAAAAAATTATTTTTATTATTTAATTTCTACACCATATGGAATCAAAATAGAATTAATTACACAATATTAAAGTTTTTATAAAAAAAAATATATAATATTTACACAATTTAATTCTATTAAATAAAGTATTTTAACCGCTACGCCGACAAATGAAAAAAATTTGCAAATCTGACATAATTAATTTTATTGATTTTGATTCAATAGAAAGAAGTTTTTTGGTTCTGATTAACTTCTCTCAATCTTTCTTGCATATTAATTGTATACCGACAAATATCCGCTTTAGGTAGTGAATATGTCCAACCCCTCTGCTATAGGCATATGTCAGAAAAACGGAGGTTACACCCCATTATTATATTTTATTATACCTTTAGATCCATTTGCTGACCAGTTTAAATTTAAATTTCTTTTTAAACTTTTATTATACCTTAAAATTAGAAACCAAATTATTTTCAACCCTAATTAATCAGAAAGTTCATTAATTATCAAAAATTATTCTAATTAAAGAAATTAACTTCATTTTTAATTTTTCAAAAAAAAAAGACAAAAACTGATTAATATTATGTATATTTTTAGCTATTTTTTTTCACAACATAAATTTCTACTTACATACTTTTTTTGCAAACCTTTTTCTTAATATACTAATTTAATATATTATTTTTTTGAATAACTTTTATTAGTTTTTATTATGCCTTAAATATTATTTTTATTTTATTTTTTTTAAATTTACTTTCTATATAAATTAAATTAAATTTGGCGTCAAACCATAAACCTAATTATTTAAATTACATTTTTTTTCTTTTTAATTTATGAACTATTTATATTAATAAATAACTTATAATAATAATTTTAATTCCAAATAAATATAAAAAAAATAGCTATTAATTTAATAATATCTAACTATCGATTTCATTTAACCAAATTAATAAAATATATAGTTAATTTTTAAAACAAATACTTATTCCAAAAATTTGAATTTTATTCGCCAGAACAATTTTAATTAAAAATATATTTAGAATCATTCCCTAAGCCAAACAGTTGTAGATAGAAACGTGAAATTCTGAAGATAAATTGTTTTAATTATGAGATTTTCCAAAATTTTATCTCTAAGATGCTACATTCGAAATGAAATTTTGTACAATGGAAATCCCATGTAAATTATTTTGCAGGCAAATATAAATATCACAAACAGTAGGTTAAGAATGTTTCTTTATAAATGGAAAGTCTTTGAGCAAAATTCCTTGCACAAAATTTACAAAAATAATTTAATTCTTTTCATGTAATGAATCAATCCATGCCCGAGCATATTTGAAATTACCCACCTATTACTTTGAATTAATAAATTTTCGTTTAATTATTTATAAAATCGCTGCAATGATTTTAATAGGTAAATATATGAAAGTAACGCGAGAAATTGAAATATTTATTAATAATTTATTTGTTTTCATATTAATAAATTCAATAATTTATATATTTTAAATATTTGTATTTTTAATAAAGTGACAATTAATTTGATATTTTTTTAATAATAAAAATAATAAAACGTTAATAAGGTATCATCTTTCGTTTGAGTGAAAGGTTTGTCATAAAAACAGCTTGAATTCGAATTTAATTATGTTCAAAAAAAGAATATTCTCAAAATATTTATTTAAAAATATATATTTTACACACTATTAAAAGAAGGTCAAAAAGAAAACCGTTTTCAAAAAATATTGTACCATCATTTGGAAAGATTTCTCAACAACAGATTTTTATCAAACATATAAATCCTTATCAAATTGAATTTATCTGAATAATCGCACATCTTCAAAATAGCGGAAAGATTTCTTATACATATTAAAACTGTAAATGCAAATATTTTAAAATAACATAGAAAAGATATTTCAAAGAAAATTAATTTAAATTGTAAAATAAATATAAAAAAAAAAAAACTTACACTTTACACACATATTAATAATTTAATTTAATTAAGGTTTAATTACTTGTTAAAATAAGTATTAAAAATTATCATAACATGCAAATTATAATATTCACTCAATTATGAACTCAAATCATTTTTTAATGTAAATGATTTACACACAAACTGGTAAAGAAATTGAATTACTTTGTTTTGAATTTTCAACCAAGAATTATGAATGTTTATTTCACGAAGAAATATCAAGCTGAAATTTTTATAACGGACGTAAAAAATGAGTTTGAGTACCTACATCAGCAACATAGGTCAATTGTCAATTGGTCAATTAAGTTCCTTATAAAAAAAATTATCAATTTCTGTTTGAAACATTATTTCTTAAACATTCCTGTTTATCGGTGAGGGCACAAATTAAGAAATTAAGACAAACTTTTGGTGTCCATTTTCTGCAAAACAAACTTTTGGTGTCCATTTTCTGAATACCCTGTGTACAGTCAGAATTGGTCTCTGACATATCTGGTGCGAAAGGTAAACGGTATCTCCCTTGTCTCTTGGAGTTTTCGACAAATTCGTTATATAATCGGTCCAAACTCGTTATTTGGGGCTGGAATCGGGCACTCCAAGGTACTGCGGATATCAATACTAGCCCGATATTTGTTTTTAGCCTCCTGACGCTCTAACGAATCGAATGCCGAAAACCGCATTCAAATCCGACTTATTGTTCAAGTTTTTCGAACTTCATTGCTTTGTTTCTACGACTATGTACACGGAACCTAGGATAACAAAATTATATACCTGTAACAGAAAATGTAGTTAATCCAGTTTCTTTACTCGCAAGTGCCTTTATTTATTTGAATGGATTGTACTGTAGCAATGATATTAATTTCTCATGTTTAACGATCTATAAGTTTTATAATTTTTTAAAAAGAGCAGTTAAATAATTTGTTACCTGAATTACCAACAAAATGCATAATAGAATGAAATTACACACCTGAAAGCTTTGAATTAAAAATCTTTTTCATTCATCTATTTAATTTTGTGTGTAAGAATTTTAATTTTAATTTTCTTTGAATTTGATTATTAATTTTCTAAATCGTTCTAGAAAATATTATAATTTGTTTGAAAAATTATTCTCGATTGAAAACTGAGATAAAATAAATTTCTTTCAATGATATGCATATTTTAAATATATTAACCAAATTAATAAATATAGTACGTTAAAAGTGGATATTCTCTGTAAATTGTATTAAAATTTATTTTCTAAAACTATGCTTATTATAAATATTTATATTATACAGGTTTTTAGTAAGCCAATCAAAAAGTAACTTAAACAGAAGTTGCAGAGCTTGATAGAGGACATCATGTTCTGACATCAGATTGGAAATAGTTCTCTGGGTTGCTTTAATCGTCAATTTAGATCCTAAAAGGTGAGAGATAGAATAACACTTTAAATTTAAAAGTTGATCCTCATAAAAAAACTAACATTTTTTATACCATGTATATATGAAATATACATAGTATATTAAGTTTAGTCCCAAGTTTGTAACGCTTAAAAATAATGATGCTAGGAAAAAAAATTTGTCATAGGTGTTCATAAAATCACCTAATTAGTCCATTTCCAGTTGTCCGCCCGTCCGTCCATCTGTGGACACGATAACTCAAAAACGAAAGAAGGTATCGAGCTGAAATCAATCAATTGGGTCTTGGGTCCGTAGGACCCATCTTGTAAACCGTTTGAGATAGAACAAAAGTTTAAATGTAAAAAATGTTTCTTATCAAAAATTAAACAACTTTTGTTTGAAACATTTTTTCGTAAACATCACTGTTTACCCGTGAGGGCGCTAATTAGGCGGAAATTTTATAATATGTACTATACTTGATTATCAGTTATGTATGTGTCACATGTATGTGTTATGTGATAAAAAAATCAACACTGACTATACATGGTATTTCAACAATTAACTCAGTCAATTGTTTGTTTTCACTTGTTATTTAAAACATTTTTTCGAAAAATAAGATATGCAATGCATAAAAAAAAAGATAGTCATGGAAACGGTCGTCAGAAATGAAAACTTAAAACTTTGGAATAACTGGCCTTTGTTGTGGCTGGAGCCTTCAACAGTGAGGCTCACTGCGCTTGCATATACCTCTAAAATATACCTATTCATAATACCTGAATGATAATAAATAATACCTCGATACTATTCAAAGAGCTGTTCACAATTCTAGATAATGAATACATTTAAATAATAAGATAATATATTATTTGTGTGTTTCCACTGTTTATTTCATGCGTTTTAAATTTTTGATGCGGAACCCTCAAAAACATTTTGTATTCGACCGACTTGAACACACACACAAAATTTCATCAAAAACGGTCCATCCGTTTCAATTCAAACACTGTAGACGCAAGTTCCATGATTTTTGTTCATCCAAAAAAGTGCTCAACGTGTCAAAAGAAGTTTCCACTTCAAAAACTATTATAAATAATAAAAAGGCAATAGCAAGTACTGACTATACCCACGTGGTATGCTAGTCTTATCCAAGGTGACTATATACACCATAGTGACGACCAGAGTGTCACTTTTCGAACCCGCTACCCTAAGCATACCGCGGACGGGATTGGTTACGCCTTAACCAACTAAGCTAATAAATAGGGCGACTACAAAGTTATTTAGAATATAATTGAATTTTATGAAAATTAACAGTCATGTGATTGTTTTCAGTATTATTTTGAGTCAATGAGAGGCTATTTTAAAAAGGTATTTTGCATACTCATGATTAAATTAAGAATTTTTTTTTTTTATTGAAACAAAAATCATTGATTAAAAATTGAAAGAATACAAAAAAAAAGAAATGTTACCAAAAGATGCGTATCTTTTAGAACGGTGGCTAGTTTCAAAAATGAATTGTCATTCCGATCTACCCTGAATGTTCTAGACAATCAGATATATCATTTGACTAATAAAAAAATTATGATAAATAAATGTTTCCCAGAAACTGAAGCCGTATCTTTTTCCCTTCCACCTTATGACAGCCCTTTTTCCTAAAAACTTGTTAAAAATGATTTTATTTAGTTTTGGTACCCTATATATGAAATATATCAGAAACGGAGTTGTGATGCTTAGAAATATCGATGCTAAAAACAAAATTTTGATATAGGTAATAGTAAAATTAACCTAATTTGTTATTTTCGTTTGTCTGTCCATCAACACAATAACTCGAAAACAAAGAGATGTCGACCTGAAATTTTTGCACAGGACCCACAAAGTGAGTTTAAGTTCAAAATGAGGGTCTAAATTAGGGCAAAAATTTAGTTTCCGTTTTATCAAAAACTATCAAATATGTTTAGTAACTTCATTGATTCTAATTTCCTACTAAACCCAATCGATAATATTAAGGGGGTTAAAGGGGTCGACTTTCGGGGGAAAAGATTATGTTAAAAAATTCGTGGGTGCTTTGAACGATTTTTGTGAAACCCTATAAGGGGCAGCTGGCCCTACTTGCCTCCTCTGGCAACGCCTCATGATTCCAACGTATTTTTCAGCCTAGCAACCGGTCTATACCTGAATAAATTTAATTGATCCAGAAATCATCTCAAAAACAATAAAATGCTTTTAAATATGATGATTAAACATAATTAAAAATTTAAATTACTGGCTTCAAGCTAGTAATCAAATCTTTTTGTTTTATAGTTTTTATATTTTTTTATTATTCTTTCAATTTCAAAATTATTCGTTGCTTAAATTTATTTATTATTTGTATCGATGTACAGAATAATAAATTTAAGTATAAACATTAAAATGGAAAGTACTAAATTCAATTTCTATTTTGAATTGTAATATTTTTTTTTGAATTATTATTAATACAGTGCAACCTCGATATAACGAATCTGAAGGGAACCAGTAAATATTCGTTATATCAAGTAATTCGTTAAACTGAGGTTTGTTATATTGAGGTTAAGTTGGTCTAAAATTCGTTATAAAGAGGAAAAAAGTGTCGGAACCTCTCGCGACATGAATTACATACTATGGAGTATACTAACTGTCATATATTGGTGGGACTTTATACGTTATATAAAGGTTTTGAATTGACGAATTTCGTTATATAGAGGTATTTAAATTTTTTATGTAGTTGAAAATTCGTTATATAGAGGCTGTTCGCAAAAAATATTCGTAATGTAGAGGTATATTTTATATTGACTCTTATGGACAATTCAAGGGGATTGCGAAAAATTCGTTAAATCGAGGAATTCGTTATATTGAGGTTCGTTATATTAAGGTTGCACTGTAATATTATTTTTTGTAAAAATATATTTAACATGATGCGTATATGTAATTTTGAAAGTAAGAATAGAACATACCCATAATTAGTAATTTATTATGATTTATAAAAATTATATTAATTATTTATGTTAAATCCGTTTTCTTTTCTTTCGAAAAGAATTATACAACTATCCTACCAGGAGCAATTCTTCCCTAGTAGACATATCTCACAGACCGGCCCCTCCAGAGTGAGGAGAAAAATGTCTGCCATTATTGAGTCAGGTTTGTACCGTTGCTATGGAAGTTATATGGCGAGCGGCAGATTTTTTTCAGTTTTAACTTACTTTGTTTCACACCAGTTTTTGTGCTCCGCCATCTTAGCACCTCATGTGCGGAATTTCGATTTACCAATTATACCATATGAAAAGTCAGAAATTGGTCATAAAAGGTCAGTTTGTTTTTTTAATTGGTCAGTGTTAGAAAATTTTTTATTAATGATTAAAGTTTTTAAAGTTTATTAAGAAATTTTAACACCTCATGTGTGGAATTTCGATTTCTTAATGACCTTGAAAAACTTAAACCCTTAATAAAAATTTTTCTAACGCTGACCAATTAAAAAGACCTACTAACCTTTTATGACCAATTTCTGACCTTTCAGGTGGTATAATTAGTCCATCGAAATTCAGCACATGAGATGCTAAAATTTCTTAACATTGAAAAACTTTAACCCTTAATAAAAAAATTTCTAACGCTGACTAATTAAAAAGACCAACTGACCTTTTATGCCTAATTTCTGGCCTTTCAGATGGTATAATTGGTAAATGCATCCACATAGCCTGTACTTCGAACTTATACTAATAGAATAATTGTTTGTAGCGGAAAATTATGTCTAATACAAAAAAAATTCCAGTCCATATATCATTGAAAAGATATAAAATATTTAGGTCAGAATTATAAATATATTTAGGCTTTTTTTTCTTTAAATTTATTCAATGAATTAAAAATTAGAATGTTTCGTTCCAGTCTTTAACCCATATCAACATTTTTTTTTAAATAATTTTTTCTAAATGCACGTACATAGACAAATAATATAAATTAATTAACATAAATAATTATATCAGATTTTACAAGATCTTCCAAAACACGAGTTTTTTATTATCTACCAGTCAGTACCGGATTTAGAAATGACCGATACTTCATGTTGATTTAAAGTTTACAAAATATTATTTTTAAATCATTTTCCAATTCTTCTGCTCAGCAAAACTATCAATAATGTTATCTTTCGGTCACAAAAATTTAAATCGGTGTAAATATAAAAATTTCCATAACATTTTTATGGTATCTCAAACATAAGTTGCAAACTTAACTATACTTAAATATGATACTTACAGAAAACTCTTTAAAATGCTTATGCTAATGCTCTATTTTTCTCCAAATAGACAACAAGAGAGTAGATGGAAATATTGAATAAAAATGAATCTACATTTTTATAAGAATATTTTTTCTTCCATAAGATTTTATAACTAACTAGCTGATTCCCGCCCGCTTCGCTGGGCATATTAACCATTTGGATATGAATCTTTACTTCTTTTATCAACGAAATGTTTAATTTCGATTTGATATTAATTTTAAATTTTCCAAATAGGAAAATATAGTGCCAGTCAGTGAATACGCAGATGTCCACATCACCGATGAGGTACTGTGTATTGGGATGCGTTCCCGTTAGTTATTGTGGCGGGGTCCTCAGTTGGCCTAAACATTTTTTAAATCTATTAAATTAAATTTTGTAATCAATTATATTTTTACGTCCTTTATTTTTTATGTATGACAATTTTTATAAATAACAATTACATTTCCATTTTTCATCACATTTATTTATTTCTCTTAATTTTAACATTTAATAACATTTCATGTACATGAAATAATGGATAAAGACATATAAGCCAGTAAAATACTTTACTTAAATTTACAAAACTTTCCTGTAAACAACATTCTTGAACACGCCACATAAAATTGACCATGAGCAGTCACTTCATAAGTCTACACCAGCTAATTTTAAACTCTGATAAAATTTTGATAGTCATCGCTTTATTGATAGTCATCGCAACATTTTATTTGAAACTGCAAACGCTTAAATTCAAAATGACGGTCTGATGGAATCTGAGAGATTCTTGGAATGAATACACTTTCACCCTCATACTCTCCTGTAAAAATTGTTGCTTCGATAACGTTTCTTTGCATGGTATTTACTCGTAGTCTGGTGCCATTACACAATTTTGGGGGATTTATATTACGCAACAACATTATTGGTGCAGAAATTTTTAGATGAAGAATATGAGGTGGTATTTCCGGAAGGTTGAGTGTGTGTAGAAATTCGACAGGATAGTGAACAGTATCTTCTACCTCTATGACTGTATCTACAGACTTATAAACTACAGAAAATTCATTGGGATAGAAATTCCGTAAAATCCGTCGACGTTCTTAGTGGAAGTCTATGTCACGAAAGAGATTATGAGAAATTTGAAGTTAATCTGACCGGAGATTTTGTGATGAGTCAGTCAGTGGTAAATCGCTTATATATATATATAGAAGGTATTAAATGGGTGTTTTGAGTCTTTCTGTATAGGTACTAAATTTTTTTTAAGTTTTTTTTTTTAATGTTTAAATCATGTTGATTAATTTATAAATTATTATAATTTATACTTTCTTTTAATTCATAATTAATTAAAAATTTCAATTATTCATGTTTACATTTGTATAATTAATTTAATTTAATTGTAATAATAAATATCAATTATGTTAAAAATATGTCTTTCATTATATTTTAACATTGTGAGCATTTAGCGTAACCCGGCTGTCAATCATTATTATTTATTTACACAACATGAAACTTTATGTTTTCATGCTTATAAAATGAAAATAATTCATTTATATTTAAAAATTAACGATCGGAAAAATATACATAAACCTATCTAGCTAAAGGAAAAAGCATACTTTCTTGCTAGAAGATAATTGTTTTCATTCTAAAAATCACAAAACGAGACATTTTAATGTTATGAGATTTATACATTGTTTCGAAAGTATTAAAAAAAAATATATTGTTTTCAAAAAATGAAAATGTACAAAAAATAATAGTAAAAATCTCGCTTTTATAAATTGGAAATATCTTAAAAAGCACCTCACGTTTTTTACGATGAAATGATTTTTTGAATTTAAAGAAATTATTTTCTACCTTTTAGTTCAGCTAGTTACAAAAGCGTGTTTTTTAGTTTTTTTAAACTATTCTTCATTTTGTGTTTTTTAGTTTTTTAGACTATTATTTACTTATAAAAAAAAATTCAGTATAAATATGGTGGGAGCGCAAATAAATGTATATATTTTCAAATATGGAAATCGTTATTCCTGAAAATCCTGGTCAGGATAATCAAAAAAACTTTTTAAATAATTTAATTATCATCGGTCCATGATAGGTATGTATAAATTTCGAGTTATTCAGACGCAGCAGGAGTTCAAAATCATGTTCAAAGTTTCCGTTACATACTAACATACGTATGAAGCTAATAAAAGCGTGTTAAAAAAGAAAAGTACCGATACCAATTTGGCTTAAGATATGGTTATAACATAGACCTCAAAGGGTAATTTCTCACAGTTAATTTTTTTTAATTTAATTTTTATAACAGGATTTAAACAAACAAACTAATTTTTCAGCCCAAAAATTAAAATGGGACTAAAATTCTTATGTTAATATTTCTGCCTATTTCTCTTGAGCATGAAAGTCAAGACCCTATACAGAGTGGACCATTATAATCTATAATGGTTAATAGCTCGTTTTATAGTTAATCAATCAAAAAATTACTTTAGAAAAGTTGCAGACTTTGATGTTGCTTTAATAATCAACTTAGATTCTAAAAGCTAAGAGATGGAATCACACTTTAACTTAGAAAGTTGATCATCATTAAAAAAACATTTTCTTTTTCTATTAAAAGTAAAAATATGGCATTATTAGATACTTTTAATAGAAAGAAAATACACTATAGCTTTATAAAAAATTTTTAGTCAAAATTTATTAAGGACAATACAGGCCATTCGTCTGTATTAATACTTTTAATCCGAGGTAAATTTTCAAAGTCAAGGTCAAATGACCTTGAAACTAGAATTGCAGGTCAATATTATGGACACAAGCAAATTCCCTATATTGCCATTGACAACTTTTAATTACAGCATCCTTCTGCAATTAGCGTAGATACGTGTTCTTTCGATTAATTGCATAATAATGTCATATGTTTAAGTTTTAAATAAAAAATGTTAGTTTTTTATGAGGATCAACTTTCTTAAAGTGTTATTCTGTCTCTTACGATTTAGGATCTAAATTGACTATTATAGCAACCCGGGGAGCTCAGTCCAATCTGATATCAGAACATGATGCCCCCCATCAAACTCTGCAACTTTTGTGAGCTATTAGCCATAATAGAATAAAATGATCCACCCTGTTCTTTTAGCTAATAAAAACAAAAAACAAAACTAGCACGCTTTTACTTTACAAAACACCAAATTCTCTTTTAATTTTTTTAAATATATAGGTACCAAAGAAACAAAGTACTTAAGTGAGATATCTTGTGCATTAATCACTGTAATTTACTGTACTTAAGCATTCATAAAACTACAATAATATTATTTGTAGATATTTAGAAAAATAATTTTAAAAATAAAAAGTTTAATTTAATAAATTTACATACAATGCATGCAACAAGTACTTATATACTTACTTTATGAGCAATGATAACTTACTTTTTATTAACCGTTTTCAAAAACAAAAGCAGTTTCTAAAATCACTGGAAATGAATAATTCTCAATTCACGAATAGAAAAGTGAAGTTGGTTTTACTAAATCTTTACTATTAAGGTATGATCGTTTAAAATTCCTAATTAAACAAAGAAGAAGATACCCAACAGTGACGTCATATGTGGTTAACGACATAGAGATTACATATAAAAATTTGTTTTGATAAAAGAAGATGAGCAAACTTAGAATGAAATTTTTGATTGCTTATTACTTCTTCGTTTTTCAACTAATTTTAATTTCAGTTTCAAATTTTGTCATATTTTCAATTTGACTTCAAGATTATCCCTTATTAAGTATATTATGATAAAAGATGAACGCTTAATTTTTTTATTTGTCTTTTCTTATTGAAATGAGGGATGAAGTCTGACATCTAAAAGCGATTACTTTTACTGCATTTATAACGCACATGTCCGAAAAAAGCTGGGAAAATTGCTTATTTTAAAATCATTTTAAGACTATTTCTATTAATCAATCTTCATATTCTTTAAGCAATATAAATTATAATTGCCAGACAGTTTTGGATGTAAACAAATTAAAAAATATATATTTTTCAATTTTGATAGTTAATTATGTTATAATTTGACGATAGAAAACGAAAAGTAAGAATAACATTTTTCGACATCTAGCGGAATTTTTAAAATATTGGCAATTAAAAATTGTCTTTAATTATTCAGCTTTCGTTAATTCGAAAGTCAAGGCAAATATCGGACAATTTTATCCTTATTTTTCGTCTACATTCTTGAAGTTATAAAAAAAATGCATCATCAAAGTTGAAAATGAGATATAAAAAATTATAGCCCAAAAACTACCCTACTCGTACATCCCTTAAACGGATGAAAAACTTGGGTTTTCCTGTTTTCAATGTATTTTATATCGATTTTCAATGATCTTTTTTTTTTTTTGCTTATATTAAAAATGTATTTTTGAAGTCGGTTATAGTTTTAAAAGAAAAGTATTATTGTTTTTTTTTTAACAAAATTAGATACACGAGAATTATTTACATTTTTTTCCAAACGTTATGCACTAATTTTTTATAAATAACCAGAAAAAAATAAATAAATAAAACCTGTCAATATTTAATGAAATCATCATTTTAATTTCACTTATTTTATATTTGTTTTGGGCCAAATGAATCATAGGTCAATTTTTAATTTGAAAGTTCTATACAAGCGGTGTGCGATGGGTAATTAAAAAATCAAAAACGTTTTAGTTTTTTATTAATACGTTTTATTAATATTTATTTATTACAGCTTCATACGTATGTTAGTATCTATGTAACGGAAACTTTGACCATGATTTTGACCCCCCTCAAAACGTTTGATTAACTCGAAATTTGGCATACTTATCAAGGACCGATGACAAAACAATAATTTAATAAGTTTATTTGATTATCCTGACCAGGATTTTCTGGAATAACGATTTCCATATTTGAAAATATATACATTTATTTGTGCTCCCATCATATTTATACTGAATTTTCGATAAATATATCCCACCACAAACATTCTATAAAAACTAGCCAAGTCTCGGTGGAGGTGCTTGTTTATCTCTAAAAAGTAATGAAATCTAGACAAAGTCGTGCCAAGTCTAAGGTTCCTTACCGCGATTTCTTTATTATTATAGTTAACGTTGTGTGGCCGTTGAAGGGTACACAAGGGTACAAAACCAGGTGCTCCATGACACCATTGCACCAATCTAAGAAAACGTCAACGTCCACGGCCAACTCACACAACATTAACTATAATAATAAAGAAATCGCAGTAAGGAACCTTAGACTTGACACGACTTTGTCTAGATTTCATTACTTTTGAGAGATAAACAAGCAGCTCCATCGAGACTTGGCTAGTTTTTTACAGATTGTTTTTGGTGGGATTTCACTTCTTTTTGTAGAAACGTGGGCATATTGATTTAGTTTTTTCAGGGTCACCAAATACTCCAGATCTTCGATTATCCTAGTTTTTACAGTTTTCCCTTTATGTGACCATTAAACCCCAACTCTGTACCAAATTTCGCCTCTCTGAGTTTATGGGAAGTACTAGTACTATTCTGATGATCATGAGTGAATCAGTGAGTGTCATAAATGCGAAACTTTTCTTGCTCTTAACTTAGGAACTAAATGGCTTACAGACTTGAAATTTTGGATTTTAAGTATGTAATTATAGCCTACTAGATGACGATTTCTGCGTTCTGGTCTTATCCAGAGATTCTCAAATAGGGGTCTGAAAATACGGCGAAATGGTTCCAGTAAAGGAGTGTACGGCAGTGTTTGCTTCGCGCTCGACTTGGCGGGGGCACTGCCGTGCCTCCGATAAATGTCTAAAAAACACAAAATAAATAATAGTTTAAAAAAACTAAAAAATGAAATTAAAATATTTATCCATAACATTTGTTTCCTATAGCATTACAGGAACCAAATTTTGCTTTAATTAATCAACAATTTGGCATTAATTATAAACCCCATTCATATATGCGAAATGCAATATATAATTTATTTCCATTTTTCAAGCAAAATATATAAATATAATTTTTACAAAAATCATTGCTTTTAATTGCAATAAATAAAATTTTTGATATATATGTTCTAATTTTTAGGTCATATGTTGATTATTATGCATATCATTTAAATATTTAAAAATAATAATAAAATAATCATCTTTTATTTCCATCTTACTATTTTGTTCTTAGTTGTATTGTAATAACGTATTCTTCATTTTTTTATATCTCACATAATATAATTCAAACTTAAATATATTATAAGGGACAAGGGTTCCGTATTTGATCGAGTTTTTCTAAAAAAAAAGGCATAATTATTTTTAGAATTAATAAATGGCTTTTTATACTCGTGTATATATGAAATATGCCTAATATATTAAGTTTAGTCCCAAGTTTGTAACGCTTAAAGACATTGATCCTAAAAACAAAAAAGATATCAAGTTGAAATTTTTACAGCGCACTCAGGACGTGAAAAGTGAGGTCGAGTTAGTAAATGAGCAACATAAGTCAATTGGGTCTTGGGTCCGTAGGTCCCATCTTGTAAACCGTTAGAGATAGAACGAAAGTTCTGGTGTAAAAAATGTTCGTAAACAAAAAATAAACAACTTTTGTTTGAAACTTTTTTTTGTAAACATCACTGTTTATTCACGAGGGCACACATTAGATGCAAATTTTATAGTATGTATTAATTATGGGAATATCAGTTCTTATGTGTGACATCAATGTATGTGTAATGTGATGGAGTCATCAACACTGTCTATACATGGTATTTCAACAATTAACTCAGTCAATTGTTAGTATTTACTTGTTTTTATATGAGAAACGTAACATTGAATCAATATATATTCTACATAAATATGCGTTGCTCATTTTATAATTTTTAATATTATAATAAAAATTAAAAAACCTGTTGTGCCCAACTACTTAGGAATATATGAGCACGGTAGTGGGAACACAAATTTAAATAAAATTGCATTTTTAATTTCGACGATGAATTATGTTATAACTTGACAATATAAAACGAAAAGTATGAATAAAATTTTTTGATATCTGGTGTAATTTTCAAAATATCGAAAATTGATAATTTTGTTTAAATTAATTTAGCTTTCGATATTTCGGAAACCAAGCAAGATATCGAATAAATTGTATTCTCATTTTTCAAATAATTTTAACCCTAAATTTAAAATTGCCTTGTTGCCTGTACTACCTTAAATAGTTAGATTTCCTACAAAAATATGTGTCAATGAAAAACTATGATGTGGAGGACCATCCTATTAACATTAAGGGCACATATTTGGAAATAATTTTCTGGAGGTGCATAACAACCAATTTCTCGGTATCGAAAGTTTGATTCACCCTATAACAGATGCAGATACTATAAATAAAATAATGGGAAGAAAATTTATGGGAAGATTAGATCAGCCGTAGCTCGAAAACTACTCGTTAAAAATTTTTGTGGTCGTGAGAATTCTTGATGAGAATGATTCAAAGAACATTTTAGGAAGGTTTAGAAAAATTTTCACAGAAAGCCAACTATTTAATAATAACAATAATGGGGTTTAACCTCCATTTTTCTGACATACGCCTTATCACAGAGGCCACCTACATCATTATTTGTTAATCTTTATTTATTAAATTACATTAATTTTTACAATTACATTCATGATGTGGGTGGTATCGGTTACTTCGTTCTTATCCAAGCGACAACAATGTGATAAGTCTAAGAAGTCGAACGGTCAAAGACTAACGCCTCAGACCGCTCGGCCATTTATTCTCTTAACTTATTATCTAAGATCCTTGTAAGATCCTTTATTGTTAGTTAGTTATTGTTAGGATAATCAACGAGTAATGAATATACGAACCCTGTATATTTCAGTCATATTCATACTTAGAATTAAAACATTACTCATCCATACATTATTATAATTTCAAAAAATGCTGAGCTGATATAAAAAAAATATATAGCATATGATATTTTTATTTGTGTAATATTAACCTGTATCTGTAAATCAGAAATAATAATTACATACCTACCTTACAGAAGTACAGACAGACCTCATCTACATCTTGATAATTTGTACAACGTGTATTATTGGTTGTCCTAGTAAAACAGTAAAATATTTATAAATATAAATATGTTTGAAGTGAAATATTAAAAATTATTTTTAATTTTTATATACCTACGTATTTATTATTACTATATTTCTAGACTAGTATCTACACGACACAAGAATATCGAAAAATATTAAGCTACAATTTTTATTGAATGTAAGGCTGCCCTTTAGTGGAATGGGGGGATTCGTAGGAAGTAAAATCGAGATCAGTAGACCTGGTGTTTTCTGAAAGTATTTTAGGTATAAAAAAAAAGTTATTAAGAATGTACGAGCGCCAAGGCAATTTTGATTTTTTTATATGAAATTGGACTAAATCTTAATCAAGTTTGAAAAATTTTAGAGGGCTTCCCCCTCTAATAAAAGGAACAAATAATTTCAACCACAAGTCTAAACTTGCCTTGGCGCTCATGCTACCTTAAGTGGTGCAAACAAAAGTTATTAGCAATTTAATTGTTTAAATTACTGAACAGTTTAGATAAAATATTTTTCGGGACCCGCACGCCAATTTATCCTAAACTATTATTATTATAATTATTATTATTTCAAAAATATGTTTTATATTTTTTATTTTATAAATTTTTATTTTTAGATACAGACATATTTATTTATATATAAGTATAATTTATTTTTGTTTCAGAAATAAAAAACGGTACATACTTTATTTTTTAATTTCTTCGTCTGTTGAGATAAGTTAATAAAAAAATATTTAGCAAAAGTGGTTCGTGCCAGAAATTAAAAAAATAAATAAATATAATTATAAAATATTTATTGTTAATTATATTACATATTTTATGTATAGGTACTATGTTCAAGTAATAATAAATAATAGTTCACATAGTGTATATGTACCAACTCTATCATCCCTGATCCTAAGCGTACCCAAACTTGGACCCAGAGGGGTTTGAAGGATGCAAACAGGAACCAGAAGTTTTTTGCAAAAAATTAATATGCCATATTGACAAAATCACATGCTTAAGATATTACGAACGCCAAGGCAAGTTTAGACTTGTGGCTAAATTTTGTTATAACTTCATGAACGTAGATGAAAATAAGAATAAAATTTTCGATATCTGCCTTGGTTTTCGAACTATCGAAAGCTAAATAATTAAACAAAATTTTCAATTTTCGATATTTTGAAAATTACTCCAGGTATCGAAAAATTGTATTCCTACTTTTCGTCTTATATTTTCAAGTTATATTAACATAATTCACCATCAAAATTTCAAATATAGATTTCTTTTAATTTGTCTCCCCACTACCGTGCTCATACATCCTTAATTAGCCGGGTACAACGGGTGTTTTTTTGTTTTTAATAATTTATTAAAGTTTTTACTTTAATTAAATTTTTTTTTTAATTTCCACGGAGTAGTTTTGGAGAAATCTATGAAATCTACCTACTTTGAAGTCATTTATTTATTTAAATAATGGGGCAACCCCTGCTAAAATTTTCACAATTTATTAAGACTTACTTACTATTAAGACTCACTATTAAGACTTACTATTATATTTTTAAAAAAATTAAGCCTTTTATCCAAAATTGCCCTGGCGCTCGTACATCCTTAACAACAAAATTTTGATTATAAATGTAAAATTATAAAAGATAATTTATGAGAACTCTAGTTATTTGAAATAAATTTTCAGATTCGCCCCAATACCAAGATCAATTTTTATATTATAAATACATTTTTCGATTACAATGAAGTCATCATCAGTACGAATTAACTAATCGTACCTATTTGTTCTCACCTGAGAGATGTTACTCGTCACTAATTTGGTAACTGTTTCACGTGAAACAGTCTGATGGTTGCTACATTGTAGACGAAATACGTATTTATAAAATCTTAAAATGTGTTTCCTTCTCTGGCAATATAATATTACACAAACAGGAAATTTTTTATTTCAAATCAATTGAACATTTGATTGATATTAAATAAATATTTTTATAATTCTTAATTAATCTGTAATTTCCTTTTAACACGATAATTTATCAAATCGTTTAATTTATTAAAGAGTATTAATTTCTAAATAATCTAAAATCAATCAATCACTTTGATTTTATGAGAAATTTTTAATGGTTAATTTTATAATTATTAACTTCCATACAGATATGTAGCGTTAAGAAGAAGCTAGGTAATTTTATCCCATTTGAATCTCATTTTCAAATCCCCTGATTGCTAAATTGTCATCTAGATGTTTTTCTGTAAAAACCGACAAAAAATTGACAGAGTTAATGGTTGAAATAACCTATTAAGAAAGTGTTGAATGCCAGTGGTGGCATTAATTTTAATAAATTAAAAATGAGTTTCATTTCATTTACGGAAAAGTATTTTCTAGAATATATTTTCGTTTTTCGAAATTGTTTCACAAGTGCACCCGTAGCAGCTACATGGAAATTCAATACCTCTCAATTCCCTACCTTTCATAGTTTCGGAGTAAATGGGCCCCAAAGTATTATCCTAATTTGCGGGTAAATAGACTATAAGCCGATACAAAATTTTTAAGTGAAATGACCCATCAGGAATCATGTTGAAAAAGATGATCCTCTATGTAAAAGTAAGCAAATTACATAAAGGACGTACAGAAATAAATAAAGAATCTCTCGTCAATCTCCGAAGCCCTACGTGATTTATTTCTGTGCGGCATTTATGTAATTAGCTTCGAATACTTATGCTGAGTTAGTATAAACCAATGCCGTACATATTTGCTGTGATACCAAGGAGTGTAGTACATTCATATTACCTGTACCGCGCAAAACTGACGATTTGTGCTTAAACTTCCTTTTACAAACAGAAGAATAAAAAAATATTTTCGATTTATAAAGAATAATTCCCAACATACTGATTGTGGGAAGAATAAGTAGAATTCCCTTCTGTAAATATTATAAACTACATGAAGTTAAATTTCATTCTTCAACAGCTTAATAATTAATCAAAGCCTTTTTTGCCTCGATTTTCTCAACCGAGTCTCAGTTAATATATAGAGGCTGTGTGGAGCATTCATCCTAGATTTTTTTTGTATAAAAATGTTTAATTATCATTAAAAGTCCAAACAAACTTTATATAAGTATATAAAAATTGATGGGTTTATGTCCATCTAAGTAATTGCCTCAAAAAAAAAAAAAGAATTAAATTAGACATGCAAGTCTTCAATAATCATACCTACAGGTTATATAATCATAAAAAAAAGATTCTTTTAGCTTTGGTGATGATTAGTGGGTTGTCCATTTCTCTAACTTTTAATTTGTCGTTATTTAGTTTTTTTTTTTATTGGATGTTTTTTTTTTTTAGAAAATAATTTTAACGCCTTACAAATTTGATATTAACATGCAACAACGTAAAAATTCGTAATGTAGGTTCTTTGTAAACTAAGCGAATTCCCTTTAAAGAACTATCGTTATTAATAATATTTATATATGCGTAAGGAAATAACTCTTCCTGTCATGCTTGTCTTTCTCGGCAAAACGATCGAACCAATTTTGATGAAATATTAAAAAAATTGCGATTATACTTACTGAATTAAATTTTATATTAATAAAATTGATGGATCATCCAACATTTTTTCGCTATAATCTATCATTGTTTTCTTCTGAATACATGCTCTGAGGTCAAAGCTCAAAGTAATGGGATCAATAGATGAATTAGGAATGAGAGATTAGGAGATTAAAGGTCACGTCACAATAATAAGGAATATTGGTGATTTGTTTTTTGCTTAAATAAAAGCCCATTCAGAAATAGCAGAGAAAAATGATTTTTGAAACAAGTATTAAAACCGCCAAGATAAAGATAATCAAAGATTTGTTTGTTTCTCTTTCTAACAAAACAGTATTTAGCACGCAGTTCTTATGGCAAACATAGTATATGACATCAAATATCTCTGTCCGATATGTCTGTCTAATATCTGTCTAACTAGTTGTTTAAAATGCTTATAAATCATTCAAATTTCTTAGCCGATTTGAATTTTCATTTCATTTTTTGTCTTCCTTTTACGGTATTTTCATATTTTGACGAAAGAAAAATCATCAATATTCTCTACTGTGGTCGTATATTCGCTGGATAAAGTTTACCAAGCAAATACGGTAGATACTTGAACAAATTTTCAAAACATCATCTTTAGCTCAAAACCAATAACTTTCTTTTCCATTCCTCAAAAAGAAATTCACTAAAAATTTTAACTATTAAAAATAATTATGTTAATAACTTCATTTATAAGCGACAATTACGACTCGATGTTGTCTCGTAAATTATTGGAATATCTTGGAATATTCATATCAGCCCCGATGGATATATTAGTATCTTTAACCACAAGATCTTTCTTCGACCAAATGAACGATTTAAAAAAATTATTTTTGAAATTTTTTCTGTGGTTTTTTGTATACCATACTCCATCAAACTTTTTCCTTTATCAACATTTGTCAATGTTACCCACTTTTTAAAGAACTGCTGTTTTTCATCGGGGGTTACTTATAAATTTCACTTATTCGTATCGTGCATGAGTTTTCTTGGTGGCGTTTTCCATGGAAACGATACACTACTTTATTAATATAATTGTATGGATGAAAATATAATTATATGGTTTGTGTATACGGTTTACATTGAAAATTTAATAATATTTTCTATCAAATTTAAATAAGTAATTATGTTTAATCAAGTTTAATGAATTATTATTTTTCAATAATTTTAATTTGACATTTGCTTTACAATTTACATGAAAAAATTAAAAATTAGTCAAACAGCCGTCTTTTACGCCATAATTATCTACTGAGATGAAGCGCTCGCATCGATTTGATTGTCCCTACCATGACTATGCAACCAGCGGATACACAAATAATTGTAGACTTCCATTTGATTTATTTTTAGAACTCTGAAATGCAATTTTGAATGATAAAAATGTGAAAGTATTGTTTTTTTATATAGAAAATTTCGATTTAAAAATAATAATGGGAAAAATATATAAATTCCTGGTCAAGTAATGCTTCAATGCACTTTCAAAAAATGGCAATTTTTTTTAAACGTTATATTAAAAAAGAATTACTTTACCTTTTAAAGATAATTTGAATGTGGTTTTTTATTTTGTATTTTAAAGAATTTCTACGTTGCATTGGATATATTTTAGCTACTTTCCTTTTATATTGAGTATAGTTTCAGAAAGAGCACACGTTTTAAAAATTATCTCTTCAACAATTCGCACCACGCAGAGGTAGTAGGATTACCGTTATAAATGAAATCTAAAAAGTCCTAATCGAACCAATATTTGGAAAGGGGCCATTCATAAATTACGTCACAGAAATTTCAGGACTTTTTAAATCCTACCCCCGTCCTTGCCACAAGTTGTCACATTTTAAAAAAAACCCTCTCCCCTGACGTGACTTCACATATTTTCCAATTTTATCGAGAAAAAAAAACAGTTAAATCCATTTATTCTTATAGTTATTGAATGATCTTTAATATAATCAACTTTTAGTTAAATATTCAAATTAATTATGCTATTTACGTAACTATTTAGCTATTTTTTGCTTACCGATAAATTTCGCGTATGGACATCACAAATTTTGAAATGTGATGTCACAAAGCTTTTTGCCCCCCCTGCCCCTTGTCACTCAATGTCACATTCGAATGATACCCTCCCCCCCCTTCAAGGTGTGACGTAATTTATGGATGGCCCCAAAAGGATCTAAGGTCACAAAAACAGGGTTTTCACGATTTTCACGAAAAAAATTTTATCATAAAGTTAGTTCAGGCGAAATTGTACATCAGATACTTAAATATAAAAAATGTCTCAGTACTTTTTTCCTAAGAGGCACCGTTTCTGAGATATAACTATTGGTAAAGTTGTAATACCCAACTGGTTTTAGATGAGTTTCACTCCAATTTTTTAGTTTAATTTTATCGGATAAAAATTTGTTGCGCAATCAGATTTTCTTGTAAGAATTTCTGCCAATGGCAGAATTTCTAGTAGAGTTCATTTTTTCTGTGACGATATTTTTTAAAACGCAAGATGCATGAAGAATTTTTTTTAATCTTCGCTCTAAGACAAACTAAATAATAATTGTACAAGATATAATATCTCCTCTCTTCTCGAACCTTATTTACTTGAACTGAGATTTAGTGTAAAAGGAAAGTAAATATGCGATATTGTAAATAGTCCAAGAGACAATCGATCAATATTTTTTAAAATCTCAAAATGTGTCTGTGGCTACTTTCATATATTACTATACAATAACCAAAGTAGTGAAGAATTTTATAAAAGAATTTTCAATTATTAAATGTTTTCAGATATTTTTTTACAGGCAAATAAGTTCAAAAAATCTGAAGGGGGATCTACACACACCAATTGAAAAATTAAAGTTAAATTTTTAGGCACTAGGCACTACAATGCTACAGACAAGCACAAAGACACACACACATATTGATCAAACTTATAACACCCCTTTTTTTAGTTCGGGGGTTAAAAATGTGACCCATAACTCTGTATGACTGTGTCGTTAGTCCAATAAATATGTAAAAATTAAAAATTGACTTTATGCCTCTATTAAGCGGGCATTGCTGACTCAAGGCAGTTCTCCTGACTCAGTCATCTCTTGGACTATAAGAAAAAATCTTCAATATAATTTATAAACAATTTAATAATAAAAGTATAATAATAAATTTTAAGTGTGTAAGAAAATAATGCATTTTTTTGCTCTATTTAATTTAAATGCAGAACACTAATTTAACTACATAAATAAAATAACATTTTAATTCACTTTATTAAAGTTAAAAAAAAAAAAATACTTTTCACACTTCTAGCTAACATTACTGCAAGCCACGAAGAAGAAATACCACAACCATTAATTTATTTATTTAAAAAAAAAAAATTATTTATAAATAAATGTTATAAAAAATATTTTCTAGTAATGTAATTTGTTTTTGTTTTTACATTTTAAGAGGACTTTGATGAAAAAAATTAGAACGGGCTACACTAAACTAATTAACTTATTATTTAAATTTATTATAGTTTTTCGTTCAAATTATTATACCATGCATATATGTAATATACAAGGTATACTAAGTTTAGTCCCAAGTTTGTAACGCTTAAAAATATTGATGCTACGAAAAAAATTTTGGTATAGGTGTTCATAAAATAACCTAATTAGTCTATTTCCGGCTGTCCGTCCGTCCGTCCGTGGGCACGATAACTCAAAAACGAAAAAAGATATCAAGCTGAAATTTTTACAGCGTACTCAGGACGTAAAAAGTTCGAGTCGAGTTCTAAATGAGCAACATAGGTCAATTGGGTCTTGACCTATGGGTCCGTAAGACCCATATTGTAAACCATTAGAGATAGAACAAAAGTTTAAATGTAAAAAAAGTTCCTCGTCAAAAAATAAACAACTTTTGTATGCAAAAATTTTTCGTAAACATCACTGTTTACCCGTGAGGGCGCAAATTAGGCGTAAATTGTATAGTATGTATTATATAAATTGGATACGTATGTGCAATGTGATATAGTAATCAACACTATTTATGCATGGTATTTCAACAATTAACTCAATCAATTGCTTGTTTTCACTTGTTTTTCTAGTGTGTTTTTCCTAAGCGGTACAATTTTACCCCGAGAGTTTATTTTCCTTCAAACCTAGACATAATAAGCTTGAAAAGGAAGGGTAAATCATGTAATTTGAGTAATATTTTGCGAAAACTCCAAATATATACTTTTTACAAGATGAATATTTTCTACATCTGAAAGTAAAATAATTGATTAGGGGTCCAAAAAAAAAACAAGAAATATTGAGAAAAATCTAAAATTATTTAAAGAAATTAATTCCGAGGAATATGCTCAGATACCACGAGAAATAAGTTTACAGATCAGTAGAAATTACATTATTCATGGCGCTTCCACCATAATCACGAGAAACAAAAAACTTGTCGAACTACGATGAACGAATATACAAACAGATATTCCTTCTACACTTTTAATATTTTTTCGAGGAGCTTGGAAACTTTTTGATGAAAAAACTGCTTTGGGCTACTCAACTTCAGCCGCCTATTTAAACAGTAGGGAATATTCATGAAATTTAAATTTGGTTCAAATATTTTTTTCCGTAACTTTATTGGCTGGACAATTCAATTAAAACAATTATTTAAGTAATTAATTACTTTTTAATTGCTTAAAATTAATTAATAAAAGTACAAATTCAGTACTGGCTTGTCAAATTTGTTGACATACTGTATGGCATTAATTAATTACTTATACATTTGGTATGATATTATATTAATTTCTATTATTCTACGGCTTTTTATTAGAAAACTTAATGATAACGCGTGTAAATTCTGTGTTGTAAATTCATTTTTTTAAAGTGTTAATTATACATTGAACTATTACCAATTGACAGATCACGTACTTATTCGTCATCAACAGAGAGCGCTAAAAAACTGCGTTTAAATATCTCAAAATTATGATGTATTTTAAATATTTTTTTACACTTAAATACAACATTTTTAAGCAGTATTTATATTTTTTACTTTATTATAACGGTGTAAACAATGAATTAAAAATATAAAAAAATACATGAATATTCCCTGTTACCTACATTTTTGACCACCAGCTCTCTAACCAATAAAATAGTTTTTAAAATCTCATCACTAATGGTCAAAACATTTTTATTTTATTAATATATTTTTTTTTATTATTATATATTAGAAAAAAAATAGTCGTAAGTTAATTAACACACTTTTTAACTCCTTTCCCAAACACAAACGCATTGCGTATAGATAATTAACGAATATTACTAGCATATCGCCGCTCTGCGCCGTGCCGTATCCCACGTTGAGTAGTTCGTAATTAAATTAAAACACTTACAGCATTCAATTAAATTCAATTTATTTATTTTTATTGATATGTTAAAATTAATTGAGAAAGGTTTATTTTTTTTTATAAAATGCATCATTTTGGTTATTTTTTATTTGAAATACTTTCCAAAAAATTTACAGACTGTTCCAAATTGAATTAATTGTCTTTAAATTTGAGAGAATCATGTAATTTTTATTTAAATTGAAATAATCAAAATTTGATGTCCGGTTAAATAGGTATTTTGGTCCACAAAATATTTCTTTTCAAAGTTTCAATTAATCGTACCTATAAGAGATAACCCAATGATAATTTTCCCCAATCTTGCTCCTCAAGATCATTCATGCAAAAAAAAAAAATTATCAAAAATGATTTGGAAAATGCATCTAACATTAAGGTTGATTGGGCAGTACCTACCCCGCAAGTCAGTATAAAATGATTAAAGAATTAAAAATTTTAATATTTAAATTAATTATTTAATTTTAGATAGCACCTATAATCAGATATATGTATTCAATTACAAGAAATAGAAATAATCGTCTTTTTTTTCGAGTAATAGCGACCCATACATAAAGTACAAAAATTAAGTTACTTAGACAATTGAACGAATAGTTTACATGACTACTACGAGAGATTATTTTCGGGAGTAAGTTCAGTTTATATCTCAGAAATTTGTCGTTCAGTAGCTAAATAAACCAAATGTGCGCCTTTTTTGCAAGTAAAGCACAGAATAAATTATCCCAATGCAATGAAACAAAATTAACAGTATGAAAAGTAAAAAATTATGAATAACTCAAAAAATATTCGGGAAATTTTTATAGATCTACGCTAGGGTATTTATACATGAATTAACTGCTGCAGCTTTAAATTCAATAGATGCCTTGACCCTCTTTTAAACATTTATAGGCATGTACATAATGAAAAATAATTACTCAGTGAATTTCTTAAACATTTATAATTCTTGGTATCAACTAAAATTATACCCTTTCAGAACATAATATATATAATTACGTTAAACTACTTAAAACCAGATTAAAACTACAAATTTGTATTTTTTTTTTTTTTTTTTGGGTTTTTGAACCCAAATTCAATTATTTGGTAGCAACTACTGACTGCAAGTAATAATTGATTATAAACAATTAATCATGTTTTTTTAATTTTTGGTTAAACAAGATGATTTTAGCTGATTGATGCTATTATACATGAAGTCTTTATGAGAAAAAAAAACTTTAAATAAATAATAATTTAGAAAATACATAATAGGATACTATTGGTAGTGAAAAAAAAATGAAATTTGATAAAAAATTAACATTTATGTAGAAATATACTTAAATGTTCTGATTTTCAGTCATAAAAGCACATTATTCTTTTATTATATTAAAATTAAAAGTGGTGATTTTTAATCTGTGACATCATATAGGCAAAAATAATATGCATTAATTACTAATTTTTTGATGGCTTTCATATTATTTGTAAGTTATGTTACCCTCAACTTTATTTATACATATAATAATTACATACACGACAGTTGTTTTTACTAATATTACGTCATCAAAATGGATGACAGCGTTTTTGCAAGAATAAAAAAGTTTAAAATTTATATTTTATTAATTTTAATTAATTATATTTTAGTTGGCTTTTTATTTTGGGGTACTTTTTCAAACAAAGTAGAATACCCTATTATTTCTATGAGCCGTTCATATAGGACTATTTGTAAAAGGCGATCGCTACCAATTTAAAATAACTAGGAGGATACGGATCGCCTCAAGCTTTTAAAAATAGTCATGTATGAGTGACTCATAGAAATAATTATTAAGAGCTTGTCCTTTAAAAAGTATTTTTTATTTAAATTTAAAATTAAATAAGTTATGCATTTCAAAAATAGTGGCAGCAATGGGTAAATCAGATCCTGCTTACTATAAAAATAGATTGTCATCCGATTTACATATGTTATTCGCATACCTCTCAGCAAACCATTTCATTTGATAAGCATATCATGAGAGTATATAAAAAATAACTAGTTCATCATCTTGCCCGTCATACTCGATGACCTCACTAAACGTTTATGTAAAATTTTAGCTCAATGGGTTGAGGATAACTGCATTAAAATTCAATTAGAAGATTTAACTCGGACCAACATACTATTGTAAGTTAAATAAAAGATTGAAAACTAAATTAGCTTACAACGTCATTCATTTCTGATCTTTCTGTATATATTTTTGAAGGAAATGCCACACAGGTTTCACGGATGCATATGTGGAATGAATTTTGAAAAGACATTAAATTCATATAAAATATATCTTCTTGATGATGGATGGCTACGTGCGTTTCTATACGTTCTTTCATACATTTATTTCAATCAATCTCCCGGGCGAAGCCCCAAAATAAAATACCGATCAATGTTTTTTTAAAGATAATTATAAAAGTACTTACTTAAAAAAAATGCAAAAAACTCGACAAAATCCTGATATGTATCATTAGAAGGTACAACAATTGAAAATTTCCAATTTTTTTCGGGTTTTGAATAGATACGGATTTTTTTTCGAAACCTGAAAAATATTGGAAATTTTCAATTATTTTCAAAACGTCACCAAAATATATGTAGACATAAATTATCCCAAAGCCACGTGCAGAAGGTCGTGTGGGTCGTTCCGGAACCTTTCAGGAAACTCCTTTTCTCTGTTTTTTACAACGAAAGAAGCTTATTTAAAAAAAATTTGCTTCCTTCTAAAATTTTCCGAATTGATAATCAAAATCCGGTAGATTTACCTGTATTTACTGTTTTATTTAAGTTTTGGTATAAAAAAAGAGAACGATTCGAGGGAAAATAGACATCCCGAAATGGCCTCTTCCTCTATCTCGGTATGTACACACCATTTTTGGGATTTTTTTTGTAATACTTTTGTATAGATTGAAATCTATATAATAAAAGTATTCTAATCATTTGGTTCAAAGAAAGAGGTTACTTGGAAAGTTTTTCGGGAGTTTTGAAAATGAGTGATTTATTAGATTTTGAGGTGCTCTTTTCGAATTTTCACTTTGCTACCTCGTATCTTTGCCGCTAGCTCCGCCATACTGGAAAAATGGTGTCGAAAATCAGTTTTTTGACGATATCTCCTTTTCGAGTCATTTTACGAGGACAAAATCTGGATACAAAATAAAACTAGAAAAAATTTCTAGCAATTTATGCCTTGACCTTTTTTTTCATAAATTAAATAGTTTCGGCATAAGAGCGCCGCAATGTGTAAAAACCCCTCCTAGGGGGTAGAAATCTATATGTTGAAAATGGCAACATGCTCAAAATGTTCTAGCAGTTTCGGATATATATATTTTGAAATATTGGAATTTAAATGGAAATTTTTCAAAAAAAAAATGTCTTTATCGTTAAATAATTCGAAAAATAAGTTACAAGAAAAAGTTTTGGGGTTAAATATTCTGTGAAAAAAAGAGCTAAATAATCTTAAATTTAAATTGAAATATTTCGAAAACTCTGTACCCGAAACTGTTAAAACTTTTTGAGCATGTTGTCAGTACCTAAATAAAGTAAATTGGAAGGCGACAAGCATTAATTTTAGTAACTGTGGTAAATTCATCAGGTTTTGTGCTGAATAACACGAGAAACTTTCTTTTCGTTATAGCTCCGTTAATTGCAAATGACTTGAAACTTTTTTCATTTTCAAGGTTTTTCTGCTACTTTTAAAAGTGCATGATATACTTTTTTCAAAAACGTCAATTTTTCCAGTTATTTAACGTTGAATACTCGAATCAATATATACAATCTTTCACTTTGAGGCGCTCGTACGCCGAAACTATTGATTTACGAAAAATATTGTTAAGACATAAATTGTAGGAATTTTTGTGAGGTTTAATTTTGTGTGCATATATTTTCCTCGTAAAATGACACGAAGAGGAGACATTGTCAAAAAACTGCTTTTCGACGCCATTTTTCAAAATTCGGAAAGAGCATCTCAAAATCTATAAAACCACCCATTTTCAAAACTCCTGGAAAACTTTACAGGTAAAATTAACAGATGGCTACACTAAAGACATTTTATGGAGAATTTTTCATAAAACATGCGGTATATATTTCTAGATAGGTATACATCAAATGTTGTATATTATTTTTTTGATTAATTCTCAACCTAAATATTCAAAAACCGTTTGATAGCAAAACCACAAATATTTTATTCAAGATGGTCAAGCCAGTAAAGTTCCACATTAAATATTCTTTAATTTAATTTATCTTTACTTTCTTAATGCTAATATCATTGCTTCAATAAAAATTCCTCAATTTTCTATATTAATTTTTTACCATATTAATAGACTACAAGCCAATGCTACAGTTTTTCGGGTGAAATGATTCACCAGGCATCATTTTGAAAAAGATACTCCTAAAAAAAGTAAGTGTAAAAGTAAGTTTAAGCACCATGCCGTCAGTTTTGAGCACAGGTGAGTACAGATGAGAATACTTGATAGTTTGTATCCAGCAACGCTGTACATATTTGCTGGTGCAGGGATGAGACGCCAAGGGTTCATATTCTCACCTTTAACTCTCTTAATTTTTTCAATTCTGTCGAGATAACGAGAATTGTCGTGGGACAACCGGTCGGAACCATGGTCCTATCATATATTTGTATATTATAAATGTAGCGCTTACTTTTTTAATCAGATTTGCTTTGTTTTTTTTTTTTGCTGGTTTGAATGATTGATTATGCACATGTTCAATTTTGTAAGATCAGTTTGTGCTTTTTTCTCTGTCTATATTTTAAAATATCCAGTCTGCTCAAATATATAGTCGAGTTGCTATTAAAAAAAACACACAAGTACGAAAAATGAAAAATAAACCACAAGGTTTTCTTTCTCTTACAACACTGTTTCGTTTCTGTGCATTGATAATTTTAGGTTTAATTTTTTTTTTTCATTTTTTCTCTCACGAGACTGTTTGCATATCTGTGCATTGGTAATTTTGAAAATTTATAGTATTCATTTAAGAAGTCAAATACTTGTTTTATTGTATACAGAAACTTCTGATTTAGTAGTCAACCCAATATGTGCGCACAACCTTCATTTGGATTGCTCAAGATATTTATTATGACATAGCATAAAATTTCCTTGTTCTTACTTTAAATTATCTCTATTATGTTAAACACCTCCTGATAACTCAAAACTCATTTTTTTTAATGAAAAACATTTTACAAAATATATAAATTGACAGATTGTAAATTATTTTGGGATTTTGGGGTCGTTTTAAATTGTTGCACATTTTTTGATTTTATCTCCCAACCAGCAAACAATTTATAACGTGCGATAAGGATCATAGTTCCAAAAATTTTCAAAATTTCCTCGTAATAATATTAACTTTACATAGGTAATTAAATAATATATTAAAATTTGTATGTATTTTTATTTTAATGAAATTTTGAATTATTTTTAATTTTAATTACACTTATATTAAAATCAATTTTTTTTTTGTATATTTTTTAATTATTTTTGGAATATTTATTTAAGATAATTATTTGAAAAAAATATATATAAATATTATTGCACCTTTAGTTAATTTTTTAACACAAGCAAATTATTAAAAAGTTTAGACCTAAATAAATATAAACAAAATTATAATTTTTTTTATATTTTCCATTATTTTTTTTAGAGAAAGAAAATAATTATGAGATCTATTTGATTTTAATATAAATGTTCTACTTTAACACACTAAAAATAGAAAAATGCACTTAAAATGGTTTTTTTAATTCAAATAAAAATATAATTATTATATTTATAAATTTATAAAAAAATTTGTCCAAATTTATGGTGACGTCAATTGCAATAAGTTACTGTAATTTATATAAAATTGTTTTTTTTTTCGAAAATTTTTTATAATTTTCAATTATTTTATGCGAATATGATTTTATTCAAATAAAAAATTGCCCTGGACAGCATAAATTTTGTAACAGAAGCATTAGTTTACTTGTTGAAAGAAAAATTGCTTCAGTTCGCCTTATTTTCGAGATACTAGTCCCCTAATTTGGAAAAAAAACTTGTTTTCCCCGTAAATTCGAAGTTTCACCAATGAATAATTTTTTCTCGCAAAAAAATTTATGCCATCAAAAAATACCATAATACCATATAAGTAGAATAAATTAAGGTAGTACGAGCGCCAAGGCAAGACTTATGGTTGAAATTATTTGTACCTTATTTTCAACTTTGATGATGAATTTTGTTATATGTATTTTTATGAATGTAGACGAGAAATTATAATAAAATTTTTCGATATCCCTGGTTTTCGAAATACCGAAAGCTAAATAATTAATTAAACAAAATTTTCAATTTCCGATATTTTGAAAATGTCTCCAGATTTCGAAACATTTTCTTGTTACATTTCGTCTTATATTGCCAAGGTATAACATAATTCACAATCAAAAATGAAAATATATATTTTTGTAATTTGTCTCCCCACTACCGTGCTCATACATCCTTAATTATTCGAACACAACGTGTTTTTTTTTTGTTTTCAATAATTTATTAAAGTTTTAACTTTAATTTAAATAGTTTTTTTCTTTAATTTCCACCGACTAGTTTTTGAGAAATATATGAAAACATATCACCCATCTACCGTTTTACCATAAAACCAATGTTAAATATGCCTACTTTTGAAGTCATTTGCCTTGGTGCTCCTACATCCTTAACTATAATAAATATCATATGATTGCTCGAAGAGAAAAAGGGGCACCGGAAAGATTCATAAAGTATTTTAAAAGAATAGGGAAGGAAAAGGCAGGTTTCAAATTTCCATATGAGAAAAATAGGTACTACACAAGGATGTTACATGATTTTAAATATAACCGAAATTGGTTTTTTCCTTATTTTAACCGACTTCAAACAAAAAGGAGGAGGTTATCAATTCGACTGTATTTTTTTTTTTTAATGTGTGTTACCTCAGAACTTTTGACTGGGTGAACCGATTTTGCTGATTCTTTATCTATATGATAGCTGGTGCATCCCGAGTAGTCCCATTTCAATTTGGTCCAATTCTGACAACGGCTTCCATGAGAATACCATATAAGTCTTAAATTTGCATTAAGTATGTGCGCGACAAATGAACAAATAACTCATATTTCGATTATTCTTTTTTTAGTGACAAATTAGTTAGTGTACCTCAGATTCATTAAAAATCATAAAAAACTTTTAACAAAAAAAAACCGACTTATAAAAAAAAAAACAATTCAAAATCAAATTAATATGCACTAAAAAGTAAAAAATAACGAAAATATAATGTAGTTACAATTATTGTTATTTTTGAAATCGGTGTCAGCCAAGTTAATGTAGAAAACTGTTCTGTCACAGTTGTTTCCTTGGCTGACACCGATTCCAAAAATAACAATAATTGTAACTACATTATATTTTCGTTATTTTTTACTTTTTAGTGCATATTAATTTGATTTTGAATTGTTTTTTTTTTAAGTCTGTTTTTTTTTTGTTAAAAGTTTTTTTATTTGATAACAATTTTCCAAAAACTGTATTTAGTAGAGAAATTCCGTGACTGAAAAGAAGTCCAAAAACCTCCAAAAAACTATAAGAAATGTTCTATTCACGTTTTTTATTTTTATAAAAGTTAAGGAAAAACGTATTTCTTTCAACTTTAAAGTTTGAGCTGTATCTACGATTGTGTCCACCCTACACAAATAATCTATAAATATATTAATAAATATATAAATAATATTAAATATTTAAAAAAAACAAATCATAATAATACAATAAAATACGAAAGTGCTTTCACTGACAAAATAAATTAATATTAAAGAGAAATAATCAAAGTATCTAAAAGAAAAAAAAATTTTTATCTAAATAAATACATCTGAAAATATCTATGAAGATATAAAAAAAAATTATTATTTATACACGCTAAATTATAAATTTTACAATAGAAGATATACTTTTTAAGTACATAGTATAATGCGTATAGTAGTGATGTTACGAATAGAAAAATCGGATACTTATCGCAAGGATTCAAAGAAAAATATAACTTGAAATCCGTAGTGCCCCCGCCAAGTTTAGCGCGAAGCAAACACTGCTGTACCATCCTTTACTGGAACCATTTCGCCGCATTTTCAGGCCCTTATTTGAGAATCTCTGGATAAGACCCGAACGGAGAAAGAACGTCATCCAGTAAGCTATAATCATTTACTTAAAATCCAAAATTTCAAGTCTGTAGGTCATTTAGTTCCTAAGTTAAGCGAAAGCAAATTTTCGCATTTATGACACTCACTCACTCATGATCATCAGAATAGAACTAGTACTTCCCATAAACTAAGAGAGCTAATTTGGTACAGAGTTAGGGTTTAATGACCACATAAAGGGAAAACTGTAAAAACTTGGATAATCGAAGATCTGGAGTACCTGGAGACCCTGATTAGAAAACACAAGAGCCCAACCAAATTATTAGAGATCGACATACCACCTTTACAAAGTGTGGACCCGTTTTCATTAGTTCCAATTTAGACTTACCATTATAAGGGCTAATCAAAATATTCAAATTCCAATCCCGCCAACTGAAGACAGTAATTCGTACTAATTAACACAGGAAGTGGACCCGTTTTCAGTAGTTGAAATTTAGACTACCAGGCTACTTACCATTTATCAATAAGGCACACACATGGACAGCTTAGTTTTTATATATGATTTTGCTCGAGATAAAATCATTTATTTATGTTACATTTTAGATATCTCGTGATTCGGAACAACACTTATATATAAAAGATAAAAAAATCAAACTAAAAAATATAATTCACACTTTTTTTTGTAGGGTTCGGTGTAGTACCTGGAGTCATACGAAACATGAATCTTCTGTACTTTCTCGATAGATATTGCTCTGTCTTACTATGTCTTGTAATGGGGCAATATTATGACAATATAAGTAGACTGAAGAATGATTGTCAATGTAGTTTTCTTTCCGAAAAAATTAAAATGCTAAAATGTATGCATTAAAAAATAAAACTGTTATCGTATGTTTTATGGGTTTTCGAGTATAAGTAAGCGAAGTATAAGTTCGAGTATAAGTAAGCGAAAAAGAAGTCTCATTCATTCGAAGTAGATTAGGTTAGGTTAGGTAAGAAAAACGTTTAGGGTTTTCTATGTTAATCACGTGTATTTTTTATGATGTTGTTTCCTAGAGTGAATTGTAACGATTGATTGGAGAAGACAGGACCTTCAGATACAATCGATTGAGTTGAGTGTATATAGGTACATTATGGCGTGAACCATGGTACATATGATTATGTACCATGGTTCACACATCATGCACCATAGTTTACACATTTTTATCGATATAGTTATTTAATATTTAAATTCTCAAAAACAAAAAATACATATTGTGAAGGAATTACGGGGCTATGAACAATTTTCATTGTGGTATTTTAATGTGTGGCTTTGAAAATTGGTAATCGGAGAAAATAGACCTGGAAAAGTAGACCCGGAAAAAATAGACCGAAAATTTTATATATCCGGAGTAGGTTTTGTTGTAATTATGAGTTGATTGAGTTCTTCGACTATAGAGGAGTTGGTTGGGTTCTTAGTCGTTGCGTTTAAAAATGGGACTCTATTACAGAAATTTTTTTCCGTCTTTTTTTTCCTAAATTTTGATTCTAGGCACTATTTCTTCCCCTATCATATTTTTCTAGTTCTATTTTTTTAAGATTTAATATATTTATGCACACTTATATCTAATCAGTTTTTATTATCATAATTATTTTCATTCAAGTAATGAGTACTATGTTATTTCTTTACATATTTATTATTATCATTACTTATTTTATTCTATTTGACATAGTTTAAGAAAAATTTTTTTTTTAACCTTGATGAAATAATAATACAGTATAGAATTTTTATTCACTAAGCAGAAGCTTCGAAAACTAAACGATTTCCCTTTTTAAGGAATAACTTAATTCAGTCCATAAATATGGGCTGACTGACCAGCCCTGTTCTAACACCTAACTGACTGACAATCATAACTGTTATTTATATGCAATATATAATCTGTAACAATTTTCAGCTTTATTAAATTTATTTTAGTACTACGTAAAACTGCACCGTTTCGATAGCATATATCTGACCCCTGTTCTATAGTTCGCTTGAGTGACCGCAGTATGTGTGTGTACACAACTACTATAACCAATTCTTAAATAATTAGCTCTAGTAAATTCAACGAATTTTTTTGGCCCTTCCATAATTACCTCTTAAACAGAAAAATTTCATCAGGAGTCCCCAAAACATAAAATATCTAGGAAAATGCGAAAATTATTTTCCGCATAATTCCTAAACAGTGAATTAATTAATTTATTAAAAAAATAATAATAATAAACTTAAAAATAGTTAATTAATAATATTATTTTTAACAAATGAATAATTATGTGAAGAAATAAAAAATTAAAAATAAAAAATATATTGTGTATTATTTTATTAATAGCTTGTGTAAAGATTTAAAAATTATTAAATTTACACAGGTTTTTATTACTATTATTACTAAAGTTAACTGTCTTGTTATATTTATTTATTTAAAAAAAAAAATAAATAAATAATAATAATAATAAAAGAAAATAATTTAAATAATTAATCATAATAATAAACACTAAAAAGTAGATCATTAAGAATAATTAATTATAAAAATAAATAATATTATAAAAACAAAATAAAAGGAAATAAAAATTTTAAACAATTTGTTTTTTTGAGATCCACAAAACTTCTGTGTAATGAACGATTTCAATTAAAAATTTTAACACCTAAGGTGCTATCATGGGCGTTAGGGAATGAAGATTCCGACGTACATTCAAATTGAATATTTTCGGAAACCATTCAGAACAATTTCATTTTTTATAGCATGAAAAAAAATTAAATAAGCTTTTGATATTTTATCCATGGGCTCGAACCTGGGGAATTTGATGAATTATTTGGACGTTTTGAAGAATATCAACGACAGAATGGACTTCGCCTGCTGGAATTATTTTTTCAAATGAATTAAATTTAATTATTTTTCTAGAACGTTTTTTATGTAAATTAACAGTTTAGACCCCACGGGTCGAGCTAGTCATACTTAAATTAGTTAAATATACAATTTATAATTCAATTAGAAATAAAATTAGTGTAATTTTCTGAAATGCTATTATATGTATTTTAAGATGGAAAAAATTAATGGAATTTTATTTTACGTAAACAAAGTTTGCTAACTTCTCTGCCCCACCCTGAAAATTTTCTAGATTTGCACTAGGAAAATCGTTCGTAAAACCTCTTGAACGAATATCAAAATAATACATGCTGAATATAGAGGTTATTTAGTACGTATAATATTTATTAACAAAAATGCCGGATATAATTTACATTAAAGAAATTTATTAACAAATAGAAGTAAAAAAGTTATTGTTAATACAATTTTTTATTTGACTTGATTAAATGATTGACTTACACTTTTTTGAATGAAAATAATAAATAAATAAATAAATAAAAATATTAATCATTTGATTGATCTAAGTGATTTAGAGAAATGATTGATCAATTTAAAAAAAATCAAGTTTCTAAAAGAAAAAATGTTCTTTTTAAATCGGACAAATTTTTAATTTTAGATACACAGTATCTTCAAGTAAAATAGTTTAATCGGGATCTAATATCGATGCTGAAATTTTGTATCATTCTCTACCGCTTTGAATCAATGTTTGATAGAATGAAAAAGCTATCTTATAATTTTCTAGGAACTTTGAATATATACACGGGATGCACAAACTATTTTACAAGAAATCCATTACTTACATTCGATAACTTATGCATTTGCAAATTGGACACTATCGACCTTTTTAAACTTTTTAAACTTGATTTTTTTTATATGAAGTTGAGCTAATTCTAAATCAAAAAATTTTAGGGGGAGGGAGGAGTTTCCAGATTTTCGACACTTTCGAATTTCATTGTATGCAGTACCCTCTTCAGTCACACTCCAGTACGAAAAACTTATCAGAAATATTCTAAAGATATCTGGAAAAATACTCATATCTTCGTCAAATGAGGTGCGTTTTTATGTATTTTAGGTATACGATTTATCGACTTAGTAACATGATTCTGAGCTTACGACTAGAATATCACTGGCACTGCGAAAATATACCATTGTTTTTTTTTATCGTTATCTTAGAAACCTTCGCTCAAATTTTTTATTTTTTAGATCAAATTACTTCTATAGAAAATGATTATACTAATTTGATATCTTACTTTTTGGAGAGTTAATAGACCTTTTCGGGATCTACACTTAATTATTATTGCAATTTAGACGAAAATTCTACGTAACCAACTCTCAAAAATCATATCCATCACAGCTTATCATTAACACTGCCGAATTTACTATATAGACGGACAATCTGGTACCTATGGGCAAAATGAAAAAATTTCTATTTGCACAAGATAAATTAACGAGTTTGTCGGTCATGAGAATGGAATCTGATCTACGGAGAGAATTAAATTTTGATGACATTATTGATAGTTTTGCTGAGCAAAAGAAGAGTCGGAAAATGATTTAAAAATAATATTTTGTATACTTTTAATCAACTTGAACTATCGGTCATTTCATTGATTAGTAAACAAAATAAATTTTCAACTAAAAATCTGTTGATTTTCCATTTTCTATGAAATTTTTTTGTCTCAATTAGGCCCCCACAAAAACTCCACCTATGGGTCTTTGAAAATAAAATCCGGCACTGTTATCATATTTGATTTAAAAATTATACCGTTTCAATAATAAAAAAAGTTCAAATTTCACTTGCATTATTTGAACCGGAAATACCTACATACAAAAATCATAAAATTTCAGGTGAAATATAACACAGTAAATACAGTTCCGTCTCTATTTATCCAGTGAGAGAATTTTATTGTTTTTTAATTATATTTTCCCCAAAAAGATAGACTAATGATCTAGTCTTTTCTAGACTAATCTTTTGGATATCCTCAATGATGATTCCCTTCAGTTCAAATGAACTGATATCCCCCATATAGGCGTCTGGTTACTAGGCAATCCGTTGTTATCGGTGGCTCATTTTAGCTCAATTCGAAGGGATTCTCAGAGAAAGAACACTTTTCCGACACTTTTCGGAACTTTTTCAGCATTTTTGATATTTTTTTCGGCTTGCAACTTCAGCACAGCTTTTCCAAATTCGGTTAAAAATCTTTTAGTGTTGTTTTATGTAAATAAAAAATAACTAACAGTAAGAAATATTAAATAAGGGAGAAATATTACTTTAGTGATAGATCTCGGTTACTCACAAGTTTTTTTTTAAATTATTATAAAATCTGATAAAATAAATCGCTTTTAAATAAATAATTTAACCATAATTCATAATGCCCTTCATTGTTGCTATATACACTTATATGAGTACTTAATTACATGTTATAAACTTTTAATAATAAAATAATTATTGTTAAAATAATTAAATTAAATTATTATTATTAATTTAATTCACTGAACCACTAAACTAAATTAATTAAATACTTATATTAAACTGTATTAAATACCTACATAATAAGTAAAAAAAAGTTTATGGGAAAAACAAATTAAATTTACCACTAGAAGATTACAAGATTTACATCGTTTTATAAAAAAATATGCTGTAGGTGTAGCAAGTACAGTTAAAATCGATTATAACGATACTTAAGAGACCAACAATAGACCTTTGTCCTGATGTCGATTTTAAGGTATCTTTCGTCAAAATTTGAAAATGTACAATAATAGATGACTAAAGATCTGAAATCTCTATATCTCTATAGATTATAAATGCGAAAGTAAGCATGTTTGTTTTTTTGTTTGTTACGCTTTCACGCTAAAACTAGCTAATGGCTTTTAATGAAACTGTACATCAATATAGCTCATACTTCAGAATAACGCATGAGGTATAATTTATAAAGATAAATTAATAAACAAACAAAAAATAATTAAAAATAAAAAATTAATTTTATTTGACAGTACCATAACTCAGAGATTTCTGTAAAAATAGTCAATATAAAATATTTCACGGCCATCTTTTCGGATATACCCAATGAATAATTACGACTATTATACATTTAAAAAAAAATTGAAAACCATGCATTTATTTTACTTGTGTAAAACAATCCTTACCATTATTTCAAGTTTTATAGGAAAGGGATAAGCGAGAGCAATTTTTATCAATCTTACTTCTAAACCCAGCGAAGCGGGTGGGTATCACTCTAGTCAAAAATAAAATCGATTATCAAACATAAAAGATATATGCAATTAAATTTTTTCTATCTTATTCTTGCAAAACAACTTTTGATATTTAGTCTCAATGGCGCTACGTTTAAATCCTTCATATTTTCGTAGTTATTGATGTTATACAAAAATTGATTTCACACGATGTTTTGGCTCGATAAGGAACGTTCTTTGAAGCAATAAAAATTTATATGACAAAGGCCTATTATAGTCGTTATAAGCGATAGTCATCATAAGCGGAATTTACAAGTATTTTCTTTCGTTGCTGAAATGAGCTCCCGCTTGTATAACATCGATCTGCAAAGTATTCAACCCAATAAATCGAATTTGGAAATACTGGGGATGCTCAAAAGTAGCGACAAACTATCATACTTGTCTAATCATGAAACGGATTTATAACAAATCGCGATCCCTCTCCATTGAAGCGCGATACAATATATAAGTCTATATTTTCGGGGGAAATATTACTAGTGAAAGTGTATGGAACAAAGAACAACGAGATCCATCTATTGGTATAGCCAACATTGAAATATTCTTCCAACAAACCATTTTTAATTGAATAAAATTTGTGCTCTCGTCATAGATGTCTCTAGCCTGAACTCTAAGAACAATTGAGTTTATTCGTGACTGCAAAATACTGAGCTGACCTCTAGTGATTTATACACGAAACGGCAAAGAGGGTGTAACAAAGACTACAGATAAACACAATTATCAAAGAATATAAATATGCACAGCATTATCTTAGAACCACAGATATCATACATATATTAGAACACATAATTAAATGGCATGAATCAATAATTTCTACTAATTGAGTTATTAGATATTTATACCTTCTTCAACCGCCTTTATAGCGCCATCTTCTTGGAGTCGCGAATTGGTTCAAGAAAAAATGTTAGTTTCCACTTCAATCATAGATATCTCTAGCGTGAGATTGGGTGGACAAATCACCAAAATAAGGAACAACAATCGTTTTCATTGTTAAAAAACTGTATACTTCAATCAACAATCGTTTTCATTGTAAAATAGAATTCGCGTACGTCGAGATATATGTTGTCCTATACATCGTTGTATGAGGTACATTATAAAATAGAAAATTTAGAAATCGCGTAAATCGAAGTAGCGATTTACGGATCTTATTCCTAATACTAATAATATCTTTAAAACCCATAACTTACCTATAAATGAATAATAAAATACATTAATAATAAGCCTTTTTGTGTGAGTGTATTTAAAAAATTTTGTAACAGTCCAATTACATGAATGGAACACGAAGGTGGGTACGTTGAGGCAAAAACGAACTGAAGATAAATGTTTAGGAATGAATGGTTAATAATGAGAATGTTTTGACCACTTCAATTTTTAATTAAATTTTGCAAATCCTACTTATAAAACACGTTATCTGTTACTAAAATGAATCAGTCATCGTAATTAAAATGTATATTTGCGAATTTGAAACATTTTTAACAAAATAATTAATACAGAACATTTATTTTTCATTCATTACGTTACAATTAATATTGTTTACGTAAGTAAAAATAGTTATTTTCGGTTCGTTTTACCTCAACGTATCCAACTTCACGTTCCGAGCATGTAATTGTTCTTTTACAAAATATCACGGGACTCTTACATATCTCAGGAGTGATTTCTTGAACCGTTTCCCTTATTATCTGTTCAAAATGGTTTACATTTCAAAACGACCATTAATATTTCTATCGAACTTACTCAATTTGAGGACACTCTTATACATTCTTTATCAACAGTGAAGTTATTGTTAACATTTTTGAAAGCAAAGAATAAAATTTAAAAAAGAACAAAAATTTTCGTAAACCTTATAATAAAAAGGTTTCCATATGTTGCCAACTTAGCTAGACACCCTGTATATCCATATAGACATTTATTTTACCCTACATTACCGACTAAGATTTCTGATAACTTCGCTTAATTTAATCACAGATGGCGAAATTATAGTACGCATTTTACCTTAATTACCTTGAGTATTAATTTTCCAAAATTGCAATTCTTTTAAATTTTCCATGGTAGTCAGTAGTGTAAAACTCAATTACAATTATCGGCGTCCAAAAGGTTTTGAACGCCGATAATGGACGCTTCTGGACGCTGAAAAGGTTTGGATTAAAGAAAAAAAACAAAATTTATTAAAAAAAGAATCATTTAATTAATTTAATGAGCGTAATGAATTATAAATAATATATTTACAAATTTTCGATATATAAAAAATAATAATAATAATAATAATAATAATTAATAATCTCACATATTTTGTATAATATTTAATTTTTACAAACTAATATCACAGTCGAAAATTCATTCAAACGTATAAATTATCGATATTAACATCGGGCGATTTCAACAGAAAAAATGGTATAGAAAAAGTTTGCTATTTTGAATATTCAAAACACATATAGTTTTTAACGCAAAATCTAAATTTATATTACATTGCCGTAGCTAGGGATTTTTCCTAAAATATTCTTAGTACCTATTTTGAAATAAAAATAAATTTCTTAATATAAATATTAATCGAGATATTGACTCTTAACACGTTTTTTAATTCTATAAAAATAGATTTTTATCGATTTTATTTCTAATATTATATTCTGATTTAAATATTTGCTTTTCAATTATTTGTATTTTACATAGTTTTGATATGTCGATACTTGCGATCAATACAATGTGCAAGAAGTTCACTTCGCTTCTGTTTGGTAAAATGAAAACTACATATTATTTAAAATCTTTACACCCTTACTCTCTAATGATACGTCACTGACGTATTCAAACGTTATTCTTCATAAAAGAAGAAATAACTTTTGATCGAAACACTTTTCCGTAAAGTTAATAAATATAGCGGATTTGATTTTCAAAATGACAAACTGTATTCTGTCATTCAATTTTTTTCTGTTAAAATCACACAATTTAATTTTTTTAAATACAAAAAAAAACGAATAATCTAAATTCCTAAGCGAGTGATTCGATTAAATCACGCTTTACAATATTTAATCGGCAATTCAACAAGTTTGGATTACGAGTTGCCAGCTCTCCAGATTTTACTCAATACTCCAGAAATCGTGTAGTTTCAATCTACTTTCGATCTCAACATAAATCCTCCATAGTTCAGTAAATAAAGTTGTTTTTTTATTATTTGTTTCATACTCGCATAAATTCGAAAATATCTTACAGTTTCATTATTCTGATTTATCTTCAGACTTCTCAAAACTTTGAGCTTGCAACTCTAACAATGTACGTTTTCGATATCTAACGGATAGAGAATGCGAACACTTCTTTTTTAACACAAATCACACTTGTAAGCTGTAGTTGAATTAAATGCCCATAGTCCCATTTTAAAAAGGGAACTTTTAAAATGAGTAATTAATTAATTTATATTTTTGTTTTAAAGATGACTTCATTCCGTAAGTTGCAGATAACTCTATCGGATTGTTTAAAATAGTACACCTGGTATTATGACTTTTCAAAATTTGCGCCAAATTCACTAAGCCATATCTTTTGACATCACTGCATTGATTTACCAATTATATCGCGTTCTATAATGTATTATAAATAGCTTAGAAATTAAAATAGAAGCACCCCACTTTTGTTCACTTAGTTTTCGTAACAGAAAAATTTTTCAGATGCAAACACTTGTGCACGATTTGCCGATTTACAGGAACTCCATTGAACGGTAATCAAATATGGCAAATATTATGTTATCTTGGCACGATTGTTGATGAATTATCAATATTTATAATCGTTGATGATGAATTTTTAACATTTGAATTATTATTTTGTTTGATAACGCCATGATGTACAGGCACAACAAAAACACCATCTGGATTTGGATCCTTGTAGACACAATCTTTATAAACACTCTCGTATGCTGGAGGTGCAAAAAGATGATACGCTGGTGGCGGTGTTTCTGGGACATGTTGCGATTGTGATTGATAATCTTCATGTAATCGACATCGTTGTCGACGATTATTTAATGAACTATTGGCAACGGTATCACGTCGACAACACCATTCTGAACAGGATACGACAAGGAAAAATATAACCAAGCCACCAAATGATCCAACATACCATACAATAGACCATGGGTCAAAGTGTCGATTGGCTTTCACAACGGTATCTGAAACAAATAGAAGGGAAAATAAGTATTTTTTATGAATATCTAAAACGGTTGTAGTCTCCAATTCGATTACATACTCTAGTCAGGCCCGTGCGCACGAAGGGGGTTTGTTGAGGGTCAACCATTGAGGATCTCTCCACATAAATCTAGGCTAACGATATAGTCCTGTAAATGCTGCTATTTATGAAACGCATTTCCACTGACTAGCTAGCTAAATTTCCACTGAAATATTTCTACATTTTTTGATTTTTGATCTTGAGACTGTTGATATTCGTCGCTTTTTTCAAAATTTGCGATGAATACGGCATGGAAGCGGAAGCCAAAGTCCGCCTCAAAACAGACTCAATGCTCGAATGAACAGACTAATTTAGTTGAAGATTATGTCTCGATCACAATCCACATCTGTATATCGAATTGGTGTCAACCACATTTACAGAATATGATTTTTGAATTATCGCAATATTTTATAAAATTCTGGTCACTTTTCCAACAACTTTAATGACTTTATGACTTACTATGATGAACAAAAGTTTGAACCACCTAGTAGCTTCTCTCAGGAAGGCTTAACACGAAAGTTCCCCTTTTAAAAAGAGCTCCAAACTCAAAAGAGGCAAAACTAAGCCGAAAAATATACAGGAACCTTTTAAGAAAAGCGCATTGAGAAAAATCCTATAGAAATCTAACTTTCTGTTTCGATACCCATTTCCCAATTCCAGAAATAGAACAATGTGGAAAATTAAAAGCATTATTTCGAAAACCGAAAAGATTCGATTAAAATTGAAATACTGTACATCCATAAAAAAATAAAAATAAAATAATTACCTTCTGGTTCTATTCCCATATTATGGTGGTTATTCGAGTATGGTGGTAAAATGGCCTCTCGGATTGGTATTTCATGATTAAAATTGAGTAAAAAATCCAATGATGCACCAGAATTATTGCCCAATAAAAAATTTAATTTCTTCTCAAAATCTGCCTTGTCGTCCCAAGTTTTATAAAGATCTTCTGTAACAAAGAAAAAAACAAACGTTAGTAAAAATTAAAAATTTTGTTTCGAAATATTATTTTCTAAAATAAATGGAAAATTTTGAATAAATTTCTTCAAAATGTGAATAATAGGAAAATTTTCGTACAAATTACAAAAGTTTAATAAAGGCGCTATAACAAGCATTGAAATTTTTGTCGCATTAGAATTGGTGCAGCATGATAGTCAGTCCTCTCTTCGGGCCCTTGAGTGTTCAAGATTCCAATCGAGGATAGTCTATGAATGCTATGAGAAACTAAATCCCCTGACTCTAAATGACGTTAAAAAGAATGAAGCAGCGAATTAGTTGTTACGAGATGGATCGTCTCAAACGCGCTTTTCACCTGAGCCTGTCATTCCTATGGCAAGATGCTCTGTAATTTACCGAATTATGGAATGGGTACGACAAGCCCGTCTTCCATTCGACGGTGCTCACCTAAAACTCACTTGGTAACAGTTGAAATGAGCGGTGAGACTCTTGACAGGACACTATCTATTGAACTACCGCTTTCATTACATGGGAATCTCTGGTGATCCCACTTGAAGGGCCTAAGGAGGACAGAATCTTATTCCTATAGCTTCATCTGATTAAAATTTCATCTGTTACCTGGAAATGTCCCACCTTCGGGTGACAGGTTATTCCCAATTCAAAGAGGGTACAGAGGGCCCAGATTTAGGTACTAGGGATCCATTTGTGATAACCCTCTTATGTATTATTATTACCGTAAGAATTATGCGTTAATTATAACATTTAATTTTTATAATAAGTCAACAGGTGATAATTTTCTTTCAGTCATTAGTTTACGCATCTCTTTCGTCATAAATTTATTTTTAATTAATTCTATATAATATTAATTAATATTATTCAATGATATTGTTAATTTGTATCTTAATAGAATGGTTTTTATCAAGATAATAGCGTTTATCTCCCGGTCTACTACTTCTATTTACCCACATGTGATTCCACGTTTTATAAACATAATTATTATGATAATTACTCAAGTTTTATGAATTAAAGAGAATGCTTATTAAAATTAATGAATTTTCAACATTTATTAGAACCTGTAAATTACGTAATCTTTGTATTTTAAAAAACAACTAATGCACATGTGTATTTCCACGTGCAAACTGAATCTGAGTTATTCGCCTGTATCAAATAAATTTTATTATAAAATAAAATCATTTTTTCCCTGAATATAGTAAAATTAATTTGTTTTTTGTCTTCATGTGGTTAAGTATTTCTTACCGAATTTTTTAAATAGTTTTTTACAAGCTAAAGCGTAAATAAAATTAAATACACGCTAAAATCACCGCGTAGAATATTTCTATGATATATTCGTTGTGTACAGAACACAAAGCGCCACTGGTAGCATATAACGCAATTTTATACTATAACAACATGAAGTGCTGAAAGGTTGACAAAAATAAAGGCGTGAAATTGGGGCCTTGAGATGAGAGGAGAAGAAAATAAAATATGAAATATAAGACGAAAAGGAAAAAGCAAATTTTTCGATAACCGAAGTAATTTTCAAAATTTTGTTTAATTATTTAGTTTATTTTTCGCCTACATTCATGAAGTTAAATACAAAATAACAAAATAATTTCAACCACAAGTATAAAAATACCTTGGCGCTCGTATTACCTTAAAAAAATATTTTTAAAGCCTCAAAGTGTTTCAGTATGTATTGCAATTATGGATTTATTTATTTGCATCATTGTTCAGCTGCTAGCGTGTGAATATACACAGCTAAAATAAATTAGTAATCAATTATGATTACTGAAGGTAAAATTTTTATGAATTTTTAATAGCACATCACATGCCTAACCTATACAATAATACTGTTTTTATGAAAACAACAAATCTATTTTTAAACTATAAATCGTAGGCATTTTTTTGCCTGGGCGTGAATTTAATCGGTTTTAAAGTTCTTTATTGCGCGTTCGGCGGATTGGGGCTAGACACAAAAAGCGTCCGACATCGCCGATCGACACTTTTTTTTATAGTTTATTATCTAGAAATATTAACAGTATTCTCAATGAGGTCGTGGTCTTATGGTTACGGTGACCGCTCCTCATGTGGAACATTATAAGTTGAAAACTCATCCACGCCAATAAATTTTTTACTTATACTAAAATTAAAAAAATTAATTGTTAGTTATGATATTTGGCTCTCAAATAGAGCGATTGATGTCCGATCCCAAGCCAAATTCCTGAGTTAGATTTCCCACTAGGTGTAAATTTATTTTTCAATTATTCTTAAAAGGAAATGCACTTTGTTTATGCAGCTTGCTGCATGACAAAGTTTTTTCTGTGCATACGGTATTTAAGGTAGTATGAGCGCCAAGGCAAATATAGACTTGTGGTTGAAATTATTTGTACTTTATTTTCAATTTTGATGATGAATTTTGTTATAACTTCATAAATGTAGACGAAAAATAAGACTAAAATTTTTCGATATCTGCCTTGGTTTTCGAAATATCGAAAGCTAAATAATTAAATATTTTGATATTTTGAAAATTATTACAGATATCGAAAAATTTTATTCTTACTTTTTGTCTTATATTGACAAGTTATAACATAATTCACCATTAAAATTGAAAAAATATTTTTTTTTTTAAATTTGTGTCTCCACTACCGTGCTCATACATCCTTAATTAGTCTGGCAGAACGGGTTTTTTGTTTTCAATAATTTATTAAGGTTTTAAATTTAATTAAGATAATTTTTTTTTTTAATTTTCACCGACTAGTTTTGGAGAAATCTATGAAAGTATATCATCCATCCACCGTTTTAAAATAAAACCATTTTTAAATATGCCAACTTTTGAAGTGATTTATTTATTTAAATAATCGGGCAAGCCACCTAAAATTTTCAAAATGAATTTAGACTTAGTCCTAGTTCAAATAAAAAAAAACAAGCCTTTTATCCAAAATTAACCTGGCGCTCGTACATCCTTAACCACTTTACTTAGTAGTACAAAGTTTTTAACCTCGTATACCTTTGGTTTTAATTGTAAAACAGTCCTTGTAAAACGTCATTTTATAATATTTATATAATAATAAACATAATAATAATTAATCAATAATTTAAAAATAAATACAGATATAGAGTCCTTCATTAAGAGTGATATTTTTTTTATATTGAATTTTTAAAAAATAGTTCAAGCGCCAAGGCAAGTTTAGATTTGCAGTTGAAATTATTTGTATTGATGAATTTTGTTATAACTTCTTAAATTTAGACTAAAAATAAGAATCAAATTTTTCGATATCTGCCTTGGTTTTCGAAATATCGAAAGCTAAATATCTAAACAAAATTTTCGATATTTTGAAAATTACTCCAGATATCAAAAAATTTATTATATATTTTCTCTAGATATATGATCATCTAGAATTAATCTAGAATTAGTTCAAAAGATACCTATAATTTATCTCTAACCAATTCGTTGGGCATTTTGCGGCGTCTTCTTACACGTATGGTTGTATCAATATCCCATTTTTCATAAAGAGACTTCGCTTGTTCGAGCTTGTCTCGAATTTCGGCTAGTTCAGACGCTAAAGATTCAAGATCATTTCTAACATATTATTTTATCATAGAAAAGCGATAATTTATGTAACCACAAAGCGTAGATGCCATAAAGAAGTGCTGACAGACACAGGTCGAATCAGCCCTGCCAGTAGAAAAGATGTGAAATTTCTATTATTAATATATTATTACAGTAGTGTTCCTTTTTGTTTATGAAGTAAGATTTATTATATTACACAGACACTAAACTAAAAATATATTTTCCAAAAATCAATTATAATAAAAATAAAAATTATTCATCAATTTTTTGTTTTGCGGACCCTGTGGCGCCCGAGGCATGATGCATTCCCCTGTTCACCCCTCGCTACGCCACTATCCTCTGTCCCATTCTGTACTATTGCTTTTTTTAAAATATTTATTATCTTTTTGCATTTTAATGATTTTAAAGGTCGATAATATTTTTATATTTATCATATTTACATAATTATGATAAATAAAAAATATGTTTAAATAATGTACCACACAACCTGTAAACATTATTGTAAAATAATTACTATTACGTAAAACTGATAAGCATAATATATTATCAAATAATACTATTTTTCAAACTATTCTTTTTTACAAAATGAAACTAATTACTTTTTTAGATGGTTGATAATTTTAGCGACAATAGGTCTCCAACGATCAACATTACAATGGACTTTTGACCAAAAACTTGTTCTCAATCATTCTGAACTTTTAAGCATGAATTTTTTAGTCGAATGTCGACTTTACAAAATTTAACAACCGTTGCAAAATATTTAATAAAATGGGTTTTTTGAACATTTTACTTCTCGAGATGAAAATTGTGAAAACGGAAAATTTGTTTAAGATATTTCGATACCGAAAAACTGAAAATGCTCGCAAAATTTTGAAATTTTAATCTTATATGCCTTTTGTGAAAAATTCATATCGATTTTCGGTACGATTTAGGAGAAATTACGTATCAAAGTCAATGTTTTACTAAAAAAAATTTTTCATTTTTATGTAAAGTTCTAAATTTTGGTTATGATTTTAAAGCTTAAAATTTCAGGAATATTGATAAAAGTTTTTTATGTAAAAAATTAAATACTCATTAATTGACACTCAATTAATTTCAGTTTTTTTTAAAAACTATCATTTTTGTATCGAAACCATCAGTTTTAGTTTATATACGGAACTTTGCCGCCTGACAACTCTACATATTATCAAAAAACAGAAATGATTCCGAGAAATCATTTTAAACAATTTATCTCTACATGGAAAAAATAAAAACTGACTCAAGATCAAAATATAAAAATGCATTATCGTTTTCTTTGAAAAAATAATTAAGGCCAATATCCGATGAGAGGTTTATGGGAAATTTCGTATAATTAAGTTTTATTCTCCAAAGAATTAAGTAATTATCTCTAGGTCAGCACTAAAAAAAAAATTGAAAGTAACAGTTGGTTAGCTTATAGGTACAGAGAGGTTTGAAAACAATGATGATATATGGTGGGATGGAAAAAAATTTGACTGTTTTTGATGATAAAAATACTAGAGTATGATGCCAACACTAGTCTTAGCTTTCAGTATCTTAAAGGTAATATTTTTTCTTCATAAATTCGTAAATATTAAGTTTTCATTAAAATTTCATAATTTATTTTAATTTAATAAGAACGTTAAAATCCCAAATATTTTAAATTTTATAAGTGGCTTTTTCATTTTTATTAATTATACTAAAAAAATAGCATTTTAGTACATTTTTGTATACTTAAAATGATTAAGAAGTTCCTATCTTGTGTAGTACCTCCGCCAAGTCGAGCGCGAAGCAAACAAAGCCGTACCATCCTTTATTGGAACTATTTCGCCGCATTTTCAAGCCCCTATTTGAGAATCTCTGGATAAAACCAGAACACAGAAATTTCCGTCATCCAGTAAGCTATAATCACATTCTTAAAATTCAAAATTTCAAGTCTGTAGGTCATTTAGTTCCGAGGTTAAGCGAAAGCAAAGTTTCGCATTTATGACACTCACTCACTCATGATCATCAAAATAGAACTAGTACTTCCCATAAACTCAGAGAGCTGAAATTTGGTACAGAGTTAGGGTTTAATGGCCACATAAAGGGAATACTATAAAAACTAGGATAATCGAAGACCTGGAGTACCAAGTAACCCTAAAAAATAAATCAATATGCCCACGTTTCTACAAAAAAAGTGAAATCCCCCTAAAACATTCTGTAAAAAACTAGCCAAGTCTCGGTGGAGCTGCTTGTTTATCTCTAAAAAGTAATAAAATCTAGACAAAGTCGTGCCAAGTCTAAGGTTCCTTAGTGCGTCCACAGCCAAGTCACACAACATTAACTATAATAATAAGGAAATCGCAATAAGGAACCTTAGACTTGGCACGACTTTGTCTAGATTTCATTACTTTTTAGAGATAAACAAGCAGCTCCATCGAGACTTGGCTAGTTTTTTACAGAATGTTTTTGGTGGGATATTAATATGTATACATTTAATATTAAAGAAATTCTTCATTTATTTCAATTTAAAATCACTCCGTAATAAATTAATTTGATCATTGAAGAAAGGAGGTATTAAAAGATTTATTTAACAAGAATAAAAAGTGACTACGTGCGTAAGATCATGATGAAAAAGAAACTGTTGTCAGCTGAAACAAACTGAGTTGCTGACTTTTTATTGCGTAGTCATCAAGAATATTATATTTAATTTAAGAGGAAATGTGTTTGTTAATGAAACATAGATAACCTAATTTTTTTAAATATTTATTATTTAATTATTAATAAAAAAAATTCGTAGCGCAGGAGCTGCGTTAGCTAAGCGAATTCCCTCAATTATTGAAAAAAAAAAAAATACACATTTTTCTTAAAATCGAATATTGCATTTTTAGTTTTCCAAGAATTTTTATTTCGAAAACTATACGTTTAGAAAAAAAATTACTTTTTTGCTTAAATCTGTTCAAAAAATACAAAAATATTTTGAAATAATTCAAAATTTTGTACTTTGCGCAAACCCCCTCCCACCCCTTATTTATCTGTAGATTTTTCTCATAAACGAACTTGGCCTTTCAAATACCAAAACCCTTCTTGATACCAAATTTTATTCACATCGGACTTAAATTGCGACCGCTAGAGTTTACAGAGACATTAACGTATAGATACATATGTATACACCAAAGATTTTACCTATGGTATACACATACATACATAAATATAAATTTTAACGATGGTCTTTTTTGACATCTATTAGGTGGGATCGATGAACATTTGAAGAAATTTTTCAAATTTTTATCATCAGTACAAAAGCAATAGCTACAATTGCTTCGGGGATTCGCTAAAAATAATATTCTATACATAATTCATAATTTATTATAGCAAGGACATAAATGATTTTCAATTTATTAGAAAGAGATTCAGATGTGCGTATATTTGTTAATGAACTTTTGATGCAATTTAGACATTTTATGCAGTTGCCAAGGGGGAAAGAATCAAAATTTAAACTTAACTATTAAAATACTGCCACCAAATTGATGACATCATACACTCATATACCAGGATAGACAGTAAATTTGATGTATTGAGAGAAAATTTGATGTAAAAAATGTTCCTTATAAAAAATTAACAACTTTTGTTTGGAACATTTTTTTGTAAGCATCACTGATTACCCATGAGAGCGAAAATTAGTGTTACTGGTTTTTTAAACTTTTCTAATTTATTAAAAATAATGCAAACATTGACATTCAGCACTCTCTATACAAGGTATTTTAACAATTAACTCAGTCAACTGTTTGTTTTCACTTGTTTCAATAATCACTTGATCATGAGATTGGTTCTTCGCTAAGGAGCTTGAAAAAATACAATTAAATTATCGAAACGTTGGCACTTTCTCCATGATCAAATAATTATTTATAAAATTTACTACAATTTACAATAAATAGTAAACATAAAAAATTTAAAACATCTGATTAATAACGGAAAAACCCTACTACTTGAAAACAATGTATCATTGCATTTCAATTGAATATGGGAAAACCTTGGAAAATTTAGCTATGGTTCACTACTTTTTTGGTTGTGTTATAATAGTACCTATTACCTATTATATTCTATAGTAAAAACACACGACTATAGTGTAGAATTATTAATAAGAGTGATACCCACCCACTTCGCTGGGTTTAAAAGTAAAGATTGATAAAGATTGCTCTCGCTTATCCCCTTTCTATAACACTCGAAATAATGGTAAGGATTGTTTTACACAAGTAAAATATATGTATGGTTTTCTATTTTTTTAAATGTATAATAGTCGTATTTATTCATTGAGTATATCAGAAAAGATGGCCGTGAAATATTTTATATTGACTATTTTTACAGAAATCTGTAATTTATGGTAATGTTAAATTAAATTAATTTTTAATTTTTTATTAATATATCTTTATAAATTATATCTCATGTGTTATTCTGATATATCAGCTATATTGCTGTACAGTTTCATTAAAAACCTCTCGCTAGTTTTAGCGTGAAAGCGTAACAAACAAACAAACAAACAAACATGCTTACTTTCACATTTATAATATATACAATTTTCCGGTATTTTCCTGTTCATATTTAAAATTATATAATAATAATATATAAATTATAGTTTTGTAAATATTTTTCTTAGATAAATAAAATGCATATTTGTTACAAAAAATTTCTACATTATTTTAAATATTTTTAAAAATATTTGTACGATATTTTCACAATAAATGGAAAATTTTTATGTAAATATTTAATAATTAATGTGTGGTCTTTATTATTTCATTTTTCTTATCAATTTTTTTTCTTTCGTAATGAAAATTTATTACTTTATTGTAAAAATGATAATGTTTTGTTTAACTATGATATTTAGGGTATTTGACTTATGAAACACATTGTTTTTGTTCTAGAAATATGATCAAAGATCAAATTTTGACCTTTAAACCGACAAACAAGGACATTTTCCAGATTGGCAAAAATCCATTTCGTACTATATTAGTTTAGAATGAAGTGCTTGTTTTTCTTGATAGGTCGCGGAATAATGTTAAGATTTTATCTTACCAAGACACGCAACAAATAACCATTCATTATCAATTTTCAAGTATCATCTTTGACTGTAAAAGAACTCAAGCGAAACGAAGCGTCAGAAAACGTTTAATGAATGAATTCAAAACATATACGCTTTAATTATATTGCATTTTGTTGAAACATTTACATCGTCTACTGATCATTCACTATGACAGAAAACCATCCACAATTTTTTAATAAGGAATACATCAATTATCATAAATAATTTGTTTATCCAAATAACAAACAGGCGCGACATCGAAATGTAACTGACCTATACATAGATTTAATTATTGCATCAACGATTCCCCCCTAAAAAATGTGAAGTCCAGGTCATAAAGTGTTACTGACCTACAACGAATTTACTGACCTCATTAAATTATTCCCCCCTTAAATAAATAATCCAATTTATTATTTTGATAAAAAACAAATGTGATAATATTAACAGTAATTTACATTGTTTTATCTTAAATACAACAATTTTTAGTGAATTTCATTGACCGCTATGTGTGTGTGTCTGTCTGTCTGTTTGTGGCATCGTAGAGCCTAAACGGATAAACCGATTTTGATTTTTTTGTTTCGTTTAAAAGATAGTATAATGAAGAGTGTCCTTAGCTATGTTTCTAGGGCGAGTATAGGGTTCCGTACCCGGAACAACTAAAAAATAGGCCATGATCCTCAAAATCTGTTCAGTTTGAAGAAGGCTCTAAGGAAAATAGTGGGAAGTATTCTAAGATATGTTTCAAATACGAATTTAGGGTTTCATACCCGAAAAATTTATCGAGGGCTTTTTTAATTTTGTATATTTCACTTGTTTACCGAATTTTGCAAAAATGTGGATGTCGAAAATCAAAGCAAGTCGAAAACAAAAGGTTAAAAACCTAGAGAATGCGTTCTTTATATTAAGGACCTTGCCAATACCTTAGGCAGGGATGGCGAACCTGTGGCACGTTTGCCATTGAGCATTTTGGGCACGCCACCGATCACAAAGTTCAGTATGAAGTATTATATTACGAGCGAATGCGAGTGATCCTACGAACTTTCGTTTTATTTTAAAGTTTATTATTATTAGTTTAGTGATATATATCTAAAGGTTCGCCACCCCTGCTTTAGGGGGGTCTTGCGTTCTTCAAATTAGGCACCAGTTAGTATAACAAGTTGTGGAGGAAAACTTTTACCCAAGAAACATAGCTAAAATCCTTGAATTAATGTGCGATAAGGTGAATTATTGATTGTTTGCTCAACTAAAGAATATGGGATAGTACAAAGAAAAAAAAATTTTAAACATGTGTAAATATTTAAGCGCATTTTGTAGTTTTTTCTAGTTGAATGGCCTTGTATATAATTTTATACAGGATTTTTTTTAACTGAATAACAAAACATCAATATTAAATTATGAAAAAGGGACAATGAGAAATTTCAATAAAAAAATAATAAAAATTTATAAAATAAAATTCTTGCTGTTATCAAACATCGAAAATAGTAAACAAAATATCGTCTATTTTCATATCAACTTCCTAATTCCTCCAGAATTCAATACAAGAACTGATTTTTTCATTATTTGTTTCATATAAAGGTAAATTCAACCATTTTAAAGTAAATGTTTTAGGAGATTTTTAGATTTAAAAGTTCAGTTATTATCATTTTCATGTTTAAACAAATATTAGAGGGCATATCGGTCAAATAGTCAATAAGTAAATCGTCAAAATCGTATAAGTAATAAACGGTTAGCGATACAAAAAAAATTAGTTTATAAAAAAGGTAGGCAATTTAATTATCTACAGTAAAAGCTTATCATTTTTGATCTAAAGTGCACGGTTATGGAGATATAGCCTAAAACGGTTTTCCTTAAAATGGAGGCACTTCCCCCGCCTATTTTTGTAAGGATTTTGTGCATTTACATTCAGTACGTGATACTGAACCTATTTAAATAAAAGAATAACTCCTGTAATTTAATGCAGAAAAAAAAATTCTCTGTAGTCAGAAGTATACACACTACGCCTAAGTATTATGTACAATAACACGACTATTGTTACAAATTGTGTACATGTATATGAGCATGTTTTCATGAACCTGGCTAAAATGACGTCTGTACTACGATTAATATAATTTTACATGAATTTACAATTAGTGATAACATCCCTTTTACATTAATAAAATATAATTGTTTATCTATTTTTGTATTCAAATAAAGTCTCTAAAAACATTATTATATAATTTTATTTTTGTAAGGCAAAACAATAACATAATTATATCTATGCACAGAAAAAGGTAAATTATTATTATTATTATTTAATTTCCATCAATTCATCATCAAAACAAATAAACAAGCCCAGGAAAAATTACAAAATGTTGTTTTCTTTTTTTTTTTATTAACCAATTTATTGTCTTATTATTATTTATATGAAAAAAAAACAAAAAAACAAATAAACAAACAAAATATAATTATTGAAACGAGAAAAATGTATGACAAGAACCAAACGAGGTACTTAAGCAGCTGGAAAAAATTTTGATCATGACGATATTCAAATCAGAAGATATAAGCAAGATATCCGTAAACTAATAGAATTTGGATTATTTTTACACAAGCTAGTAAAAGTTGCAAAAATCGGCTAATAAAGGAAAATAAAAGAAACCGCTAGCATTTTGTAAAAACCTCATGAAATGTGTTTCTTAAGTGTCAAATATCATTAGTAAGGCATAAGTTAGTGGCGCAAATGTTTTTAATTCAATGAAACGATCAATGTTAAAGTTCATTAAAAAAATTAGTAAATAGGCAACTTGTGTGACGTAAATGTTAAGTGTTTGTCAAATACTCGAAAACTATTATCTATATAAAGTTATACGTAATTCAAGTTGTCTATTTATTAATTTTGTTAGTCAACTTTAACATTAACCGTTTCATTGAATTAACAATTTATTGTTTATTAACAAATAGAACCATTTGCACCTCTTACTCATGCGTTACTAATAATATTTGACATCTAAAAACACATTCTATGAGGTTTTAGTAAAATGCGAGTGGATTCTTTCATTTTCTTTTATTTGTAACATCTTTAACTGCACTATATGTATGTTTGTTCGGATTAAATCTGGCAGCTGAATTTTAAAACAGTTATCCTCAACCGATTGGGCTGAAATTTTCGCATACACATTTGGTTTGAATGACAATACATGGTTAGCTAAGAGACTTCATTCTAAATTCAATATGGCGGACCATCCAAGATGGTGAACTACATTCACGTAAGGATATGGGTATCAAACGAAAGGTGCTGAGAAGAAAGCCAATAACATATATAACGTTAAAGGTGTTTCTCGACTGATTTATCTCGCGACTACCCGCAACTATGAGATGGCAACTCTATTAGACATGATCAAGACATTCGTTCCCCCCAAAATCCCTACCGTTCTGAAATGACTGACAAATACTAGGCTAGGCACTAGACCTAAATGTATTTATAATTTTAAAAAATGTATACAAATATTTTTATAAGCACACTTAAGATTATCACAAAAAATTTATGGCACGCGTTTGCATGAGAAAGATTATCTCATAAACAAAAAAATACTATTACGTTGTCATTTCATTAAAAAAAATTGTTTTTGTCAGTTTGTTTGGTAAACATAACCTAAAAGTTTTACCGCACCTACATTTGTGTTGCCATAATAGGTCATGATTTTATTCAGTGTCTGTGTCTAATGCGTTGAAACATTATTGCGATGTGTGTTTTGAAAATACACAAACATGATATCTGGCAGCTGGGGGGAATATGATTTAAAATGACCTCGGGTTGCAATAACAATGATAAAAGATTCTCTTGACATTCACATTAAACGAAGATAAAAATTATAAGACGTATAAAATTAGACACAACAAAGTCGATAGAAAAATGTCTCGCAAATCAAGGAATCATAAGAAGAACCTATGGAGGATTTATATAACCACTGGAGTAACAGCAGGAAACTGTGCAGGCAAGACTCAAAAAAATGGAGGATCACAAAAACAACGTCTACCAGAAATGGTAGAAACATCGGAGTTCTAAATTAATTTAGCCAATTTTTCTGAATAAATTAATTTAAGCCAATTTTTCTGGTCTCTTATACAAGACTTATTATTTGTTTAATTTTGAAGTACAAGCGCTCTTAATGGAGAACCATGGAGGAAGAAATCAAGGTAAAGAAAAAAACAATCCTTTTCATGTTTTGAGAATCGCCATTTAGTTCGTGTTTCGCATACTGAAGAATAGCATCATTTAAAATTATTTTGATAGGATTATACTTTTTAAATTTAACCCGTCAGCACTCGCGTTATGAGCATTTTGCTCACGCTCGTTTTAAAACATAAATAACTCTTATTTTTCATGTGGTTAAAACTTTTTCTATCTGCATATAATTTTATCTATTTTCGAATTACGAATTTTTCAGATTATTTCAACCTATCTTCAGTTCTTTTAGATATATTTGTTCAAGTCCTTCCAAAATTGTAAGAATTTCTCTCATCACGAGAGTAAAAGCGTATTCAAAAAATATTCACTTTCGGCTCTGCTCGAATACTTTCGTTAGTGTACGCAATAAAAAAAAATTGTGATCGAAATTTGGTGAAATTAATTAAAATGAATTTAAATTGTTTAGATTTTTTCTCTGCTCTAATATTTTCACTCTCAAGTTCACTAGAAAATAAAATATCAAGTTATGTAGAGGTTATGATTTACAAAGTTAAAGAATATTTAACGCATGTGCAGAATGCTTAAACAAAGTACAGACGAGTAAAAAAAATTTTTTTATGACGAAATTGGAAATATTAACACAAAATTACCTCAATAATTGTTAATAACATTATTAATATTAATTATTGATAAGAATAATTAATTGATGTAGGTAGGTATACACATTATTATATTTATATTGATGACATAGCGTTCACAATTATGATAAGAAAATTTGATAAGAGCAATTAAAATATTATACTAATATGATTAACTCGAGATTTTTTCATCTCTTTCAAAAAGAAAAAAAAAACTTTTAACAAAAAGAAAACCGACTTCTATGGCACGCCATTTTACTATTTAATGTCCGAAAAAAAATGATCGTAATAATAATACATTATTATTATGTTAACATCATAATAATAATCATTTTCATTATGTACATAATTTTAATTCAATCATTTTTATTATGTACATAATTTTAATTCAATCATTTTTATTATGTACATAATTTTAATTCATATTAAATAGTAAAACGGCGTGCGCTATATTTCCATTATGTACATAATTTTAATTCAATCATTTTTATTATGTACATAATTTTAATTCTCTATTTCCATTATGTACATAATTTTAATTCAATCATTTTTATTATGTACATAATTTTAATTCTCTATTTCCATTATGTACATAATTTTAATTCAATCATTTTTTTTAATCTAATTCAAATAAAATTAACTGATTTATTATTATGTATCATCATAATAATAATACATTTTTATTATGATGATAACATAATAAAAATGTATTATTATTATGTATCATCATAATAATAATACATTATTATTATGATGATACATAATAATAATACATTTTTATTATGTTATCATCATAATTTTAATTCTCATCTCTCTTTTCTCATCTTATCTTATATCAATCTCTCTTTTACTAGGATTTATTTTACAAAATATAAAATATAAAATATAAAATTTCTGATTGAAAAAAAATAATTAATTAATTTTTTTCTCGATAAAAATTAGTCTATTAAATAGTAAAATGGCGTGCCATAGACTTCAAAAGAAAAACTTTTCCAAAACAAATTAATATGCACTAAAAAGTAAAAACATAACGATAATATAATGTAGTTAAAATTATTGTTATTTTTGAAGTCGGTGTCAGCCAAGCTAACGTAGCAAACTATTCTGTCAGAGTTGTTTCCTTGGCTGACATCGACTCCAAAAATAACAATAATTTTAACTACATTATATTATCGTTATGTTGTTACTTTTTAGTGCCTATTAATTTGTTTTGGAAAAGTTTTTCTTTTGAAGTCGGTTTTCTTTTTGTTAAACATTTTTTGTGATTTTTTGTGATCTGAAGTTCACTAAGTAATTTGTCACTAAAAAAAGAATCATCAAAATCGGTTTAGTTGGCGTTGGCTTAATTTAATTAGGTATTTAAAGAATTTTTTTCAAATAAGGTTTTTCCGTTTATAATATTAATTAAAACATTTAATGACATGAAATTCCGTTTAAGGTTTGACAAAATTTGTATGTAGGATTTTTTAGAATAATTTAATTTCATAATTTTATCATTAATTCAAATGTGGATACTCAGCATGGTTTAAATGAATCATAAATACAAAATGATAAATTTTTATCTGTGGTTTTAATAATTAAAAAAAATGTTTGGAATTACGCTTGAAAATGAAAGTATGATTCAGAATCTTGAATGAAAATGGTTATGAAAATTTAATTTATTTGCATTTAATTCAAATGAAAAAAGGCTTCAAGCAATTGCAACATAATTGAAAAATAATTTAATTGCATAGTGAAATTATACTTGCACTCTAATTTTGTTTTACATTTTCGTCACTAGATGTCATGAAGATTTTTTTTTTCGTCACAGTATAAAGCTTATAAGAAGGAGAACGATCGCTATAGAAAATATTGTCCCCGAAATATAGATAAAATAAGTGAGGCGCTGCGACCGCTAAGTAGTATCAATAAAAGCGGGCTGTTGTGCGCTAATTTGAAATGATATATCAATTTGTACATTATGCAACTAACTTCATCTACTTGTACTCATAAACAGCTAACTTCGCAGATACTACTTCTTGATGACAGCGCGGCTGGTGGCTTAAAAATGAACTATAAATTCTACAAATTTTCAGGGACAGGTCAGACAGGTGCGCTAATGCTTTAGTACATAGCGATCTTTCTCCTTCTTTATAACCTTCATGCGTCACAGATTATTTGACATAAAAACTTCATCTTCCTACAACTAGTTAGCGCCTCTATATTCAACTAACATAACCTCTAATGTCAAACCTCAAATAATTTAAACCAATTTTTATTTCTATATTTTTAAATAAATTAATACATTTGTAATCTCGACTGGGTCAATACAAATTCTAGTAGATTTAGACGTATTATTTATAATTAATAAACTAATTCTTTTCTTTCCTTTAAATTAATATTAAATAACTTTTTCTATATATTTTTGTCTACATTGTTAAATAAATTATTAAATATATGTTTTAAATAAATTTTTATTATGTCATTAATTGACTTCAATCATGAACAAAAATGATTTCAATTAAAATATAAATAAAATCATTTATTGAAATCATGATATTCTTAATAAATGTTTCAAATATTTCAATAATATTAAAGTTTATAGTTGTCTTCTATTTTATGTTATTATTATTATTATTATTCATATTGTTAAAAAGACATCAATTTTAAAAAGTATAATTTATTAAATGAAGTCACTTTAATGAAATTATTTTTGATTTTGTTGTTTACTTAGATTTATTTTAATTTTTATATGTAGTTACTTAAATAGGTTAGGTACTTAAATAGTGGCATGCACCTTTCAAAAAAAGCTAATCTTCATCCAATTCGGTTTGTTCAAAAAAAAAAAAAAAAAAAAGATTTAAAAAATTAATATTATTAATAAAAATTCCAGAATTTAAAAAAAAAAAGGAAAAGGAAGTTTACGCAAAAAATTACAAGTCGGAAAATTAATCTTATTTTGGTCAAACTTTCAATTACGTAAAAGAAAGTTAAAATTAACAAGTGAAAACAAACAATTGACGGAGTTAATTTTTGAAATATCTTGTATACCTTGTATAGAAAATGTTGATCAGTGCTTGCGTTATTTTTTTATAAATTAGAAAAGATTATTAAAAAACCAACACAATTATGTTGGCCTTTCTACCGCCATTTATTGAGTTTTCGAAAATTTTCGAAAGTATTTTGTAAAATTTTGATTTTTGTATTTCGAGAATGTTTCACAAGACCACGATAAGATATTTGCAAATTTTCAACTCTCTATCTTTTATAGTTTTGGAGAAAAAGGACACCAAAATTTTGTTCTAATTTGCGACCTCACGGATAAACAGTGACGTTTACGAAAAAATGTATCAAACTAAAGTTGTATAATTTTTTATGAGGGATATATTTTCATTTAAACTTTTGTTCTATTTCCAGTGGTTTGCAAGATGGGTCCTACGGACTCAAGATCCAATTGACCTATGTTTTTCATTTACGAACTCGACCTCACTTTTTACGTCCTCAGCACGCTTTATATATTTCAGATTGATATCTCTTTTCGTTTTTAAGTTACCGTGTTTACATGCGGACAGCCGGAAATGGGCAAATTAGGTGATTTTATGAACACCTATACTAAAATTTTGTTCGTGGCATCAATATTATTAGGAGTTACAAACTTGAGACTAAACTTAGTATATCTTGATATTTATTACTTATATAAAAGTATAAAAATAAGTACACCCTCAAATAAATCGACGTCAACCCTAGTAGCTCAATTGGTAAAAGCGTAACCAATTCCGTACGTGGTCTACTTTTTTTAATTTTTATCTTATTTTGGTAATTTTATTTTTATTTTATATATATTTTTAAGGATTTAAGTAATGGTACTGAAAAGGATTGCTAAGCAATCGAAACCGGTCTCGTTAATTAATAATAATTTTATAAATCTAACTAAATAATTGTATTGTGAGTCCTGAACGGGATATATTTTAATAATAATATAATTTTATAAAATATTGTGCAATTTTACAATTAAACAAAGTTTTTTGACCCAGCCACAATCACACAAGGTTAATGCTACACATATGTACGTTGGTTTCCATGAAAGAGATTATATACATAAAACGAATTCAACTGAATCACCGCAATAATTGGATCAACAAAGAACGGAGATTCCAATAAAAACAAAATTAAATTGTAATTAGTGGGTATCATAAAACTGACGTACAAGGTACAATATGTGCCTAGCTTTAGCACTCATGGTTATACCTACGGAAATATTACGTCACAAATATATATTTTCACAGAATCATATTACTAATTAATACCAAAGCACATTATTTTGATGATTAATATATCTAAAAATAAATTAATTTATTATTAAGTGAATTATAATTTCTTGTTTTATTTAATTTAATGCGTCAAGAATATATGCAGACATATAAAAACGGTTAACCCAGGGATTTTTGAAAGAAATTCTAGCCTTACTTAATGGACTGTCGATTACCTATACGTCATGCTAAAACTTTTCTTCCACTAAATCACGAATTGTAAAACAATTAATCACTGTAAAAGGAGGAAGAACATTTCGATGCATTGATAAAAAAATATAAGGTCCAGACATTAAAAATTGTGCAATGCCCCCTAGGAATGCAATTTACAGGGCCCCTTTTCAACCGTTACCTATTGTTATTCAAGATTCAAATTTTTTCTTTACGAAACATTTTCAGTTTTACTCTAACATATGGCACGTAAATAAAATCCTGAATCGATGTGGACCATTTTCTATCATAGGATATATATATTCCAGAACGGCCATTTTCGAGATCGAAGGGCGTGTAGAAATCTGGGAAGAAAGTGGACCTCGGAAGTCTGGAAACAACGGTAAGTCAAAGCATCCATTTTTTATAAACCGGGAAAAATTGTGGCAGGTTAATCTTCTTAGCGGATTCTTTATAGCAGCGTAGAAGAAGTTCCGATAACTGCAGTAAAACAAAGTAAGTAAAAACAGAAATAAGTAAATGTCGCTTGACAAATAGCTTCTATAACGTACGAACCTCACACAAAACTGGTAGACATTTCACTTCTCCCCTTTACCACTAGCAAACGAACCACTGCTACTCATTTTGGGGTGGTAGAGGCGAAGGGAAATGTCGGCCTGTATTGTGTAAGGTTTGTGCAATCGTTATGAAAGCATATTTGACAAGCGGCCGAAATTTTTTTCATTTTTTACTAACTTTGTTTTACAGCAGTTTTCGAGACTTTCATGCTTGATTTCAAATTACCGTGATAGTGCCAGTTTGCGATGTCTGCCACTTGATCCCCACCCCTCTCCGATAAAGTTAATGTTGTAACAAGAAAATCGCACTTGCGTTTATCCGGTTAAGATTCACAATTTTTTCCGGTTTACTTAAAAAAAACCGATTTACTATAAAGTTTCGTCTGCCACTATTTTCCTCAGTTTATACAAAATGCTTTGCACAAATTAAAATTAACAACATTTAAAAAACCACCGAGAACTCTTCATTAATTTTCTTTAAAGCCTTCTCTAAACTGAACCAATTTCGATTATTTTTTAGTTGTTCCGGGTACGGAATCCTAAACACGCACTTGAAACATAGCTAAGAACAGTCCCCATTGTATTACCTTTTAAACGAAACAAAAAATATCAAAATCGGTTCAGGCGCTACGATGTCAAAAGCAGACACATAGACAGTCAAAGTTATAGCACCCTTTTTTTTGGTTCGGGGGTTAAAAACAGATTTACCGACCGACACCTATACGTTCGATGATATTATTCACTATCCGGTATAGATAAATCATGACCTCATGGGACAACACCCATCGGATATTCTTGACTATTACGTTTTTTTTTTTCATTTCAATGACAAAGTTTTCTTGTTAATTTTTATAAAAATTATCATAAACAATTTTTTTCTCGAATTACGTAATTATATATTCAACTAATAAACATAATCGTTGACAAATGGTTTATTTATTCCAGTATTTTTTTACAAGGAAAACTATTTTGAAAATGAAAATAAACATATAAAAATAAAAATTTCAAATACTAAAATTAATAGAATTTTTATGAATGAAGACAAAGTAATAGATTTTTAAGGAAAAAGAATGTTGTGTATTTTATAAAGAAATCGTTTAAAATAAATAATAAATTACAGTTTAGAAAAACCATAAAATTGCTGTTGGCAATTTGTATCATAAACAAGTAATGTGTTTATGAAAATAATTCGCGTCTAGTTGGAACGTAATTTATAAATGAAAGCCAAAAATTTATAATTGTTTTAAAAATAAAATATTTACAATAAAAATATTAAAAGAAGTTCGATCACCGAAACTATACAAAAATATAAGGCATGATATATAATACATCCAAATATTTCGTGTTGTAGTTATAAGCAATCAAAAAATAACAAATATTGCAGAGTTTGAAGGGGGACAACATATTCTGACATGAGATTGGACCCAGTTCTTCGGGTTTCTTTAATAGCCAATTTTAAATCCTAAACGGTAAAAGATCTATAATAACACTTTAAATTATAAAGTTGATCCTCATAAAAATAAAATAAAAATCTTTGTTTAAAACATTCTTTCGAAAAACGTTAGCTTTTGGGAGTACTAATACGCTTAAAGTTTATCGATAATTGTAGGTCAAAGTCATAGACACAGGCGAATGTCCTCTATTGTCCTTGACAAGTTTTGACTAAAGGATTTTTCCGTAGGTAGCGTGTTTTCTTTCGATTCAATAAAATAATGACATATTTTTAAGTCGCATTTCCTACTAAAGCTAACGTTTTTCGAAAAAATGTTTTAAACAAAATTTGTTAGTTTTTTTTTTATTAATTAACTTTCTAATATTTAAGTGATATTCTATCTGGTACCGTTTAAGATCTAAATTGGCTATTAAAGACCCCCAAAAACTAGGTCCAATTTGATGATTTGAATTACACAAATTTGGTTATAAATGCTTGTATTTATAGAATATATTTTACCAATAATCTCTGCCCATCGTTATATTAATCGTTGTATTAAATTTAATTTGAATGATTTTATGAGCGATTAAAATTTAAAAAAAATTTTGTATTATTTTTCTAGTCTAACTGGGCTGTTATCAACTTATTCGTCCATCCCTAACAAAAACCGTGTCCGAATTACCTTAACTATCTACATATTCTACCCGGAACCATATAATATTTTAGAGGACATTAGCCTTTTAATTATTTATTTGTATCCAGTAAATTAGCATCACTGACTATTGTCGATTAAGTACTTAAGAAGAGGAGTGGATAGGGGAAACTAAAAAATTTAGGGAATCTAGTAGCTGAAAAGCCTTTTCACTAAGTTCTCTAAGTCTTTTAAAAAAGATTACGTCTAGGAAATTAAAAGCAACAAATAGCTATTTTGTGCTCTATATAATCCAAAGGTCCACTCATCTGGCTAATTCGTTAATACAACGTTTTTGATATAAGTGTGAACAAGGAATTTGTTATTTAAATTTTGGAAAATTTTTCTTTTATAGCTTATCCTTGAAACGACAAGTGACACACCTCTTTTATTATTAAGATTTTTAAGCAAATTTAAAATTTCTAAATATTAAAAATACAATCTAACAGTTCTTTGATTCTTTGGACGATTTCTTTTTAAAGTAATTAAAAAATAATAATGCCTTTAATAAACCTAACCTTATCTACACTAAATTTAACTAAAAAAAAATGTCTTCTATAAAACATAACCTAACCAACACAAAATATAGTTACTTACAAATATTTTACAATCAATTTTTAAAGTAATTATGTATTTCAAAATTAAAATATGTATAATGTTTAAATACCTCTAAAGGTATATGATTTATTTTTAATGATCTAATTAATTTTAATTTCCTAATTTAATATAACTAACATATCTACTAATTATACTTTTAAATATTGTCGTAATAATACCGTTTTTAACAGTCAATTGCGTCAACATCAACATGTAACGGTCTAAATTTAATATTGTGCAAACTGCAAGTGTAAATATTTGATCATTTTATTAACACAAATATAAATATATTTAAAAAAAATCGGTAATAATTTTTTGATAAACGATTTCAAACGAAAAAGTTTACGTACCAAACGAATTTCGTTTATGTTCACCAATAAAAAACAACGAAGAATCGTATGAAGAGAAGAAGGTTATAAAATTGATTCAGTTGAAGAAGAAATGTTCAAAATCAAATAATAATAATCGTTTAAAACATACCCAAATTTTTATCTCGATCACAAATAACAACACTAAATAATTCACAAATAATTAATAAATTAATTATTATAGTCAATAAATTATTTTTGGAATTCATTTTAATTATTGGACGGATTGTTTCCACAAAATTTTCATATAAAAACACTGTAAGTGTTTCGTAATTAACACACTTTTTAATCAACAAAAAATAATTAAAAACAGTTATTTTGTTTTTCAAACTCATGAAATAAAAAAAAAACACGTAACAAAGTACTTTAATAGTTTAATTCAGTTGATTAGCGGTTATTATCTTGTATGCTGTTATGATTATAATTTTAAAATGTTGATTATAAAACTCAGAGATATATATTTAAAACTTATTTTTATTCAACTCCCCACTCTTCAACACGAACAGAATAAATAAAATATTATGTATTTGTATACTTTTGAATTTAATAATGACGATTTTATTTGTATTGCATCGTGTTGATATAGTATTCCATCATCCAATCTAACCGTCCGGCGCGGCGCGGCAATTCTAACCGTCTCCGCGATCCACTTCCCCCCGTGACCCCGCGAACAGTTGATTGTTTTGTTCGTGTCAAGTGTAAAATTAACCGGTGGCTTTATTATTTTAAGACTGTGTGTGTGTGAATGTTGATTGGAGATTCCCATTATATATTTTAAGAAAAATATTATTTTCATTATCATAATGTATAATTATGTTTTACTGTATCTGAATCTGTAGAGGAAAAACCAGCATTCTCAATTTTTTATTATTTTAAAATTCTACCTTTTAATTTTGTACATTTAAGAAGAAAATGTTTTGAAGAGGGCCGACGAAGAAACTGCAACCGATGCTGACTAAATGGATCTTCCACTTACCTACCCAATTACTTCCGAATATTCATACAAATCTTCTGATGCTACGATAATTTCTTGGGGAAAATGTCATTTGCCTGGTCCTTGTCTCGCTATAGTTGCCAACTTTCCAGTTTTAGACTGGGAACATTTATCGGAAAGGTGAACAGTAAAAAAATATTTTTCTTACAGTCAACAGTGAGCTCGGAAGAATTTTTTTAAATCGTAAACCATAACAGATAATTTGAGAGAATAATAGTCTGAAAAAAGTATGTCAACGCTAAGGCATCTGATTGAGAGTACATGAAATATCGGAAAAAGAGAGATTAATCAGGGTGGTGTACTTTGGGCCGAATGGTTCACCATCCATTGTGAATCATCCTTAGTTACGGGAACCATTCTTTGAATTAAATGTAATTCTTTTCCATCGAAATCAATTTTGGAATAAGATCGCCAAGTTGCGATTGCTCGATGGAGAAACAAGAAAGTACACGGTACATAGCAACGTTTAGGACGCATGAGCTGATGTCAGTGTGGGTTTTACGCAATTACTGACTGTTAATTATCAGATACTTTTTGAGTACCTGCCCCTTTACCATATCAACATTGTAATAAACACCATACACTTCTTACCGTGTGCAATTAATGTTTTAAATCGCCGTATAGTAAATTTCCTTAACTCATTCTAACACTACCAAACCTTTCAGTGCGAATTTCTATAAATGCCAATTTCTCCAAATGTACATAATTTTCAATTTTTTGGTAGAAAATAGCAAGATTATTCATAATTTCGCAAAGAATTTAAGTTTGAAGTTAATAATTCTGAAGTAAACATATTTCGCAAATATGGTAGCAGACTAATTTATCCTAGCAAAATGTAAATAGCTTGAATTGAAAACTGGAAAAGACTGGCGGCGATTGTAGTATCTACATAGAAGTCAAAGAGCATTCAGCAAATATGTTTACAGGAGAAGAAGAAAAAAGTTTGATTGTGAATGTCTCTATCTTTTTCGGTTCAAATGAATATAAAAGAAAAGGAGATAATAATTGGTTGAAAAAACAATGGTTCAAATATTTGCACAAATAGATCATTAAAATGTCAACTGTATAAAGCAAGTTTTTCCTCGTTCAAGGTTAAACGTGATATTACCACGTGAATGTTCTACCAGAGTAATCGGTTACTCACTCCAATACCCCAATTAAAATAATTTTACGTGGTTTTATAAGTCGTCTCTGTAATGTAGGAGGTTATCAATTATATATTTTTCTTTTTTACTAAAATAATTTTAATCTCAATTAAATTTCGTTGAAAACAAAATGATTTCTAACCAACTTAAAGAAAATTAGGAGGTTTTCAATTGTTTTTACTGACCTGTTAAACAAATAAATTGTATCTCGTTCACAGAATAATACTTAAATTTTATTTTTTTTTTAAATATATCTTTATAAATTATAGCTCATGTGTTATTCTGATGTATGAGCTATATTACTGTACAGTTTCATTAAAAACCATTCTGTTGTATTAGCTAAATTATTGTAAAGTTTCATTAAAATCCATTGAATAGTTTTTGAGTGAAAGCGTAACAAATAAAGTTACTTTCACATTTGTATTTTATAGGGATAATATTTACTTTATCGAGTATTTTTTGATGTAAGTTCTATTTTTTTGTATTGTTTTTTAAGACGTTGAAAACAAAATGATTTTTACATTTATTTTTAGAATAATATTTCATTTATTGACTACAAAAATAAGTTAATAAATAATAAAAATCATTTTCTCATATAATCGATAATTGTAATTTATCGAGAACATTTTTTTTTTAAATTTAAAATAGATTTTAAATAAACATTGGAATAATTTTTTTATATTTTAATTACGTCATTTTATTACTATTTATTAAAACTGATTATTATGTTCGGATTTCAGATTAATTAGCAATTAATTAATTATATATTTGATTTAAAAATTACCAGACAAATATTAATATAAGTTCAAGACTGAATATCTTGTCTGATGAAAAACAGAAAGGTTTATTAAACATACAAATATTAATAGTCTGATGTAAATTTTATTAGACTATAAAAATTGTGACGTCATACCAAGGTAGAATCTGTTACTTTATATTAGAAATAAAGATGGATTATAATATAAAAATGTATAATAGTATCTCTCTTTATGTTAGTTAACGGTGTGACGTAGTTTTAAAAAGGTTATGTCATTTTATGTAATTTAAAACTTAGTTCATTCACATCCACAAACGTACGGCTGACGTGAAAATGAAAAGAAAATGACGTTTGTGTTTGAGATAATAAAGAATTGCTACGTATATTAAAAATAATAAAGAAAACCTTATTACTTTATAAATCTCAAATAGTAAATCCTTAAATGCAGTCGAAGGCTTCCATGTATTCATAGCTCGAAAGGAGATGGCTAAAAATTCAAGAACTAAAATTCAAAATTTATGCATTATTTAACTCCAAACTAGAAAATTTAGATTCATTCAAAAGACAATGACGTCATTAAGTTCAAAAAATCAATTTTTGTCATAATACACCCAAATTTTATCCGATTTGAATGGAATTTTTCTTGAAACCCACTAATTTTGGCCTACGCTTTTCATCTATGATGTTACTTTTTCGCTATCATTCACCATTGTAAAATATCGGGACCAGGTTTCCACTATCTTGAAATCTACAATTGATATATTAAATTTGACCACAAATTTGAAAATTATGGCCCAAATTTAGTAGAATTTCATACTTTTTCGACCAAAATTGGATAAAATTTGGATGTGATAGTGCGATATTAAATTTGTATGATTTTGATGACGTCATTAAGTTCCAAAAATCGATTTTTTTCATAACACAAGAAAATTTGTTCCGATTTTATTGATATTTTTTTTGAAACCCATTAATTTTGGATCAAACTTTCTATTCGTATTTCCCTAGCATTCACCACTTTGCTAAATACCGGAACCAGGATCCCACATTCTTGAAACCTATTATAAATAGGTTAATTTTGACCACAAATTTGAAAATTATGAGCCAAATTTAGTAGAGTTCCATACATTATCGATCAAAATTGGATAAAATATGGATGTGATAGTGCGATATTAAATATTTATGATTTTGATGACGTCATTAAGTTCCAAAAATCGATTTTTTTCATAACTCAAGCAAATTTGATCCGTTCTTATTGAAATTTTTTTTGAAACCCACTGATTTTGGGTCAAACTTATCATTTGAGATATTAGTTTTTCGCAAACATTCACCATTTATACCGCGTGAATATAGCTAAATAGCGGAACCATGACCTTATACTCTTGAAACCTATTATAGCTAGGTTAATTTTTACCACAAATTTTAAAAGTATGACCTAAATTTATTATGCCATACTTAACTTTATATTAGTTCCTCCCATTGATTCAAAGTTTATGGTTTCTCCATTAATATAAAAACATGAACTGTTGGACTCTTTCTAGGAAAATTTAAATAATGCTATGAAGCACGTTTGTATGGAAAATCATATGTACTAAGAACAGTTTGTATAAATAATTGAATAGTAAGGTGTTTACTACTAAGACATAATTGTAATATAATTATACTGTTTAACCCTTGTATATTGTTTAACCCTTAATTGGTATCGCAAAGTTTTAAAAAAATTTTGCGTCTTAAAAAATACAAAGTAATTGTTCAATTGTTCCCTGCTAGTTCGATCTCCGTAAAGTCAATTTCGCTGGGTAAAAATGTATCCTAAATGCTAAGAATACAATTATTCGATATCTGCCTTGGCTTTCGAAATATCAAAAGCTAAACAATTAAACCAAATAAAAAGATATCAAGCTGAAATTTTTACAGCGTACTCAGGACGTAAAAAATGAGGTCGAGTTCGTAAATGAGCAACATAGGTCAATTGGGTCTTGGATCCGTAGAACCCATCATGTAAACCGTTAGAGATATAATAAAAGTTTAAATGTAAAAAATGTTCCTTATAAAAAAAATAACCAACTTTTGTTCAAAACATTTTTTCGTAAACATCACTTTTTACGCGTGAGGGCGCAAATTATGCGTAAATTGTACAGTATGTAATATATGAGAATATCAATTATGTATGTGTGACATGTATGTATGTGTAATGTGATAGAGTAATCAACACTGTCTATGCTTGGTATTTCAACAATTAACTCAGTCAATTGTTTGTTTTCACTTGTTTTAATTAAATTTATCTAACTCAAAGCTTTTTGTTTATGTGGCCCTTTTTTGCTCGGAAAAATTTTTTGTAACAGGGCAGAGTTTAAGTATACGTTTATGAAAAAAAAATCATGCGCGAACTTTTGCCTTTTCTTTTCTTACTGATAATTCTGAAAACACCTTACGTAGAAACTTAAAGATACTTTTGAATCAAATTTGAGCATAAAAATACTTTCATTGTACTTTGTCCGGAAATTTAGGTTAAATACTCCACTGTGCATAGTAACATCAAGGAGTGATGTTCATATTTAAATACGCATGATAAACTTAGCTGATAATATTTTAATATTAGATAATTATAATACGACTAGAAGTTTCCTATTTTGCACATGTAATTCAAAATGACCTTGAAATAGATAAATCAATTTGTCTGGATTTTAAAAAAAAATAGCAAGAGGTAATAATTTTACCAATGAAATGAATCATTGCGTTTTTTTATTAATGACGACGCGAACTGATAATTTAGACAAATCTTTAAATGTTGCACAATATTTCATTTGAAATAGGATTATAATAAAATGATTATCTAATTAGCAATAAAAATATTATTATATTGTTGGATTGATCGACTTTAAAAAAGGAGGAAGTTCTCAATTATTTCTAGAAATAGATCATTCTCTACAAATCATACAATAAATTCTAGTAAAATTTACAATCTAGAACTTTGATTTTAATAAATATAAATTACAAATCTAACGATTTCTTTGGTACTAACGGAATAGGGGAGCGGAGGCTAATACCGTACAGCGGCTAATTCGGACGATTATATCTGTGTATTTTGTGAATAAATAAAAGAATACCCACAGTTAATTTTTAGGGTCTTTTCAGGCTTTTTAGGGTCTTAAAATTATGTACGAAATAAGACGAACAAAGTACGGAATTAGACGCAAGTCTCGGGCAATTCCGTACAAATAACTTTATAGAATAATTTGATTTTGACACTGTCATATTGGACACTATCAATTATGGATTATTTATATAAAACTAGAATAAATTTATGATGAAAAAACATGTCAGTTATTCACTATTTATCCATAAACGAAAACTACCTCTCACATTTGACCTTTGACCGGCCATTATCATTAACCTTATTGGCTTGCGATTTACCTTGATTTTTACCATTCGATAGATAATCAAAATTCCAAAAAATTGATATAAAGAACTTTACTGAGAACTTTGCATGCTATTGCATGTACATGCAATAGCAACAAAGATATCTAATAAAAACCAACTCACCACCACCACGAATTCGAAAACTCGGTTTTAGACTCCGGACATATCCCCAAACACCTAAAGATTTCATTAAGTATTTTTATACCATGTATATATGACATATATCATAGTATATTAAGTTTAGTCCCAAGTTTGTAACGCTTAAAAAGCTCAATTGGGTCTTGGGTCCGTAGGACTCATCTTGTAAATCGTTAAAGATAGAACAAAAGTTTAAATGTAAAAAATGTTCTTTATAGAAAAATAAACAACTTTTGTTTGAAACATTTTTTTGCAAACATCATTGTTTATTCACGAGGGCGCTAATTAGGTGCAAATTTTATAGTATGTATAAATATGGGAATATCAGTTATGTATGTGTGGCTATTTAAGAGTGGATATCTATCTTTTCTTGCGTGACGTCAAATTCCAACGATTGCGTCATCAACACTGTCTATACATGGCATTTCAATAATTAACTCAATCAATTGTTTATTTTCACTTGTTTTTAAATAAAATATCTTTATTTACTGTACTGCAGATGGAATCACAAACTAATAAACTCAGGTTTTACTGTATCACATGCCATAAAACATGAAACTTTTTTTACAAAAAAAAAAAATTCTAGATTAGCAAAACAAAAACTAAGTATATGTGATAAATGATGAAAAACAAACATGTTATTTTCTAAAACAATGAAGACGTGATGCGTATCACAGTCACAGGTAAGAAAAAAAAACAGGTAAATATTAACGTTTTGTTAATTATTTTCTTTTTGAATAACAGAGTAGACATTGTTTCAAAGTCCATTCAAAAAAAACTCCAAGTTTATTATAACAACGTGATAATAATATTTATGTTACAATTTACAAATTACGTAAATGTTAAACTAGGAAATTTAAAAAAAATTCTAGTTGACAATCTTGTAGGGGAAACCGGTGCAACGTTAAATCCGGGGCGAAGCGGGTAAGTAAGTAAGCAAAGTATCAAGATTAGATTCAAGGGAAGATGGCAACTCAATGCAGCATGAGCATGAGTCAGTTAACATTTATTGTGAAGAAGGGCTAGCTTGCGTTCTTTTATTAAGGAGGTTCGTTATCGATCTTCAAAATAACACCAATGTTTTAAAAATTCATATAATGAGACATTGATAAATAAAATGATCACTGTTAAAATTTCGTTCCCGCAATATCAGAAGAAAGATGGCTTTCTGTAAAATGTTCTTCAGATTGTTCTGATCAAAAACTCTCATGGCCACAAAACTTTTTAATGAACAGTTTTCGAGCTATCGGCGATCAACGTATTTATACCAAACTAGAATGATACCCACCCGCTTCGCTGGGTTTAAAAGTAAAGATTGATAAAGGTTGCTCTCGCTTATCCCCTTTCGAAATAATGGTAAGGATTGTTTTACACAGGTAAAATATATGTATGGTTTTCTTTTTTTTTAAATGTATTATAGTCGTAATTATTCATTGAGTATATCAGAAAAGATGGCCAAAAAACACAGCAAACGTAAACTGAATGACACGGTAAATCGAGCAACAACAATAATAAAATGCATCCGTAAGAGCGGGTAGTTCGGCTTACAAAACAAGCGGGTGGCGATAGGTTAAGGTAACTTAACTGACCTGTTTGATACAAAGGAGTTGATTTTTCTGACTTTTGTCCGGAAATTTGGTATAAATACTCCTAATGTGCGCTGGTGGAACAATTTTAATATTATCATATTAGAATTCGCAACACGTTAGGTTTTTCTTATTCATAATATTTACATCAAATCGGAAAAACCACACTTTATACAATAGTACAAATTATTATTGTTCAACTGCCGAATTAATTATCATATTTTGAACACGTTGTGTTAATTAATATTGAAGATTAAACTATAATATTTAACATAAAAAGATGGATAAACAATCGTTTATTTAACCGTAATCAATAAAACTATCAATCAATAATATTATTGATATATAAATGTTTGATTGATTTATTGATAGATAAACTTTTGTATGAATTGAGAAAAATAACAATATAAAAAATATTCTCTTATATATTATTACTCTAGCAAGTTTTTTCCTGTCCTACCCTTGTCTTCTTTCCATGATTCACCCCTCATTTTCAAGCTTATATGTCTAATCTTTCCTTGATCACAATAAACACATTTTTGGGCCTTTTGCGAGGCAAAATTGTGAATTATGTCATTTTTTAAATTGTGATTTTTCACACACTTTACGGAAGAACTCACAATAATGTTAACTATAGAAAAATTAATCGGTGATTGATCTTCAAACAAGTTTCCATCAAGAAGAAAACTTATCACAGATTCTGTTTATGCAAAAAATTACATTACCTTACAGCTCTTTCCAAAAAGAAAACATACAAAAACTTCTTTTTTTGACGTTTCTGAAGCGGATGTGAGACATGATACGTTCTATCTGCTGGTAACATCTTGATTGAAGCTTTTTTAGTTCATTCCACTATCTATCATGAAGGTTATAGAACAGGAGAAAGATCGCTATGTACTAAAGCATTAGCGTACCTGTCCCTAAAAATTTGTAGAATTTATAGTTCATTTTTAAGCCACCAGCCGCGCTGTCATCAAGAAGTAGTATCTGTGAAGTTAGCTGTTGTTGTTAGCATAATGTACAAATTGATATATCATTTGAAATTAGCGTCTATATGCTTCACGTGGTTTATAGTCTGTTCAGGCCATGAAGAATGTAGAACAGGAGAAAGATCGCTATGTACTAAAGCATTAGCGTACCTGTCCCTAAAAATTTGTAGAATTTATAGTTCATTTTTCAGCCACCAGTCGCGCTGTCAACAAGAAGTAGTATCTGTGAAGTTAGCTGTTGTTGTTAGCATAATGTACAAATTGATATATCATTTGAAATTAGCGCACAACAGCCCGCTTTTATTGATACTACATATTGATCGCAGCGCCTCACTTATTTTATACATATTTTGGGGACAATATTTTCTATAGCGATCGTTCTCCTGTTCTACATTCTTCATGGTTCAGGCTGTCATTGTAGGTTATGTTTACTGGAGTTGTGAATTAACGCTTGAACCTTTTGATAAATAAGTTTTCGTGATAATAATATTAAATATTAAACAAAATGGCAAATAATTATTTGTTTATTAATAAAGATAATATTAAAGTTGAAAAAGAATTACATACAGAACTAATTATTAAAAGTGAAATATTAGATGAAACTATTTTAATGGAAGGTGGACACATTACAAATGAAGAAGAAGGCAGCAATGATAGTGATAGTGTTGTGAGTGTAAAACATGAACCTGTTAGTGATGAAAATGATAAACAATTGTACACAATTAATTATGAAAACATTAAACTTGAACAAAAATTACATACAGAACTAATTATTAAAGATGAAACTGTTTTAGAAGAAAAATCATTTGTATGTGATGTTTGTAATAAAATATTTACTCAGAAAAGTAATTTAGTTAAACATAAACGTATTCACACCGGAGAAAAACCATTTTCATGTGATGTTTGTAATAAAACATTTACTCAGAAAGGTGAATTAGTTAGACATAAACGTATTCACAGCGGAGAGAAACCATTTTCATGTGATGTTTGTAATAAAACATTTACTCAGAAAAGTAATTTAGTTAAACATAAACGTATTCACACCGGAGAGAAACCATTTTCATGCGATGTTTGTAATAAAACATTTACTCAGAAAGTTGAATTAGTTAAACATAAACGTATTCACACCGGAGAGAAACCATTTTCATGTGATGTTTGTAATAAAAGATTTAATGAAAAAAGTAATTTAGTTAAACATAAACGTATTCACACCGGAGAGAAACCATTTTCATGTGATGTTTGTAATAAATCATTTACTCAACAACATCATTTAGTTGAACATAAACGTATTCACACCGGAGAGAAACCATTTTCATGTGATGTTTGTAATAAAACATTTAATGAGAAAGGTGAATTAGTTAAACATAAACGTATTCACAGCGGAGAGAAACCATTTTCATGTGATGTTTGTAATAAAAGATTTAATGAAAAAAGTAATTTAGTTAAACATAAACGTATTCACACCGGAGAGAAACCATTTTCATGTGATGTTTGTAATAAATCATTTACTCAACAACATCATTTAGTTGAACATAAACGTATTCACACCGGAGAGAAACCATTTTCATGTGATGTTTGTAATAAAACATTTAATGAGAAAGGTGAATTAGTTAAACATAAACGTATTCACAATCGATAAAAAGTAGAAACAAATTTGTAAAAAAATAACATCGCCGTTATTTAATTAATGCTCTTATTGCAAAATGTTATAAAATTATTCATGATTTTTTTTTAAATATTTATATTAGGAGAACATGTTCAACAAACCCTGGTGGAAAAAATATTTGAAGAAAGAATAAGAAATTATGAAAAAGTCTTAGGAACTTTGAATTTCTCAACGTTTTCGTACTAGTCTAATTCAGAGTTCCTAATATTTTTTTAAAGTTTCTAAGACTTTTTCAGAGTTTCCTAAGACTTATCTTTTTTTCAAATATTTTTTCCACCAAGGAAATTCAAAATAAAATTTAACAAAGAACTGTTAAAAAAATTCAGGATAAAATTATTGAAAATTTAGAAAAAATGAGAACGTTATCCCGAAAAATAATTTTATACTGTTTAAAATAACCATTATTATTCATTCATATTTATTTTGGGTGAAATATCCCTTGTGCAATATAAATATGTTCTGGAAGTCAGAATATTTCTTCCGAAAGAATCTCAATCAATTACCATTTACTGTCATTAAATGATTGATTAATAATTTATTTGATATTTTCAGAGATAGTTTTACTTTACATATTCTTTTTCTGAATTTCAAATTAAATATTCTGACTTCCAGAACAGATTTATTTCTACAAGGAATGTACAAATAAATATATATAATCAATTATTGTTTTTATCAATTTTTCTGGTTTAATTATTATTATTCAATATTATACCTACCTTTATCTTTCATCCTTTACATTGATTTCAGGAATATCAAACAGAACCTACATTTTTAACAAAATATTACTACAATTATTCATTTATAGGTAAGTTTATTGAAGAAAAGGTAAGTAAAAAGAAATTCATGATGGGTAAGTTTAATATGAGTTAAATGAAAAAAGGTCAGTGAAAGGAAATAAGTTTATAGTAAAAAGTTGAGTAAAAGTTATTTATAGTACGTTATTGATTAACTTAATATGACCAAAGTGGAGTAGTGGCTAGCTCAGTCGTCTCCGGTTACAAAGCACGTCGGTTCGTATCTAGCTTTGCCCCGAAATTTTTTTTATTAATTAAATAAGAGAGTATATTTTATGTTATTTTAATTCCCACCCCTTGACAGAAGATTGATTTATGACATAAGTAGGAAGGTGGGACTAACATAATTACTTTTTTTCTTATTTTATGAAATAACAATTAATTATTCATAGGTAATAGTTTAAGAAAATAAGTTTATTAGAAAAAGGTGAGTAAAAGTTTTATATAATAACATTATTGATTTGTATAAGATGGGGTAGTGGTTAGCATAATAATTGTGTCGAATAAATTTTTAATTAAATAAGTTATACAAATAAATTGTCACTTTTTTAGATAATTGTTGTGATGATCCATAAGCGACAAATAAGTAAGATTTATATTATTTTAATTCCCACCCCTGACAGAAGAGTGAGTTATGATATAATTAAGAAAGTGGGACTAAACTAATTCCTTTTTTTTTGTGAAATATCATGTTCTCCTATTACAAAATCTTCTAAAATTTCATTTAGCAAGAATTTTAACAAACAACAAAAAGCAAGCAAAATAAGTATTTTTTTAATATTTTGTAATAGGAGAATATGATGGAGGTTAGCTATATGACATGTTCTCCTATTTAAAAGTTTCAAATTTTAGCGTAAGCAAGCTATTTTTTAATTTTAGTACTACAATTTTAATATTTTGTAATAGGAGAATATGAGTGAGATAAACCTTGTTACATGTTTTCCTATTCAAAAATGATTTATGATTTTAAAGAATATTTATGATTATTTAAGTTCCCACCCCCTGAAATAATAGTGATTTATGACATATATATAATTGACATGATTTATGACAAGAGGGCGGGTTTAACTATAAAAAGAGTGGAAAATTTAAACAACTGTAAAAATTCAATTATTTAAAAGTAAATATATTATATACACCAGGATACGAACCAGGTTACTCTGGCTTCATAGGCAAGTGCTATATCCACACAGCTAACTGGATTAAGTGTTATTTTATAATTATCTATACTTACCTTTACTAAATTATTTATAATTTTGATAATTTTGTGATTGTAATTGTGTGATAACAAAATTGATAATTTTTCTGAAATAAAAAATAGGATAGAAAATTTAAAAAATAAAAACAAAATTTAAAATTTATAAAGATTTTTATTTATTTATATTAATTTAGAAAAAATGAAAACGTAATCCGGAAAATTGATTTTATACTGTATAAAAATGCCATTTTTATTCATTCATATTTATTTTTGATGAAATATGTACTAATATATATATAATAATAAAATAACGTTTTATCAATATTTCTGGTTTAATTATTAATATTCAATATTATACCTACCTTTATCTTTTATCCTTTACATCGATTTCAGGAATATCAAACAGAACCTACATTTTTAACAAAATATTACTACAATTATTCATTTATAGGTAAGTTTATTGATAAAAGATAAGTAAAAAGAAATACGGAATGGATAATTTTAATAAAAAAGGTTAGTAAAAGAAAATAAAAACTAAGTTTAAGAAAACAAGTTTACTTAAAATAGGTGAGTAAAAGGTATGTGTATTACATTATTGATAATTAAAACATGTTGTAGAATTTATAGTTCATTTTTAAGCCACCAGCCGCGCTGTCATCAAGAAGTAGTATCTGTGAAGTTAGCTGTTGTTGTTAGCATAATGTACAAATTGATATATCATTTGAAATTAGCGCACAACAGCCCGCTTTTATTGATACTACGTATTGATCGCAGCGCCTCACTTATTTTATCCATATTTCGGGGACAATATTTTCTATAGCGATCGTTCTCCTGCCTATATGCTTCATGCTATCTATCTTTCTGTGAGCTACCTCTATGGTTCACTTTAAAAATAATATTAGGTATCTACATTTACTTTTAGCAAAGATTGCTGTCTCAGTTTTAATAAAATAAAAAAAAAGAAAGATTTCTGTCTTATTTGTTAGTAAATATTTTAGTTCCATAGCCTGCATACTGATGTCTCTAGAATACTGTAATCAATAAATATGAAATTTTTATACCTGTACCTGTACAGTACACAGCATGAAGGTTATAAAGAAGGAGAACGATCGCTATGTACTAAAGCATTAGCGCACCTGTCCCTGAAAATTTGTAGAATTTATAGTTCGTTTTCAGCCACCAGCCACGCTGTCGTCGGTAAGTAGTATATTAGCGCACAACAGCCCGCATTTAATGATACAACTTAGCGATCCCAGCGCCTCACTTATTTTTTCAAAATATTGGGGACAATATTTTCTATTGCGATCGTTCTCCTTCTTTATAACCTTCATGGTACACAGGGTAACATATTTAAATCGATGGACCCAAATATCTTCTAAAATACTTACACTACAAAAAAATGTTTCGCACAAAAATTATTCATATTAAAGTGGGACATCATATTCTAGCGTCAGATTTGATCTGCGTCGTTTGGATCCTTTAATAGTTAACTCAGATCCTTAACAGTAGGAGATAGAATAATACTTTAAATTAGAAAGTTTTATCCTCATAATAATTAACAAACTTTTTTCCGAACGGTAGTAGTACACCGTGGGACAGAAAGAGATCTTTGTAAAGTGTTTAATACATACTTGAAACTTCGTGAGTGGGACTTCCTTATGACGAATCTATTAAACTCTAGTCTAGAGTCTAACTTCTTTCTACAACTTTTTTCGAAAGTGCTGCGCTCTCAAATGAGCGCGATAACGTCATATTTAAGATATCGGTCTGAAAAAATGCAGCAGAGAATTTGTCGGACACTATGACCACTTGATAACATTAATAATTGAACTTTTACACTATTTATAAATATAAGGTATTAAATAATTATTCATAATTTTTTAAAACTGTATATTTATAAATATTGACCCTGTACTAAGGTACATAAGGCTGAGCGCTCCATCTTCTGCGCCCTCTATATCAGAAACGATCCAACGAATAAAAAAAATGCAAAATTTGTAGACAATAGACAATTATCTTCTACAACTTTTATAATAAATGTTAATACGATATAAGGCAAAGCAAACGAGATATTCTCAAAAAACTGATTTTCGCGACCTTTGATCTAAAATATCTAAGAACGAGCACACGTGACCATTAGTGACTTTTGAAACAACATTTGTGCTATCAAAATAAATAAGCAGAGAGCCCGTGACAGTAAAACTCGCATATGATGCTCTCTAATCATAGGTAAAAAATGGACTAGGTGTATCAGGGTTTATCCCGGCAAAAATATTTTTTATAAATTTTTATATTTTTAATAATTACAAGTATTTTGCACTTTCATAGAAATTAATTTGTAAGAGACCATTTTATTGCAAATTTTATCTATTTTAAGGAAAATTTGGCGTGACAGCTCTTATCGTGGCAGAAAAGTCTGTCATATCGATTTTTAATATATACAGGCAGTTTTACGTTCAAGTTGACCACATTTTTTGACTAAGATGATCGGGTTAATATATCCCTGCGAGACTCCCGATAAGAAAATTGTTAAATCGTTGAACAAAGGTAGATAAAAAAACAAATAGATAATATTTTCAATAAGTTATATATAAATATATTAATATATATATTACACGATTACAAAATATAAAATGATATTTACAAATTTTATGTTTAAAAAATACAAACTTAACCTACAAAAAAGATATTTATATAAAAAATACATTTTGTGTATATTGTTTTTTATTTAAAAAATCTTTTTAAGATTCATCAAAAATAGCTACACATTCAAACAAATAAACAAAAAAATTGGCCACATAATTTTTATTCTAGAAAATACCACAATCATTTGTGCGTTTCGAATTCGAGTAAAATATTACCCCATACATTATTTCAACAACTTGCGCTACAGCTATGCAAACTATTTGACTGTACATATGATTTGGATGGTTACACAACCATTTAAAATAAATTGCTTAGAATTTTTTGCGTATCAATCGTATTTGTCCAAATCTTTGAATATTAGAGAGGAATTGAAATGTACACAGTGTCCTTTTTTTAGTTGGCATTTGCTTGAAACTCGATAAAAAAATTTAATCAAAAAAAATGCTTCAATCGAAAAATGTTAGTTTCAAAGGTACACATTTTATTACGGCATCGAATTCGATCTAAATTTTTAGATTCAATTAAAACCTAACGTTTTAATTTGAAAGTTGTTCTTTATAAATACATAAACTGCGCGTTTGTTCATTCAATTTGAACAAAAATAGTCTTTATAAAAAAACAAACCACTTTTATTGGGTTTATTGGAAAATTTTTTTTATAGAGTGACGAAAAAACAATTTTGGATAAACATTTTCAGTCCGTTTTTGCCTAAACTGATTGATTTGCGGAAAAATGTTTCAAACAAAAAATGTTACTTTTTTAATCAACAACAACTTTCTAATTTAAAGTGTTCACCTATCGATTATCAATTTTTTTTCGCTTGAACCATTTTTATCGAAAAAAGTTATTTTTCCAGTTTCAAGCATATGTCAACTTAAAAAAGACACCCTGGATTGGTAATTCGTCAATTATTGGTATTAGAATCTCATACTAAAATGTATTGTTGCAAATAAAATGTGCTATAATCATGTATGGGATCTATATTAGACCTAAGATTTGATGAATTGATTTTATCTATCACCAGCTCGTTCGGGAAATAGACTTTCATACGGTGGTGGTAAATCCTTATCAGCTGACACTGGAGGAGCTGACGGTACTGTTGGAATATTTGGTGTTGGTGTACTTCCTTGGAGATTCATTTCAACATTACTATGTTGCGTCTAAAATTTAAAAAAACATTTGCATTAAAGATGAACGCACACCAAGACAATTTTAAATAAAAAGGTTGATTTTTTTATAAAATGAAGTTCGAATAAGTCTGAATTAATTCTGAAAATTTTAAGGGGGGGGGGGGGGGGTTAATATAATAAATAACTTCAAAAGTAGGCAGTTTTAACATTGGATTTATGGTGAAACGCTAGATGGATGACAGTTTTTCATAGATTTCTCCAAAACTTCTTACTTCATGTACTTTATATGGATAACGACACTTTATAAAAAAAATAACTGAATTGTTTATGACCTTTTTAGAATTTACGCAGTTAATCCAAATCAAATTGGATTCATTATTGAAGCTAGTTTTTCTTATGCCTATTATAAATATTTAAACCTTTGTACATACCGATCGATTAGTTCCAGCTGCAAATGTATGAGACCAACAGAATAAATTAAATCGTTTACATATCCATACACATGATAAAAAGAATATAAAACTAATAATTAATGATAATATGGCACCAATTGTTGCAACTGTACCAACACCAGAACTATGTTTTGTTTTTATACGGCAACTATCACCTTCATCCAAACAATTCGGGCAATTTAAATATGAGTCATTTTTAAAAACATTTCGTATACATATTGCTTTTATATCATCATCTTTTGAACATTTCAAATATGAAGAATATGCATCTCGACACACTATAACAAGCAAAACAAGTTAATATAAAACAACTGAATTAAGTGTTTAAATAATATTTAATTTGTTTGAAAACTAATGTTTAAGTTTGTTATGTAGAAAATGCTATTTAATCACAGGTTTTCCAATAGACAGTCAATTATTCACATAATAAGGAAAATCCAGTCAAAGGTTCTTGGTTTTCGTGAAAAATTATGTTAAACTGATGAGTTTAAAACGGGTTATTACATTGTATAGAGTACTTTCGAAAAAATTATAATTTATGTAGAAATATACTTAAATACTCTGATTTTGAATCATAAAAGCATATTATTATTTTATTATATTAAAATTAAAAGTCGTAATTTTTAATTTGTATGCCACGTGATCTAAAACACGATCTCAGAGGAGCAATGAAATTCCCTTCCATTTTCATAACAACCTTAAAAAGAATGGTCCATACTTACTGATAATAGGTGTATAAACAATTAACAAATCGAAATATTCATCTGATTCTAATCGCTTACGATTAATAAAAACTGTTGTATCAATTTTATCCGTAAACGTATCAACTGGAAAATAAAACATATTACCACTTTCATTATCGTACGATAATTCACCACAATATCGTTTCGAATTTATATTTTTTTTATGTCCAAATTGTATCCAATCGATACATTCCCCTGTCGTTTTATTCTGTCGTAGCGATAATTTCTGGATAACAGCAATTAAACCAATATTTGATGGTTTCTGAAGTGTAAGAAGATCGGTGAAATCTCTACCGATACGTATTTGAAATTTACACGCATGATCGTAATTCCAATCGGTTGAATGTTCTTTTAATCGATTGGATGTAACGATTAAACCTTCATCAGCATCATCGCTTAACGAAGTTTTACGTTTAACCAAAAGTGAACAAAAACTGTCATCTTCGAGTGTACCTAGAAAAAACATAATTTTTTTAATACGGACCTGTCCATTATTTTAGTACAATTTTCAATTACTAGTTGGCTTCCAAAGGCAACAAATTTAGCAACTTCATACTGTATAAAAAATCATTCCCATTCATTAAAAAATATATTCAGGGTGGACCATTTTAATCTATAATGACTAATAGCTCGTTTTGTAGTTAATCAAACAAAAAATAGCTTTAACAAAAGTTGAAGAATTTGGTGGGGGACATCATGTTCTGACATCAGATTGAACCTAGTTCTTCGGGTTTCTGTAATAGCCAATTTTGATTCTAAACGGTAAGAGATAAAATAACACTTAAATTAGAAAGTTGATTCTTATAAAAAAACTATCAATTTTTGTTTAAAACATTTTTTCGAAACATTAGCTTTCGGAGGAAATGCGACTTAAAAATATGTCAAAATATGTCTTAAACAAAAATTTATGATGATCAACTTTTCATTTAAAGTATCTCTTACCATTTAGAATCTAAATTGGCTATTGGCTAGATGTCCCCAAACAAACTCTAAAATTTATGTCTAAGTTATTTTTTGATTGGTTAACTACAAACCGAGCTATGAGCCATTATAGATTAAAATGGCCCACCTTTCCATTTAGAATCTAAATTGGCTATTGGCTAGATGTCCCCAAACAAACTCTAAAATTTATGTCTAAGTTATTTTTTGATTGGTTAACTACAAACCGAGCTATGAGCCATTATGGATTAAAATGGCCCACCCTGTTTAGTACGCAAATGAAGGAACTGTATGGAAGCTCAAAATATTTACAAATATTTGAAGTAACACAAAAAGTTTTATTGATTTTTTCCTCGCATGATAATTATAATTAAATATATAAACATTGGTAAAAATTCTTACAAACCATATTTAAATAATAAACTGATAATTAATCATAAAAGATAATAGATACCTAAAGTTTATATTGTATAACTAGAACATTAAAAATTTCTTTTATATTGTAATTGACTTAAAAAAAAAATTTGCAATAAACTTATTTTCCACAACTTTGATTATTATAAAAATTTCAATTTGCAAAAAATTAAACTATAAATTCTCAAAATTACAAACTAACTCGATTAGTAGTTTATCGGATTTAGAAACTGTAAATGAAATTTCTTCTTAGAATTTCATCCTATACATTACTTTGGTTGTCTCATAGTTTTGCGGGCACTTCTTATTACGACCAGCGTTGCCTCATCCCATTCTAAGTAAATCCATATTATAATGTTTATATAGAGTTAAGTATGGTCAGCACTTGAATCAAAAATACAAAAAAAAAATTATTTGCTTGCACTAAATAATTGACGAAAAAAAAAATTTAACAGAGGCGTAATTTCCTACGAAATTTATATAGATAAAAATTGACAAAATTTTAATTTTCATAAAATTCTATGCATTTCTCTTTTTTTTTTAAATGAATGATAAATTAATATTTATTAACTGCCCTTCTTTAGGTGTAAAATTTAAATAATTGTACCAAACTGGACCCAAATCAAATACAACAAAGCAAACTCAGAGATAACCGTTCATGTCTTCATGACGTAATCTTTTTGTTTGAATTATCAAAAACTGATAATCAATAAATTTAAAAATCATTTTTTTGTCAAGTACTGACCAATATTAGTAAAAAATTTGAACAATAAATAATCAAAGATTACAAAAAAAAGTAATTTTTACAACTTACGTTTTTGATAATTTTGAAAACATGATATTGAATTAAGTACTAAAAATATTGTAATTATAAAATATGTTAAGTTCATTATAATATTTTAATTTTAATTACATTATTTATTATTTTTTTAAATTTATATTATTATATTTTATTGGTTAGGTTTATATGTCACTTTTTATAAATGTTGTGCGTCTTCAGCTTGAACACACTTTGCCCTGCACTTAGCACTACGTAGTAAAATGCACCTGTCCTCGACTCTCACATATGAATAAAATGCACAGAAAAACCCTTTTACGGTTTACCATTTTATGAATATGTGAATCATTACATTATTACAGCATCATGAATAATTATTACTTCTATCTATTAATGATATCAAAATTAAGAGTCATTTTAATTTAATATAGAGCATGAACAGTAGTACATATAATTAAAAAAGGTCGAAAACATGTTTTCCCCTTTTTAAACTTTTTTTTTTGTTTTGAAAATCGATTTTTATATTTTCATTATTTTGAAAATATTAAATGTATATAAAAATGCGGGTAGGGGATTGGGAAGTTGACCCTCAAAAGGGACTTTTTTAACATTAACTCATTTCATATACAAAATTTCAACTCTCTAGCTTATGTAGGTATAGAATAGATTATAGATGTTAATCCTGATATCCAATTGGCCATATTACCCATAAAAATGTAAAACTAGACTCGATACCATGACAAAATTTGAAAGTGAAATTAAAATTGATTAAAATAAAACGTTAGTTATAAAAGTTAGAAGTTATAAGCAATCAAAGATTGCATTCAAAATTTTTCCATCTCCTTTTAGCAAAACAAAGTTTTATATGTAATCTCTATGGCGATACTCACGTATAACGTCACTAGTGGATATCTTTCTCTTTGTTTAATTAAGAATTTTAAACGTTCATATGTTGCATACTAGTAAAGATTTTTAAAAACTAACTTCACTTTTCTGCACATCAAGTGAGAATTCTTCACCTGAAGTGAAAAAAAAATTTAGACCGATCCCCTATGCAAGCATTTACAAATCAGAAATTTTTTGCCAAAAAATTTCATAAATTCAACATAGTCTGTTATATAAATTCAACAAACTTAGGCAACAAAATCTGTGGTAACCATACCCAAGGAGGGTCAGTCGCTCTGACCTTCCCGGCGGTCAAGGGCGACCTCACTTAAGGTGTTTCTAGAAGACCTTATGCGATTTTCGAGGTCCATGCGAAAAAAAATTTATTTCAAAAATACAAGTTGTACATTTGCAGTTTTTTTTATATATTTCATTAACAGTGTCTTTTTGGGATTCCAATTTGATAAATTAAAGTCCACAATTTTGTTTTTTGAAGGGAATGAAAATTCTAAAAAATATCATAGATCCATGGTTCAAGCCTAGATTAAGTCGGCATATATATTTGGCATTTGGAGAGTATATTTTATTCGTATATAGAAGTAGTGTGGCGTTCACGTCAGATGTTTTTTTCTGCTGATATCAATTTTCAACAGAATTTATATTTGCACATCAAATTTTCCTTAAGGTTTATTGAATATATGAAAAATAAATTGTATCACTTTTTTACCCCATTTTAAAGGAATGGTAGATTTTTATTTAATATATAAACACTTGGAAAAAAAATTCTCACAATTTCTGAAGGGCTTGAAGAAATATATTTTCTAAAAAATGTAGATATAGGTTGAAAAATCTGAAAATTCATAATTCGAAAATAGGTAAAATTATATGAAGATAGAAATAGTTTCAACCACAGTGAATGCAAAAAAGTTCATAATGGGAGTGTTGAAGAGTTAACTGACGCTTTTAAAGCTTAAAAATTAGAGAATTATAAAAAAATCCAACTCTGTCTATCGTACATCCAGGTTACCAAGGCAACAAAAGAGTTTATTGAATTAATTATTCAGTTAAATATTGTTTACTAATAAAAAGTTTTGTTTACAACTTCCAAAAATTTGTTAATTTTTCGAAAAATAAAATGTTTTGGGGATATACTCCAGCCCTTGATTTAAATAAAGAATTGGGTATATCGTCAGAAAATCAAACTGTTAATATTTTGCTGTTGGGCACAGCGGATGGAAGACATGTAATAAAAACTCTTGCGGAATCTTATAAATATCCAAATATTAAATACAATTTTTATATCGCCGAAACATGGATGGAGCAAATTGCACGTCAAGTATTATTCTTAAATATAATCCTAGAACCTGAAACATCATTAGGTTTATTTGAAAAAGTTCGTATTTTTATGGAATTGTATGGAAATACAATAATACGACCGCCAGTTTCACGATACTTATATAAAAAATCCGCTGAATTAGTTGAAGCCATCACTGATTCAACTTATTTAACGAAAATAATGCCAATATTTAATTTTGATCAGTTAAAATTTAAAGAACGTGATTATATGGAGAATGTGTTTAAATTTTGGAAACGACCTGATTCACAATTTGATATAAAAAAAGCTTGGGACTTTCGAGTTCGTAAATATTTAGGTCAACGTTACGATTACCGTAACGGTATATTTGATTGGGATTATCATATGCGATTATGTGAGTTGGATGCAAAAATTATATTTTCACGCGAGTATATAAATTGGCGTGAATCTGGTATTGCATTTACATGGTTGGAAACCGATGGATCCAAACCAAATTTAACCTATGGTGCAGGAATATTGGGTAATGGTTTGAAATTACATCATCATGGTTAGTTCCATAAATAAAATGTAGAGTTGTAACCTCAAAGTTCTGGGAATTCATGAAGTCAAGAAATAAACTATAGAAAGTCTGTAGTACTTTTAACTTTTCATTGCGTTTTGTCAAATAAATATTATATTATAAAGTTTTATGATGCCATTCCTTACTACAGAGGGATAAATGTAGAATAATATTAATATTATAAATGCGAAAGTTTGTGCGGATGTATGGATGTTTGTTACTCTCAAGCAAAAACTACTGAATGGATTTCAATGAAATCATATATCAGAATAGCACATAGGATTATAATTCATGAAGATACTAGCAGTTACTCGCCCGTTTCCTTGGATGATTTCAATTTTAAAAGCAAAATAATTTGGTTTCTTTATAAAAAGTTACATATATTTCGAATGTTATGAATGAGGGGGGGGGGATAAAAAAGAACAAAGGGGGAGGTCCAGCGTAGGCCCATATATCCTACAAATAATTTAAAAAGGAAGCTTCCAAATTTACCTAATTTACCTGAATATCAAACAAATAATCAAAAAAATCTCTTTATTTACTGAACTTTGGAAGGTTTATGGAAGGAGTAGCAAAAACCACAATAAAAGAAGCAGCAAAAACTAATTGTCAAAGAGCCAAGCTGTTTGGAAATATAATTTGTGAAATTTTCTAAAATCCTTTTTTATAAACTTTATTATGATACAAAAATAATTTGAAAAAATTTAATGATTTTTGTTTTACAGCGTTTTTAAAATCGCACACTTTCTCTGAACTGATTCATTTTTTTATACCAGGCTATTTGGGTGATATTGTAATTGGACCTCATATTGCATACGGAATTGAATGTGACAACGAAAAAATGTTTGAACAATCGAATCGTGAATATAAAAAACGATCCACTGATATCACAGAATATAATTTAGTCCATATGTTCCATCAAATCTGTAATCAAGAACCGTATACAGATCAATTTAATACCTTGGGAACGGAACAAAAATGTGCATATATTGTGTATCCAGATTTACAAATTGATTTATATAACGATTTTGAGCCGAAAAAATATGATCCAAATAATGCGATTCCATTAGTACGCCTAAATAATCTTACAGTGACATTTTTATCAAAAACGAATCTTTCGTTACTTCATCAAAAAGAAAAATTTCAAAATTATTTCGATTTGATGGTATTTGCAAACGATCAATTGGATAATATTAACAAAGATTTATTTAAAATTGGTAAAGATTGTGCGAAAATTTTATTTGAAACACGAAAATTTATGATACAATTTACACGAGATGATATTCGACAATATGGTGAAAAAATTTTGGAAAAATCCAATGATTGTGGATTAGTTTTATTAAATGAATTCGATCCTGCAAAAGATGCGTATGCAAGATTTCAAAAACAAAATTCATCTTGCCAGCTTTAAAAACGCGAAAGCGAAATTAAAAGCATTTTGTCAAATTTTTGTTTACGTTAGAAATAAGTAAATATCTTATATATTATTACTCTAGCAAGTTTTTTTCTGCCTTCAAGCTTATTATGTCTAGGTTTGACGAAACATATATTCACGGTCTAATGTACCGCCTAGGAAAAAATACGCTATTCAAATAATTTGAACGAAAAAATATCATAAATTTAATAAATGAATTTAAATAATAAGTTTATTAGGTAAACATGTTAGTTTTTACAGATGTTCTTCTAATACTCTATACATATATTACTGAAAAAATCATTAGGCAAATATGTTAGTTTTTACAGATGCTCTACTAATACTCTAGAAATATAATTACTATTTTTAATACATGTTCTCCTATTATTAATTTAAGAACTGATTTTTGTCACCATTTAGCTCCGCGATCTTAGCACCTCATGTGCGGAATTTCGATTGACCAATTATACCATCTGAAAGGTCAGAAATTGGTCATAAAAGGTCAGTTGGTCTCATTAATTGGTCAGCATCAGAAAATTTTTTATTAAAGATTGAAAAAACTCCACCTATGCGCGATCGGGAAGCATTCGCTGATAATTGGTCAGCTAATATAAATAATTGGTCAGTTTAATTATATTCAAATAAACATTTGTACTAGGAGAACATAAGTGGGAATTAGTAGTTCCTGATAAGGAGAAAGGTGAGTAAGTGTTTTCACCCCGAAAGTCTAAAATTTTATTTTGGCAGAAAGTTATTGGTCTGCCCACTAGAGGTCACACTCACCAAACACGGGTGTGCAGACCACTTACTTTCTGACTTACGAGGTGACAACAATTACCTTGCTATCAGGCACTACTTATTCCGTCCGTCCTTGATGTTCTCCTAGTAGAAATGTGAAAAAAATTGAAGTTTTTGAACGAAAAAAAACTAATTTTTTCATCATTTACTAGGCAAACATGCTGTGGTGGAAATTTGAAAAAAAATGAAAATAAAAATCAGATTTGGCTTAAAAGATTTAATGAACTTTTTTTTAATATATGTCCTCACCTAGTTTCGAACCAAGGGACTAGTTATTCGAAGTCAGATACGCTAACCATTATACCATTAGGGCTCTGTTATTCGTATTAATAAATAATTATATTCATTATTACTTATTATTGTTGTTCACATTTCGAGTGTATTTTTTTCAATTCTCTTTAATTAATTATATTCATATTTTCGACTTTCTTAAATTATAACAAAAAGTAAAACTCATTTTCGGAAAATTTTGAGTAGTATTATTACAAAAAAAAATGGCAAACGAAGTTTGAAATACTTACCTATCGTGAAGTTCGAAATACTCACCTATTTTTAACTGAAATAATATTGTATAGCTACAGAGAGATGGGGAAAAATAAAATAAAAACAGGGTTTGAGTTTTCAACTTTATTTAAATGAAATCAAAATACATAAAAACTATTTACGAATTACTTGCACATAATTCCATATAATTAATTTCATCTTAAAAAAATTTTTTTGCATCAACTTTTTTTTTTACAAACCAAATACCACACAAAAATAAAATGAAAATCCAAAAAGAATATTACGTATTTACAATCCAACTTCTTTATCTCACCTATATTTTATAAGAATTTGTTTGTACCTTTACTAAAAAAAAATTAATTAGTTAATTAATAATTTTGTTCTGAAAGGAAAAATGGGATAGAATAAAATAAAACAAAATTTAAAATATATAACGATATTTATTTATTTATATTAATTTGAAAACGTTATCCCGAATATTGCTACGCCTCTGTGCGGAAATTATAATTTATGTATCCAAGGCAATTTTCTGATTCATTATTGTCCAAATTTTATTTACCTTAAAAATGTTTTGGGGATACACTCCAGCACTTGATTTAAATAAAGAATTGGATATATCGACAGCAAATCAAACTGTTAATATTTTGCTGTTGGGCACAGCAGATGGAAGACATGTAATAAAAACCCTTGCGGAATCTTATAAACATAAAAATATTAAATATAACTTTTACATCGCTGAAACATGGACGGAACAAATTGCCCGTCAATTATTATTCTTAAGTATAATCCTAGACCAGGATTCATCACTTGGTATATATGACAAAGTTCGAATTTTTATGGAATTATATGGAAATATAAAAATTCGACCATCAGTTGCACGTTATTTATATAAAAAATCCGCCGATTTAGTTGAAGCCATCACTGATTCAACTTATTTATCGAAAAAAATGCCAATATTTAATTTTAGCCAATTAAATACCAAAGATCGTGATTACATGGAGAATGTGTTTAAATTTTGGAAACGTCCTGATTCACAATTTGGTATACAAGCAGCATGGGATTTTCGTGTTCGTAAAGCGTTAGGTCAACGTTTTGAATGTCGTAATGAAGTATTTGATTTTGATTATCGTACGCGATTATGTGAGCAAGATTTAAAAATTATATCCGCATGTGAGTATATGAGTTGGCGGGAATCTGGTATAGCATTTAAATGGTCTGAATTAGGTGAATCTAAACCAAATCTAACATGTGGTACAGGGGTTTTAGGTGAGGAACTCCTTTCTGACTTCACCGACTAATCGCAACTTTTTTTGTTTGAATTTTTTTAAATCTTGCATAGTTGTATTTTATAAAAAATTGATTTTTGTAACCCCCAAAAACAGAGTTTAAACCGCTCACCACCGGAATAGTCGATTTTTCTGTACGAAGTTTTTACAACCAAATAAACAACTTTGCAAAATTTCAAAAATACAACAATTTTTTTCTTATTACTTAATTTTTAAAATAATTTTATTGTACTATCACTATTTTCTAGGAAGTGGTTTAAAATTACTTTATCATGGATATTCGGGCGACATTGTAACTGGACCACATATCGCTTACGGAATTGAATGTGACGATAAAAAAATGTTTGAAAAATCGAATGGTGTATTTATTAAACGATCCACTGATATCACGGAATATAATTTGTTCCAAATGTTCCATCAAATTATTTACGATAAACCATGTGATTATAACACATACTCGAAGGATCTAAGAACCGATTTATATAAAGATTTTGATGCAAAAAAATATGATCCTATCGATGCAACCCCTTTGATGCCTAAAAACCATTTTACAGTGACATTTTTATCAATGTCCAATCTACCAAATCTCTCTAAAAAATATTCAAATTATTTTGATCTAATGGTTTTTGGGAATGATCAATTGCATCGTGTTGAAAAAGATTTGTTGGCAACTGGTCAGAAACATGCGAAAATTTTATTTGAAACACAAAAATTTATGATACAATTAAAAACAGATAGTATTCGAGAATATGGGGAATTAATTGCCTTAAAAAATTTAATTGGATTAGTTCCGTTAAAGGAATTTGATCCTTTTAAAGATGCGTATGCAAAATTTCGAAAAATATTTTAAAAATATAAAGGCTAGCTTTTTTAAATTGCCTCATGTTTGAAACTCGACAAATAAGTTTTATATCGATGAAAATGCTTAAAAAATGTTGAAGGTGTAGTCGCACATCTTATGCAGATATTAAATAACTGGTAATCGATAGATGAAGATTTTAAATTAGAAAGTTGTTATTGATAATGTAACTTTTCTTTTTTCAAAACATGTTTCCGCAAACCGTACAGTTTAGGCAAAAAGCGGACTGAAAAGTGTTATCCAAAATTGTTTTTTCGTATCAAAGTTGTTATTTGGTATAATTATTTCTCCGAAATCTAGGTACTATTCGAAAAAAAATTTCCAATAAGTGGTTTATTTTTCTACAAAGACAATTTTTGTCCAAATTGAATAAACAAACGCACAAAAAAGTAGATTTTTGCTATCAATTATTGTCTCAACTATTCGGATTACAATTTACAAATGTTTCAAACAAAAAATGTTTGCGTATTTATAAAGAACAACTTTCGAATTTAAAATGTTCATCTAATGTTTGTCAGTTATGAATCAAAATGAGATTTTAATTGAACCTGAAAACTAGATATAATTCGATGCCGTTATCAGATGTGTGCCTTTCAAACTAACATTTTTTGTTTGAAACATTTTCCTCGATTAAATTTATTTATCGAGTTTCAAGCATATGTCAACCTAAAAAATCACCCTGTATAGAAAATTGGTGGTAATAATCGAAATATAATTTTATCGTCATCGTGTGACTATATTTAGTCGCATTACGTTATTTTAGAAAATAACGAACATATTCAAAAGTATGTAGTAAAAATTTTTAGTCTAAATTACAATAATTAAATATCCAGACTAGAATAAAAACTTGAAAAGCGTGTTTCTCAAAGTTACATTTTTAAATTTTGCGAAATCGTAAACCCTTAGACGACTGGCGACAATTTCTTGATATAAAATGCTGGTAATTTGTGGCTTTCTTTTAGCCATAATTTGTTCATTTGCCGAACCTGAACGCATAATATCTGCCAACATCCACCCAATTAAAAAAGAAATAAAAAAAAACATTTCTAAGAATAATAATTCGACTTGACTGTTAAAAATTGAGAATAAATAAAATATCCTTAAAAATAAAAAGAGGGTCAAATTGACCATCACAAAATATACATTATATATAATTTACATTTTTTAATAAAAGAAAATTTATATTACATATTTGTAGTATCACGCTTTTCAATAAATCTAAGATGTTTCTTCTTCATTTTCTTTAATTTGGCTGTATTTTTAATCACTTGAACAATTTCACTACGTTTACGATTTTCCTCTTGACGTTTTTTATTTTCTTCCGTTCGTAAACGTTTAGCTTCTTTTTCTTGTTTACGCCGTTCTAATACCGCACGTGATGCTTCTTTGGCTCGTTTTAATTCTTCACGTAATTTTTCTTTTTTCTCGTATGGTTTTTTTAAACCTTTTGATTTGATATTTGCCTTAAATCTAGAAAATTTAAAACTTACAGTAATAATTCAATTTTATTAAATTTGTATCTAATGTTACCTTGTTTTTTGATTTTTCCATATTCGTCCTGATTTTGGTTTACCTTTAGGAATTTCAAGTTTTTCAACTTTTGGCTTAACTTTTTTATCTGTTTTGATTGAATTATTTTCTATTTTATTTTCATTAGAACTTTTCAACACGTCCTCAAATTTTAATACAGACATTTTTTAAAATTTACAGCATGTGAAAATACCTAACCCCAATTTTTTTTTGTTTACGATGTATACTTCAAAATACCACGTGGGGAAAAATAAAACAGAGCACTCAACATAAATTCAGGATTAAAATAAAATGGGCGATATTGTAAAGGGCGACTATGAATGATTACATGATTAAGGATAAATTCTTGATGAATTCACAGCACTTTGTAACTGTAAAATGATCGCAATGACAAGTTTTATACAATATTCAATATTATCTGATTTTATAGGCAGGTAATGGAATCCAAAATTTTGTATTAATTCTACCAATTTTAACAACTTTTACCAAGAATGTGTTTTAACTTTCCACTATAGGAAGTTATAATTGTAATGGGTTCGATTCTCGAAATCGAAATTTTCAACATATCTTTATGTTTATTGGTTAGGACGAATCTTTAACACCAATTTGGAGAAGAAATATGGGTGTGTGTGTGTGTGTGTACGTACGTTCGTGATCATTTTTTTTCGTCATCGATATCACGCGAACAAAAAGTGATACCGACTTCGTTGAGGCGTCGATCGAAGCGCATTAACAGACATATGATCCGAAAGAAATTTAGTTACATTCGGTCGAGTCGTTTAGAGGCGGGGAAATTTTTTAAAAAAATTTTTTCGTGATAGATATCGCGTGAACAAAAAATGATATGGATTTCGTTGAGGTGTTGATCGAAGTGTATTAACGGCAGTATGATCAGAAAGGAATTTCATAACATTTGGTCGAGTTGATCGAGTTTTTTTTATTACTATTTATTATGCTGGGAAGTTATTCGTGTAGATCTCAAGAGTCGCACCAGATCTTACCCACAGCTTGTTTTTTTGCAGCAAGTTGATCAGGTTTCTCTCGAAATAAAATTATGATTCGCTGATGAATGGTTTTAAAAAAATGTTTATTATATTGATCGCATTATTACAAACACAATGTATGTCAGAGAAATGATCTGCCATTAACTAACTTAATTATTTACAGAAATAGATCATTAAAATTTCGAATATGAACTCGAACCAAAATTCAACCGAATTATTTCTTTTCTTTTTATCTCTTCGTGTTGCTCTATAATTTTATCGGCCTTGGCCATTAGCTAAAGAACAAATAATAATTGTTACAATGAAGCCGTTTTTATTTATGAAAATGCAATTGCAACATATCTTGATGAATTCACAAAGAAAGTGATTTACGACGAATAGGAGTGACTTGTGATTAGCGCGGTTAACACCGCGGGGCGCAGCTAGTTAATAATTCCTTAGATTCGCTCATCGCAACATGCCGGTCGGTAATCGCCTATCACCGCTTTGTGTGTGAATTTACTATGGCGCTACCCAGAAATTGATTGCCTAACTACTTGCTACGCGTCAATCTCCTTTTTCTTCTAAAAGAGGCAGCGTAATACGTATACGAAATACGCAACCAATTTCTGAAATTATTGCCTACATAGTCACTTTTTTGGTGACTAATTTAAATCACCTCTTCAATTGTATGCATCTTCTCATAATATAAATCAATTGTGGAAATGTTGTTTGGGGCGGGAGTTGGTGGAATTTCTTCTTTTATTTTCTTACGAAACACTGAATTTGGTAAAGAAGTTCCCGATAAAATTTGCATATTAACAGTATCTTCTTTAATTAATGGAATAGGTTTTTTATGTTTTAATTTTGTATTTCCAAAAGTTTTCTGATTCCAAATTTCAAGAGTTCCATTTTGTTTATGCTAAAAAAATTCAGTTAGGCTACAGTAAATAGTATTTCGATAAAATTAGCATTAAACTCACAAGGATCTGATTTTTTTTCGATTTTCGTAAAAGATTTCTTGTTAATTTATTAATTCTGTGTTTTAAAACACGTGATGTAATCGCATCTCCATAAAGAATGGTTTTCGAAAATTGTTCATTCATTATCAAAATTCGTCTCACATTTCAAATATTCCATAATATTTTGGGTAAAATCAATGAAGAAGTAACTATAGAAACCAATATTCATTGATGATAGACTAGGAGATGATGAGAGGTTTCACTGAAAAATAGTTTATAACTCTAGGTAAATCTACCGGATTTTGATAATAATCTTAAAATTTTGGGAAATGGTTAAATTTTTCAATAAATTCCTTTCGCTGTAAAAACAGGGAAAAGGAGTTTTCCGGTTCCGGAACGATCCGCACGACCAACAACACGCGATTTTTATCACTACATTATTTTCTTTGGTGATGTTTTTTTGAATACCTCTGCTTCTATTGATCGGATTGAAACGAAAAAAAAAAAAGAATTGTTTGTTAAGAATTTCTGCATCGACTCTCCTCCATCTTGCCTACTATCGAACTCTGAAATAAATTGGAAACTTTCAATTGTTGTACCTTGTAATGATGCAAATCAGAATTTTTGAGTTTTTTGCATTTTTGTTTTGTTATGTTTGTTTTTCATAAAAGCGAGGTTCAAAACCCGTTAGATTCACCCAGTTATTACTGAAATAAAATTAGTAAATGCATAGGTTTTTGTAAACAAAATTCGGGAAACTGAAGTTGAATTACCTCTTATATAAAAATTTCATTGCTTTTGTAAACTCAATCTATGCATCCATTTTTAGTAAGGTTGCCTCTTAGGTTATGTGATATTAAAACAAAAAAATATAATTTTTGAAATAATTTATTTTTTAATAGTTTACTGAAATAAATTTCACCTGTGTTTACAGAACTCTTATTATTCGAGTCCATACACACACAGGGATAACAACAGTAAATAAATTTATTATTCTATTTTTTAAACGCCCTTATTCACAAAAGAAAAAAATAAATTAAAAACTTAAATTTGCAAAATTAAATGCAATAATGGATACATTTGCTTTTATACTTTCTACGGAGAAAAAGAAGAGAAAAAAGAAACAAAACTAAATCAACTTAAGTTTTTCTTTGTTTGTTTATTTAAGATATTTTTTTATTTAAGTCACCATCACATTATTTTCTACGAGTTGTTTCTAATTTTAATTAAAGTTTTATTATTTCAAAATTGTTTTTATGAAAATTCTGTGGTATTATTTTTACAAAATTAATAGGTTTACGGCCAAGTGTAATATTTGACAATTATTTCAAAATGGTTGGACTGTATAATTAAACATTTTCCAGTTTCCCTGAAAAAAAGTATGCGACTATAAAAACTTTTGCACAGGAAAAAGCTGTTGGATACATCCTTGACCCTCAAATTTTCAGCTGTTTTGAAGGGTTAGTTAAATATTATACCTGGCCCTAACTTATTATCAGTGGCAATTTTTACAAAATTAATTTTGAATTTAAATTAATAAATCTTGATATTTATTTTAATCTTTATATAAAAAATATATACATATTTGGTTTTTATTTTTTAATTTTCAGTATTTTTTAGACCTGTTTTTTCAATTCAATGGGAATTAATAAACTGCCATGGCAACAATTATTCGACAAGAACCCACAAATAGTAGGATTTGATTGGGTACGATACGGATGCCTTCGTCTTTATTATTAGAATCAAACAAATTAAATTTGAATTTTTCTTCGAAACGATAGCGACCATATCGTTCAGTATAAATTCGCCCTTAAAATGTAATAAATCGGTCAGAAGTTTTAAAAAAATGGTTTACATATGTTTAATATAAACAAAATATGAACCAAATTTTTATATTAAAAAAAAATTAACCTGTTCGGTTTTTCAACTCGATGATTAATTGAGAAAAACAATAGTTTTTAAGAAAAAACACTTTGGAAACCATCGGAGTGTAGGGTATTATGTAAAAAAAATCGGAAAGCTGCGATAAATTTTTTTTTATTTTGCAAAAAAAAAAAAAGAAAAAGAAGGAAAAAGCATTTTAATAAAAAAAAAATAAAAATAGGAGTTTGTAGCTTTAAAAAAACGAGTAAATACGGCTTTATCGCGAAAAAATCGTGTTTTTCGCTATTTATTTCTACGACTTATATAACTCGCAGGAAAACCAGTTTGTAAATTTGCGTTTTCTCGTAAAGTTATGAACGAATTTGACTTAGTTTCATTTATTACGCTTTGTTTAGCGCTAGTACTGTCTATTTTTTTCTTTTTGTTATCAAATTTTCTGTTTTTTATTTGCAAAAAATTGGTTTTTCGTACTTTTACGATTTTTTTAAATAACTTCCAATACTCTCCAATACTATTTTTCTCCTAATTATCGCGTTTGAAACCGGTCGGGCTAATTTTTTTAAATACTGAAATCTATTGCCGCATTATTGATAAAAATTTTTGTTAAAAATACTGAAAAATTAAATAACAAAATTAAAATTAAGTTATTTTTAGAGTCATTGATGATAAGCCACATAGATCTATATACTAAATCTAAAGTTTTATGATTCACTAGATTGCGAGTTCGATTGGCGTAGAAAACATTCCAAAATATCCGAATCATTTTTTTTCGATTATAGTTTATGCAATAAATATTACATGATTAATATAACTTTTGTATAGATATTAAGGATATTTAAAATTCCGGACGGATGGAAATTTTCTTTTATGACTTTTGATACAACTACGATTTTTAGTCCTTAGATTAGCAAACTTGAACGAATTTCTTAATAGCTGCAACAGAAAATTAGCTATCTAAGTTTTGTATATAGATCTGTGTGTACATTGATGTGTTGATAACTGATAACATTCACTCGATGTTATTTTCTCGAACTTGTACAGCCTTTTCCATGGTTATTTTCAATCTCAGAAAAATTTCTAACTGCAGGTTATTTATTCTTTTGGAGGAAGATTGATTTAGCGATTAGCAAAAAAAGAGATGTGTAAATGTTGATTATGTAAATTTTGGATGGAATCGATATTGTACGATTATATTATAAATCGTAAAAAAGAAAATTGATTGATTTATTTCGTCTAGATTTTTTCCAAGAGTTCGTCATCAGTCATCAAATTTTTTCATGATTTAAATCCAAGTCGACAATTAAGTAATTTTTTTTAAATAAATAAATTATTAACGAATAATTAAATAAACGAGAAATAATAAATGTCTTATTTTCGCAAAAAAATGGCAAAAATTTTGAATTTTTTTTAACAAAACAATAAAATACTGAATGTACAATCTGTTATGACAGATTGACAACAATATTAACCAAAACAAACTAACAAATTGTTTTTAAAAAAAACCAAAAAATTTTGTATTTACAATGAAAGGCGTAGCACCAAAAATTGTGTAGTTTAAAAATGGTGATTTTTATTTCCATTTTAAAAAATATTTAAATTGTTTTTTTAATCACGATTTTCTTTCTAACTATCCAAAAGTCATTTTTTTCTGGGATTCTTTTTTATTCTAATTTATACGAAGCGCAATTCTTGTAATCACATCATAAAAAACGCTTCTTTTAAAAATTCAAATATTTACGAATTTGAATTTTTTAAAGGGGCGGTTTTTTTAAGTGTATATCAAAATCAGACGTTGGAACAGGAATGGGATACGCTTCGTATAAACAAAATCCAAATAAATTTGGAAGAAATTAATGATTGAAACACATGTTTCTGTTTTTTTAAATTTCTTATTTCAGGATATTTTATATGCATACTTTAAATAACTTGAATAATTTTAATAAAAAAATCATCCAAGTAATTGCATTAAAACTACTTTGAAAAATATATTTTCGGTAAAAAATAGCACACTATTAAAAATCAAAACAAATACTGAGGAGTTTTTCTTCAATTTTTTCCACTATCAAAAATTTTCTTTACAAACTACTATAACTAAAGACAAGGAGGGAAGGGGCCAAAATCGCAACGAAAAGAAAAAACAAACAATATACTATCGTAAAAAAGAAAAATTTCATTTACTTTGTGATTGGCCCTAAATGTATTTTGGCCTTTTAATTAATAATACTAAAAAAATATCGTTTTTTTATACTTTTATATTGTCCATCTTATTTACAAAATATTCGGGCCTCATCTGGGTCGCTTTTAATATTTCGGAAACAATTCAATATTTGTACACAAAAGTTTTTTGTTTGAGAGGAAAATTCGTTCGAAGGAGTATTTTAAAAATATTCATGGATGTTTATACTTAAACAGAGCAATATTCTCTAATTTTTCCCCAGTTTTTTATCTTCCGTTCCAAGGATAAAGATTTCAGTACCGGGATGACCGAGCTTGCTCGATATTTTTTTTTGGTAAATCGTGTGTTGCTTTACAACGTCATCTACTGAAACCTAGCTTTAGTGTTGCAGTGTTGGTAAAGGTATTTGCCAATAGATGCCAGTAAAAGTCATATTTTTCATTTTATGTTTCAGTTTTTTCTGAAAACACGGATAAAACGACGTTATATATATATATACAAAAATTGCTCGCTTAAATATATACGATTTGGGTTGGGTATTCGTTGTAAATTGTGATCTCCAGCTGGATTCATATACTCTAGGTTTAGTATAAACATCTTTGAAATAAACACGTTTCCACCGTAACGAAGATTATTTTCAGAAGACTCATGTGACTTTTTTTCAATATTTAAACAGTCATATTATTTATTTAAATTAAAAATTTTCTATTTTCCTTTTTTAAATAATTTTTAACCAACAAAGGAAGGAGATGAGGGGGAGTTATTATTTAAAATTTCCATGAAAATTAAAAATAACAAACTGTAAAATTTTTACAGTTCCACCAAATTCGATGTTTATAGTGGCCAATCCAAATGGTTTTCTTTTGTGGATATTAATATAAATAAACTGTCAATATACAAAATTAAAATTGTAAAGGCTGTTTCATACCAAACACGGTTTATTTAATAATCAGTCTAATTACCTTGAGGGCCTGGTTTTAAAAACAAATTTTCATAAAAACTTTCTTAAAGCAGTATGAAACAGCCAGTAAAAAACCACGGACCAGCATTGCTTTAAGTTTGTATTGAGCTACAACATTACTAAAAAAAAAATTACTAAATGTTTTTAAAGCAAACCACCCTTTCTACCAAATAATAATGAATTAATTGTTCCTAAGGTTCCTAATGACTGTTGTGGTTGTTGTTGTCGATTTTGTTGATCTTGTCGTGACGATGTTGACGATTTCGGACCGTTTGGTGGACCAACAGTACCTAAATCTGGCCTTGTTAACCCACCAGCTTGACGCCGAGCTTGTCTGGCATTTAACTGTTCTAAACGTCGTTGTAATTGACCACTGCCTGGTTTTGCTGGTAGACCAAGTGCTGATAATGGGGTGCGTTCACGTGATAATGACATACGTTCACGATTTGTTTGTGATGAAGTTGACGATGACTGCAAAAGAAAAACAAAAGTTGTATTGAGAATTTCTCCACATTAAGAACTATATATTCATGCATATTTTGAGGTCGATAATATCCTTTCAGATTATTTCAGGATCTTAGCGAGGCTATCGAAATGGCTGATGCTTATTTAAGACCATATTATTTTAAGACAAATTTAAGACCATTTGAAAAAGAAAGAAAAATTCATTATTTGTCCCGACGGCTTTTATGAAAACTGTTATACTCTTTAGAGAGTCCTATTTCCCCCTCCAATTTAATATGCGTTTCATAGCCATACAATTTTTCGTTGTTATGAGCGATTTTGTAAGAGGTTATTAAATATGGCCTAAAATTGAAATATTTTCGAAAATATGTAAAATACGAAAAAAAAAGTTGGCTAAAACTTATTTAAAGAACGTAAAATATCCTATCTAAAATTTTTTGCCCTTACAATGAGCCCTGGTAGAATCCAAAACTGTTAACAAAGCTAACAAAGTTACTTACCTGCAAATATTGTGTATTTTTAAAGAAACAAATAATATCGGGTTCTTATGAGTCTATTTTTTCGAAAATAAAGAGAATTAAAAAAAGAACACTCGCACCAGAAGTCGAACCCGGAACTCTTGGATTCATGTCGAGCGCCTTAGCCAGTTCGGGCATAAAAGTTCTAGGCACAGAGTGTAATTTTTGAAACTCATTTGAATTTACCTTATTCGAACTCGTACTACTTCCATGTAACGGTGGTTTTTCTTTTAATAAATCGGAACTGCTGCTACTATCGGAATACTCGGAACTGGCTGACGTAGAACTGATTGAACCTTTAATTGTAGATAATTGTGCAAGTTGTGTATTAGCAGGTCGTTGTGTGTAAATTGAGTTCATAAATGTTGGTGATGTTGTTTGCGCTGTACTTGCTAAAATACTTTCCAAACCAATCCGTTCAATTTTTTCCACAATACGTATACCAGACAATGCCTGTAAGAAGTTTTAATTGAAAGTTTTAGCTTTTTGAGGGTAATCAATTTTCATTAAGGGGTAGTGTTATATAATGATCCCTCGTTGTTTTAAGTAAACCATTAATAAAGCCATCTAGTATATTTATCGATAGATGGCTTCCACGTGATTAAATTAATCGTTCTACAAAGACTTATGGCGATGTATAAGCTACATATAGAATCCGTTTTTTATAAATTATAAAAAAACTATGCCTCAAAAAAAAAGTTCAATTAAAAAGTTCTAGTTAAAGTATTTGTGCACATTTTCGTTTTTTTTCGACTTTCTAGCTTCAAAATCGACCGAAATATGCCACTTTTAAAAGAAAATTTTTTTGCTCATTCAATCAAATGAAAAATACCCATCTTGTAAACCGTTAGAGATAGAACAAAAATTTAAATGTAAAAGTTATTCCTCATAAAAAATTAATAACTTTTGTTTGAAGCATTCTTCCGTAAACACCACTGTTTACCCGTGAGGGCGCAACTAAGGAAGAAACTTTGGTGTTCATTTTCTTCAAAACTATGAATAACTAGACTACTTTGATTGAATAACTGAAAAAAAAAAAAACTATCTTGTTGGGATCATTTTACCTACCTATTCTGACAAGGACAGTGAAACGATCCCATTTGAGAATTATTGAATAGTTCTAAAAATTTGAATAAATCAAAAGAAATTGCAACACCGATTGCAACACTTGAACAAAGAAACCAAAAATGTTTCGACATTATACATGGCTATAAATTACTTTTTTCTTAGGGGGATCATTATAGGACGCTTTCCCATATATAAACAAATTTGTATTACCTTTCTGTCTGTCCTAGACAGAGCTAATTTTGATGAGCGTTTCGAACGGCGTGAAGCACGTACCGCAGCAGGATCAACACCGCCAAACGTACGTCGTATTAACTCAACCCCTGAACTTAGAATACCCAAATATGGTGGTGGAGATGCCGAGCGAGATGGAGGTGGGGTACCATCTGGACTATTGCAAGGTGTTGCCGTTGGTGTAAAACTATTGATAGCATTCGGTGTATTCAAACATGATGGTGTCACAGCCTTAATTCCACGTTCATTCAATATTTTCGCTAATCCAAGTGTCGTTGAAAACGTTGACGTAGAATTTCGTCGACTTAAAATCCGTGGAGTTGATGGAGGACTTCCATGCTCACTTGGACATACACTAGCCACACGACTTCCTCTTACACTATCCGTAACACTTGCTACTTCATCGGGATGCAAGACCGTACTCATAGTGTACGTGTAAACACAGCCAGAATTTTCAAATTGTTTACCAGGATTTGAGTACTCTTCATCTTCTTCCAAATCACTAAGTGTATACGTTTCTAAGCCAATATCCTCCAAAGCACGTTCTCCCCGTATTTTAACACCAGGTCGTTCATCTAATAAACCTCCAAGTGTTGGCGTCGCTAATTTGGACCAATGATGTAAGGTTTGTGATCCTTCCATTGGCTTAACAATTTGTAATTTTTCTGGAAGCTTCCATGTACTGTTCGAATGTAGCAAATGGTGATGTTGTTCCCGATTCGATCCAGTTGACATAATACTATCTGGGGTACGATAGCCGAATGGTAGGAATTGTGAAGGGGGTGATTGAACGCCACTGTCATTATCATAGCCGCCATAAGTTTGACCTGAGCTAAGTGTAGCACGGCGTGCAAGTACTTCAGCAGGTGTTAAACGTCTAACAGCTGCCTCTAAATCAGCAGCACCAGGTATACCTGGTATTCCAGGTTGAGTACCGCCACTGTAAGATCAAAAATTTGCATTTTATTATATTAGAAAAAAAAGAATGAAAATTTTCCCTCTTTGACAAGGTATAGGATGGATTTACTTACGGATATTCCGATGAGGTGTCAGTATGTAATGATTCCGAATCACTTTGACCAGTTGAATCTATACTTGGATAACCCAGTGAACTGCTACCAAATGACATGCTGCTGTAACGCGATCCTTGCATGAAGGTGCTCATACGCGGCTGTTGGGATGTAATTGATGAAGTCATGTGCGTTTGTGTTGATAACGGAAGTGGACCACCGCGAGGGAATAAACCAGCACCACCAATACCTGTGGGTCCACCTAATGTGCTGCCACCATCAAAGCTGCTATTCGATGCACGTGAGGAACATCGGACTGTTTCAAATACTCTCTTATAAGGTGGCCTGTAAAGAAATTAAGTATTTAGTAGGAATATAACCGGAGGATTCCATAGTTCAAACAAGTCTTGAATGTACCATTTAGGGACTAAATCATTAATTTTCTGATTAATTTATTGTATAACTTAAGCTTCGTAAATCAACTTGAACCCTTCTCATAGAAATTTCTTTTCCTTCACAATTTTTTAAAAATCTTTGTTAATCAGAGGAACCCCAAACTCTATTAAAATTTGTCTTTCCTCCCAATTTTTTTTGTCTTCTTAAATCAATGTGACGCCCTTCTCGTACAAATTTGTCTTCTTTTCTTTTTGACCTTTCCCCGTGGGGCACGGGGCAAGTTTCCTAGTTCGCCTAATGATTAATCGGATCCTGATTCCAAATCAATGAATAATTTCAAAAAAAGTGATTTCCACAAGAGGTCAAGGCATATTCCACTTTTTATAAATGAAAAGTAGTGAAAAATTCCCACATAAACCATAAAATATAATTAATCTCTACTTACACTCGATCAGAGCCAGCAATACCCGAATCCAAACTGGATTCCGAATATAATGACGATTCCAATTCTGATTGTAAACTGTCTGGTTGTATTTGATTGCTACATAACGATGGATACAGTGAGCCACCGCGTGCTGTAGGCATTCCCCGGCGACGTTGTCGGCGTAACTGTTCTTGTGTATCACGTAACAAGCCCAATACTTCAGCATAACGCTCCTTATACTCAACTAATTCTGTAGCTAATGACGTTTGTGTTTCTTTTGTTATATGTAATAATGACGTCATCTCATCGTTTTCCATTGTGAACTGAAAATAATTATTAATTTTTCATTAATAGGGTATTTTACTCTATATGAGAAAAAATCTAAAAATTTATTACTGAGATAGCTTAGGCAAAAAGCAGTCGGAAAATGTTAGCTTTAGTTCATAAAATAACAAAGTAAATATTAATTAAAGTAGCCGCCATGTTATTACGTCATACGGCTGTGTAAACTAAAAAGTTCAAATTATAAACAATTATCATATAAAATATTAGCGTATTTGTTTACACAGCCAACTGACGTCATGACTACCGAGCAATATGGCGTCCACTGCGTCCAGGGTTTTCGTTAATTACGCGCGAAATTTGAAAAGTTTAAATGCACTTTTATGGCACTTATCGAATGAATACAAATTTGGTGTTTTCTTTTGGTGGTTTATTAGTGCTGTAGAATCTAATTGAAACACTTTTCAAAAATGAGTGTATACCGTACTCATAAAACTGGAAACTTATAAAATACTAGCTAATACCCGGCTGATCTGAATGATTTCAAGTCTGTGAGTTTTATGAGGAAATATTTTCTCTCTGACTGCAAAAAAGTTTTTTTTTTAAATTTTTTTTGATATCTTTTGTTGTTTTTTTGTGATGACAATGCTGACCAATGACGAAAACAATTTCCTAGATAGTAGCACCGGGTTGTCATTACCTAGAATTTATCTTCGTCCAAGACCGTTCGAAAACTTTCATAATGTCATGAATAAATCAAATAACACATCACGAAAAAGTGATAGTATTACCCTTAAATTGTATGCTTACCTTATGTAATCTCATTTCAGCGTCAGTCAATTTTGCAGTTAAACTCATAATTTGTTCATGCTGCAGTCGATTCTCATCTTTCATACGATCCAGTTCTTCGGCCATTGTATCCACATCCATGTTGGCATTAGCTAAACACAACACAGAAAATTGTTTCCACATTAAAAAATTTTCAAAATATCGTAACAAAAATTTTGCAACATTTATATATTTAAAAATATTTTAACAAAAAGTTTCCAAGTTCGGATTTTTTTATTTTAAATTATCATCTTGGAGGTTGGGTTGGTGTTCTCTTGACAAGAATTTGATAAGAAATAGTTTTATTGTTGATTAGTAAAATTGAAAATTCAGTACACATATCAAAACGAAAGATAAAATACAGGGTGTCGCACATATCAATCATTGTTGATAAACATGAAAATAAACAACTGATTAATTGTTGATATACCCTAGACAGTGAAATATTCCTGCTTAGTTTTTATAAATTTGATAAGTTTAAACACAAAAATGTTTATGTAGATTTCAAAATTTCGAAAGTCTTTCGAAGTAAATAAAACAGAAAAGAAAGAAACAAGCCTAATAGTTTACATAGCGACTTCGGCTAGCCGGGATCCATTAAAATCTGCACCGACTTAAATTTTCCCAATAATATAATACCCACTGTAAGAATTGCTATGTAAACTACAAGACTTGTTTTTTTCTTTTCATTTTCAATAAACGCAGAAGAATTTTTATTTTTTAAATTATATTATTCGATGGATTTGGACTCACTGTTTGAATCTAACTACAAATTTTCAGCTTTCTATCTTGTACAGTTTTGGAGAAAATGGAAACTACAGCTTTGGCCTGTATTCAAATTTATTGAAAAAATTTTTACAAATTTTATTTATTTTTCTATATGGAATGTGATGAATTAATTTTTCTGTTTGGAAAATAAAATTTAAAATTTATGTGACAATTTTCTTACTTCTTGTACGTAACGCGAAGAGGGGGACATTCTGTACCGTCATTGTTACTTTTTCAATGAAATGATCCGTTAAAAATTTATTTTATAAAAAAAAAACTGAACTTGGAACTTCTTGATAAAATATAATTTTATCAAGTTTCTTTAAAAAGCGAATAGTACATGTTTTGCATTGGCAAATAACCTCAATTATTTTATAAATATTATTCATCCTTAACTGATTTAAGGATGATCTCAATTTTATTGAATGGAACAGCAAAAATTTGTATCAAGCATGCACATATAAAGATTTGTCACTACGATACTCAACTTCGGAATAGGTTAGGTTAGGTTATAGTGGCTGTCCACGAGAGACACACTTAGGCCATAGGGTCCACTGTGATATCATATATGTGTTTTATCACCTTTTTCCTGATAATTTCATTTATCAGCTCCTCAATTATTTTGAGATGCTGGACTTCGGAGTAAATTTTCAGAAAAATTCGAACCACTAGTACTTTCTTTACATTTTTAGTCTTCTAGAGGATCAGCAACCCCCCTTGGTGATAACTTTGGACGTAAATGAGGCTGCAGCTTCTGCTAAACTTAAGCATCTAGAAAAGGTGATTAATTTCATTGGAAACAGAGGAGGGTGGCCAGTATAGACATAGAACACCCATGGCTTCTTTACTGAGATTTCTCCCATTGTAGATGCGTTCTATGGTACGAGAGCTGGTAATGTTTTCAAGAGTTTATTTTCGGATGACTGAATTTTGAATATTTCTTTCCTTTTTGAAATAAGGAAGGGATGAAGTACGTCTTTTATCTGATAGCGATTGCGTTAATTAACGATGGATTCCCGCTAGTAAAACAATCTAATTTCTGACCGGGAAATAAATTTACATTCTTTAACGACATGTTAAAACTACAGCGCCATTAAAATGATTTAAGTATGATTTTTGGTAATTATTATAATAATATCTGGCGCGGTGTTGGCAACAGTAAAAATGTCTTGCATCATAATTTATATTGCTACAAGGGCATGAAAATAATTTGATAAAAATTTTCTTAAAATAATTTTAAATTTTGCAAATTAATCTATTTTTTCGGTAATGCACTCTAAAAACCGCAGTGAACACAACCGCTCTTGGATACCAGACATATTTTATTCCTATCTATTTTCAACATACAAAATATTCAAAATCCAGCCGTCTTGAAATCAACTTTTTCGTGACTACTAGCTCTTAAACTACTACTAGGGTTTTGATGTCAAACTGCGTATAACTTTGTTCACTGAGACCAGACAAACTAATCTAAATTTATTTTTTTTGCCAAGAAGCCTTTCTGAATTTGATTCGAAGTCAAGTATCGTGGATAAAACCTTAACACAACTAATAAAGAAAGACAAGATACATTTCAACAAAGAAGGCACTCAAAAACACAGATCATTTTTGTAATTTGATTGATTAAAAAGATTAATCATTTACTAAACAATCAGTGTTTCTGAAGGTGTCTAAACATTCACAAGATAAAAAATACATATAAATATTTACCCTGATGAGCAACAAGAATGAACTTTTTAATATTATAGGTGGTTTTAAAACTGACGTAAAGCAAGTATGGTCTGACAGGGTGCGATTATTTAACGACAACACACTGCAAGGCCACCTTGCCTCAAGCCAGCGGGCGACGGGTCAATCGATCGATGTTTTTAAAATACATAATAATAATATTTTTAACCATCAATTAGAAATAATATAAACAAAAATTTAGGTGCTGTATAAAGTGTTTGGAATGGAATGGGGAAAACTATGTGTCTTTATCTAGCACTAATATGTAGAAATTGAAAGGTGGATTGCAAGAAACTCTAGAAAAGTGTTCTAAAATAGACAAACTATGAATCTCTTCGAAAACCCTTGTAAGAAATTATTAAGTTTCCGTAGTAAAATTTAAAAATCTTGGAGCTAAGTGGCGTAAATAAAAACTAATATTGATAAACATCGGTTTTTTAACTCCCGTCGCAAAAAGAGGGGTGTTTTATAGATTTGACCGCTATGTGTGTGCTTATGGCTGAATGTAGCATCATAACGGATAAACCGCTTTTGATTTTTTTGGTTTGCTCGAAAGATAATTTAATGGAGAGTGTTCTTAGCTATGTTTCAAGAAACTTGGTTCAGTTTGGAGAAAGCTACAAGGAAAAAACCGCACTTGACGGGGGATTAATTTAATTTTGTTAATCTCGCTTGTTATGAAATTATATCATTTCAAGATTGTGCTACTTGGTAAGAAAGTGTATTTTGTCAAATTGAATAATCTTTATAGTGTGCTTCTTGTAAAGATAATGTCAATATTTATAGAATATTGCTGTATCGGGCAAGCGAGAGGCGAATTACTCCAGGGGAAGGGGGATGAGTATGTCCACACTCCAACTTCGGTATTGTGATCAACGACCCCAAAAATCCCCGTGTATACTTTTGTTCCACTTTGTTAAATATTTACAGTATATGGCTGTGTTGGATCGGCAGGGGGTGAATTTGCCTCAAGAGACGGGGAGGGGGTATATCCACGTTCTAACTTCGGAACCGTGATCAGCGACTCCAAAAACAACCGAATATACTTTCTTTGTCCATTTTGTTGAATATTTACAGCATATTGCTATTTTGGACCAGCGGGACGAATTACTCCAAGAGGGGGGGGTATATCCACGTTCTAATTTTGGAATTGTGATCAGCGACCCCAAAAACCTCCGAGTAAACTTTTTTTCTCCATTTTGTTGAATATTTGCAGCACATTGCTATTTGAGACCAGTGGGGTTAATTATCCCAGAAGGGGGGAGTATATTGAAAATCTGTTTCTAATTTCGAGTTTTGGGAAAGAGAAGTTCGTAGATTAGCCTCCTCTCTAAACCGCCTCTTTCAAAAGTATTTAAGGGTTTAGCGGAAGGGAACGACTTTTTTTTGACATAACGATGTTCGAGTTACCGAGATTCCACTGTAAATGATTTATCGTTAAAAAAAATTTGGAAAATGTGCTTCACGTCAAAATTGAGGAGCATAATTTAGAAATGTACGAGGTTTTATTAGGACTTCCTCAAGAGTTTCATTGTAGAAATAATTGTAAAATTAAGCGTGTGAGGTGTTTAACAAAACAATAATTTAAAAAAAAGCGCGTAATAGCAAAAAAAACTCAATTTCATAACATCCCTTTTTCGTAAAAAAAACTTACAATATTTTTCGATAAAAGCACTTACCTAACTGCATTGCAATATCTTTAACAAGTCTAGCCTCCTGTTCTTCAACATCGTCGGTATCACTAGCCAATTTTTGGAATTCGGTACGTAATGAACGATTCTCTTCTTCCAAATTACCGATACGTTTCTGCATAAGCTCCAAATTAATACTTCGCAGACCGGTCGGTGTACCACCCTCAGAACTGGACTCATCCATATCGTTTGTAAGTACTTGTATAAGTTCTGTTTTTTTGACCAGCTCATGTGATAATTGTGTAATTTTCTCTTGTGCACCACGTAATTCCGTTTCCAGTGTAACAACATTATTTTCTAATTTTGTATTTGTTTGTAATAGTTCTTTGCCAATACGTGCGGTTAATTCAAGGTCTCTTTCTTTCTGTAAAATAAAATTTAATAAAATTTTGTTAAAATGTTTTCAAATCACACAAAAAATGAAATTTGTAATTAATTTGCTGTTTTTTAATTAAGGAGGTTTGTAGGTAATTATTATTTTTTACTTCTGTGATTTCTTGTTTATTTAGTACTAATTGCGCGACTTGGCTTCACTTGTGTACTAATAATCTTACTAGGCGTCAGGTATGTTTTCGTAGCCGATGAAGAATTCTTTTATCGAAAATATATCGATCGATTTTCTTATGTATTTTTAGCCAGTCAATTTTGAAAAGTGCTCTGTATGTAATTAAAATTTTTGGATTGAAAACAATTTTTTGAATATTTTAGTACAAGAGACGGTATAAGGCCGATTTTCACGAATCTGATAACTAGCTCGTACATCATATTTTTTATGAAATTTTATTGATTTTTAAACACTCAACACTAAGTAAAGTTATTAAAAATATCTTAAAAAGCACCCCACGCTTTTTTACGATAAAAAGATTTTTTTTATCACTTTATTTTTTTTAACTTAATTATTTTCTACTTTTTAGTTCAGCTAGTTAGGAAAGCGGGTTTTTTAGTTTTTTTAAACTATTATGTATTTTCTACTTTTTAGTTTCCTTGCTTTCAGATATAGAAAAAATCGTTTTTTCAGAATTTTGTGAATAACAATCCAGCACTGATATCACTGATCCACCAGAATTCGGACTGAATTTTTAGCGTTTACTTTCGTACTTTTACTCCATCCCAAAAGTGCCCAACACTAAAGAAGTTTTCACTTCAAAATGTTTTTGCAAGTGACATTATAACAAAATTATTAATATTGCAGTGCTTAAGGCCGTTATAGAAAGTTATTTTTATCATCTAGGAAGTTGGATGATGTGAATCATAAAGGACGCACTCATATGAACAGCTTGTTTTTTCAATTGATTTCTAGGATATTTAACTAGGTTTTTTTTATGAAGACTAATTTTTTTCTTACTGTTTCAAATTATTTTTATTAAATTTTTGAAAAGCTGTACTTCCAAGTATAAAATGGCTATTTATTATTTTTCTAAATTTGTATTTCATAAATAAGTACTGTTATTAAAAATTAGTACCATGGAATCAGATTTCAATGAAAATTGAAATTCACAAAGAAAATTCATTATGGAAAATGAAAAATTAAAAAAAAATTTTTTTCTCACGTATATAAAAATCATTTTAATGTAATAAATTGCAAAATTCAATTTCAATTATAAATTAAAAAAATCATAATTATTGTATTTAGTAAAAAAAAAAAATAGAAAGTCTTTAAATAAAAATGATTTATAAAATAAGGAAATTAAAAGTTAGAACTTACTTCTTCCAGAAGCCGTGTTACTGCTTCTATATCATTGTAGGTTTTGGTCATTTGGCTCACCCGATTACTGCATAGAACTGTAACAATTCAAAATAAAATACAATTAAATAAAGTCATTTAATAAGAAATTTGAAAGGGATTCTTTTTTATGACATTACCTGCTAGATTAATTTTATTGTAGTAAAATTAAAATATGCAGGCCAAGAAACCAACAGAAGACACAATTTTGTTGATACATTTCTTGATAGGTAAATTGTATTCACCCCGAAATAAATTTTACTGATATCTACAAGACCGAACTTCACCCATCTAATGAGAACTTTTGCGAAATTTTATTGATTTATGCCTATCATAGTTTTTCTACCGAAAAATGTTCATGGTTATTTTTAATTAAATTAATCTTAATCAATTTTTTCCATGAACAGTTTTTTGTAGGCAAGCCTATACCATTATTTTCGTAATTAAATTACCTTTTTTTTCGTAATTAAATTATCAATTTCGATTGGTTAACAGATCGGTGTAGATCTGTTCATACTATAGTCAAATATAGGTAACTACACCGATTTGTTAACCAATCGAAATTGGTATCAGAAGAAAGATAATTTAATTACGAAAATGGAAAACCGTTCATGGAAAATTTTGATTAAAATTAATTTAAAAATCAATAAAATTTCATAAAAAATATGTCTCATCGAGTTATCAGATGGGTGAAGATCGACCTTATGTTCTCTCTTACAGTATTAAGGTTCTTATACATTTTGCAAAAAAAAAAAAAAAAATGTAGCAGAATTGAAGAAAATAACACTTTTCTACAATTTATCAACGAATATGATAATTTATTTAATGGTTGATCAAGAAATTATTAGAGTTATTGGTCTTACTTCTAAGGATCATATCTAACACAACTTTAAAAATAAATGATTGTTAAAATTGCTATATTCACAAACAGATTAAGATTTCAAAATTTACCTCTTCAAGAAAATCACTTAATTTAAAAAAAGGGTTATAATTAATATTGCAAAAAATTAATGTGGGATACTATGCAAAAAAAAAAAAAAAAATCATATAAACATAGTTATAGCCAGAAACTTTTCGATAATTTTAATATTTATGGTTTAAAATTTTTCGAAAATAAGAAGCCTTTGTTTGATTATTTGTTTAAATGATTGTTTTCGATTTCTAATGTACAAGGAAAATCATTTTGCAACATTAATTCTGTTACTTATACATCTGGGGTTGATCACAATATTTTAACACCTAACTTTTATAAACCCAAAATAGTTTTTTACATTCATTTTTAACATAAAAAATAGAAAGAAAAGTTTAAAAAATAATTTTCAAGTCTTTAAGAAACATTGCATTTGCATTTAAAAACGCAAAAATTTCCACAAAAATTGTAATAAAATTCAAAATTCGTCCAAAAAAAAAATCACATTTTATCAAATAAAAACCTTGTATCAAATAAAAAAACACTATTTTGTTCCAGAAAATATGAAAACTTTTCAAGATTATTTTCCCCAAAAAGGATTACCCATACCTTGATTAATATGATTTGTGGTAAAATCCAAAAATTCTGGTGTTCCAAAAATAACATAATCACTGTTTCCAACACCAAAATCAATATTATTTTTGGATTGTTTAAATGTTTTTTGAACAAGTGTAAACGCTTTTGACCACATGTGTGTAAAAAGCTTTCAAAAAGCACAAACTTTATATAAAAAAAAACAACAACTTAACACTTTGATATTAATCAATTAGAAATAGAACATTAAACTTAATAATAACACAATATTTTTTTAATAAATAAACAAATCGACGTTTAGCGTCGGTGGTCGTCGTCATGATGACGCAATGACATTTATTGTCATGTTAATAAAATCAGCCATTTTAGTATTGTTAGTAAAGTTTAGCTGCTAAGGACACAAGAAGCTCAAGTTCGTAGCAACTATGTATTTTTATAGTTAGAATAGATGAGAAGAGCACATTACAAATATCTAGATGTGTATTGCTTGCTACTAAGAAAATATGTAGCCTCCTACTAGGAAGCTAGTTTAGCACTGTTAGTAGTTAGTACAATACTGAGATGAATACAGAATATACTGTTTTAGATTCAGAGTACGACATAGACAGCATCCCTTTCAATTTGAAATTGGTAAAATACTTTTTTTTTATACATATTATAATACTTTTTATAGACCGAGTATTTAAAAAGTATGGTACCTACACGTAAATTTGTGTATAGTTGCTTCATTAATTTTTTAAGTTAATTTTTTTATTATTTATAGCGTAGAAAAATTGTTTTTAAATATCTAGTTTTTTGTTATCCATAAAAGGAGCAAAAAAACTAAATAGTACTTTTGTTAGTAATTTTAATCCAAGTTTTAATTTTATTTCACAAAAATTTATTTATTTTATTATTTTTCAAATAAATAAAATTTGTTTTTAGAAATACTGGTTTATGCAAGTAGATAAAAATTTCATTATTCCAGTACATTAAAGTTAAGGTATTTCCAGCATTAAAGCACTTGTCGACAGATTTGGCCTATTTTATTTTTTCAAAGGTTCAAAATAATGTTAAGTGTGAGATCCCGAAATTGTAGAACTTTTTGTCGTTTAGATCGCGAGATAAGTTCACGATTTCGAGAGTCAAAGCATGTAAAGCGCACTGTCCTCCTCACTATTTTTTACGATATTAAAAATTCTCTCGAAAGAAAAAAATAGCTCCATGTCGTTTTGTTTTCGAGATATTAATTTTGACGTAATTTGCTCTAAATTGGGAATTTAGACATTAATTATCTCGTGTTTTAAATGGTCAAAATTCCTGTAACTTTGGGATTTAATACTAAGTCCTATTCTTAGACTGAGAAACAAAATTTCGTTAAATTAAAAAAAAATTATTAAATAGTCGAAAAGTGGGTTTTACCATAGTAACTGCAAATGCCACGCTGGAAAGAAATATCTTAAAGGCTGATTTGTGGTCTCAGAAAATTCAAATATTAGCTTCCTTGATGATCTCATTAGGGTGATGGTAGAAATGATATGATATTCCCGAATTGTCCTGACAAGACGAATTGGTTTTATGATCGAAATTAATGATGAAAATTTTATCAGATTCTGACAAAAAAACGTCCACATATAATGAAAAATTACAAATCTGACTGTTCCAGAATTTGAAGAATATTTTCTTCCTTTGTCTCACTTTTCCAGAATCACAAAATTTTCTAGCATTTTTAATGTTATCAAAATTTCCTTGATCACTCCTCTTTCTGTAAATATTCGACATCTTATATAAAAACATCTTTGAAGAAAACAAAAGCTGCTAAAATTATCGAGCTAAGTCGTTCAATTTGTTTGCCGGAGTTTCAGTTACAATTGGCATTCTATTCCATTCTTGTTCGATTAAACAGAAAAAGTATTTGTGAAGAGAGCAAAAATTGTTTGGTTTATCAACCAAAATCTTGAAAAACCGCAGTTAGCAATTGTGAGTATATTATTCCGAATGATCAGCAAACGGATAGGGTGTATTTTTAAATAAATAGATAAAATTCGAGGCGATAGAAAGGTTCGTCAAAACAAGCATATTAGGATAAAGAATATGTTTCTGAAGACGATAACTACGTTAAAACGCAGTTTGGGGTTCCTTCTTATCATTATGACTACCTATGGGTTGCGTTAGATTCGAATTGCGTTGCGTTTTTCCACATATCAAAATAATTTTCTCGACGTACTCCACATACTCTTTGTATTATGCCCATTTAAGTAAGAACACTCGGTAGAAAATATAAAATTTTTTTTCACGACAACCGTGATAGGAATTCGGAATAAAATGATTAAAAAAGTTTTTGAAAGGTTGGCGAAGGTCGAATTTATTTTTTCATTTAATCATGCAGATTACGGAAGTCGAATTTATAGTCAATGTGTAAACTTGATCGAATCTTTTCGATTCTTTTTCTAGGTTACATTATCATAAATAATTTAAAAATAACAGATATATACAATCTACATACACATATGCATACTTTGCACATTGGTGCGCATGATTCGACAATATCATAGTTCATATGATAAAGAAAAAAACATTAAAAAAAATATGTAACCATTAAATCAGTGTTACCAACCCACTTAATTAGATTATCATTATAATAATTGCAGTGATTAACAATTATTTAATCACTTAACGGGCGCATCACTAAAAATATGGGAGCATCAAATGCATTTCAACATGATCTTCGTAAAATGAAGTGAATTTTGAAATTGCTGCGGTATCGTTTATGTCGCGTCGTATTGATTTTCTTTGTCATCATTCTCTTATCATTATGACTGCGTGTGAAATAGAAAGAAAAGGGACGATTGTGTGTGAGATGTTATTGGTCGTTGAGTTGGACGTCGACAAATGTGGTAGTGGCGTCGATTTTGTGACGCTAGCTAGAGATCCTACGCTATTACGTATCCGTATATGTATCTGTATCTACATGTTTGGGTGTGCATGTACGTACAATGAACGAACACAAAAGGGGTGTGTTTACTAAATATGTTTACAGGGTGATTCAATCAAATAAATAAAAAGTCACAAAAAAAATATATATATTTCGGCCAAATAAACAAGCTTTCTTTTTATAAAATTTTAAAACTTTTTTATTCTCACAAAAACCCTGTCAGCCATTTTGGTGACGTAATATTGGTAAAAACAACAGTCGTGGATGTAATTTTTATATGTATAAATAAAGTTGATGGTAACATAACCTACAATAATTATTAAAGCCATTAATAAATTAGTAAGTAAGGCATAATATTTTTGCCTATATGATGTCACATTATGGCGACTCGTGTTTTAGATTACAAGATATACAGATTAAAAATTATGACTCTTAATTTTAATGTAATAAAACAATAATATTCTTTTACGACTCAAAATCAAAATAATTAAGTAAATTTATATATACAATTTTAATTTTTATTAAATTTCATAATTTATTTTTCACTACCGAAAGTACCCTATTCTAAGATGTCATAGCTGGCTCTTATTTATTAAATCCTTAATCTTTTCTTTGGATTAGAATACCTCCAAAACGTAGAAAATTTACAGGTTTCATTAGAAAATATGGTCTTATTTAAAGATTTTAAGGCCACGCTTAAAAAACCTTCGATATATGTTTTTTCTTGGATTAACGGTATCCTATCTCTTAATGCATATACCATTGAATTAGATAATCACTACATCCCTTAAATTTTTCAAGTGAATTTCTTAGGCGACGACTGAAATAACAGTGGGCGATCACTCAATTTTTCGCATTTAGGGGAAATGCAAGGAGAAGATGATGTATTGGAAAGATAACGCCCTTTTTTGTGTGATGTGGCATTTGTTAAATTTTTTAATCGTAAAATTGTCTTCGAATCATTTAACTTTTTCGAAAACTTTAAACGAAATTACTCAAAACCAAGTTGAACGAAAACGTTGAAATTTTGCACATTCTTCAAGAGAATAGAAACGATATTTTTCAAAAAGCTTTTATTGATAATCTCGAATACTCCTGTAAAATTCGATGATTCATGAAACTCTTAAGATGATTCAGTGGAAAACTTCTTACCATGTACATTCATACATACAAGGCGGAGGAAAACCCATGGAAATATTAGGGGTATTCTTTTCCTTATTAACAACTTTCATTATAGTATTTCTACATTTCTAAAAAAATAACTTTTTACATGTCAAAAAAAAAAAGTTTTTTTTTATGAAATACTAGCTAGGCCCGTTCGGAATTTCGCACCGTGGCTGTCCGCTACTCGTGGTTAAAAACAACTATAAATTTCGAAAAAAATCAAATATTTTGCTTAAATTAGTATTAAGAGACCATGATTTAAACATAGCTTAATAGTTTTGAAATATCTGTTCTTACTTCTTAATGATGTTTTCAGTATTAGGAGAACATTTATAAAACCGTATATTCGAAACATGTTTGTCTAATTTAAACTGATTTATTTTTTTGTTAAAATTAATTTGTCTAGCCTGTTTTTTTCTCCTAAGCGGGTACATTTTTAGACCGTGAGTTTATTTTTCGCCAGCAGCCACCATGATAAGCTTGAAAATAAGGGGTAACGACCTACATATATTACCAAATATATTTAAAAAAAAAAAGAAAAATTTATAATCAAAAGTAACTTTTTTTGCAATTATCTAGGTTCAATGCCTGTTTTCTTTCCCTGTGCCCTTCATATACGATTTGAGACATGATACTTGCGACATCACATTGGATATTGAAGAAAATTATAATATATGCATATAGAAGTTACGTCGTAGTTGGGAAAACTTATTCACAAAATTTTAAATGCAAAAGAATATTTTATTATATGGTTTATAGGAAAAGCTTTCAGCCAATAGACGTTAGATGTTTAGACGAGAATCGACCCCATATGCAAAATGTTAGCTCCTCGTTTGATTGTGCTGTGTCTTTTGAATATATTTAAATAAAATTTGCAATTTATTTCATAGTCTGATTAAGTTTCTTTCATGACTGAATTTCATTATTATTTATATAATCAATTTATTTTATACCCTCATTGTATAACTACGGCGTTGTGATATTGAACACGATTTTATCGATTATTATTGTTACATATAGGCAATGTCTATCACAATGTCATCATATTTGTTGAATGTTCGATGTAAAACTATCTCATTACTATTAGAGAAACTGAGATAGGAAGAAGAGTCGTATAGCCCTTTTCGCTTCCTCCTCTATGAGCAATGCGGACTTGGATAAAGAGACACACAATAAAGTTTATAGCACACAATAAAGTTATAATAATGGTGACTTCGACTTAAAATAACACGACCATGCCTGCCGTAAGGGGTATTAAAAAATTTACCTGCTTATAAAGGACATTCTAATCCAACCAGATTTTTTTGAGAGCGCCCTCAAGCCTGCTGATTTCTGCCATACTATCTGCTTGATGTCATTAATGATTTACCCAATACTGACTTCGTGCTTGAAAACAGTTTATTTAATTTTACAAAACTAATCGTATATATCAAATCAAAATAAATCTAAAATGAATTCGAATGGTGGTAACATAATTTAAAAAATAATTGACTTGGAATAGAATTGATATCCAAGAAATGTTTTGTTCAAAATCAATTGTAAAATAAAATTAACACAATAAATAACAAACAGAATAAATGTAATATGACTGAAGCTGGGGCTGAATGAGCTAACCTGCGTGCGTGCTTATAAAAATTATTTGTATTTGTTATTATATGTTTGATATTAAATAAACTTCAACAGTTTTTATTTATTTTTAAAACAATTGCGTTTTATTCATCAATTTAGATGAACGCATCTGGAAAATTGTATATTTAGAAAAAATTCAATCAATTGAAATAGGTCATTTCATTCATTGTGTAATGGAAATTGGAAAAAAATTATGTCCTGTTTATAAACAGCTGTTGAGCTGTAGATTATCAAATTTATAGGGAGTAAAAAAACTGAGCAACTAGCAGGTATTTAGACAATTTTCGAGGTTGTGGGAGCATCCACGTGTTCTAAATAAGACTATCATCGACTACCATACACGTAAGTGACTGCAGACCTCATGGATAAACGATTCTTATTAAAAGTAATTTCTTTTTCGAAAAATTTGTATTATTCTAATAGGAGAAAAATTTTGTTGGTAATTGCTTGCTAACATTTTCAAATATGTTCTGAGTAAAAATATTTTTCAGAAAAATTTACTTATGATATTTGTAATTACATATTTTTTGTCTTCATAGTCACCGAAAGCTTTAAATTTTAGTAAAACCGTCACCTTTTGAATAGATTTTTCTGAACAGATACGAATATGACGTACATTTGACGTCATCAACTCAAAGAATTTTCTTTGATAAATCTTTTGAATAGAAAATACATTTGAAATAAAAAAATATTACTCTTATATACACTATTTAAAAAAAAAGAAGTTTTTTGTTTAAAAAGAAGATGAAATAATTAATGAAATATGTAAAATAGACCTTAGAAAAACTTACTGTTTTATAAGAAAGTATTTAGATAGAGTCCATAATTATTTATATGGTCTATCTAGTTAAAGAATCTATTGTAGTCTGGTCTAGAGTAACTTTAGTTTATGAATCGTGATAGTAAAAGTGATTCATATCCAAATCCGTTATGAATAAATTATTTATCAAAATCTACTTTCCCTAGTCTATCTATCATCAATAATAAAATAATAAGTAAAAAATTATTTTAATTTTTAGTTTATTCATGCAAATTTTTTAAAATCAAATCATGATTTATTACTAAATAAAGCTTTGTTCTCTAACTAATCACGAAGTTTATGCAAAAATAAAAAGAGTAAAGGGGGCTAATTGGGTGTTTACATATTGTGTCGTGACAATCTGTGACGATCGAAGGGAGATTTGTTAATGTACGTCTGTTGAATAATACGTGACATCATTTTATAACATGCAAGTTTGTAAAGGATACTCATTTGTTTGATTTGAAATAGGTTTAAGGATGTTGCACCGTTACAATATTTTCAAAAAGTGATGGATTATATATGCACGATAAGAGTATATGAGCTTGTAGTGAAATGAGGTATAATTTTTGTCTAATAGTTTGTCTACCAAGTGAAATTTTCAAAATTTAAAAAACAAACGAGAAACTTTTTAGTAAGGGACCCTAAACTCGCACTTGAAACGTATCTAAGAACACTTTTCATTAAATTATCTTTTTCCTTAGTGATAAAACTGAAATTTCCTTTCCAAACTGAACCAATTTGAGGAACATGGTCTATTTTTTAGTTATTCTGGGTACGGAATTCTAAACAAGCACTTAAAAAATCCACAGACAGACAGACACACATAGCGGTCAAACTTATAACACCCCTTTTTGAGGATTAAAAATAGTAAGATTAGTTGTTTACAATATACTAAGCTATAATTGTTTTTATTACAACCACAATACTCTACTATAGTTGTCTTGACAGCACAATTCTTTTCGTATCCCCTCGTGTAACATTTTCGTCTAAATGTGTAATTATTTTTAATTTTTTATTGAAACTATGTGGTGAGATTAGACCTAGATCTTCAGGTTGCTTTAATAGTCAATTAAGATTCTAAAAGATAAGAGATAGAATAACACTTTAAATTAGAAAGCTGATCCTCATAAAAAAAGCTAATGTTCTTTATTAAACACAACTTTTCGAAAATCCTTAGCTTCCGGAGGAAACCTGACTTAAAAATATGCCATTAAAATCTCTCTGGCTTGCTATTGTCAAACTTAGTAGTTTAGATAATAGAGCGTAGGCTTTGCAAGGCAGAGGTTATGGGTTCAATCTCTGTAAGTGTACAGTGACTTTTTTCATAGTTCGCATGTTATTAATTGCTTACTTTGTTGATAAAATGGGCCTCATTCATATAAATATTAATCTGTACACTTAAATGATCGATTACAAAAAAAAAATTTTTTGATTTTAAGTATTTTATTGTTTTGTCAATTTAAATATTCACAATAATGGCGAACGGTAAATATTCTATAATTTACTATCTTATCACAAAAATTTGTTCTTATTAATTTTGTAATTACAACAGAAAAACGCAGTATATGAAAATATTTGCTAAAATGCCAAAGTATTTTATGATAAGAAGGATTAATTTTATAAATTGGTACAAAAATATTTATTTAATATTCTCGAACAATTCTGGTTTTCTGAACTTACTAAATTGAAACTTGTGGACCGTAACATTTCATTTCGTGGTTATAATCAGCAAAGAAATCGAAATTGATGTAAAAATCGCATCATACCTACCATTCTGTTTTTTGGTGTATTCGTCTATTAGTCCTCATACACGCTAGCACCAATACAGAAAGGCGCCATTTTCAATAAGATACAGAATATTAATTTTTATAAAGATTTTTCTAGCTTTAGTGCTAAGATTTACGACGTCTTACATGAATGTTTTGTGCAAAAAAAAAAATGCTAGAATCGGAAAAAGGAAAACACCTTAGAAATAGGACTATATTTTAAAAAGTTAACAATAAATTGATGACCAAAATGGATTGTTTATTGAATTAAAATTGAATAAATCTAAAAAAACAGTATAAAGGCGTGGTCACACTTACTAGTTAAACATTTGTTTAGTTTAGTTTATATTTGTTATAATTCAGTTTAATAAACATTTTTTTTTTTATTTATGAATAAAATTTACAATGCTTTCACATTTCAAAAATACATTTAATATGGAGTTTGTGAATTAAAATGAATGCTTAAAAAGTGTATTATTTACAACAAAGTATTTCAAAAGTTTTTGTTTTTCATAAATTTTAATGAATGTGAAAAATAGTTAAATTATAATTAAATTTTTCATAGAAACTTTTTACTTGTTAATTTTAACATGTGTAAAAAAATTGCCTATATTTAAAAAAATTTGAAGTTATTTAGAATTTTAACGGCATTTTCGGTTGCCTACTTGATGGTAAGCTCAGTGATTACAAGGAGATGTGTACCGTCTAGTATTTCCTATATTATTTTAGTAATTCATTGCTACACAGGGACTAAAGATTCATAATTTATTATTTTTGATCAATATATAGTTTTGTTAAATAGTTTTTGAACTAAAATTAGTTCACTTTTTTTGAAATTGCCTCCATGACTTTTCAGCAAATTATAATTTAAGGCAGAGAATTTAATCTTAAGACTGTTATCTCGCTATGGACAAAGAGTCAGCAAATTCTAACATACTAAGGATACTACAATGCAATTAGTCAAATACCATAAATTTGAAATCGATTGACCCTTTTTAACTCGAGATGAATTTAATAAAAGTTCGGATAATTGACATGGAGAGCTTTAGAGAGGTTGTGTTTTTATCGTTTTTTAATTCTAGAAAAAAACTAATCTTCTTATATTAAAAATAATCGAATTTATTGTCGAATTCATTATTGATACTCAAAGTTAATCAATTTTATTGTTGAACAGAAACGACTATAGTTAGAGTATAATTAGTTGAAGAGAGATATCTATACTTTATTACGAGAATACACATTATTTATTACGAAAATATCTCTGCATTTCCATTAAAGTTAAAAATAACACATTATTTGATGAATGTATACTAAGCATGTATACTATTTACTCTGCATTGTATAACAAAACATTTTTACAATATTGTACGGAGACATACACCTTAATATACAATTTTAAGATACACGGTATTATTTTTATTTTACGCAATCAATCAAATCATCTCAAACTAAACAAAAGTAATGACTAGTGACTATAACTAACCTATACTACACACCTAAATTATAATGTTTAAATTCAATTAATTATTATAATTTTTATTTTTTTTTATTCAATTAAATAAGGTTTGTCAATCATTTAAAAATGGGCCAAGTGCGTCAGTATAGTACACGCATAAAAGGGTTCCGTCATATGACTTATAAGAGGAACAGAAAAGATTTATCTAATTTTTCGTGAGATATAATATAAAGAAGCAACATACAAGTTTCAAATAAAATAAATAATTAAAAGAATCTCCGAAATCCGGCTGCGTTAAATAAAATCTGAAAGAAAGTTCAGTAGCTTACTTAGCGACTTTAAATAGTCGGAGCTCATTAATATCTAGACTGGCTCAAATCTTCTCAATAATGAACTGGACTTGTTTCTCTCTTTTCAGATTTTTTTAAATTTATTTTATTTTAGACTTTTTAGTGTCACGGTACTAAAAAAATCCTCTCATTATACTATATTAAAATTTTTTAAACCAATTTTTTATTTCTAATTAAATGTAAACATACAACTTACATATATTTTTGTAATCAATGACCTTTTTTTTATTAACGTATTACAGTTTTGCGTCAAAAATTCGCCACTTTGTTTTCTTTCAAACAACTACAACTACCTAGGACACTTAGGCTTTTAAGACGAATATAACGATACCTTAAATGTCGAAATCCATTAAGCCGTTTGGAAGATGCGATGTAATAAAGAAACGGTCGTTTGCACAGTAAATTGAGAGATTAAATAACACAAAAATACTAAACGAAATCTTCGTAAATAAACAATGAACTCTCGAAAGGAACTAAAGCAACATTTAATCCGAAAAATTTCCTAACAAGTTCATTCGTATCATCAAGTCCACCGTTATTAATTTGAAAGTGTATGGAGGTCACACACATAAGTCATAGCAGGTCGTCTACTAAGTTTTCTCTTTCAATATTTATTAACATAAATCGTAATTTTTTTGTGTCTTAACCAATCCCATAAAATAGATATGTTATTACTTTGTAACTTCTGTATTGCAGTTTACTGTAATTTATAGGATGATCACAAAATATTGTGCAAAAATTTTAAACAAATAATACTGGTCAACAAAATTTGATGTTTTTTGTCACATTGATCCGGTAGAACACTTCTTATTCGCACGTGTGTGAGTTTTATTGGAGGCGTTTCCATAGTAACGATATACTATTTTAATTATAGAATTGTATGGATGCATATATAATTGTATGGATTGCATTTATGGCTTACATTCAATAATTTTAATTTGACATTTTCGATAACATTAACATGTAAGGATTTGCAAATTAGTCATAACAGCCTCCTTTAACGCCAAAATTTTTCACTGGAAGCGCTGGCATCGATTTTATTGTCCCTACCATGACTACGCACAGAACGAATTGTCAAACTTAGTAGTTCAGATAATAGAGCGCATATTGGACATTATACCTTAAAACTATACCTTAAACGGTATTTTTTCTTGAAAAAAAAAGACAAAATTAAATACTATTTTTGTTTGATCTTGATTAAAACTCGGTACATAGATAAATTTTACCTCCCCCCCCCCCAAAAAAAAATGGGGACAATTTGAAGATAAGCCGAAAAATTTTAATGCTATCATCCGAAATTCTATGAATATTTTGTTAATACATATTGAAAAATACTCATGTAGCGTTAAACTTTTTGCACCATATTCTGAAACATCTTGTATATTTATTTATTTACAAAAGGATTTGTTTATTGATTTCAAGTAAAAATTTGCTGATTGTGATGGAAAGTAAAACTGAATATAAAAAGTTGATTTTTCCCAGCTCTAAAAGAGTTACATACGAAGAAAGTGTCATTCTTCAGTTTATAAAAAAAAAGTGTCATTATTGTTTTTATTTATTGATATAATTATTTATTTATTTACCTTTTATATTAATTAATTAGTAATAACTAAATAATTGACTTGATGAAAGTGAAACCAATCTTTTTAAGATTCACAAATTTATTGAAATATTCCCTAGCTAGATACATTGAGAAATCATGTGAAATTTGTGATACTATTTTTCGAAGAGGATAAAATTGGTTTTTACGCCACAAGCTAGATGAATAGTATGAGAGGAAGCTAGAGAATAGAAATGTTCTCATTTCTTCATAAACAGACAGAAATTATATTCACAAAGTTTATAGATATTTCACACAAAATTGGTTTAACGACATTTTCGAACTCATATCAATTTAAAGGTGTTAATGAAACTTACATTGACCTCTAAGCAGAGGTTAAACACCGTCATTCTAGACAATTGAACCCATTTATATAAACTTAAAATTTTTTTTTTATGTCTAAGTTTTATCTATTTAAATTTTATTAATAACTAAATACAGAGAAAACAAACAATTGACTGAGTTAATTGTTGAAATGCCCTGTATAGAAAGTGTTGAATGTCAACCAATATAATTATCGGCCGCCCTTTCGAAAGTATTTTCTAGAATTTTTTTTCGTTTTTCGAGAATCTTTCACAAGATCACTAGTTGAAGTTGCTTGCAAATTTTCAACAGCCTATCTTTTATAGGTTTGGAGAAAATGAACTTTGTTTATATAACATTTTTTACACTGAAACTTTTAAATTCTATCTAACGGTTTACAAGACGGATCCAAGATGCAATGGCCCATGTTGCTCATTTACGAATTTAAATTCATTTTTTACGCCCTGAGCACGCTTGATATCTCTTTTCGTTTTTGAGTTATCGTGATCACGGAAAGACAGACGGACGAGAAGATAATCGGAAGCGAACTAATTAGGTCATTTAACGAACACCTATACCAAATTTTTATTCATCAATATTTTTGAGCGTTATAAACTTGGGACTAATCTTAGTATACCTTGATATATATCTCGTATATACAGGGTATAAAAATAATACTATTGTCTGTAAGCATTTTTTTCTGCTACTTTTTCGAATTTAATCAATTATAAATAAAATGGGAACCCGAAAAAGGTGTTTTCAATGAAACACAATTATCTCGCGAAATAAATTCATAAAAATGACTTTCTAAAGGACAATGTACAAAAAGGTAGCCTATGTGCGATTATCCAAAAAAATACTTTTAAATTTTCATTGAAAAATTAATCAAATCCTTTGATTAAAATTTTTCAATTATAAATAATCAATAACAAAAAATCGAGATAGCCACCAAATAACGTACACACGTTTTTTGATAAAATAATTTTTAGTCATCATTCGTCAAAAATCAATGATTACAAATAGTTACATAACCAAAATTTAAAAAATTTTCCAGAAAATATTTTTTATTCAAATAATGAAAAGAATATTAACAGAATTTCATGTAACAGAGTGCTTTTTTAAGTTGACGCGTGCTTGAAACTTGAAAAATAATTTTTATCGATAAAAATGCTTCAAGCGAAAAATGTTGGGTGTGTAAGTGCACATCTTATGTAGACATGAAACTTGACCTAAGTATTGAAGCTCAACGAAAAGTTCACTCTACTCTATAACTGCTTATCGATATATGAACACTTTAAGTTATTGATTAAAAAAAGTAACATTTTTTGTTTGGACAATTTTCCGCAAACGGTACAGAGTTTAGGGAAAAACGGACTGAAAAGTTTTATCCAAAATTGTTTTTTCGTATAAATGTTTCTACAAAATCCCATTCTTCGAAAAAAAATTTTCAATAAATTCAATAGAAGTGGTTTGTTTTCCTAAGACCTTTTTTGTTCAAATTGAACAAATACACAAAAACCTATATTTTTGTTATCAATTACTGTCTAAACTATTCAATTTACAAAAAGAAGAAAAAATGTTTGCGTATTTATAAAGAACAACTTTGTAATTTAAAGCGTTCATCTAATGTTAGTCAGTTATGAATCAGAGTGGGGTTTTAATTGAATCTGAAAACTTAGATCGAATTCGATGTCGGTATAAGACGTGTGCCTTTGAAACTAACAGTTTACGTTTGAAGTATTTTCCTCGATGAAATTTATTTTTCGAGTTTCAAGCATATGTCAACTTAAGACACCCTGTATATGTTTTGTGATGAAGGAGTTTCTCTTTTGGCGTTTTTCGTTATAAGCATTTTAAAGAGAATTTTAGTGAAATCATTAAAGGTAACGCCAATAAGAATAATTTTTCGAAGGAATCTATTTTTTCGATTCGAGTGAAATAAATTTTCGTTAATTACAATAAGGGTCGAAAAAGTTCTGAGGGTTCTTTTTCATATAATCTTAATTATTTCAGTATTGGCCAAATGGGATATGGTCATTACGGGATATTCCATATATGTGGTATTTATACGGAGATAAAATAAAAATTATTTAAAAAAATCCAGAACCAAATTGATGATTTTACCTTCCAAAAGGATTTCTTCATCCAATGATTTTGGCTTAGCAGATGATGATGCCACACTGTAATCCGTTGAAATCTCTTCATCATACTCATAAGGATCATCGAATTCACTAACATCCTCAAAATCGTCATCAACTTCCGTTTCCGTATCAATTTTCGTACCACCAACACTATCTAATTCCGATTGATCCAACACACTACTTGCCAAACTGGTATTAGCACCAAATAACTCCGAAGCAGATGATGCGGTTAAAAATCGTCGATGTATATGATGAAACGATTGTGACGTTTGATGTTCTTGCGGATCACAATTATTTTTTAATGATAATTTTAAATCGGGATTCGCCAGTTCGAGCCAATGATTAATATCACTTGAATATTGAAAATCACTTTCTTGATAACTTTGAAATTTACGTAAGTTACGATGCCTTTTCGACACAATCCACCAATCAAAATCATTTACATCGTCCTCATCGTAATACGGTGATGATAAGGAACTGCTACTGCTAAGTGACGTCATGGTTGTATACAAAAATGGAAAAATTACGAAAAACAAAACAAAAACGTAGCGTGTAGCGATTTAAAAACAAAATTGTGCGAAAAAACACTAGCAAAATATTATGATTGGAGCTTTTTTTACAAAACACTAGAGCAAGCCCTTAAACGGGTAATCGATCGATTAAAAACACACAAATACATTTAAAGTTTCTTTTTACTACGTGATGTAATTTTTTTCTGATACATTCTTTTGGCAAGATACAATTCGTTACTTTTAGGACAAAGATTTTTCATAAACTGAACATGTTTCAGATATGTAAAAAATTTGTGCCCCCTTGAATCGTCCCCCACTATTATTAACTAATTAATCTTCTTTGAGTACAAAAAGTGGTAATCTTATCAAAGCGTTAATATCAGTCAAGTAACTTAGTTAAGATATCCGGTAAAAAAATATGTTTTGTCTTTGTTTCTCTTGATTAGTGACGAGAGGTAAGGGCGAGGTAATTTAAATAAATTACTTAATCTAGTTTTTTAATTATGGTATGCGCCAGGTATTTATTTTATGTGCAGTTAAAGTAAGTTAATCTTAGTATTGTTGTTCGTAGATTATAATCAGAGACGCATTAGCTTAATGAGATAAAAGAAAGGCTTAAATATGGTGTGGTCATTAAGGGTGAGAAAAAACAGATATTGTAAATGAAGTTCATATCTTCTGAGAAAATAAATGGAGGAAAATTAACGCTAATTTAATAAAAAAAAAGGAATAAATTTCTGTAATTTGAATCTGACCATTACCTTTCTGTAATTTGAAAAAAATGGAGGAAAATTAACGTTAATTTAATAATTAAAAAAACAAGTGAAAATAAACAATTGACTGAGTTAATTGTTGAAATACCATGTACAGACAGTGTTGATTACTCTGCCACATTACAAAAACATACGTGTCACATATATATAATTGATATACCCATATAATACATGCTATACAATTTGCGCATAATTTGCGCTCTCACGGGTAAACAGTGATGTTATAAACTTTTGTTCTATCTCTAACGGTTTACAAGATGGGTCCTACGGACCTAAGACGCAATTGACCTTTGTTGCTCATTTACGTACTCGACTTCACTTTTTACGTCTTAAGCACGCTATAAAAATTGATATCTCTTTTCTTTTTTTGAATAATCGTGATGACAGACGGACAGACAGACGACAGACAGACAACCGAAAATGGACTAATTATTAATGGAATAATGGCGTTACAAACTTGAGACTAAACTTAGTATACCTTGGTATATTTCATATGCATGGTATAAAAAGATTTGTTCTTAGAGAGTTATTATAATAAATCTAGTGAAAAAGTCGGAAAAAAGTATCGATAATGGAAAAGTTGAGAAACAGCGCCAATTTTAATGAAACTTTTTTTAACGGTATTAGGACCACAAAGAATTTTCAAGCAACATAACCTTTTATAAGGGGCATACCCCTAGCGGGTAATGATTATTTTGGTTTCCTAGCGGATAATGTTTATTTTGGCTTAAAATTGTTATTTAGTAGTTATTTTTGGCTGCTGAATACGAACCCAATCAGATTACACGGACTGTGTCACGTATTCCGAAATTCCGTGCGATTTTTGGAAGAATTTTAGTTTTTTGGCACAAAATCGACACAAAAAAAAAACATAATATTTTTTTATCACAAATATTGACGTTGGAAATACAACATTTTACATTTACACAATTATATCAAAGTATTAGTAATTTCAAGAGACACGGGAAAAAATATTAATTTTTAGTTACTTTTAAAAATAGCACGATTTTCGAAAAAACATATCCTCTAGAGCACAATTTGGACGATAGATACTTAGTTTGCCGTTTTTGTGCCAAAAAAGTATAATTCTTGACCAGAAATGGCACGATTTTGAAAATACAAAGGTTGGGTTAAAAAAGAATTAAACTTTCGGTTTACCAGCAATGGATTATAATAATAGTTTTCAACGTAATAAATTTATATTTTGAGAGGCAAGTAACAGCATACTTTAATACATTTTAACAAAAAGTTAACTTTAACTGCAATTAAATAATCTAACGTAAACTTTAAATCTGAATATAATTTAATAACTTAGTTCATTAATCTAGTTAATTATTATACAGTTAAGTATACTTAAAGTTAAGTTCCTATACTCAAAACAATTGTCTTCCTCAACAATTACAATTCTAAGTAAATTGACATTAACTTTTAAAAATCTGTATCTAATTACATTTTCAGATGAATACACTTAATTATAATTCATTATCTATAATCTTAGTACACGTTACATACAATATACCGGGTGTTACAAGATTAACATCACTTGAATACAACTGCATTTACTTTGCTGATAACTTTTTAGCATTCACTTTGCCGATAACATTCTCCTCATCTCAATGTAATCTAAAATAACGCGTAAGAAAATCATTTCACTAATACATGATCCCCCAATTTAAAAATTTTTGTTTAAACTTTTTTTTTTCTTAAAGCTTGAAATTTTCTTTTAAATCGTCAAAAGAAATTTAAAATGTAACACTCGTAGACCGTTTACAAGAAAAAACTCGATGTGGGTACACTGAAAAAAATGCTTAATATCAACCGATATGATGTTGTTTCAACCTCATCGCGAGATGTAGCCACGAATGTGATACAACTTCCGTACGGGGTTGAGTGAAGTTGACACAAACGAATGAATTTTTTGTCTGGAAGTAATATACTGTCTAACAAATTTAAAATATTGTTGTTTTGAAATGCAAACATAGATTTTAACAATTTTTTTTTTGGATTGGTTCTATCACTTATAAATATTATAAAAAATACTTATGTGATTGCCACAACCACATGAGCAGGTTGATTAGGTTTATTTATTTATTTAAAAAAAATTTATTTCTTCGAGTCGAATTTGAACCAGCGACATATGGATTACTATTGATTTTAGTGCCTTAAGTCCACAGATGTACAAATATCCACAATACGTAAAAATATAATATATATTCACTGTCTATTAGTAACAACAATCTTCATGTGGTTGGCTCAACCCCACAGTTGAATAGACATAACAGGTATGTGTTTGTACTAACCAAATCCTATATTTAAAGATTTTAAACTAAAATCAATCTCTTTCATAAAAGTAATGATTTAGTTTATTTAACTTCAGTGATTTTGTATCAATAAATTCATATTTTAAATTCAATCACATTCTATTGTAAATACAAATATTTAGATGTACTTGTTCCAATCATTAAGAAGTTGTTTGAAAGTATATTTACTTTATTTCAATATGAAACGGTCAACTTCGGGATGAGGTCGTCATTATTTCAATTTTTTTTCAGTGTAGTTTATCCTGAAACATCCGGTATAAAATGCATTATGAATATATTAAAAATAATAACAAATATTAAAATTGTTATGTTATTACTTTATCATTAGATCTAATGTTCATTATTTTTATGATCTCGTTTTAATTTGACATAATACATTTTCCGCATACAACCTCTTATATGTTTTTTATTACTTAAACACAGCGGACATGACATTTGTTACGTGAGAGAAAATCATTTTATACCTTCTAAGATCACCAAAAAATTTGCATACAGTGTAGTGTTAATTATTAGTTCAAGTAATTAAAAATGGTCGCATAATTTGTTTTAACGATGTGTTTTTAATAAAAATTTTAGCACTTTCTTTTACAGCTATTTTAAAACAAAGAAATAGGACTTTAATTATTAATATTTGATTGTCCATTGTTTTAGATAAATATGACAGTTTAGGCCCAAAAATTTTAACACCACTCTATGTAAGACACAATTTGCTTTTTAAGTAAATACAAGTTTTTTATATGAAGTCCAAATCAATTTTGAAAATTGTATGATATTTTTTCGTTCAAATTATTTGTCTAGCGTGTTTTTTCCTAAGCGGTATATTTTTAGAATGTGAGTATATTTTTTGTCAAACCTAGACTTAATAGGCTTGAAAATGAGGAGTTAATCATGAAATTTGATAAAAGAATAAGGAAGATAAGGGTAGGACAGAAAAAATTTGCTAGAGAAATAATATATAAGATTATTTGCTCAAATTTATAGAACACAACGAATTATCGTGTAAAATCTCAAGAATAGCGGGTGGTCTTTTGAGTCAAAAATACTATGAATATAAAATTATGTGATAAAAATATTCATTCGTAAATGATTTACGTTTTTCGGAAATGTAAGCTTAAGAAAATTTATGTTGTTCTTAGTAAAATAATAAACAATGGTTTTTACAAACAAGTGATTTGTATGAATGTTTGTCGTGACTAAGACAGTCCGTGTGTCGGTCTGTCTGACATATGAAATGTTGCATATTTTTATTTTGATGTGAATAGAAAAAAAAAAACAAATTGAAAAAAAAATGATAACATATTTCTTCCATTGTTTTGAACTAAACTCATAAACCAAAAGGAAATAAAAATTTCTGTCATTTAACGGTGCACACAAAATATATTTTTCTTGATCAAGTGTGAATAATGATTACATTATACAGGGTTCGAAAAGTGGAGTTACGTGGCACAAAGTGTGAGCCGACACGCTGAAATTTGAAATTTTTTATTTGTCACACGATAGGCATACTGTTTTTTAAAGTGTCAGAAAAATCAGTTTCCTACTTGTTGGACAGTAGATCTTATTAGAATACCAATAAATTATAGTTAAAAAAAACGAGCTTTATTGCACTAAAAAGTACACTGAAAAACAAAATTAAAATAATGACAACCTCATCCTGAAGTTGGACGTTTCATTGATGGAAAATAAAATATAATATAATACTTAGTTGGGATATATAATCTTGTAAATAAAGCAGATCGACGTCGAATTAAGAGAACATTTCTTAGCGTTTGCTTTAAATATAAGATTTGGTTACTACGAACACATACCTGTCATGTCTAGCCAATATGGGGTTGTCTTAACTTCATGAAGATTGTTGTTGCTAATTTAAAGAGAGTTTGAAACAAATGTTGCATTTCAAAACAAAAATATTTAAAATTTGTTAGACAGTATATTACTTTCATATAAACAACTCATGCGGTTGTGTCAACTTCACCATTCAACTCCGTACGGTAATTGTATCACATTCATGGCCTCATTCGCCATATTTGCTTTCGCGACGAGGTTGAAACAACCTCATATCGGTTGATATTAAGAATTTGTCAGTGTAAATAATAATTTTATATGCGTGTATTTTCAGTTTTTTAAACTTTTATTTCCTATTTATTTTCTGATCGTTGAAGTTACTATTAGTATTTCTAGATAATATTATTGAAGTTATATAGATAATACCAAAAAACATTATTGTACAAAATCCTGAAGTTTGAATCCTTTATCGCAATATTATTTTAACCTTTAAAATAAAAAATAGCTTGATAATTCGAGGTTTGTGTTTTCTCGTATGTATAATTCAACAACCCACGATCGATATATTTACGTTTCGAAAAAAAACTAAGTAACTTTATCTCGAATAATTTATTATTTTAAAATTTATATGTACTGTCAAATGAAAGTGTCTACGTGCGCCGAATACAACCACTTTAGATGATAAAAAATATGATATCAAACTCCCAAATGTTTACATGTAATTTTTTTGTACAAAGTTTATTCATCTCGACTTTATGTTTATTTTCTAACAAAAAAATGTTTAGTTTAGTTAGCTTTTTGACTGTGTTGACATTCAGAACAAGTTTCTGCTATAATTTTTTTCGTTTTATTTTATCAAAAGCCTGAGTATAACGCATAGTGGAGTATTTATACCAAATTTCCGGACAAAAGTCAGAAAACTCAACTTTTTTGTTTTGCATTGAAAATTGAAAGTTGTTTTTAGGGTAGTTAGATAACCACTCCGCCACAAACAGGTCACTTGAGTTACTTAAACCTACCCCCCTCGTCTGTTTTGTAAGCCGCAATCTATCTGCTCATACGAATGCATGTTATTATTGTTGTTGCTCTCGATTTACCGTACCATTCAATTTACGTCTACTGTGTATGTTAGTGCAATTAAGATAATTACTACTAATATAATTAAATCTTTATGATTCATATTTGCTGTTAAAAAGGGTAATTTTTTTCATTAAATTTATCAAACTCAAAGATTTTTGATTATGTGCCTCTTTTTGAACGGTAAAGTAATTGGGTTTGAAGACGAATATGACTAAAACAATTTTTTTTTAATTGCCAAATAAAAGGTACTTTGTCTAAATTTGTTATAATACTGTAATCTCAATGGCGATACAGTGCATTGAAGAAATTTTCCTCTTTGTTTAACTAGGAGTATTAAACATCCATATTTTGCTTATTTCTAAAGATTTTCAAAAATGAACTCCCCTGTTCTATTCTTGAAGTGAGAATTCTTCAATTCTTTATTTTCCAAAACGAAATAAAAATCGTAAAATATTTTAATGGTTATTGATTTTTGGCTACATATTCTTTGGATATTACAATTTAGTATAAAATTTAATAATTAAATTAATTTCACAAGCAAAATGTATTTTGTATTTATTTAAAATTTTTATGCAAAAAAAATATATAAACATTTATTTTCCCATCTACAAAATAAATAAATAAATAGAAATTGTTTATACGTAGTTTGTTAAATATTTTATCTAATGATATTTAAATAATAAATTGTTTAACTATTAAACAATTACTAGCTCGACCCGTATGGAATTTCGCTCCCGTAATTACTGTAACCCGTGGCCAAAAACAACAAATTTCCTAGAACAGGGGTGAGAAGAATCAAAAGTTTTTAAATGAATATTAGGAGAACATGTATTTAAAATTATATGTCTAGAGTACTAGGAGAGCATCTGTATAAACTAACATGTTAACCTAATAAACTTATGATATATTTTCGTTCAAATTATTTGCAAGTTTTTTCCTAAGAGGTACATTTTTAGATTGTGAGTAAATTTTTCGTCAAACCTAGACATAACAAGTGAAAACATACAATAGACTGAGTTAATTGTTGAAATACCATGTATAGACAGTGTTGATGACGCAATCGTTTGTTTTTTGACGTCATACAAATAAAGAAATATATCCACTCTTAAATAGCCACACACACATAGCTGATATTCCCATATTAATACATACTATAAAATTTGCACCTAATTAGTAGTACCCGTGGGTAAACAGTGACGTTTACAAAAAAATGTTTCAAACAAAAGTTGTTTATTATTTCATAAGGAACATTTTTCTATCTTTTGTTCTATCTCTAACGGTTTACAAGATGGGTCCTACGGACCCAAGACCCAATTGCCCTATGTTGCTCATTTACGAACCTCACTTTTTACGTCCTAAGCCGCTATAAAAAATTCAGCTTGATATCTCTTTTCGTTTTTGAGTAATCGTGATGACAGACGGAAATGGACTAATGAAGTGATTTTATGAACACCTATACCAAAATTTTTTTCGCAGCAACAATATTTTTAAGCGTTACAATCTTGGGACTAAACTTAAAAATATACTATGATATATTTCATATATACATGGTATAATAAGCTTGAAAATGAGGAGCGATTCATGGAATTTGATAAAAGAATAAGGATGATAAGGTATGGACAGAAAAAAACTTGTTAGAGTAATAATATATAAGATAAACTATTGGTAGTTCATTATAACATCAAAATCGCAGTAACCAATCAATTTTACAGTAATTTATACAGGCAGAAATTAATTTTTTGTGAGATTGAAAATTTGCATAAGTTTGATCCAACCACTTTATTTTCGAATATACACGAAAAAAAAATGTTTAATTGAAACTGATATTAGTATATAGACTGTTAGATTTACATTTTACAGTATTGCTCTTGAAAGAAACTCGTTTTATTGAGCATGGATCTCCTCTCGAATAAATCCTGATATAAGAAAATAATACTAAATACACCTTCTCCAGGGAAGCAGAAACTCCTTCTAGAAGTAGTGTTCTTTTTAATAAAAGTAATATCATAAATTTAAAGTTACGGATTTTAACATTTCTATATACCTGAATTCTAAATAGAGATTTCTTTTCACACCCTCGCCCCGTTCAACGATGGTTCGAAATTTGAAGAAAGTATTAGAAAACTTCAGAACCACTGAAGCTTTTAATAATATTCAAAACAATTATCTTTTTCAACCTTTGTTTATTTTGTATTTAAGTACAATCACTTTATATTATCACCAAATATTAAAACTTCACTTCTATAACAACACCTCCCTCCCTCTTCATACCCGACTACTCCTACCATATCATACTTAAACAAAAAACATAACAAGTTATACTGCAATTTTCGCCTCATGATTACATGAGTAGTGACATCTCTTGTTGCTACTTATAACCACGTTTTTTAGAGTTCAAGTTTTGAACTTGGCGCCTTCCTTAGAGGTAGCGGCCTTTTACTGTAACTATCTTCATAACATTTTTTCGTGCGAACATAACTCACGTGTTTAATGTTACTGTGATAAATTTATAATTAAAAATTTTTTATATTAACTGTGGATAGTAAAATAACTAAGTATAACAGTGTATTTATATATTACTTATATATAAAAATGGGTGGTCACAAGAGAAAACACTCCGACCACGGCAAATATGAAAAATGGGAAAAACGACTTCGAAGAATGAAACGCAAATTGAAAAATATAAGATAGTTTCAGTGCCGATAAAGAAAATTTAGAAGAAACAACTCCTCTGAATCGTTCAATAGATCAAGGCAAGTGCATATCGGAATTATCTATTATTTAATTAAAAATATTGCATGTTATAAGTGGTGCGTAAAATAAACAATATTAAATAATTTTGAGATCCAGTCGGAAAATAATAAATTTAGTTTATTTATATAATATATTCAATCATAATATATTTTATTAAATTATTTTACGTATGTCATGCATTTCCAAGAACCAAGCAAAATAAGTTATTCCTTCTAAAATAATAACACATAGACATAATAAATATGAAATTATAGACGTATTAAATAATTAATCATAGATATACAAAATATTTAGTCATAGACGTATGAAATATATAACTATAGACGTTCAAAATATTTTACCATAGATTTACAAAAAAAAAAAAAAAAAAAAAAATCATTTAATTTAAATTAGTAACCCCTGATTCTGATATGTCGCCATTATGTATAAAACTGTCTATAAATAAACAATACCGTTGAGGTTATGCGAGACATAACACAATACGGAAATACACACGGCTGAGCTTATACGAGAGATAAGACATAGCCGAAGACATATGGTTGAACTTACACGAGAGGTAAGGCATAACCAAATAAATCATTTAAGTTAAATTAGTAACACCAGATTCTGATATGTCGCCATTATGTATAAAACTGTCAATAAATAAACAATACCGTTGAGGTTATGCGAGACATAACACAATACGGAAATACACACGGCTGAGCTTATACGAGAGATAAGACATAGCCGAAAACATATGGTTGAACTTACACGAGAGGTAAGGCATAACCAAATAAATTATTTCCTTCTCTTCTCACAAAGATGGTACAAGGCCAGACAGACGACATATTAGAAATCGTAGATCTAGAATCTAATCAAGAGGCATTGTCGACAAATAACGAATTAGACCCAGAAATATTAAAAATTATCGGGGAAACACCGTCAGCAGAACCGCAAGAATTAAAGTTATCCAAGCATATTTCAACTCGGTAGAAAGCTTGGTTGAAAACAGGACGAACAAAAGAGATAAAAGAATTTCTTCTCCGAAAATACCCAAAATTAAACCCAGAATTATTCGCCTCACTCAATGATGGCTCCCTAAAAAGGGACAAATATTTTTCATACACTAAAAATTTAGCTTTCTCCGTATTATCAGAATTAAGTCTTGTTATAGAACCTCTTTTGAAAAAGAATAAAGAGGAAATTGGTTTTAAAATAATGCTATTACAATTGTGGGATACATCACAAATTTTAATTGACTTGTATCGGGGACAAACTGTAGCTAGAAAAGCTTGTATTCCTTGAGTCCAAAATCACGAAATCAAGACAATTCAAGCCAACAAGAATTCGTCGACACTAACTGAGGAATCTGAGGTAAAAATCGCAGGGAGATTAAGCTCGTTCCTCAATAGATGGGCTACAATAACATCAGACCCTTTTATATTGCAATGCGTTAAGGGCTACAAAATACCTTTTATAACGAAACCATATTATCGGAACCATCACCGGAGCGTAAATGGACAAAACCTGAAACTCTTGCATTAAAGTTAGAGATTCAAAGGTTATTAAATCTAGGTGCAATCAAAAAAAAAAAAAAAAAAAAAAAAGTCCCAGTTGAGGATCAATTTATTTCACCCTTCTTTATAGTTCCAAAATCTGATGGATTCAACAAGTTTATACTAAACCTTAAAAATATCAATCAATACATTGCTATAGACCATTTTAAAATGGAAGACATGAGAACCGTCTGTAAGTTAATAGCACCAAGAATTTGTATGGGAACTATTGATCTTAAGGACGCCTATTTTTTGATTCAGGGCATAAGTCATGTAGAAAATATTTATTTATCAGGGTGTGGTTTATGAATTTGAGTGCTTAGCGTTTGGCATTGCCAACGCGCCCTTTGTATTTACCAAAATGTTAAAACCAGTTATTAATATTCTTAGAGAGAAAGGGTTTTTATCCGTAGTATATCTTGATGATTTCCTCTGCGTAGCCTTATATGACAATTCTTGCATAAAGAAATTAAGAGCAATGACAGAATTACTAACTTCTCTTGGGTTCATTATCAATTGGGATAAAAGTAATTTAAAACCTAGCACATGATTGATTTGGGGTTCTATGTTGACACAGAAAAATTCTGTTTGGAGCTAAGCGATAAAAAACGAGAGCTTATCTTAAACCAAATAAATACCTTGATGACGAAATGATCTTGTAAAATAAGATTATTTGCTCAAATAATCGGTTCATTGATAGCTGCATGTCCAACAGTTGAATACGGTATTTTGCATTGTAAGCTATTAGAAAAAGCTAAACCAGAAGCTCTTGCGCATAACAAAGAAGATTTCGATAAAAGTATGAAGCTACCAAATTATATCTTAGATGATTAAGATGGTGGAAGGAAAATAAACCCAAAACGTCACGAAAGATTAGAATGGCTATTTAAAAAAAAAAAAAAAAAAAAAAAAAAAAAAAAAAAAATTTTTCTCAGACGCTTCGCTAACCGGATGGGGAGCATATTGTGATGGCAAGCAAGCTCATGGTTGGTGGAAATCAGAAGAAAAAGGGTTACATATTAATAACCTGGAACTTCGAGCTACCTTCCTAGCATTAAAATGTTTCGCAGCTGATCTCTTCCATTGCGAAATTTTGATCAGAGTTGATAATTCAACAGCAAAAGCATATATAAATAAAATGGGTGGATCACAATACCTACACTTACACTTACTTGCCAAAGAAATTTAGGAGTGGTGCGAAGAGCGCAAAATTTGGCTTTATGCCTCTTATACTGCATCAAAAGACAATAAAGAAGCAGATAAACAATCTCGCATAAAAAATATAGACATGGAATGGAGTTTGGCAGATTACTCATGTAAACAAATCATAAAACAATTAGAACAAATCATATTTCAATTGATTTATTTGCGTCACGAGTAAAATCTAAATGTAAAAAATATTGCGCCTTCAAGCGTGATCCAGATGCTATTGCTATAGATGTTTTTACAATTAACTGGGAAAGTCATTATTTTTATGCCTTTCAACTTTTTGCCTTAATAACACGAGTACTTCAAAAAATAATCAACGACAAGGCTTCAGGTGTTATTGTAATATTCAAACCTAATAAATATCTTTTAACTTCTCCGCTTAGCAATCATCACCATCATCCAATGGCCCAAACACTTATCCTGGCGGCCGCCAGGTTATCAGGGAAGCGTTCTTGAGAAAAAACCTACCAGAACCAGTAATAGATATTTTAACAGCGTCCCTAGCGGACTCAACATTAAAGCAATGCAATAGCGCATTAAAAAATTGATGGATATTTTCTATAGGAAACGGACGTGATTCTTTCAATATTGATCCAAACGCAGTTCTGGAATTTTTATCACAAAAATTTAAAAATGGTGCAACATATGGGACGCTGAACACTGCAAGATCTGCTTTTTCGATAATATCAACAAAAATATTGTTTATGATCCATACATTTAGCGTTTTTTCAAAGGAATTTTCAAACTTAGACCCATAAAGCCAAAATATGATTCAACCTGGGACACAGAACCAGTTCTAAGTAAAACAGCCAATTTGTACCCGTTAACCCAATTATCTTTACAGCAATTAACGGTAAAATTGATAATCCTGCTGGCTTTAGGAACAGGACATAGAATGCAAACCTTTGCCTTAATCTCAATAGACAATATCCCACAATACGAAGACAGCGTTCGAATAAAATTCCAGCTATCATAAAAACTTCTAGATCAGGAGCTTTGCAACCGATTTTACATATCCCGTTCTTCGCGGATAAACCAGAACTCTGCGTGGCGAGCACGCTACTCAGATCCCTTGTCACAAAATTTATAAGAGCCGATGAAAAAAGACTATTCATATCTATTCGTTACACAATGCTGGTTCATCTCAAACATTAAGTCGTTGCATAAAGGCTTATTTAACAGAGTGTGGAGTACATGAAAAATTGTATGCCAATAGTAATCGACATGCATCCACATCAAAAGCAGAAATCTAGATCTCATACGAAAAACAGCAGGATAATCCGAGAGATCGCAGGAGTTTGCCAGATTTTACGAAATACCAATAACAAGTCGATTTAATCACTTTGCGGAAGCAGTTCTTCTTAACTCTTCCAATGAAAACATATCGAAATAGTCACTTATTTAATAATTATAAAATCAGATTGACAATTAGAGTAAATTGAAAAAAAAAAAAAAAAAAAAAAAAAAAAAAAAAAAAAAAAAAAAAAATTGTTCTCAGGCTCTGAACATCTACTCATGTAATCATGAGGCGAAAATTGCAGTATAATTAAACGATCAAACGAACTTACCTGTACGTGAAGTTCGATCGTAATTATACGATATTTTCGCCGAAATGATTACAGTCCCACCCATACACTAAATCCCTAGGAAATTCTTAAAGAATATCCTTTCCCATAATTTTCTCGAACAATTTTTTAGGCTTTGAAAGTTATGAAGATAGTTACAGTAAAAGGCCGCTACCTCTAAGGAAGGCGCCAAGTTCAAAACTTGAACTCTAAAAAACGTGGTTATAAGTAGCAACAAGAGATGTCACTACTCATGTAATCATTTCGGCGAAAATATCGTATAATTACGATCGAACTTCACGTACAGGTAAGTTCGTTTGATCGTTTAATTATATTCTATTATTAAAATTTTAAATTGTTTATTTAAAAATAGATACCAATAATGATTTGTAAACAAGATTATTGTACAAAATAAATGCTGCATATTTTTGAATATTGATTATTAAGCGGGCGCAGCTAGAGGGGCGTGAAGAGTCGGGTACAGAAATTTTCATTTCAAAAATTTCTAATATTGACATTACTTTTGGAAAAAAATTCAAGTGATAAAATTTCTGTTAAGGATGAACGAGCACCCAGGAAATTTTAAATAAAAAGCTTGCTTTTTTTATATGAAGTTGGATTAAGTCTAAATCTATTCTGAAAATTTTCAGGTGGGGGGGGGATCCCTTAATATTGGTTTTATGTTAAAACGGTAGAAGGATGATGTTTTCAGAGATTTATCCAAAACTAGATAATGGAAATAAAAAAGAAACTATTTAAATTAAAGTTAAAATCTAAATAAATTATTGAAAACAAACAAACCCGTTGTGCCTGAATAATTAATGATGTATGAGCACGGTGGTGGGGAATTTATCGATATCTGCAGTAATTTTCAAAATATCGAATGTTAAAATTTTGTTTTGTTATTTAGCTTTCGATATTTCGAATTGTATTCTTATTTTTTGTCTACATTCATGAAGTTATAACAAAATTCATCAACAACGTTGAAAATAAGATAAAATAATTTCAACCCTAAATCTAAAATTGCCGTGGTGCTCGTACTACCTTAAGCATTAAATTTTTCCATATTTACATAATTATGTATATAAATATTTATGTGAATCATAACGGCTTTTCATGTAGAAAATATTTTATAAATAAATTTTTCAAACAAGAAAATATGCAATTTGATACGGCTTAGAAATGTAAAATGTCTGTAATTATTATTTAAGACTCGTGTGATTTGATGATGTGAAGTAGAAGTGCATGTAGACCTAGACGATAGATAGGTTTTATAAAGTATAAAATGAACGTCGTTGTTCTATTTAAATACCCACACGAAATAAATACAATACATAGTTTAAAATTGACTTCTTGTATTGATTTTTCATAACAAGGTTACATACATACATTAAAATTTTATCATGAATAATTAAATATGAGAGTAGAGTACTGTTTGTTTTGTTATGATGTACGGGTCAGATGCGTTATAAACTGTAATAAGTACTAATTTAAAATTTTTCGAAGATTACACAAATAAATCCGAATATAATGGTAGGTGTATTGTGAACAAGGGCTTGACAAGTAAAAATAATTCGACGTTTGTGAATGAAGGGTTTTCAATTTAGGATTTTTATTTTGAATTAAAAATAACATCTTAAGGATGATGTAAGAGCAATAGCAACAAACTTCAGTAAAAGTCACGAATTAAAAAAAAAATGTATATTAAATTTTGATTGTGAATTATGTTGTACCTTGACGAGCCTAAATAGCCGAGCGGTCTAAGGCCTTAGACTTAGACCGGTCGTCTATTTAGACTTAGGTTGCGTGCACACAGGCAGCGGCAGTGTGAACAATTAAAATAATAATAATCATGGGGGCGGTAGAATTGATCACATTGTCGTCGCTTGGATAAGAACGAAGCAACCGAATCCACCCACATCAAATTGTAATTGTAAACATGTATGAAGTTAAAATAAATAAAGATTAACAAATAATGATGTGGGTGGGCTTTGTTATAGGCGAATATGTCAGGGAAACGGAGGTTAAACCCCATTATTATTATTTATTATTGTACCTTGACGATCTAAGACGGAAACTTTTTCTTTGAAAATCATTACCGTAGATCTTTGCCTTCAAATATTTAAAAGAAAAAAGTAAACATGCGTTTCGCATCATCTAGGAGATTAAGTAGCAGCATCTGCTTTACGAGAGATTATTCTGACACAAATAGCAAATATTTTGTTACATGTCAATTTAAATCGAAAAAGAAACATCCTTTATATTTGAGACTAAAAAAGCAAGCTCTCCAACTTAGAACGAGTTATGTTCGTTATGTACCAGAATACTCAAAATAGATTCAGGAAAAATTTTTAAATTCTTTTTTGAGCTTTTTTAAAAAAATATTTTGGGAACGCTTTAAATAAAAATTAATTAAGATTGAATGCCTTGAGAAAGAACGTAAGATCGAAAAATTTTGAGATCGAATAAAAAACTCATACACTAATAATAAAATTATTTTTTATTATTTTAATTATGTATTATAATATAGATAGTATGTACTTCCAAAAACCTAATATAAATTCAATTAATAAAAATTAATATAAATAAACTAAAAGTTGCAAACTGGTGATATTAATTGCTCGAAAGTATAATTAGTTTTTCAAGATTGAACATTCATTTTAAAACAAGTTAAGTAAATGCGCTTAATCGTAAGGGTTTGACCACTTAAAAAAATTGTACTTTTCTCATGGGAAAATAATATACAAAATAACAAAATATAAATTAATTAATCTTTTTCTTATATTGAAATCATGATCTAAATTTTTATGAAAAAAACATGGCATTAAAACGTGACAAGGTAATATATTTGGGTTAATCCATCATAATTTTATAATAAAAATTTTTTAAACATTTTTATCAAATTCCCTTCTTCTGTTCCGCCCTACCCTCTCGCAGTTTTGGAGAACACTTATCATGATTTATTATTTGCAAAACACATGATAATAAGCACGATTTAAGTATTAATTAATATGACATTCACTTGAAATTCTTAAGTGTTTTATCTTTTTTAGGATTCAGTTTACAAATATTAAGATATATTCAGGTTTTTTGTTTTGGAGGGAGTCGATTTGTTCTTTCCATCGAATCTAAACGAAATTCAAAAAGTTAATATAAAATTTAATTTATATTTGATGATTAAAGGGTGAAACTTAAAACAAAATTCAAAAAATAATAACTGCTATTTATTTATAGGATGTGTTCTTATTGAAATTTTTATTGGAATATGCTGGAACATGCTGTGGAAATTCGATGGTACTCTTTTACTTGGTATTTTGAGATTAATTTAAGATTTTATCTGTTACTTCCATATGAATATTCCATATTAAAGAAAATTTTCTATTTTCAATATTTTGAAAATTACGCCAGATATCGAAAATTTTAATTCTTACTTTTCGTCTTATATTGTCAAGTTATAACATAATTCACTATCAAAATTGAAAATATAAATTTTTTAATTTGTATCCCCACTACCGTGCTTATACATCCTTAATAAATTTTAAACAACAAAAAGAGTTTTTATAATAGTTAATAATAATAATAATAATAATAATCGAATCTTTTCCAAATGTACAACTTTTCATCGATTTATGAATTGATAAAACAATCACCTCAATAACTTTTTCCTAAGACATTGTATATATATATATCGTGACTTGTATGATTTATAAATGGCGCCTTGTACCTCTAAGCCCTTAATATTTTAATCGGTAGTTTATTTAATCATGTAACAATAATATTATAAAGTTAAATAGAGTATTTTTTTTAAAAAGAACAAATATAAAGAGTATTTAAAAGCATTTCTATCAGACAAGTCTTGTACTCCCCTATTTATGAATTAATATTAATAACTATTTAAAATGACTCATACAAAATAAATTACTTACAATTGCATTGTATATACTAGTTTACGATAGTGAAGTTACAAATTTTTATAACACACGAGAATTATTATCATGCCATGCAATTATTATAAAAATTACAATAACATTTGTTATTAAAAATTGTACGAAGTTATTTAAAAAAAATTTTTTTTTGAGACAGCCATATGAACTTTTTATGAGCTTTTTTGAGTAAAGTTAAAACAATTTTATCTCGAAGTTTGTAGTTTTTTCGCTTCTTTCTATTTTTTTATACCATGTATATATGAAATATACATAGTATGTTAAGTTTAGTCCCAAGTTTGTAATGCTTAAAAATATTGATGCTACGAACAAAATTTTGGTATAGGTGTTAATAGAATCATCTAATTAGTCCATTTTCAGTTGTCCGTCCGTCCGTCTGTGAACACGATAACTCCAAAACGAAAAAATATATCAAGCTGAAATTTTTACAGCGCACTCAGGACGTAAAAAGTGAGGTCTTCGTAAATGATCAACATTAGTCAATTGGATCTTGGGTCCGTAGGACTCATCTTGTAAACCGTTAGAGATAGAACGAAAGTTTAAGGTAGTTCCTCCGCGACAGTCCAGTCAAAAAGTTTTGGACTAATACTATCATTCAGCGCATTAACTGTGCTATGACTATTATACATATACCATATATTATTTTCACAAGACTGTAGTTACTCACCATTATATCTCCTATACGTATACACACACACACTATGATATATACCTTTAACATTAGTTTTTATATCCTCTAAACAAAAAAACATCGCTAAAACGAGTAATTTATTTAAGTTTTTTATCGAAACTATATGGTAAATAATTTTTATTTTTTTTTATATATTTTCTAAATATAGTATTCTACATTATATTAGTTTTTCATAGAGATGGTGAACGTCATTCATTGATAAATAAATATAATATTTGTAAATTTGTGTATTTTTATACGCTTCTCCCATGTACACGTACAAATTGCGTCACTTTTAATTGCTAATATCTCATGTATGACATGGTAAATCATCTTCTAATTTTAACAGCATGTGTATTATGAATTAAATATTTTATATTCTGAGTTTTGAGAAATTCTTGAAATATCACTTTCGTGTAGGTACTACCTTAAATGTAAAAAAGGTTCCTTATAAAAAAATAAACGATTAACTTTTGTTTGAAACATTTTTTTGTAAACATCACTGTTTACTCACGAGAGCACACATTAGATGCAAATTTTATAGTATGTATTAATATGGGATAATCAGTTATGTATGTATGACATGTATAGGTATATGTGTTATGTGATAGTAATCAACACTGTCTATACATGGTAATTCAACAATTAACTTAGTCAATTGTTTGTTTTCACTTGTTTAATCCCCATTGAGAGTACAGTATTGCCTAATTATGAAATGATAATATATAATAACAATCTAAATATATACAGGCTGGATCATTTTAGTCAATCATGGAGAATAGCTCTTTTTGTAGTTAACCAATCAAAAAATAAATTAAATAAAAGCTACAAAGTTTGATGGGGATCATATTCTGAAATCAGATTAGATCAAGTTCCCCAGGTTGCTTTAATAGTTCATTTACATCCCAAATGAAGGGATAGAATTACACCTTAAAGAATTAATCCTCATCAAAAAACTAACATCAACCTGGAAAACTAGATAAAATCTGATGTCAGAACATGATGCTCCCCATCAAACTTTGCAACTTTTGTTTGTTATTTTTTGGTCCACCCTGTATCTAAAACCGATTGACTGGAAATTTACCACAGTTACTCATTTCGCCATGTCGATCGGATTTTTGAAAATTTAACTCCTAAGGTGGTAAAAAGGGAAAAAAAATCTGTCATTTTGGATCTTCTACTAAACCGATTTTAAAAATTATTTAACCTATAGAATGCTACATTATCAGCAAGTAACATAGACTATTTAATTTTCAAAAAATTATGGTTCCGTATCAAAATAATAAAACCCATGAAATTGTGAACAAAAAAAGGGGGGACGTAAGTCAAAACAAAGGAAGTGTGGGATATAATCTTTGCTTTTAAAATTGACATTTCTCAGCGTCTTAATATAGCAAAAATTATATGAACGATTTCATTTCAGTATTGGGAATATTTGGTACTTTGGTACTAAAAAACCAGATATGAATAATGATTCATTTTAAAAAAAAGGTAAATAACTTTTAATAAATTTTTGAATCATTTTTTATGGTTTCAATTATTTAAAATCACTCTGTATTTCAAATGACTTTTATGAAATTACATACAGAAAATAGAAATAAAAACTGGATGTAGTAAAAGTTTCAAGGTAATTAGTAGTTTTAAAATAGTAAGATGCAACTACATATTCCCGGTTTATATGTAATATATCATCCCTATCAGGGTCAACCAGTTTGCTTTAGCTTTACTAAAATTATATCAAGTACGTAGATAAGCTGAAGGGCAAGTTCGGCAGATTATTTAAACTCCTCAATTATTTCCAGTGGCTAAATACACGTCTTTTTAACTGACCCAAAACTCCTATATTCGACTGACTGTTTGATAGGGAATATTCTCCAGGTGGTCCCATAATTTTTTCATCAAAATCGGTTCAGTAATTTTAAAGCTATGGACTAATGCATTTAAGTGACTCTTTTTTATTACGTATGAGGGTTGAGCGAAAATTAGCGTCATCTTAAAAGCATAATTTCTCACAAAGAAATTATTAATTGGAGCTCCGATGCGAAAGTGTTCTACCATTTCCCGGCAAATTGTCTGCAATTGAATTTACTTATTACTCGATCATCAAGGCTCATTTTTGACGATTTGCGGAATCAAAAAGATTTGAAACGTATTCTGCCTTAAAATTAATGCCATGTAAACGTCCATGCCAATATTCAAAAGATGGTAAACTTTGTTCGTTTTCTTAAATGATGAGAAATAATTCATCTAAAAATAATTATAAATCCACCCCTTGTAATACTGCGTCATGATTTATATAAACTGCATTAGTATTAGTCTACTGCATTTCCACCCAAAAAAAAAGAGAAAAATAACGTAGTGACATTTTAATTCAATAACTTGTATAGAGAAACATTTTTGAACCAACGCCAAAAGAAATATCTCTCTTTAAATGAACAGAATCAGTTAATGAAAAGTTACCTTTGAAAAACAGGAAAAATAGAAAAAAAACAACTCATATATTTGAAAATAGCATTAATGTATACTCAACATCGACAAAGTTGAATCACAAATTCCTCTTTTAAAAGCGCATGTTCATTTCAATGAGATAGAAAGAGTTAATCATTTCTGAATAAAGTTGGTTTAAATTTTTTTGATATTGAGAGTATATTTCTGTAATTAGCTTTTGTCAACAGAATTTGTGTGGTCCTTTGTTCATACCTCCATGTAATTGCAAAATAAATTTACAAAGTGTTTTATTTCATTATTTCACTCAACTTAAATTGTTTAAGGTTTAAGGCAGTATTCATTCTAGTTTAGAAATTTGAAGAAATCGTTTTCTTTTGTACATATTTTTAAAAGTTAGACCCTTAAGAATATATCCTTAGACGAATTTTTCAAAATTCGAATTAATTTCGGAGATACAGCGGATTTTCTGGTAACGAAGCTTAGCAAAATAGCGAAAGTTATCAGAAATAACTTTGCATGACATTATATGGATATGAAGCTGGAAGCCTCGATTAACCGAAAGTGAGTAATATTAATCCGAATTACTCTGCCGGAATTGTCTCTCAAACTAATATACGCAATTTTCTTGAAACTACATTTTTCGGGGACGTTGACCTAATATCTCCAATTCTATTTGACCGATTCGTTTGAAATTTAGAGGAAAACTTCTTAATAAATCTCTCCCTTCGAGTGATTCGTTTTAAATTTAGTGGAAATCTTCTTTGTAAATATCTTTAATCTTTGTAAAAAAGGGGTCAAAACAAAATTTTTTTTTCCATTTTGGCGCAATTTGTGAATTTTTATTTTATTTTTCTTTTTTTTTTGGAATAAGTCCAGACGATAGCGAAATCTTTACTAATTAACAATTTTTCAAATTGTCCTTCTTTTTTCAGGTCACTACAAGAGCTGGAATCGTGTCAACCAGAATGCCGTGCTTTTTTTTGTAGCCCCCACTTTACCCGGTCTGTAATTCGAAGAATTTTAATTTTTTTGTTACAATTAATAAATATCATATGAAAAAATGGCTATATAAATGTTTTTCATTTTTTTATAGTCCTAGTTGGAAAAATGCCTACAATTTAGGCTTCTAGACCAGAATTACCCCTTAACAAAAAAGCCGGTGTTTGGCGAAATTCCAAGATGAAGATATATTTACCAAACAAATAATTTTTGGTTTGACTCGGTGACGTCATCGGATTTCCAAAAATTTCAGTTTTCTCTATCACAAGAAAATTTTTATCGATTTAAAAAAAACTTGTGTAAGGAATTATATTTCATTAACTGAGAGCATATTTCGCAAATTTTTACGTCATTCTGATTTCCAATATTCTGAAGGTATACAACGATATTGAAGCAATACAATCAAAAGTAAAAAATAAGACCTTTAAAGCAGGCATGGGCAAATGTGGCTTAGAGAAGTCTCTCATACTTCTGTATCTAAAATACGAGTAAGACAGTGACAACCTAACCAGTGACAACCAAAAATACGAGTAAGACAGAGAGACAACATTTTTTTACTACCTATCTCATTACTATAAAAGAAACTGAGATAGGTAGAAGAGTCGTATACCCGTCTGGCTTCCACCTCTATGAGCAATGCGAACTTGGATAAAGAGACACGAAAAAGTTATAACAATGGTGACTTCGACTTAAAATAACTAGCCCATGCCTGCTTTAAAGTTTTATCAGAAGTATTGCAAAAAATTTTGAAACTTGGCAATAAAATATAATAATCGAACGCCATAATAAAAGTTTTTCAATGAAGAAGACAGTATAAAGTGATTACATAATAAATAACATGAAAGGTAAGTAAAAGTTTGAATATAGATTAAAAATAGGATATTTGAAAATATCTTGAATACATGATCATACAACACACGAAATGTTCTATTTTCATGGAGTTAGTTCAAGGTTTTGTTATTGTTATATGTAATATAATATCAAAAATTATTATACAACTTTTCATATAACTCACACTTACAAAACATGTATTTTAAGTTTTCGATCCTACAAAAATTCTTATCAAATACGAAATATTTTCTTTACCAATTGGGTGATTCCATGAGAAAGTATACCATGAATGGAAAAAATATTACTGTTTTTAGCATTCATTATCTTAAGTATTTAAATAATATTTTTTCTTCGCAAATGTTATCATTAAAATTTCATTATTTATGCTTACAAGAACGTTGGACCGTTTTTGAAATACAGGGGGCAGAAGAACGAGCGCTCAGTTAATACGTACCTTAACGTGGGGTCAATATTTATAAATATAAAGTGTTAAATAATTATTTAAGTGGTATTATAGTATTTTTTATAGTATTTATAATGGAGCAAAATAAAGCGCTTTTTGAGTCAAATGTCGTGTCATTCACATACGGGATCACCCATTTCATTTAATTTTTTAATTTTCCTTTTATTTTTTAAAGGGAAAAACGTTTATATTATATATATTCGTATCAAAAGAGTAGAATTTCAGTTATCCGAATATTCAGTAGTTCGACAGGTCCATTAATCCGATACCTTTCCTCATTTGGGATGAAACAATCTTGAAAACGGTTTCAGGAGGGCCTCCGAGCGGGGACTGGTGTCTACCCCTGTGGGAATTTCCGATACATAATTTTTTTGATTGTATTGACATGTTTTGGTAATCGGAAAAAATAGACCAAGAAGAATAGACGAGTTGGTTGGGTTCTGAAGTTTTTAACCCTTGCGTTCAAAAATGGGACATAATAACATAATTTTTCCCTTGTGTTTAAAAATGGGACATAATAACAGAATTTTTTTTCGGTTCTTATGTTTTTTAAATCCTAAGGTTTTAGATGTTTGCCACTTTCAAATTACAGCGTATCCCAGAAAAACACAAAAATTTATTTTCTGGAATATGCTGTAATTTAAAATGGGCAAGCAATTGAATTCTTGATCTGATAGGTAATAATAAAAAAAAAAGAAGTATAAATCATAATTTCCCACGCGAGGGGGGGAGGGGTATATATATATTTTGAATATTATAAACTTTATTTTGGACCTTATTATTCGAATATCAGTTATAGCTACCAATCGGTATTAGAATTAATCAGCAATAATACCGAAATGTGTACACATACTTTCACTATAATAAAAATATACATATCGCTTATAACGACGGTAATAACGATGAAATTTGTTGGTTGTCAAAAATAAACGATTTATCATTAATAATCCATGATAAATTGCGAATCAATATTACAAAAGAATATATTTGAAAATTATTCTTAAAATGTTCCATTTAAATCAAATTATACCCAAAATACACATTTTCTTATCTATATAAATGCAATTATCAATCAAACCCCACCGCATCATATTTGGCGCATTACCAAAAACAAGAAAAAATACAATGAACTCTCTATCATAAACAAATCTTAAAAGTAGCACGAGCTTTTTACACAAAGCACAAAAACAAAATTGCAACAAAGCAATGAAAAATGAAAATGAGATGAAATATTTTTTACCTTCGAAAATATATAAGCAAATAAAACCGATTTTTACAGAAAATATTCACACACTTATCATCTTAATGAGAAAAAAGCTTTTAAAAAGTTCCTAAAGCACAATTTTGATATGTTTTGCAAAATATCACAATTAATTTCAATTTTAAAAACAGTTCCGACCCGGCATAATTCGTCACGTTATAACAGGATGCTTTTAAAGGGAGGTTTTGTTAATACTGAAAGCATGTTTTTAAAAGGATCGCTAAAAACGAAACACAATAACTTAACAATACGTTGCCTGAGAGCAGCACAAGCAATGTGAATACTTTCTTTCGTTGTGCTTTATGGATGTATCACAGTGTTTTCCTGCTCACGATTAGCACAAACAAAGAGGTAACGAGCTTATTAAATGCATGTAGCATGTAGTATTGTACCATCTCTGTTTTGCACAATTGTATATACTGTGTATACGATTGTACAGAAATGTATTTTGGTGGGGCTTGGAAATTTAATCAATTCTTAGTGAGACTGCGGGGTGTATTATGAATAAAATGTTCTTTATGTTAAAGGTTCAAATACACAACACCTTCACTAAGCTCCAAGATATTCTCAATGAGAAAATAATCATAGTAAAAAACAGGATTTCGAATTTTCTGATTTTTATTATAGGGTGTTTCTGATTTTTATTATATTTTAAGTCGATATGAAAACATTGAATAACTTGTATGTAAACAATGAATAACTATAAATATTGAAAAAAACAACCGATTTCTGTGTTATGAGCTATTTTTACTCAATTTGATCCTTTACAATTTATTTGGACTAGTCTTTGAATACAATATCAATCTAGTGGCCACCTTTATTGGCCAAAACAAAATATGCCCTTGGTCCGAACAGTTTTATGTGGATCTCGTGTGGATTCTACGTTAACAAAAAACGGCAATTTTGCTAATTACCAAAGCCAGAGGGTGTGAAATGGCGAACATCACACGTTCATCAGAATTTGCTTCTAAAAATGAGATTCAGTGTTAACCATTCGAGCAACTGTTTTAGATGACGATACGACACTTTTGAGTTCTGGGCACGCTCATCCTGTCCGCTAACATCAATTCATTGGAACGCTTTGGTCGTTGATAAACGAAAATTTGACAACAAACGAGCAATAGGTTGTCAACGTCAAAATATGCACGTTGAGTACACAATTGAAAGAATATTTTCGATGTACAGCGGTATTATTTCGGCGCGTTATTTCGATGTGAAGCGATTCATGGTTAAAATTGTATGGAATTGACGTTTCAAAAACATATCTAATCAACTCAATCGATTGACAAATGTCAAAGTTGGATGTGTAGATGAACCTTTAGATAAATTTACAGAGAGAGTAAAAGGAAAATGGAGAGGTAAAAAAGGAGCAATTTATGCAGCTCACACACGATGTGTACTCGACTCGCATCATCACTGAACAAATGTTACCGCTATGAAATACACAATTACTAAACTAAATGTGCTGATCAACTAAAAAAAAATTTGTAACAATATAAATCGAGTCGAGGCGAGTCGAGTCATTCATACAAGCGGATAAACAGTAACAATACTACACATAAATACATTAGTTCTAAACAAATGCTTGTCACGTACCAATAATGGGGAAGGGAACAGTTTAGAATAGTTTACTTTGGTTGGCAGATCAAAAATTAATGAATGGATCATGGATGTATTGTACATGGACTGCTTACTCACTAAAAAATTCGATATGATGGAATTATCGAATTATATGGAGTTCATAAATTCGTAGGCTTTGCAACTGTTATCAACTTTTGATGGGAATTATACAAACATAGCTGGCAGTATACATGTACTCTTTCCAGCAGAAAACGAATGTAAACGCGCACGCTTTTATTCAGGGTTTCCTAATTTTTTAGAAAGAAAACATATATTAACTATCTTATCCGGGACTAGTCTCTGGAATTGTAGGGAGCTTTTTTTCTACAAGAAAATATTTAAAAAAAGTTAACATAAATGTGATTCCGAAAATAGCTCCCTGCAAGGCTACAGCCCTAAAAAATTTTACCCAATATTTCGGATACTTCGTATCCGAAAAAAGGTTTCGAACAAAAACTGTTGGTATTTTTAAAAGAAATATTTTTGTTTTCTAAAGATTTCCTCTATTTCTAGTACATGATTTTCGGAAGCAAATTTTGATGACCGGCGAGGTCCATTTTACACTCTATGGCGGCGTTAATAAGCAAAATTAACACATTCGGGAAACGGAGAATCCATACGAGATTCATGAAACGCATTGCATACCTAAAAATTGACTGGTTGTGCCAAAACGCAGCAAAAAGGACACAGTTTGATTTGTCTTATATGGGCGGCCACTTGATTGATGTTGTATTCAAAACTTGTCCAAATAATTTTCTGAGGACCAAATTGAATAAAAATATCTCATATACAGTAATCGGCTGCTTTTTTCAAAGTTATTCAATGCTTACATACCGACTGTTTCGAACAAAAACTGTTGGTATTTTTATGAGAAATATTTTTGTTTTCTAAAAATTTCCTCTATTTCTAGTAGTTTTCGAACAATTTCCTCCTGTTTAACAAGACTGTTAGAGATATCGTATAACTTTTCGAGGCAGTATTCGATTTCTGGCCCTTGTTCATATGAACAATATTTTGGTGTCAAGAAAAAGCTTCTACAGTTACACTTGTTTTAAATCACTTTGTATAACCAGATAAAGTACACAATACTATAAAATGAATGATGAATCTATTGTTATGTCTATAGAATGAATCGCGTGGGAGTGTATTGTTAAGCATGTTAAATGTCATGCGAGAGACATCTATGTGTATTTCATTGAAACTAAATATTTGTAACACTGGAAGCTAAATAGAAATACATCATCTCGAATTTATATGTAGTAAATAATTTACTCACTAAGAGTCGTTTTAGTTCGAATACAAACGATGTGGTTTGTACCATTGAAAACAAGGATTACAGGGGAACTTGTATTCCTTAGGGATAATAAAACCATAGAGTAAATATTTAATTTTTTAATTCCATTTAATCTGGGTTAATCTAGTTACCTGTGTTTGTGAAAGGTTTTTATGGGCTCTTTTTATTTATTTTTTGATGGTTATTTAATTAAGTAACCAACACGATCATGTGACCTTAACCTCATGTAAAAAACCACATTAGTCTTTCAAATTGAGGTAATTAAGCCGAAAAAACAGTCTATCCAATGACCTTATACCAGCAACGAATTTAAGTTTTCAGGTTAAATTAAACCTCAATCTGATTCATAACAGACAAACATTAGATGAACGCTTTAAATTACAAAGTTGTTCTTTATAAATACGCTAATATTTTGTCTTTGAATCATTTCTTTGTAAACCTATCTTGTATCTTCTAGCTAGCGCGTTTGTTCATTCAATTTGAACAAAAATTATCTTTATAGAGAAACAAACCACTTTTATTGGATTTATTGCAAACATTTTTCGATGAGTGTCTAGATTTCGTAGAAACAATTATATGAAATAACAATTTTGATACGAAAAAACAATTTTGGGTGAAAATTTTCAGTTCGCTTTTGCCTAAGCTGTACGGTTTGCGGAAAAATATTTCGAACACAAAATGTTAATATTTTTAATCAATAACAACTTTCTAATTTAAAGTGTTCATCTATCGATTACCAGTTATGGAGTAGAATGACCTTTTCATTTAACTTGAAACCTAAGTCAAGTTTAACGTCTGTGTAAGATGTTCAACTACGCAATCAACATTTTTCGCTTTTACATTCTATAGCACACTAGTTAAAAAAGTTTAATTTTAATTTTACAGTGCGCTATGGAATGTAAAAACTGGATAAATTGATAATTTAATACCGTTATGTACTCAAATATTTCAATAAACTTGTAATAATTAATTATGAGTGTGAACCAAAATAATTTGCCATAAAAATTGGTATATGGACATAAAAAGACATCCTAAGTAACTTTTCAAATGATTTTTTTCGATATTTCTAACCATTCTTGGCGCTAGGCAAAATATTAAGAATCAACCTTATTTATTAATTTGTAGTGAGCTGAGTTTGAAGTTCAGATTTCAGTTAAGTATCTTAATATTATAATATAAATATAAAAAATATGAGGATGTCTTCATCTTAAATGCGACACATTGTAAGAACACAATTCGAAATATTTTCGACTCATTTAAAAAAAAAATTGCTTAAATAACTGCCTTCTATTTGTTACTATTATTAAATGAATATCAATTCGACATCTGACATTTTATTTCTTAAAATAACGAATTAAATACGGAAGCCTGAAAGTCTCACTGTCAATTATGAGAAATTGGCGCACTCTAGCATATTTTTTAAATGTGTACTACCCACAAGTATAAAACCAACTTTTAATAAATGGACTTGTGACTTGTGGCATTATGGAAACGAACCTTTTTGAAGATGTCAGTCGGTGATGACTATCCTTTAATTAGACAGTACCGAAATTGTCTGTAATTACTAATAATTGTATGTTCAGATTTAATAATAATATAATAATGTTTATAATTTTTCTTATGTAGTTGGTTAAAAATTTTCTTAATTTAAAAATATAATGCCTTAATCGTTGATGTTTTTCTTTTGCATCTACACATTCCTAATTTCTAACCTTTAAAAGTATTATTAAGTGTTAATTATGACGTTTAATTAGAAATCTGCACATGACAAAATACCGACATCTTCAAAGAGGTTTGTTTCCATAATGCCACAAGTCACAAGTGCACTGCTTAAAAGTTGGTTTTATAATTGTGGGTAGTACAAATTTAAAAAACATGCTAGTGTAACGCCACTTTCTCATAAATTGGCAGTGAGACTTTCAGGCTTCCGTAATTAAATGGCATCTTGGTTAAATTTTTACATAAATTCTCAACCTTGTGAAAATTATTTTTTTCATCATTATGTATGATTCAAAGAAAACAGAATAAAACTTTATTTTCCAAGTAATTTCTCAATCAATAATGTATTTTCCGTCAAAAATAATGGTAGAATGCTAATTAAATTTTATTATATTTTATTTGTAAATATTATTTTTATTATTTGTCTAATTTAACTTACGTAAACGAAACATTAATATAAAGCGAAGATGACAGTGAAAAATCATTTCCAAGGTCATTTACAAAAAGAAAAAATAAAAACTAACAAATAATTATTACTTTTAAACATATTAAATTTAATGTTTTCAACAAAAATAAGTAAGAAAAGAAAAATAAATATTTAATGTACAAAATATTAAACTACCATTATAATCAATAGATGTAGTCACGAATAAAAAATAACAAGCTGTGCAAGTATGAATGAGACCCCTATGATCCACATTATCAACTTTCCAGTAAATATTAATTATTTTGTTTATAATAAAGATATGTAGCTTGGTGGATAAACATGCAAAGTCCTGGGATCAACACTGGACACTTGTAAAATTTTTTTTAAAAATATATAATTTCATAATATTCAATATTCGTAAACTGAATTTCATAGTGTGCTACGGGGTATGTAAAAACTGGACAAATTGATAATTTAATACTGTTATTATGTACTCAAATATTTCAATAAACTTGTAATAATTACGAGTGTGGACCAAAATAATGACAAAATTAAAAATGTTAATTTTGTCATGAAAATCGGTAGATGGGTTTAAAAATATGTTCTAAGCAACTTTATCTAATAGTTTTTTTCGATATCTCTAACGAAGGCTTGGGCGAGTTATTTTAAAGTCACCATTGTTATAACTCTATTGAGTGCCATGAACTTGATTGTGTGTCTCTTTATGCAAGTCCGCATTGCTCATAGAGGAGGAAGCGAGACGGGTATACGACTCTTCTACCTATCTCAGTTTCTCTAAAAATAATGAGATAGGTAGGAAAAAATGTTGTCTCTCTCTGTCTTACTCGTATTATTGGTTGACGCTGGTTAGGTTGTCGCTGTCTTGCTCGTTATTTAGTTACGGAAGTGTTAGGGACTTCTCTGAGTCACATTTGCCCATGTCTGCTCTAACCATCTCTGACGTTAGGCAAAACATTAACAATCGGCCCACTTTATCAATTTGTAGTAGGCTGAGTTTAAGGTTCTGATTTTGGTTAAGTATTTTAAAAAATGGGTCTTATCACCCTGTATGACTGTGCAAAATTTCAAATCGATATTCCTATAAATAACGAAAACATGAGGGTGTCTCATCTTAAATTATTCGATACACTGTATATTAAGTTAAGAAAATATAAAACAAAATGTTTACCTTTATCAAGGAGTAAACTCCTGAGAACCCGAAAATACACCAATCCATGTTTGTTCCTAGCAATATGATATAAAAAATCTGGATATTCACCCAACGCTTCAATCACTTCATACTCATCCACTAAATCACAACTCACACTTGCATAAGTTTTTTTATTTATGGATGATGATGAGGTATTCGAATTCGAGTCCTGCGACGAAGACGTACCACCACAAAGCTCGTCTTCGTCTTGCTCATCAATTGTACTTGGTGATCTTTTAAGTTCATAATTACGTATTGGCGTTGATGTCACTAATGCTGTGTAACCAGGATATTGTAATTCAATTGAATGATCATCAATGACTTCACTGGTGTCATAATTTTGTTTTAATAAATCTTTTGTATATTTCGATGTTGTGTTAAACGTATTCATGACACCATTTATCACATCTTGTTAACTTTCAGTCATAGTTTTAATTTTTGTTTGGCACAATTTTTAATAAATATTTTTTATTTATAAAATCACTTTTTTGTTTTTAAATATAAAGACGGTTTAATTTAATTGAATTTGTTTGTACTAGCTAAATTTGAATTTTTTTTAGTGAAATATTCTGTAAATTGGAAGTACGAAAAAAAAATAAGCATCGTTTTGAGATAACTTTGTAGTCATATTGTATTTTGTTTGTATTAATGTTGTAAAATGGTCTAACGAAAAACGTCAGGAAATAGAACTATGATAGACTGGTTTACTTCTGAGTTGTAATTTATCAACAGATATAAATAAACAGTCCGGCAAAAAAGTTTCCTTCGATAATTACTATAATTATGTACGAAAAAAATATTGTTTATGTTATAAAATAGTCGACCCTTTAAGGATTCCGAATTGCGGACTAAATTAGTGCAGTACATTTTAAGACCATGGGTCTATTTTTCATTATTAGCCGACAAGGTAAGCTTTACAATCAGGAGTAAATCAGGGAATTTGATAAAGGAACAAGGACGAGCTCACGGATCAACAGACCCGGCTAGAGACATGATACTTACGGTGTTTCGATACCAAAACGAAAGTGGTACCAAACTGAAATTTTGTGTCTCAATGAGTATTTAATACGCCTTCTGTATAAATTTCAAGTGGATTCTCTATACGGTTTACGGAAAATTAATGATTTTAAAAAGCGTTTTTTACATGGTGGTATATGAAGAAGTCCGAATAAATGTTGGTTTTTTAGTCAATAAGTGCTTTTAAAAATATTTTACCATTTACATAAAAAACTTTTATCAATATTCCCCAAGTTTTAAGTTTTAAAACATATCAAAATTAAGAACTGTGCATAAAAATGAAAAACTTTATTTGATAGGAACAGTGACTTTGATACTTAATTTCTCCAAAATCGTACAAAGAATCGATATGAATTTTTTTACAAAAAACGTCTAAAAGGATTAATTTATAAATAAAATTTCAAAGTTTTTAGATAATTTTGATTTTTTTCGTATCGAAATATCTTAAGTGATTTATTCTAATTTTATGTTCATTTTATTTCATAAATTACAACATGAATAGATCATAACTATATTTTTTTTATCAATTTAAATAGAACCAATTACCATAAACTAAGTATTTGTATGGTATCTATTATTTCTTGTTGTTACAATAAAATTCACTCAACAAACTGTTCAATATTGCGTAAATTTCTAACTAATAATTATAATTATATAAAATAAAAATATATTTTAATAAATTCATTTATTAAATATTCAGATTTATTATTTTGTGTCAGTGGTATCATAATTCATATAAATATATCACCACCAATATTCTACAATAAAATCAGTCAGTCAGTGCTTGTACCTGCTTATTTAATAGAGTACAAGACCTATAAATATTAATTAAATCTAATTACTATTAATTAATTAAATATATTTGTATTTTTTTTATAAATTTTAACACCACTCATCATTAATTGTTCTTTTTTATATTTATAATATGTAGGTACTTAGTTTAAAGAAGGTGAATGAATAATACTAATAATTAAAAGTATCACACAAAACAACCTTGTTTGTTTCTTTTGATTTCAAAATAAGAATAAGAGGGATTCGGTAACACTTTTAAATCAAATGACACCACTTTGTATTTGTATTGAAAACATGCGCACATGAGTCAAACGAAAAGTAAATTATTCGTTGTGTACGCAGTCATGGTAGGGACAATAAAATCGATGCTAGCGCATCCAGTGGATAATTTTGGCGTTAAAGGATGGCTGTTATGACTAATTTGCAATTCTTTTCATGTAGTTAAATTTAAATTCTTGAAAATAATAACTAATTCAACTTGTTGCATTTGCAAATTTGTGAAAATAAGAGACCAAATTGCATAGATATTATTTTTTAAATGTAAATTAAATTACTTATTTAAATTTGTTAGACGATAATATTAGATTTTAAATGTAAGCCATAAATTCAATCCATACAATTATATTAATAGTGTTGTATCGTTACCATGGAAACACCTCATCTAAAATTACCGCAACGGTACGAATTCACGATATTTGTTTGCTAGTTGGGAGTTAAAACCAAAAAAACAGCAACAGACACCAAAAACCAACATCTAAGTTACCTAGGAAACTAAAACTTTTTCAATCGGGTTGCAATCAGGTGGCCACGTTTTTTGAGACAATGCAAAAATCTTTTTATTATTATCCTGATCAAACCAAACGTAATGTACGCACATATTGGGTTGGCTACTAACTCATAAGTATGCCTTTTTAAAATAATAATACAATTATTTTTTACAGTAAAAATTAAAAGTTGCTATAAAATTAAATAATTTAAAGAATCAAACAAGTATTTGACTTCTAAAATTAATGCCTTAAATTTTCAGAAAAATATCTTCTAAATAAAAAAGGTACCAAGGTACGAAATGAAAATAGTTCCTACCGGGTGTCCCACGACACTCCTTGATCTTTTTAAATGGTAAGATACAGTCGAAGGCTCTCAATATATTCGGAATCAGTTTCTTAACAAAATACAAAAATACCGTAAGAGATGACAAAACGTGAAATTAAATTTAAAATTGACCAAGAAATACTGATGACATAAGCATTTTAAACTACTAATTAGAAAAATATTAGACAGAGAGATCGAATATATAGTATTCGACGTCATATACAATGTTTGCCACAAGAACTTGATGCTAAATTCTGTTTTGCGAGAAAGAGATACAAGCAAATATTTGAAATCTTTAAACTCGGTACGGTATCTTTACATTAAAATTAAAATGGTTAAATAAGAATTGTTGCCTTGAATATTTGAATAAGTCAACCTCGTATGTAAATTTTACAATTTACCGGTATTTAAAAAAAAAAAAATAAAATATTTATAAAAATTTGATATTAAAGAATTGAAAAAATATTCGCGGTTCGCATTTCGAAACGCTCAAAGATGGTGTAGATTAATTTTTTGCATGTTACGATTCATTATTTGTCAAATGTTCTTTTATACACGTAACAAGGTTGCTTATATAAAAATACAACAACAATAGTTTTACATTTCGCTCGCAATCGGAAATCGTAGCCAAAGTTATTGTATTTTTGGTATTTGAATATTAAAAATTTACCCGTTCCATAAAGTTATGTAGGTCTTAGCCTATTTCTAAAGTGGAGTTTGTCAACAGCAGTTTTTTAGAATATGTAACTACAAATCGTAGGCAAAATTATTGTATTTTTGATATTTGATGGTCAGAAATTTGTCATCTCATTCTTAATTTTTAACATAACACCCTTTTCCATAACGCTGAAGCTATTTTACTAAAACACATAATTCTATGCAATCAATATTTAAATGAAATTGCTTTTTGTGGCTTAAGAAATTTTAAAAAAGACATTAATTTTATGTAACAGAAATAATCAACAAATTTTTATAGAACGTTCTTCAATTTATTTTTGTGGTTTTTTTTCACAACACCTTAACAAATTCAAAATACCGACGAGACCCTAATATCAAAGTAAAACGGTAAATCGAAACTTTTAAAAATTGAGACATTATAAAAAATTAGCCTGGTTCCAATACTTTTTTTAAAAATAATTTCTCCAAAAAAAAGTGTGTTAATTATTAAATCGTAATTATAATTTCGTCAATTAACTGTCTCATCTTTAAAATAAATTTTTTGTAAAAAAAAAACACGCTATATTAATTTGTCATTATTTTGTGAAAAGTTCCATTGCACTAAATATGGGTTGTTAATGAGTATTCGTCAGAGCTGATACGGAGAGTACCTACCATGCAAATTTAAATCAAAAGTCTATAACAATCAGGGCCAGGCCAATTTTTCATCAGTGGAAAATATTCATAGCCAGGAAATTTTTTTTCAGTTCATGTTCCAAGAGTACGTAATTGAATAAAAAAATTCGAAATCATAAGAAAACATAAGAAAACAGCGAATTCTCGATAGGGTTGCTAAGTCTCTAGATTTGATCGGGAAGTCCCAGATATCGTGTAGTTTCTCCCGATTCTCGATATTAAAATAAATCTCCCAATAAATAAATATTTTGAATATTGGAACTATGTTCCTTAACGCTATCGTGATTTGTTTGCGGATTGGGAGGGAAAACCAAAAAAAAAATTGTAAATACGACCGCAAAAACCGAACACTTTCACCTAGTAAACTCGATTCAGCGTGCCATGAATTTTGAGAATATACAAAAATATTTTTATAATTAACCAATTCGTACTTTTTGTCAAAATTTTATGTTTTTTCATTTAAAAATGAGTTGTAAAAGTGAATTATTAGAAATTAAAGATAATAGCGATAATTTAAAGTACAAGGAAATTTTATGTCATGTCATTATTAATATCCTGATCAAACCCAATGTAAATTACGCACATATTGGGTTGACTAATAACTCCAAAGTAGACTTAAAGAATAAAACAAACAGATATTTGCTTTCTAAAATTAACACTTTAAATTTTTAGAAAAATATCTTGTAAATAAAATTGAAGCTCGCCAGAATTAAAAAAATTGCTCTGTCCTCCTATTAAATTATATATTTTATATCCGTGTTTAATCAAGTGTCATTTAATATAGCCATATAAATTTTGTATTCTTAAAAATGCAGTTATATTATACATGGAATTTTAATTGGAATTACCATGAAGTTAAGTTAGATATCTGATCAGATTCAAATGCGGATCAGATTGGGTCAGATCGGTTGTAAACTTAGTATAATGCATATACGGCTTACCTTATGTTTGTATCAATGATCGATTTAAAATCAAGTATGGAATATGAAACAGTTGTGTTTGATTGAATAACATAACTTTACTTTGACTGACTGATATTACTTTATTTTACCTGTAAACCATACAAGGTAATTTGATTCAAGGTTAATTTTAACTTTACAAACTAAAGTTAATTCATTTGTAAATAAAAAAACAATAAATATCAAGAAAATAACATATTTCTTAGAAAATTTTATTTTATTAAGAATTGTATGGATTAGGTGTATACATATATTATAGGTAAACAGAAGCGAATCATTTTGGTTTAGGGCTATTTCTGAGACGCTTTTATCCTTGAGTATAGAATACAAACTTCCTACACCATTTTTGCTTGAATGGTACAAGAATCCAGCCCCTCTTGGGCAAACATGATCATATCAAAACCCTGCAAAAATCTTATAAAAGACTTTTTATGGCATTAGGCTTCAGAGCGTTTGAAATTGGGGATACTTACGGGCCATAATAAACTCAATAAGAATATGCACAAAATTAACCTCATATAATGGGAGCGGATCGTAAAATCACTTGACTCATTGGTAACAAGCTAAAACTTTGTAATAAAGAGGCAATCAAACCCGTAAAAACGGTAATCCGGAAAAATATACCGAAAATTTTATAGATCCGGAGTATTGTTGTAATTAAGAATTGGTTGAGTTGAGTTTGTTGACCATATAGAGGCCTTGGTTGGGTTCTGAAGTTTTTAGCCCTTGCGTTCAAAAATGGGATAATATAACAGAAATTTTTTTCGGATTCCTTTTTTCCGAAATTCGTAAAAACAATGGGCTATAACAACTTTATGAGACCGGTTGCAAAAATGAAGGAAGGAGTAATTTGCAATGCAGAATTGGAACATCAAAATTTGACCCATAAGGTAACCGGATAATTTTCACGGGAAATTATAGCTATCAATCTACCTTTTCAAGAAATAATAAGTTCCCAGGTCAATTTGTCGATCAAATATGGGAACCTTTGTTTTTAAAAGCTTTTATTTAACTTGTAATGTATGTAAAGATGTTACGGTGGATCCTTTGAGCTCAATTTTGAAGTAGATATCTTCAACCGATTGAGCTGAAATTTTGGATACACATTTAGTTTGCTTCCACCATATTTTATATGTCTTAAATTAAAAATTTTAATAAAAATACTTTTTAAGAGGAAAGCTTTTATTGTACTAAAAAGTAGAAAATAACTTTATCTATAAATCACTCATACCCGACTCGCTTTGTAAAAGCTTGAGGCGCTTAATATCAAGGATGAATCGAAAAGTAATTAGGCATGTGGAGTAGATGAGGAGTTCCGATTCATTTTTAATATTTTAAATAAGCCGCCTAAAGTTTTTACAAATAGTCGGGTATGAGTGACTTAAAGATAAAGTTATTTTCTACTTTTTAGTACAATAAAAGCTTTTCCCTTAAAAAGCATTTTTTATTAAAAAAATTTTTTTAATGCTTTTTAGGGTACCAACTTAACTTCTAAGATAGCCAGATAATTTTTATGTGAAACTATAGCTTTCAATCTACATTTTCAAGAAATAACAGGGTTGGACTGATACACAATTTTTTTGTAGACAAAAAATAGGTATTGTATTGGCTATAATTTCGTGTTAGTAGATTTAAGCATGATTAAAATTACTAGACGTGTAGCACATAACTTTCTACTTAAAATTAATTCACTTGTGTTACATAAATTATTAATAAATAATTTTTTTTTGTTAGACAAACAAAAAAACAAATTCATAATTTCATGTTTGAGTAATGAATATTAATTGTACATTATAAATATTAGGTACTTATACTCTTTTATGTGGTTTTTATTTGATCATTTATATTTATAAAATACGGACCTGCAGCTAAAAACACTTTGAATTGTCTTATAAACTTATGTCTGGCATAGATACAGTTTATGTTTCTATGACAGACATTAGTTTTTTATGACATAGTTTAAAATGATGTTAGCTATCGGTCCAAAATCATTTATGTAGAAACATGATGATAATGGATTTTCCTTTGAAAATTTCCTCTATATAAAAAAATATGATCGTGAATAATGATTTTATTTAATCTCTTACTGATGTGTGTAAAATAAATGTCAAATTTTCAATTTCCAATGAGTTTTCTCTTACGTTTTAATTTTAATCAAAATACCAATAAATTTAAAATCAACATAAACTGGCGTAATGCTAACTTTATTTTCTTTATGAAATTTTTTTTTCTTTATTAAAATCCGATAGATTTATTCAACTAATAAATTTTTGTAAATTAACCGATAAGATTGTTAACATTTCAAAAATTTTTTGCACTGGTTTTTGGATTTTATAGAACATTTGACTTTTAGACAAATATTTTTTAAGAAATTGTCTAAAATCGATCGGAGACTACTATCATGGAATTTTGGATAATATCTCAGAAGCTATGCATAAAAAATCATTTAATAAATTCGACTTTCGTATTTTGTTAAATTTTCTCGATTCTTTTGAAATTTTTTTGATGAAAAAATAGAAAAAGTAGCAAACATCTTTTTGATTCGTAATTTGATGAACTCGTTTACTCGTGTATTTTCTAAGCATATCGCCCAAAATCCTAAATGAAAATCAACATTATGGAGAAACTTTAGGCGTTTTCTTAAGAATTACCGCATCTGCGTGTTAAATTAACTAAAATATATTTGGGCTTTTGTGTCTTTAATATTCCTAAAACCGAGATTCATTATGATTTGCGACAAAATTTATAGTCTCAAGCAATTAAAACCCATTATAACATAAAAATCTTTTACTAGTGAATAGTTTCCAGGTTTCAAAATAAGTCTCCTCTAATTATCCTGATTTAGTTTTGAAACTATACAATAATTTTATAATAAAAACAAAAAATAAATGTAATTCAAGTAGTATTTTGAGTTTAATTAATGATTAAATAACAAAGTAAATTAAATTAAATTACTTAAGGAAATAAAATCATTCACTTATCTTAATAATTAAATAATATACTAATTATTAAAAAGAAAAATATAGAACATACGAGCAGGTATTAAAAATACATACGTTATTACATTACACTTCAACAAAAATAAAAAACTGAGTTGTTCAATAAGATTTCACCACTTAAATGTGAAAAATTTTGTCCAAAACGATGTTGCTACTTAAATGAGAAAGACACATAGTCCAAAAGCATATTTCCATTAAAGTGGGGGAACCTTGTATTTTAACAAATTTTTGACAAATAAATCTTTGCGTTTTTTAGAGATTCATAACCTTAAAATAAAATAACATAAAGAAAAATATTTTTAATTTCAATGAAACTAGCTTTATTGGAAAGATAATTTTATGTCATTAATGTTTGAACATGATTTCAGTCGTGTGGCGTAACAGAAACATTTTTTGACTAAAAAATGTTTACAATTTACGGTTGTTCTGGCGGGAGTCTCTATACATTATGGAATGTATAGAGACTCATTACTTACCAATCCGTTATCAAACAAAATAATTTTCCTAACTCAAAGACGAAAACCTCTAAAAAATATCCTTAATAAAATATGACTCTTATATAATGTTCTTAAAAGTAAAATTAAAAAAAAAAAACCCCGACAAATTTTACGAACGGAACTCTAAGCTCGCACTTGAAACATATTTAAGAATATTCTTCACTAAATTATCTCTTTTCTTAGAGCCTTCTTCAAACTGAACCGATTTTGAGAATCTTGGCCTATTTTTTAATTGTTCCGGATACGGAATACTAAATTCGCACTTGAAACATAACTAAAAACACTCCCCATTAAATTACCTTTTTAAGGAAACAAAAAAAAACCAAAATCGGTCAATCCGTTTAGGCGCTACGAAGCCAGAGGCAGACAGGCTTTGCAGTCAAACGTATAATACCCTTTTTTTGGTTCGGGGATTTAAAAATAAGAATCCATCTTCCAAATTTAAGTTTTTTTGGACAAAATGTGTCTCATTGAATGTAAACTTTTCATGGTAAACTTTTTTTGAACAATCCGATTTAAAAATATGGTAGCTTGATGTTGGTTAGTATTATTTTTAATGAAAAGAATGTAAATTTTATGTGGTTACTCAGTTGTATCAAATTGTAAGTTAAAGTGCTTATGCTGGTGGTTACTAATTTAGTGCACTGCACTTTATTATTTCAATTCAAATGAATAAACAAACAAGAACATATATTACATCTTACTTTATTACCTACTGACTGATATTTATGATTTTAAAATCATATTTAACAGAACAAAAAAAAATCATGCATTATAAACCAAACAGTACAAAATAATTGTATAATGGCATTCATAGTTATCTGAGACAGTCTATGTACTAAGATAAAAAAGAACCTATCGGCAAAAATGAAAATTTAAAACTTCGAAATATGTTTTTTTAAATTATTTAATAATAAACAATGGATATAAAAAAACTTTAAATAATAAAAAGGCAAAAATATAATATAATAATAAAAAAACACACAATGTTCTCAGGCGGGATTCCATCCAAGAACTGACTGTTCCCATCTTAAGTGATCGATCGTGAATCGATGTTTTCACGGTCGGTGGTATTCTGTCACGTGATATGCATATCGCTCCCGAGGTGACGATTAAAATCATGGAAACCACCATTTACCCCCTACTAAGAAACTATTATAATAAAGTCGCTCAACTCGGCTAAAATAGTTTTTTTCATTTCAAACCTCAGATATTTCATTAGGAATATTCGCTCCGTGTATGATTTTTATTTCATGAAGTTACCATAGTTTCAACAAGCTAATTTATTAATATAATTGTATGGATGTACTTATAAGTCTATTGTATCGCATATATGCTTTACATTGAAAATTTAATACTATTTTCTACAAATTTTAATAAGTAATTACTAATTATGTTAATTTAAATTTAAAACCATTTACTACTAAACAAATGAAAATTAGTGATATTTTATATAAAACGCATGATTTATTGTAAATTTTTTTAAATGACTGCGCTTTGATCGATTTAGTTGTTGTAGGAGAACGAGATCGATTGTAGAATTATCGTTTGTTCTCCTAAAAGAAGCTTTTTGCAGCAGAATTTTGAGCGAAATCCTACCAGAAAAGCTACTTATTTTTCCTAACATGGTCTAAACTTGAAAAATTATGAAATAAAATGCAAGACCTGTTTTAAAGTTACTTTTAAATTTAGAAAGAAAAGGTCAATAAATGAATTGATAGATAATATATTATGATAAAATATAAATATTAATTATACTGACTTTTATAAGTATATTGACTTTTTTTACTAACAATATCATATTTAACTTGTACCAGTTTTACGTACAAACAACACACTTAAATCATTTCAATATCAAATTATATTTAAATATTTAAGAATGTAAAAAAAAAAATAATATAAAATCAGTTTCTTAATCAGACCTAACTTACACAGTCAATATGAACTTGAAAACTTTTTGTGTAATCATCACTGTTTACCGACGAGGGAACAAATTAGGTGAACATGTTATAGTATGTATTATATGGAAATATCATTTATGAATGTGTGGATATCTAAGAGTGGATATATTTCTTTACTTACGTTACGTCAAAAACTTATGATTGCGTTATCAACACTGTCTATACATGGTATTTCAACAATTAACTCAAATAATTGTTTGTTTTCACTTGTTTATAATAAATTAAAATTAAGGACATTTATTTGTATTAATGTCAATTTTCAGACGCATAATATGAAACTCTGCTTGTGATCAAAATACACAATTAATAAAATCTATATCCAGCAGTTTAATTTTATTGATTAGAAGTTGATTCATCAACTTAATTAATCCATTGATATTCTCAAAACAATGATTGAAAATTATATGTCTCAAAGTTTCATAAATTTTGTAAACAAAATGAATCATAATTAACTACTATTGTATTTATATTGAAAATATTGTTGTGTCTACATGTGGTACACCACATATTACAATAGATTGCGTGCTTTTTAAGAGTCCAAGGTATTCCTGTTTGTAAATACTAACAGTCTTATCTATACAGGTATCTGTTCTATCTGTGACTGATGTATTTATTTCTAATCATACGGTAGATTAACTAACATTAGAAAATTTGTTTTGTCTATTTTTAAAAACAGAAAACCTGTTGAAAATTTCAAACCCACATTGAAAAAAAAATTAAAATAATGACAACCTCACCCCCGAAGTTGGCCGTTTCATATTGAAATAAATTAAAAATACTTTATAACACGTTCCTAATGATTGAACAAGTACAGCTAAATATTTGTATTTACACTAGAATAGGATTGAATTTAAAATATGAATTCATTGATACAAAATCACTGAAGTTAAATAAACAAAAATTATTACTTCTTTGAAAGAGATTGATTTTAGTTTAAAGTCATGCATTTTATTGATGGAATAGCATTTAAATAAAGCGAATCGATGAATTAAAAGAAAATTTCTTTGCGTCAAAGAATTTGGTGATTATGAACACACATCTATCATTTCTAGTCTATATGTGACTGTGTCAACTAGGTACATGAAGATTTTTGTTACTAATTTACAAAGAGTTTGACTTATTGATCATTTTTATTGATAAACTATCATTTTTATAATATATAGCAAATTTGTGTGAAGATATATAATCATCATATACCATATACAACCATCAGTAGCGCAGTCGGTACAGCAGTGGACTTAGAGACTTAAACCAAAAGCAATGCATATGTCGCTTGTTCACATCCGACTCGAAGAAATATAATTTTTTTAAAAAATAAACCTAATAAACCTACTCATGTGGTTGTAACAATCACATCACTATTTTGTTATAATATTTTTAAGTGGTAGAATCAATCAAAAAAAGATTGTTTAAAACTATGTTGCATTTCAAAACAACAATATTTGAAATTTGTTAGACAGTATATTACTTTCATACAAACAACTCATGCATTTGTGTCAACTTCACCAATCAACCCCATACGGTAGTTGTATCACATTCGTGGCCCCATTCGCTATATTTGATCTCGCGACGAGGATCAGACAACCTCTTATCGATTGATATTAAGAATTTTTTTTCTAGTATACTATGTCTAAGTATTACGTACACTAACATAACTGTTGTCATAAATAGTGCACATTTGTATATTTGAGAATGTTTTCACGTTGAGTTATTTTTTAACATCTGACGCATACACAGCGGCAATTCAATTAAATATCTTATTGCTTAAAAAAACCAGTTCTATATTAAATAAATAATTCATGATTTGTATCAAAAGATGTAATCTCATTGCATTGACCGACCGATCATATGTTAGATTACACGATCCTACACAATAAAAAGTTTTACCTAAATAGTTAGTATATTATCAACACAAGACACAAGCTAATCACAATAAATTAATTATAGTATTAGGTATAAAAACTTAAGAGTATAAAAGTAAGTTGTGTATCAACTTTCCATTTTAATAACAAAAAGTCCAATCAACTTTGCAATAATAAATAAATAGTCTACCTAATCAATTTTTTTTTATTAATTAAACTATATTAAAATATTTATTAGTTTTTTTATGACTGATATATTTTTAAACAATGTGATGCATTTTACAAGGTTTTTTCTTGATTTAATATAGGTACAAAAAATTCTCTACATTTTTTTTATCAATTCTTATTTTGAGAAAATTAATTAAGGAGTTGTTAAAAAATTCGAAGTTTATATTTCCTCAAAAATAAATGAATATACCTCAATTTCAAAGACCATGAAGTTGGTTTTTATTTTAAAATAAAAACAAGTAAAAACAAGTGAGAATTCTTCATCTAAAGTGATAAAAAAATTTAGTCCGATCCCCTATTGAAAAAAACCTTTTTAACAAATTGTAACGAGTATTTTTAACATATTGTGGCGCGGTAGAAGGCTGTGAAGCTCGTTTCTAGAAGAATAGTTAAGCCTGACATCAATGGTGGCGGTACGAATAGCAAAAATAGTAAAAGGTCTCTATGGAAACGGCTTAAATGTAAAAGTGTAATTGTGGGTACTGTAAAATAACAAATCAGTTGATATAGAGAGTTCTGAGTTTAGTATGAACAGTTTAACTGAAGAGTTATCTACGGACAGGCATTGTGGATAGTTGATACAACAGTGCAGTGTTACAAAATAATTAATGTTCCTGTGTACCTATTAAACATTAAAATATAGCAAAATTTTCAAAAAAATTTGGTTGATAGAACTTTACAATATCTTTATGTTTCATAGACAGAACAATTTAGTAGCACCACTCTTAGAATAATGTCTGTGTGTACACATGTGTGTGCGTTCGTTCGTAGAAATTTTCGTTTAGAATTTCTCATGAATAAAAATATCCAAACTATCTAACCGCACTTACCACACGACGTAAAAATAATAAAATTCCTTAAGGATAGTAAAAAAAACAGGTTAATTAAGAACAATGTAAAAAAAAGTTGTATGAGCGGTAGTTTTAAACAAAACACAAACATGCCGTCGCATAATATTTGAAGTTGAAGATGTCGTTAGTAGTTACTAGTTTTTGTCGTATACGATATAATAACGTTAACGACAAGACATTGTTCTCTCAAGTAAATTCAATTAAAAAATGTAAATCAGTCTTTATTTTTTTTATACATACAAAAGCTACAAAGTACTCCGAGGATGGATTTTTATTTTTCAAAAAAAAATGTATAGAAGGTTCATAAAATGCCTTTGTTGAAACCGCTTCTATACTACAGCAAGCCTCAAACAAATTGAAAATTGAATAACGTTTTAATGGATTTAAAAATCAATTACTTCTTTAAAAAATTTAAATGGTACCTTAATCCAATTTAAGGACGTTCAATCGTAATGCACCTTGAATATACAGGGTGTTCATTGATATTGTAAAAAAAAATTAAGGTCTTCTTCACCTTAAAAGCTTTCCTTAAAGGCTTTTCGTTTTCGAGATAAACAATGATAATATCTATAGAACAAAAATAGGTTGCTTTGTTTCGATTTAAGATTACTTTTGGAAAGAGTTCGTTTAAACATGCGGCCAAAGGCGTTTCATTTTTATCACAAACAACCAACAAATGTTGTAATAATTTTTGTTATCAATATACAACGTGTTCTGTTATTGACTGCAAAAACCTAGCTTACCAAAATAAGCTCATCAAGAGCAATAAAAAAACTCTTTTCCAAATTTGGATCTGAGTCCTAATTTGAGAGATACTTAATAATGGATTATTAACTGAAATTTACTATTATCTACTGATTATCATTGGCTAGTGGTTATCGAATGATAGTCAGTGAATGAACAAATTTATCAATTTTTGCCATACCCGTACCTCTCAAATTAGGACTCAGATCCAAATTTGGAAAAAAGTTCCAACCTAATACTTAAAAGAATCTCAGATGCAATCCAAAAAAAAATTATTTACTATTTTTGTTCGAAACTTGACCATTGTTATTTTATCTTGAAAGTGAAAAGACCATAGGACCATTTTTTTTTCTTTATTTTTGAACAAGAAATTAAGCCTTAACATTTTTTGAATGGTAAATCCTTCAACTTTTTTAATCTACTCGACTAGAAATTGTAGTGAGGCATGCCGAAAAATCAGTTTCGGGCGAATTTGGATTATCTAACCAAGGCAAGCTTAAATCGTACCTAAAAAACCAAACTATGTTTAGGTTGTTTCCAGTAAATGACGTTTCGGATGTGTAATCTAAGGAGGAAACCAAATTTAGACCATGCTAGGTTTGGGTTATCATCTGCTAGTGTCGCTTTCGAACTGCAAATTAGAAAGGAAACCGAGTTTGGGCTACCACCAACAAATGTGACTTCCAAACTGCTGCCTACTTGGGACGCCAATTCAGACCGAATCTCGAAACTGCGTTAATTTTGCCAAACCAAAATTTCGAGTATATCATGTTAAGTTAAAATATTTTTATTATTTGACATTTGCAAACTTTTAAAATAAGTAACACCCGGTATACCGTTTTTTTCTGCACATAAAACCAGTTTTATAAAATTATGATTGTAAGTATCGCTACAGAAATCTTTCTATAATGACAGTATCACAAAGATATTGATCGAATTTTAGATACGTTTTTTATCTCCTATTTCTTATAAAATTGCATGATCATATCTTGGTAATAGAAAACATCTTATTTTCTGCGTAATCCCCTAAGGAGATCAAAATGATTATAAATAAATTATTTATAGTGCAATTTTTAACAAACTAGAGGAAAGCTATTCTTCAGTTATTAGAAAGTTAATCCAGACATGATTCTCGACTGTAGCGAAGTAATAGGTTCGAAAAGGAATAATCTACGAGTGATACAATAGGGAATGATAGCATAAGGCCTGAAATTTCGGTTAAACAACTTTAACACCGCATAGACATAAAAATTTCATATATAATATGATTCACATATCGTGCCTTTTATGATGAGTGGTTACATATTTCGAGAGAGAGTTCAACGTTCTTTAATCAAAGAAGACTTTAGGTAAGTCCCCTATGTCCTTTGCGGGCCCAAGATGAATTACAAAGCAGGTAAATTCATGCGCTATACGAATTATGCTTTAAAAGTATTCGGGAGACAGTCCAATTCCAATTTATTCCTTATTCGTTAATTATTACTTCTTTTATTTTACTCAAGTTTAATTAGCTAACCGAATACATGAGCAAAACGCAAAGCGTAAAACCAATTGAATTTATCGCAAAAGAAAATAAACTTGCCTTTACTGAAAATAAAAATTTAACATTTCATAACCATATTAACAAATCAATTTTAAAACAATGCAAAATATTTTTTAATGACTCATTTGACAAGAAATTGTTTAAAACACTATAAAATAGTTTAAGGACGTTCCTACAAAATGAGTGTATGAAAATATTTGAGATTTACTTTTCAAATTTTGAGGATGAATTATGTTAGAACTTGGAAAAACTAGATGAAAATTAAGAGTAAAAATTTTCGATATTTACGATATCGTAAGAATGCTTTTTAAGCTATGTTTTACAAATGAGGTGAAATTGCATTTACTTTTTTGACATTTAAGTAAGATACGTGAAAAATTTAAATCTATCTCTCCCAGTCTTTTGTTTAAAGCTACACGTAAAAATAAGGGACATTGACCAATTTTTAAAAACCATCGAATTTTAATAAGGACTTTAAAACTGTTCAATACTAGATCTATTGTTCTGTATGAATGACTTTTATTATGCTTGTTTTCGCGGTCCTTTCATGTTCCGTAAATATCAATATGGCTACATTTTATCTTCAAATTTTAACCGTTATTTGTTATATTAAAAACTAAATAAATACAATCGATAGTTTCAAAAGTCAAAACATATCAGTCAAATTTAATTCTTTTTATATTATACTGACTAATACTTTAATTAAAATTAATTTTAATATTCAAATAACGTTTTTAATTAAATATTATTCATATAAAAATTAATACACATATGACAATAAACTATGACGTCATAAATGTATATATACCAAACATAAATTGGGAATTAAATTTTATTCCCTCAGGAGATTTCAAAATTCAAAATATCACACAAACAATTTTTATAAAAATAAATAAAAACATTACACTTGGAAAACGTTACACAGTCAACACTAAAAAAATTCAGATATTTTTATTTGGATAAATCACACTTTTTTTGATAAAAAATAATGAACATAACCTTCAACCGTCACATGATTATATAAAAATTTGATTAAAAAACAAACAAAACACAATCGAAACTGAACAACACTGAAATAAGCAAATTTTTTTTCTTGAAAAAATACTTCACATAGCTTCGTTAAAACAGCCGTATAAATAATTGTTTCTTAAGAAGTGTTAAAATAAACGCGCGTGACTTGAACTCGCAAGTTGACTAATACGTTGCGGCGCGAACACGGTTAAATCGTTGAATTCCACTTAGTGAGTATGAAAGAGAGTCAGACTCAGACATTTAGTATCTGCTAACACAAACTATACGAAATATCATAACATGAATGAATGGAATTATTTGTACAAATTCCCCACTATTTTATTTTATAAACTTTGTATATGGTATTTATAAAGTATGTGCCAAGTACCCTAGCTAAACCAGTTCTTTTACACATTGGATGGAGATATACTCATAAAGAAAAGAAACTGTAAAATACAAGGACAGTCAATGGTAGGTGACTGATACCTGGATAAGCGAGAAAACTCGAAAAGTGAGATTACCTTCGATATACCACCGTCTTATCCTTTTAAAGCCTCAATAAGTGAAAATAATACAGTGAATAAGCCGGAAGTGTCGATCTGATATCGAATTCGTAATCAGCAACCTATAATATCCCCTCGAGGAGAGTGTGGATGATGAATACTTAATTTGCCGTTTTTGTATAAAAAAAAAAGGAATTTTTCGTCAAAAATGACCGCGTAATCTGACATACAATTTGTCATCGATTTTGCGATCAAAAATACCTATTTTACTATTTATTATAAGCATTTCAATTTTTTTTTTTGCTACATATGCCCCTACCCTGGGCCCTTGTGACTAGATTAAGTTGGCTGAATGTTCCTTGGGGTCCTATAAACACCTTGCAAGGTTTTAATAAAATCAGTGTTGTTTTCCAAGTTTTGCAAAGCATCCCGGCTTATTAACTGCACTAGAAACAAGAACCTCTAGAAGAAAAACAGTTTTTCCCTGTTTTACCTCGTGAGTCTTTATAACTGAGATTGCTACCTGCTAATATATCGCGGGACAGACCGCTTTTTGTTTCATGATCAATACATTCCCTCTACGAATTTTACCGAAAGTTCTGATTTTCAAATAAGCACTTATCGAAATGACTTTCGATAAATGATTATTTTGAATATATTTTAACCAAAAATCATTTCTAAACTGCAACACTTTTAGTAATTTTTAGGTATTTACTAATCAAATTCAATAAATTCGACTTTTAGTTCTTTTTCAGAGGTTTTCTGACAATTGCTTTTGACCTAAATGTAATCAAACGAAATTTTGCCATTTCGCCATAAAATAAATTTAATTTACCTTGAAAAATTAATATGTATGTATAAATTACTTATAATTTTCACTTTTCGGTACAAACAATAACATCCTATAGGACGTAACATACATTCTAAATAATGCTAATTATTATATACTAATTTTTAATAACAATATTTTTGCTCCAGTAAGGTTCTGCTAGTATACAAGACACAATAAACATTGTATAAGTATATTACTTGAGTACACATATAAATATTAAGTTTGTTATAAAAGAATTATATTTGTCTTTTGATATAAAATTAATTTTTTATACCATGTACATATGAAATATATTAAAGTAGACTAAGTTTAGTCCCAAGTTTGTAACGCGAAAAAATATTGATGCTACCAACAAAATTTTTGTATAGGTGTTTATAAAATCACCTAATTAATCCATTTCTGGTTGTCTTTCTGTCTGTCTGTCATCACGATAATTCAAAAACGAAAAAAGCTATCAAGTCGAAATTTATACAGCGTGTTCAGAACGTTAAAAGTGAGGTCGAGCTCGTAAATGAGCAACATATAGGTCAATTGGGTCTTGGGTACCCATCTCGTAAACCATTAAAGATAGAACGAAAGTAATCATCACTGTTTACCCACGAGAGCGCAAATTAGGTGCAAATTTTATAGTATGAATTATATGGGAATATCAGTTATGAATGTGTGGCTATCTAAGAGTGACTATCTTTCTTTACTTACATGACGTCAAAAAACAAACGATTGCGTCATCACCACTGCCTTTACATGGTATTTCAACAGTTAACTCAGTCAATTGTTTGTTTTCACTTGTTTTAAACATATTTTTTATAATAATATACAGATTAATTAATTTTTTTCCAACAGGACTACTTGTAAAATAATATTATTTTTAAGGACCCGTCCCAAACTCATAAATACACACAAAAACATAAGTGAAGAGCTTTGTGCTTTCATGTTTATTAAAGTATACTTGACAAATATTTTTTGTATAAACAGCAAATTTTAAAAATTATAATAAAAAAAAGTTGTTGAAAATTCGTAATGATTTTGTAGTTTAATAAAAGGAAGAAAATCGAATAAAAAGTTCAGGGCTTAAAAGCTAACCTTAATTATTTTATTCAACTAACTCGTGGTAGGGAGAGTGTGCGTAATCTGTGGGATAATTAATGACGTAATCAGGGATAATTAATGACGTTTACGAAAAAATGTTTCAAACAAAAAAAGTTTATTTTTTTATAAGGAACGTTTCTTACATTTAAACCATTGTTCTATCTCTAACGGTTTACAAGATGGGTTATAGGGATTCGAAGGCTTAATTAACCTATGTAGCAAATTTACTAACTCAATCTCACTTTTAACGCCCTGAACACGCTATAAAAACTTCATCGTGATATCTCTTCATTTTTGACGTATCGTGTTTACAGACAGACGGATGGGTAAACGGAAATGAACTAATTAGGTGATTATATGAGCACCTATAACTACCAAAATCTTGTACGTATCATTAATTACGGTATATTTCGATTGAGTATAATACAGACACTCCATTCTTATTATATCCGTGAGATAATACATTAATACCAAATATGTACGAATTTATTGATTACATTTTATTCAAAGTTGGCAATCCTGTTATTACATTGACTGTCAGTTATGTTATATCAAGTTTGCTTGCTATGCATGCTTAAAAAGTATTGTAATTTAATCATGAGTAATAATTAACATTATTAGTCATTTTATTGATAAGGTAAATGCAATTCGAACACAAATTCTGTTGTACATGTAGGCATAAGCTGGAAGCAATTAGTAAACATACTAATTAATCGAGGAAATCAAAATACAGTCTGACACAGGAATTGATTGGCTTGATTTTTATGGGAGCCGGTTGAAAAGCCGGTCTGAGTGCCAATATAGATATATTCGTGTGAAATACTGATTTTTCGATTTACGTCCATAAAATGAGAAAGAACTAGGGTTGACAACACATTCTGTTTATTTAACCTTTTAAAAAAATATTGGATTTTGAACGATTCTAAACATCCTTGTCAAATCAAGATCCTTGACCCTTTTCATTTAACCTTACCGTTGTGAAGATATATAACCTTTTGAAAAAAAAGTGGATTTTCGACGAAAACTCTATATTGACGAGAATAAAGTTTATTTTGTGATTGCCGTCAAAAATTTAATTTGATAACCATTTTAAACGATTTTAAGCATTTTTTGACTAATAATAATTTACACCAAATCTCATTCTTTTTGATATTTGAAGAAGCATTTAAAGAAAAATACGGATTTTGCCGAAAATTCATCACTGACGAAAATATTATTAAATTTGGGAGTTCTGATCAAAAATTTGATTTGAAAACCGTATGATATTATTATTTTAGACCATTTTAAACACTTTTGACCTTGACATTTTTTACTTAGCCTCACTGTTTTCGGTATATATATATATATATATATATATATATATATATATATATATATATATATATATATATATATATATATATATATATATATAAGCTTATATAAGCGATATATAAGGGTATATCTGTTCCACTTTATGGGCATAAATCGAAAAAAAAACACAAGCTCGCATGAATACGATTTTGTTAAGAACCCTCAGATAAACATTTTCCAATAGCTCAAATAAAAAGCTACTTGGGAGGAGTTAAATGTCTAATTTCCTCAACTATATACAGAACGTCACACGCTGGATGCTAATTCAGGGGGAGATACATTGGATACGATTTATTTATATACCAGAATCGAATGAAGCTACGGGTACCATTACCAAACTAACCAACTAATTAGGATAATATTACTCTTACTATACAAATAACACCCAATTAGTTTCAATAAAAAGACCATTGGAGCATAAAATAAATAGTTTTAAAGGTAACAAAATAATTCTTTAAAAACTAATGATGATATTTTTAAGTATACTTAATCGCTATAATTCTGTAAATAATATTCTTAGCTAATTAATTGAAAATTTATTTTTCTTAAAAATAAATCAATTTAATTGAATTGAATTTTTTTCAAGAAAGTTTATTTATCAAAATAAATTTAATGAGATAATAATCACTTTTGTAAATATTATCAAAACAATGGTTAATTTAATTAACGACTTTGTTGAATTTCATTTGAAAAAAGTGTATATTCTTTAGGGTTCCGTTACAATGTACAAATTTTAAGATAATCGTTCATCAATTGATGGATCGATTAGAGCTGGCAAAGAATGGTAGCAAAGAAAAATAAACGAGATTAACAAGTGGGTAGTAATACAAAGATAGGTTTATAATCATATTTTATTTGTTTCCCAAATCATGGAAATTGGGATGCTACAAGGTTTTATTCAGAAGCCAAAGGCTTCAAATCGTCACGTCACTCTTAAATGAATATTATATATTAAGTTTTGAATTTCATTTTATAATTAATTAAAAGTTCATTGGTTTAAAATTCGAAAAAGACTAAAAAAAGACTAATTAAACAATTTTCAAACACCTTGTAATATGCGAAGTAAATTTTCAATTTTGATTAAAGGCAAATACATATTTTTAGCGCCAATTTGTCAAAGCTCAACGTTTCTAGATAAACAAGCATTCAAAATAGTAAATTTCGTCTCAGAATAATTGTCTGTTTTAAAAATAAATAAATTTGTAACCACTGTCTATTTGCAAAATGAAATAGCATTTTGTTACAACATAGGAGGGATTTAGTTTTTAATTACAAATCGCAACAAATCGGTGTCAAATACTCACACAACTTCTATGTAAAGGAACATCTTTATCTAAAAAGCATATAAAATAAGTGAAGCATTATTTTTTACAGAGAAATAAGTCGATTTTTTTCTATGTATGACCAAGTATTATTATAACCAATACCAATGCATATCTGTCTAAATCATTGAGGTAATCGAAAAAAATAGAACCGAAATAATAGATCAAGAAAAAATAGACCAAAACTTTATAAATCCGGAATATCTTTGTAATTACAAGTTGGTTGACTTGAGTTTGTCGACTATATAGAGAAGTTGGCTGAGTTCTGAAGCTTTTAGCCATCGCGTTCAAATATGGAACACTATTAGAGAAATTTTTTTCGGTCCAATTTTTCCTAAATCAAATGTTTTTCGATGAATTGTTTTGAAAAAAAATTAATAATTTAAATGTAATGAATTTCTTAATTTCAAAAATTTTGGAATTGTCAAAATTACCAAATTATCAGGTTTTGGCTATCATTTTTAAAACAAGCAAAATATTTCATGGAAAACGAGATGAAAATATAAAAAACAAATAACCAAATTTTATTTTAAGGACGTTCCCAAAAAAAATGCGTGTATGAAATTATTTGAGACATACGTTTCAAATTGTTAGGGTCGATTTCTCTTACAACTTGACAAAAGTAGGTGAAAATTCAGGGTAAAATTTTTCGATACATACCATAGTTTTTGAAATATTGATGCCTAAAGCGTTTTACGGAAAAAAGAGTGCGGCTTGTTATAATTTTCTTTATAGGAAAATATTTGTCATGCTTTTAACGAATGAATATAAGTTTTAGAAATTATTCCTAAGAAAATTTCTTACATAATAAAGCATACCTTTAAAAACCCTTCAATATAGGATTTACATGTTAAAAACGCAAACTTTAACAGCTCCAATTCATAAATTTAACACCGAAGTAACAAAAATTTACCTGCTTATAAAGGTCATTAATGAGAATGTGATATACACGATTTAAAGATAATCCTAAGAAAATGCGATTTTTTTGAAACGTCCTTCGGGGGGCGCAGCGTTGATTTTAACAACGTTTCTAGTATATAGAGGTAATCAATATCTTTAATGTTCTTAGCAAATATATTAAAATTACGTATCAACTATAAATCTAAAATAAATATCATTCAGTTTTTTATTGTTAAATCATAAAAATACGTAATAAATAAATTATAGATATCATCTTTTAATAATCTTTTTTTTTCTTTCAAAACTTTCAGAAGAACTTTCCGTTTGGAAGAGAAAAAAAAATAGATAAAAAACTCACTTAAGCGAGAAAGTGTTTTGTATAGGTAATTTATTTAAACTTTTTTTCACACATCTCAATTAAACTAAACCAAAAAAAAAAAAGAAGATAAATAACAGTTCATTTTGTAACAAGTGGTTGGTATTTTGAATTTTTTGTCGGTGAATTTTGTAATATAAAAAGTAGTTTAAATGATTAAGTTTTTATTTTGAGAAATAAATGTTAAATTTTCACATACATTTATTATTTTAAAAAATACAATTAAAATAATAAACAATTATTGTAATGTTGGCTGCAATGCATACAATGTCAACATATGTGAATTTGTGTTTTTTTATATTTAATTACATCGCATTTAACTTCCATTATTTATATACAATGACAGAGACTACGAACTAAGCAAAGGAGTGGTTCGTATCACTTATAGAAAAAAAGAAATAATAATAAGTAAAACAAACAATTGATTGAGTTAATTGTTGAAATATTATGTAAAAACAGTGTCAATTACTCAATTTTTTTTTTTTTACGTCATGCGAGCAAAGAAAGATAGCCACTCTTACACACAAAGTAAATAGAGTAGCTTTCTTCTCACTTCCTCAGTGGATATAGTATATGAATATAGTATAAACAAACAAACATATTCATATTTTATATAACGTATAAATTTAAAATAAATACATAATACCTGTATACATACTATATAATGTTCTAACCTAATTTGCACCCCGCGGGTGAACAGTGATGTTTACGAAAAACTGTTTCAAACAAAAATTGTTTATTTTTCTTATTAGGAATTCATTTTTTTACATTTAAACTTCTGTTCTATCTCTATAACGGTTTATGACGTCAAATACTATGTCCGATTTCTCTGTCTAATATCTGTGTATTTAGTAGTTTAAAATAAATTTATAATCGGTATTTCTGGATCGGTATTTCAATTTTAATTTTAATTCCACTTTTTATCATCTATTTTACGATATTTTCATATTTGGTTAAAAAATGCGATAAAAAAGTCGTGTTAGTAAGTCGCTTTTACCACTGCTTGGGCCATATGTGGAAACCATTCTAGATAAATTTTGAAAAATATTGCAGCAACATTAAATTTGAATAGAAATATAAAAAGTTTGGCCCAAAATTAGTGAGATTACATATTTGGTTGATTAAAATAGGATAAAATTTGGGTGTGATCGAGCTAAATCAAATTTTTTGGATTTTAATGACGTCATAGAGTATAAAAAAACAATTTTTGGATATCGTATCCAAATTTTGTTGGATTTGAATGAAATTTTTTTTGAAATATACGAACTTTGGGTCGTTTTTTCCATTTTTCTTGTAAGTCGCTTATACCACTCCTTGGGACAAATATGGAAACCATGTTAGTTAATTTTTTAAAAATTGAAATAAAATTTTTAGATTTTGACAAGCCCAATGTATCTGTCACCAATCATCAAGTCGTTTGTAGTTGGAAGTTATTACAGTTATAAAAACTCAATGTCATTTTTATTTTTAAGATAATATTTTCTATTTAAATTTATTGCATGAAAGTATAATGAATTCTTGTTTGTAATAATTTGTTAATTGTATTGTTAATTGTTTTAATAATATAAACATTAATTGTATTTCTCACATGATACGTCAGTTATTGTGCGCGCGACTCCACCATATACTTTTAATATGTTTATTACATCTCTTAAATTGTTTATGTTTCGCGATTAACATAAGATAAGAATTACAATTATTTAAAATTTACAACGAGGGAAACATATTTTTAGAAATGCAGTGCATTTCCTTCATGAAAGTCTGAAATTTGATAGATGCGTGATGCTGTAATTTTGCTTATAATGTCTATTATGCTATTGGTTATGTCATATGGAAAGGAACTAAGACGTTCGCGATGTTTTTTTGTGTATAAGAATCGTTCAATGGGTTATTAAAGAAGAAAAAATCCCAGAGTGATATAAAATTGGAGGGTGGAAATCGAAGATTTTGGCTTTTTTTAAAATATCTCGTAAACAAAGCAAAATTTCGATACATTTTATATGAAACCTTAAGTAGAAAATTAAATTTCCCATCATATAAACTATTTCAAAAATTAAAAAAAAAAAAAATTCATGCCAAAACAGTTGAAACAAACAGGGAAAAAAAGCCAAAATGTCGTTTTTTTTGTATTTGTTTTTTGTCAGAATATTTTTTTTGAGCATAGATAGGTATAAGCTTTGCTACAGACAAAATAAAGTAAATTAACTTTCCTTTAAAATGTTGGTATAAAAGTTTTTTTCGGTTAAAAATTGACGAAGATATGGCTATTCCAACCTGACTTTCTTTCGAATTTCATCCCTCTTGTACGAATATTGTTTTCTGTCACATTTTATTGAAAAAGACGCCGAGATTTACGCTGAATCTGAGTGTAATAAGAACTATAAGTGTAGAAGCGTAGAGGAAAATGTGGAACTCGCCCTCGTTGTGCAAATTTCGCATGCGTACGTTAATAATTCTGTTATTCCACTTGTATCTTAATTTACTATTATTAAACCAGACAATAATCTCCATAGAACCTTACGTGATTCGCCAGAGGAGATAAATGACAAGGAATTCTACTAAAAAATTTTCCACTTTCGTTTAATGTCGACTCATTCCGAATAGACAAAAATGGCAATGAATGTTATCATATCTCGAATGATTATTTATAAATAAAGCAATTTACTTTGATAACAGATACTTTAAAAAAAAAACTAACAAAATTGCATTGTATTACATACTTTAATGTAATCTATCAAGTTTTTCATACGAAGTAAATAAATATTTATGCCTTAAAAAACACAATATTTTATCAAAATACGTATTCAAATAACTTACATGAAGCGTACATAGGCATACATTTATTAAACTGTTATCAGGAAATAATTGATTATTGGTCAATAAATAATCAATAAATGTATTTTTTCAAATACGTAGTCAATTTTCTATTGCATGACTTTCAATGCCAAATCATTTCAAAAATAATAATGTATATAATTTATTTTTCAAAAATTCATAAAATAATAGTTTTAAAACAATTTGTAACGCTTAGAAATATTAACAAAATTTAATGTTCATCTTCATCATCTTATTAAAACGTAAAATATAGAAGAAGTTTAAATATAAAAAAAATGCTAGTTTTAAGGTAGTACGAGCTCCAGGGCAAGTTTAGACTACTGGTTCAAATTATTTGTACCTTATTTTCAACTTTGATGATGAATTTTGTTATGAATTATGTTACTTCATGAATGTAGACGAAAAATAAGAATACAATTTTTCGATATCTACCTTGGTTTTCGAAATATTTAAAAGCTAAATAATTAAACAAAATTTTCGATATTTTGAAAATTACTTCAGATATCGAAAAATTGAATTCTTACTTTTCGTCTTATAGTGTCAAGTTATTACATAATTCATCATCAAATCTGAAAATATAAATTTTTTTATTTGTGTCCCACAACCGTGCTTATACATTCTTAATTAGTCGGGCACAATGGGTTTTTTTTTGTTTTCAATCATTCATTAAGATCTTAACTTTAATGTAAATACTTTTTTATACCATGTATATATGAGCGTTAGTCCCAAGTTTGTAACGCTTAAAAATATTGATAATATCAACAAAATTTTTATATTGGTGTTCATAAAATCACCTAATTAGTCCATTTGCGGTTGTCCTGTTGTCTGTCGTCTGACTGTCTGTCTGTCCGTCTGTCATTACTATACCTATAAAACGAAAACAGATATCAAGAGAAATTTTTATAGCCTTAGGACGTAAAAAGTGAGATCGAGTTCGTAAATGAATAATATAGGTCAAGTGGTTCCATCTTGTAAACCGTTAGAGATAAAACAAAAGTTTAAATGTAAAAAATGTTCCTTATAAACAAATAAATCAACATTTTTTCGTAAACTGTGTATCACTGTTTTTCCGTGAGCGCGCAAATTAGGCGTAAATTGTATGGTATGTATTATATGGGAATATCAGTTATATACGAGTGGCATGCATGTATATGTGATGTGTCCATATATCATGTCCATAACAATATCATGTCCATACATGATATTGTTTATTTTCACTTGTTTTTTTTTTTTTTTTTTAATTTCCACCGGCCAGTTTTGGAGAAATGTATGAAAGCATATCATCCATCTACCGTTTTACCATAAAACCAATGTTAAATATGCCTACAATTGTAAGTCATATATTTATTTAAATAATCGGGCAACCCCCCTAAATTTTTTAGAATTGATTTAGACTTAGTCCAATTTCATATTTTAAAATATCAAGCCTTTTATCCAAAATTGCTCTGGTGCTCGTACATCCTTATAGAAAACGAAAACAAACAACTTTGAATGAAAACTTTTTTCGATTTAAAATTGATTGTCCAAATATGATCCTTACTACGCAATCTAAATATAAAGAATAAATAATTGTAATTTATACAATTAATGTAATCGGGCAACCCCTCTAAAATTAGATTAGATTTAGACTTAGCCCAATTTCATAGTTTAAAAAATTAAACCTTATATCCAAAATTGCTCTTGTGCTCGTACATCACTAAAGAAAACGAAAACAACTTTGAATGAAAACTTTTTTCAATTTAAAATTTATTGCCCAAATGTGATCATTACGAGGCAATCTGAATATAAAAAATAAATGAATTGAAATTTATACAATTAATGTTATTTTATAAAAAAAAAATGAAACATAAAATACATTTTTAAAACTTAATGAGCCTTATGTAATTTTTAAAATACTATAAAAAGCGATATCATTGTACTGTAATATTTATTATTGTTATAATAATTTAAACAAAAAACTTGAACAATATTATAGCACTTATTTTGGTAATCGAAATGTTTTTTTTGATTCGACATTATGGTATATTCATAATCATTAATCGTTTATAACTGGAATTGTTTAAAAAAAATTTGTAATATGACCACCGGATGTTTAAAAATATGTACAATCAAAAGTTATACAGTTTTTTATACAAGACAATCTTATTTTTTACTTCCATAGTTACACTATTTCAATCATATCTGTAAGCTTTCAAAAAAAAAAATGCCTTGAACAACCGTTCAAATAAGGCATTCCAAACTTGACTTTAGAATTTATAACTTGACTAGGGAAATTGTGTTTAAAAAATATAATTAAAAAAAAAAAGAACATAAAACAGATTTACATGGTCAGTAGCTAAATTTATTCATATAACATATTATGAGTAAACTAAGTTACTGTTGACGGTTGCGTTGCAATCGAAATATTGATACTTAGTGAAAATGCTAGTCTGTTGCACGCTTTTAATTTGAATAAATTTAGCTCTTGACAATGCTTGCGTTGCAATCGAAATATCGATATTTATCAAAAAACAAGTCTGTTATATGTTTTTAATATAAATAAATGAAGCTACTGACAATGGTTGCGTTGCGAAATATCGATATTTAGCAAAATGTGAGTTACATTATTAGAACCCAGATCGTAGCGTTTCAGATTATCAACAGGTGAATCAAGTTCTTTTTATTTGCACCTAAATTTGGTGAAAAATTAGATATCACGGTTTGGGCCAAGATTTAACATGCAAGCTTGGCCAAGACCTCACAATAATGTTGGCACGATGTTATCAGCCGAAGTTAAATCTCACCTGAGTTAGTCTTGGCTCAATCCACAACTATTCCCCCCCCCCCCGGCTAAAGCCAGTATAAATCCAGTTATTTCTTATATAAGCTCACAAAAATCATATTCTCTTACACAGTTTTCTCGAAAATAACCTTAATGCTGCTTTTCTAAGTATTTTGAATTCCATAGCATCGAAACTTTAACGGAAGTGATTTGAAGTTGTACACCATGATCTATTTGAACTATATGTATCCTTCATAAAAAAGTAACATCTAATTCTTTTTGACAAAATGACAATTATCCAAAAAGAATGTCGTCTCGACTTTAACTAAAAACATATTACCAGACTATTTTTAAAAACATATAGATACTGTGTATAAACAAATCATTTCAAAACATGCATGGTATGACACGTGGCTTACGTATGTCGATACGCTCTTTTGTTCCCCTTTTTGACATAGCTAGTTAATACGTCATTTTATTTATAAAAAAAAAACATTAAACAGGTGCCAAGATCATAAATGGTCGTATTTGTTTTAAGTTACTAAACTGTAACGATTAACATATTTTTTATAATGCAATAATTCATTTGTGTTTAAAAGGGCTGCTTCGAAACTGCCACGTGACAATAATTATTTAGAAAAATTTGTTTATTTGGAGGGTTCACTTTGTAACATACTACAGTCATGCTAGTGAAGTAAGGGTAGTAATGAAATATATTACTTTTTTTAAGATTGATCATACAGTACATCGCAAGAGTAAACTAAATTTTGTTTAAACCCGTTAGCACTCGTGCAAACCATTCGGTAATCTTTAGTTGCGTAATGAGAAATTTTCGCACGCGTTCTGCACATGCGTTAAATATTTTACGCGTGAAATATGCGTTAAATATATTACCTTTTTAAATCATAACCTCTACATAATTTTTTTAAAATTTATTTTTTAAAGCACTAGCTAATTAAAAATAGTTTGATTAGGTGATTATTGAATGATGTTTGAAAATGAAAATATTAGAGGAAACAAATAATCTAAGTAATTACATTCACTTCATCTAATTTCATCATATTTCTATGAAAAGTTCTTTTAATTTACTGAGTACGACTTATATTAAATTAACGAAAGTGCACGAACAGGCTAGGAAATTTTCGAAAATAATTTTTTTTTTTGCTTACACCTTTTCTCTCGTCATGAGAGAAATTCTCACAGATTGTGAGGGACTTGAAAAAAAAAAATTTTTTTAACTGTAGATAGGTTGAAAAAAGTTAAAAAATTCATAATTCAAATTTTGATTGTATCAATTTGCCGTCTGAACTATAAAATAATTAAAAGGATTCAAAAGGCGTGAAAATTAACATCATAAAATTTGTAATAAAAAATAAAATCAATAATAAATAATTAATAACATTAAATTTTTCAAGGTTAGTTGGGAAACCAAGTAATTACAATGGTGCTTGGTACAATATTGATACATTATCAATTTTTATTTGATGGACTGTTAATACGAAAAAAGTTGAACATTTTCAATATAAACATTCTATTTTTAGAGCTAGTTATAATAATAAAAAAAAGTTTTCTAAAATGATTACTCTATCGATTTGATTGGTAAGCTTATGTCGATAAGAAAGAATTGCCTAGAATCCATCGGAGAAATCGTTCTTAATGGAATTTTGGAAGATATCTCAAAATTTATTTAACTTATCATCATCAAATGAACTTTATTTTTAACCCCCGAACCAAATAAAGTGGGGTTTATAAGTTTGACCACTGTGTGTGTCTGTGGCATCATAGCGCATCAGAAGGCTCTAAGGAAAAAGATTAATTTCATGGAGAGTGCCCTTAGATACGTTGCAAGCGCGATTTTAGGGTTCTGTACCTAAAAAATTTCTCGGGAGTTTTTTTAAATTTAGTAAATTTCTCTTGTTTGACATTTTGGGTCAAAATTGTCGAAGGTACTGAGTTTTTATTGAAATTGAGAAGCAATTACTCTCGATTTTTTGCAATATTCTAAAAAGAGATCTTTGAAAAAATCACAAAAATCACAAAGAACTTTGTTTCGAAATTCGATAAAACTCGGTATGTTTATATACTGATGAAGTTTATTTGGCGATTATAGCCTTATCGTCCGAAATATTTATGAACTTCTATATTATGCCGACTTGGTATTTAATAAGATGGTGAAGCAAAGATAATACGCAAATAATCCCGTTACTTTCGATTAAAAGTTCTTGAATGGTAGAGGCAGGTCATTAAGTCATTATCATCAGCATATTCATTAGCAGTCATTGTTAAATAAAACTTTCATAAAACGTTAATGATGATCGATATATCATTGACACGATAAAATTAAAGTAATTACAGGTTTAATAAATTCAATAAAATCATCATATTTTTATAAAACTTAAAACTGTAAATTAAAATAATATTTAAAAACAATTTATATAAATTATTAAAAATGACACCTTACTAAACCTTAAAACTTACACATTCTAAATCTAAATGATGACAGATGAAACCTTTCTAATGACTATCAAGCCATTCATTATCAACATTCAAATAATAGAAAATTTTTATGTGTTTACAAAGTGTTCAAAGATGCTAAAATTCGTTTTCAGTAATAACACGAAAAAGTTGTTAAGGAGGGTGACTCGCCAGTAATAGAAAAAAATAAATTAGTAGATAATGATCCGAATTTTTAGTATGTTATAGTTAATGAAATATATTATTGTATAAAACAAAAATTTGGGTATCTTACCGTTCAATTAAGAGAGTTTTTCTATTAATTAAAAATACACTAAATAACATAACAGCTGTTATGAGGATGGTATGTTATGTAGTTTATTTTTAATTAATAAAAACTCTCTTAATTGAACGGTAAGATACCCAAATTTTTGTTTTATACAGTAATATTAAATTCGGATCCAGTAATTCGGATCCTTATCTACTAATTTATTTTTTCTATTATTGCCGAGGGACCTTCCTTAACTTGACTAAATTTTGAATATTTCTTATTAAAATTAAGTAGGGATGAAGTATGTACGTCTGGACAACTAACGTTTACAAAAAAATAAGGTTTTCTTAGAATTATCTTTCAATCGTGTATACGAAATCTCATGAATTCCCATTATTAAGCAAGTAAAATTTTTAATAGCCTTTAAGGTAGTAAATTTATAGATCTGAGCTCTTAAAGTATCTGAGCGTTTTAACATATAAATCCTATACATATCGAAATGTTTTAAAAGGTATCTTTTATTATGTATCAAGGATAATTTTCTTAAGATTTATTTGGAAAAGTAATATTGATTATTTAAAAGCATGACCAACATTTTCCTACAAAGATAATTATAATAAATGACACTCCATAGAATGCATTTTAAGTAATGAAATGAATGGCATTTGTGTGCTATTTTTTCTATAAGTGATTTTCTTTAAATCTTTAGACATCAATATTTCAAAAACTATGGTATATATTAGAGATGAAACGGATGGTTTTTTGCCCGGATACCAAATAACGGATATTCGGCAAATTATGAGGCCGCAGATTCGAATATTCAGCCCGGTAGATTCACTTTATTTCACTTGTTATAGTGGTTCAAGTCAGACTATTTACGAGTTCTTGAAATTGAAAAAGTCCGACAGAAAATCATGATCGAGTATATATAAAACTCTAAATAGGATTCTTCTTCTGGCAGTAACAGATCATCGCAGTCTTTAACACCTGCTCACACGTGAAGCTCATGACACTTTTTGGGAGCATTTCAATGAAGTGGCAAAGGATAAGTAGTGATTGATCAAGATCAAGACATCTCGAATCGATCGCAATCTCCCATACATTTGGTGGTCAATTAATTTGAATCAGTTGTCAAGATTTGCTAGAATTTATCTTTCTGAAGCCAAGCGGAATCGCCTCTTACCAACAAATACGGCTAACTTGGTATTCATTCACCACAATTGCCACTTGTTAATTTTGATTATTAAAATAATTAATAAAAAACATTTTTTATGTACGATTATTAGAATAAACTTGTATAAAACATTGGGAATTTTTGAATTTAGTATCCGGAATTGAGCGGATACTGAATTACTATCCGGTATCCGGCCGAATACCTGATATCCGTTCCATCTCTACCATATATCGAAAAATTTTACTCTTAAGTTCCGTCTTATTTTTTGTAACGTAAGTTTGCTACAAAATTTGTAACGCAAGTTTCAAATATACACTCATTTTTTTGAGAACTTATCTTTTTCTTGATCATTTTCTGAATTTGTGGACAAATTGTTCGTGAATTCAATAATTTTTCATTACTTGGAATAATCATTCATGAATACAAAATAATAATTTCAATGAATCGATGTGATTTTGAATTACTCTAAGTTTAAGTAATAATAATAATAATAATAATTATAAATATTTTACTTATATTTATTATTATTAAATAAATAATATAATATTTATACAAAAAAAAATATATATAGTGGAATAACAGTTATTTTATTCACAATAAAATATGTGCAAGTACTATTGTAATTGTACTAAAGTAAGTAAATTTTGTAATAATCATTATTATTATTAAAGATGAAATTTTTTTTTACATAAATATCAATTTTGTTCTGACTGTCTTGCACGATTTATTGCATTGCATTGCATTTACTATATACGTTATTAGTATTATAAAATCATAATTATTGTGATTATGGAATAAAGCGTGATTCAAACAAACAACTAACATATTTAATTGGTTGTATACTTAGTTGCAGAAATGTATTGGATCGGAAAACCAAAGTGTTTATTCGATATTAAGGTAGGAAATAAAGCCGGAAAAACAGTCTAACTACGCGTCAGTTGATTTTTATAGTAGCTAACATCTACATTTTCGATTTACGCCCATAAAGTGCGACAAAAATACCATACTTCCGGACAACACATTCTCTTTTTTTTATTATTTAAAAAGCTATTCGATTTTATATTTTTAACGATTCAATGTATATTTTTGGTCCTTGGTATATCGATTGCTATTCATTTTAGTGTGTTAAATTTACACAAATATGCTATATATTATAAAAATGATCAAGTTTATTTCAAACTCACTGTATATAGTTGTAACAATTTTAATGTAGTTGACACAATCACATCTGGACTAGACATGATAGCTATGTGTTCGTAATAACCAAATCCTATATTTAAAGCAAACGAAAAGAAATTTAATTCATCGATTCGCTTTATTTACACGATTATATATTCCAGCTAAGTACATTTTATTTTCCATCAATAAAATGCATTATTTTAAACTAAAATCAATATCTTTCATGGAAATAATGATTTTGTTTATTTAACTTCAGTGATTTTGTATCAATGAATTCATATTTTAAATTCAATCCCATTCTATTGTAAATACAAATACTTAGCTGTACTTGTTCCAATAATTAGGAAATTGTTTGAAAGTATTTTTACTTTATTTCAATATGAAACTGCCAACTTCGGAATGAGGTTAACAATATTTTAATTTTTTCAGTGTAGAAGTGGATGTAAATTAACTTTATAGATTTGCTTACAAAATTAATGACATTGTACTCATACATACGCATAAAAAATTTTAAAATACATATGTTAAACATTCATTTTCCAAAATCTACATAACTTGAAATTCAAACAATTTTGGAATAATTTGGCTACTTACAAATTCACTTTCGTAATTTAAATACGCACATTTAAATACGACCAGCTAAAAATATTAAAAGTGAAAATTGAAAGTAATTTTTTAAATAAAAAAATAATTAAATTTTTATTATTTATTTTTTTTTTTTTTTTGGTCTAAAAAATTCATAATAAATAAATATAGATATCTCATCTTTTCATTTTGAAATCGAATATTAATTATAGATTTATTTTACATATAATCATAATATACCGGTTGTGTAACTAAAACTTGAGCATGATAAACTGAGATATTAAATTTGTTTTTCAATGATCCAAATTTTTTTAGTTTTACGATTAAAAAACCATCAATTTTTGTTGTTGAAATTTCCTCTCCTTTAAGTAGGTATCCGACCTTCACGAATTTTACATACAGTGTGATACAATTTTACATTTAGGATGAAGATACCCTCATATTTTCGTTATTTATAGAATCGGCCCTATTTGTTAATTGTAGTACGCTGAGTTTAAGGTTCTGATTTCGGTTAAATATCTTAAAAAATGTGACCCATTATCCTTTATGACTATGCAAAATTTCAAATCAATATTCCTATAAATAACAAAAATAAGAGGGTGTCTTCATCTTAAATGCGACATACTGTATATAGGCCATTTTTCGACTTAAATATATTAAAAGAAGCCAATATTAATAGATCTCGTGTAATTTTTTAAATATTACGAAAACAATAATTTTTTATTATTTTTTACCCTAAATGGTGAAAATTATCTTCAATCGTTTTCGTATGACACCACACCCATCAAATTGATGAAGGATTAAGGTGGGTATATTTTCTCCCCCGATACATACTTATATGTATCGAATTAATATTCGATACATATAGGAAATGAGTTTTTCATTTGTTTCCAAATTTTTTGGCAACTATAAATGAACCACTGAGTTATGACCATGAATTTTGATATACTAAAATATTGATTTAATTCTCTAGTTACAATTTTGGAAAATATCCAAAACTTTTGTATATAAATTATACTCTATTTACGACAAAAATTCAGAAAACCATCGGAACTAAACAAAACCATATATTAACCAAATAACTAATTTGTTACTATAGCCTAATTATTAAATACACAACCTATATATCTGCATTAAGGTAATATTACAGTTGTAGTTAAGAAGTTTAAATTAGTTTTTTAACCAAGAACTTGTGTTTTGTAGAATAAAACAAAAAAATAATTACATATATCATAATGTTTCAATTTATATTAACAATTTGGAATTTAAAATTACTTAAACTATTTTTTATTGTTTTTTTAAGACTTTAATTAGAATATCATATTATATACGGGATATGAATAACCCGTTGAATTAATCAACGGTAAAAATCGTGCAAAAAGAAGTACTTAAACCCCCTTTCGAAAAAAAGTAGCGTACAACTAGTGCGGAATTGTCTATTACGCTTTCAAATACATTGAAAAAAATTCCTAATATCAACCGATATGAGGATGTCTCAACGTCATTGTGAGAGCAAATATGACGAATGGGACCACGAATGTAATACAACTATCTTACGGGGTTGAGTGGTGAAATGACACAAACGCATGAGTTGTTAGTATGAAAATAATATATTGTCTAACAAATTTCAAATACTGTTGTTTTGAAATACAACATAGTTTTAAACAATATACATACTTTTTTAGATTGATTCTACCACTTAAAAATATTATAACAAAATGTTGATGTGATTGTCACAGCCTCAAAAATTAGATTTCTTCGAGTCGGACTTCAACCAGCTACCTATGAATTAATATATATTTTAGTGTTTTAAGTGCGCCGCTGAACCAACTGCGCTACCGATGCTTGTTATATATGTATAAAAATATTTTATATATTATAAAAATGATCAATAAGTTTATTTCAAACTCTCTGTAAATTAGTAACAAACAATCTTCATGCAATTGACACAACCACATATAGCCTGGGCATGAAAGGTATGTGCTCGTAGTAACCAAATCCAATATTTAAAGCAAACGCAAAAGAATGTTCTTTTAATTCGTCTATTCGCTTTATTTACATGAGTATATATTCCAACTAAGTACAATTTTATTTCCCATCAATAAAATGCATAACTTTGAACTAAAATCAATCACTTTCATAGAAGTAGTTTGATGATTTAGTTTATTTAACTTCAATGATTTTGTATCAGTGAATTCATATTTTAAATTTATCCATTCTATTGTAAATACAAATATTTAGCTGTACTTGTTCCAATAATTAGGAAATTGTTTGAAAGTATTCTAACTTTATTTCACTATGAAACGGCTGACTTCGAGATGAGGTTGTCATTACTTTAATTTTATTTTTCAGTGTAGTATAAAAGATTTTTAGGTATAGCACATCGTATTTTCAAGATAATAATATTATAATAATATAATGATTATGATCGCGTGTGAATTTGAAAGTAATATAAATAAAATAGCGAATATCTCATCTTCACAATTCATTCATCATTCTACAAAATATAAATTATAATATTATATTAATATTAGTATTATTATAAAATAATAATACATTTTTTATAAAAAACTATTATTGTAATTTATTATATTATTCTGCAATCTGCAATAACTGTCTTGGCTTTTTTGGAAAAGTAAGGTTAACTTTTAATATTATATAAACATAATAATACCCTGAGACAGATATATTCGGTTCGAAAAAAACAATTTAAAAAATCAGAAAGTCATCAATTTCTCGTTATTTAATAATAATTAATAATTAAGCGTATCACCGAAAAACAAACTAAGTTTTTAAGGCTGTACATCGAAAAATTTTTGGGTATATTTAACTCTTATTTACTAATTTTTAAATAATATGACCATTCGAATTAAATATTTTTAAGATAAATCTCGCGAAGTCGTCTTTTCTTGGTATTCTATGAAAGATTAATCTGCATTACAATTGAACCACCTTGTAATACATAGGTCGTAAATCGTTGCCTAATTGTAATATGAGATAGATTATAATACGAGTTGCCAAAAAAAATCAATTCGTGTTAACTTAACCCAGCTTATTTCTAAAAAAGTTGTAGCTAGCATTCAAAAAATATAAAAATTTATTTTCATTCAACGATTGAAATGGTTTGTTTGTGTGAAAATGATTTATAGTTCCAATTATTTGAAAACTAACATCCATATTTTTATCTCCTTAATAAGAAAATCTTAATAAATAATTACCATCACGATTCTATTGGAAATTTGATCGTGCACGAAGGTGCGGCAATTTTATTATAAAATGTAAAATTAAACAAAAATAAGCAACATTATTAATTTTTTTTTTTTTAATTAAAACATGACCATTGTATCACGTTTGCGAATATTATGAAATAATCAAATAGCATCGAAAATTTTAATCAAAATATTTTCCAACGCATAATAGCCCTGGAGCCCGAGACAGTAAAACTGCACTTAAACGGATTTCGAAATTTCGCATATGAATCAATCTATTTAACGATAGGTACAATATGAACTAGGTTTGCCAGGCTTTATCCTGGCAGAAATATTTTTTGCTACGATTTTTTTATTTTTTACTGATGTGACAGATATTTTGGTCAAGTTTTGAGGTGTCACATCGAGATATTTCGAGAATAGAATTCAAACCAACATATTTAAAGAAAAAAAGTAATTCCGCGATAAGGGTAATATTATTGGCTTTATATATTAAAAATCAGTGAGGCAGACCTTTCTGCCACAATAAGAGCTGTCACACCAAATTTTCCTGAAAATAGATAAAATAAAATGGAGTCTTACAAATTAATTTCCATGAAAGTGAAAAATACTTGTAATTATTAAAAATATAAAAAATATTTCTGCCAAGATATATCCTGACACACCTAGTCCGTACAATATGGACTACGTGCACCTATCGTTAAATGCATTGAATCATATGCGAAATTTCGTAATCCGTGTAATTACTGTTTTACTGTCACGGGCTCCCTGCTTATAAAATTCAATTTGAAAGATTTTTTAAAATATTCAACAAAACAAAAAATAATTAAATTTTTATTCCCTTCAATGGCAACCCCAATTTCATGATTTTTATTTCTATTTTATAATGACAATTTTGAAAATATTTTGTTTGCGATAATAGACTACTCCAAAATTCTACTGAAATAAAATCTTTAGATACCAGAGACACTAATATTGTGTTTTCAATACTCGGAGACTCGAATTTGTAGTTTTTGTTATCCTACATCTATAACAAATGCCGATAAAAAACATGAAAAGTTTATTTTCCAATTGGAAAATATATTTTTGTTATAAGTGTAGAAAATTGGGAAAAACATTTTTTTTAAATAGTTGTTATCGAAATTTGCCGGGAATGAAAGGTAAAATTAATTAAAGATTCGAATTTTCGAGTGTCGAAAACATGAAATTGGACCCTAAGGATTCTATTTCATCAGGACATAATATCACAAATAAAGCCGGTAATTAAATTATTTGAAAAAATCAAACCTAAATCTTATATACGTGATCGTATGACTTTAGAAGGTAACTTAAAATTACTATTTTTTACCTTTTTAATTAAAATATTTTTCATATAAAAAATATTAAGTTTTATGTATATATTAAATTTGGACCAATAATTTAATAATTAAACTTTTTAATTAACACTTAATTTTAATTAATATAATTTAACCGGTATGATAAAAATTTGTGTGAAAATGTTAATGTGCGCGTGCGAAAAATTTTAGTGCAAAAATAGATTATAAAAAGTTATTATTATTTTTTTTAAATATGTATTTTCATCGAAAAATTTATTTCTAAACTACACTTATGAGTTTACATAGTCACGGGTTCAATGTTTTTTAAACACATTTCTTAGAAGTCATCTTTGAACTGAAGAGTAAACTTAACCATTCACTACCATAATATAAATATTGTGAATGTTTTGGACTAATAAAATAAATGTTTTCAATGTCGACTTCGTCAGCTGTTCGATGTACAACAACTAAACATAAACTCAGTTCAGCGTTAGTTGACGAAGAACAGTTGAATAGGTATAATGTATATTCGTCGATATTCTAACGCCGAACCGGTATACGGTCGGTCTCAATGTGTGCTCTTCTACCGTCGATTGTTCATTCCAAGTGTATATAATTCGACGAGTCCATATGTATTAAGGGTGTTATTCGATGTTGTTAAGAGGGTATGTTTTCAGTACAGATGTACTGAGGGTAAACATAATATTTAGAAATATGAAACTGTGGTTTTTCCCCAACAAGTTGTAGAGTACACAAGGTAAGAAATTTTTTGTGGCTATCAATATGTCAGTATCGTCATAGTGATTTGACCTTTGATAGTCCTGGAGCCCGTGACAGTAAAACTACACTTACACGGTTTTCGAAATTTCGTTTATGAATCAATACTATCTAACGATTGGTACAATATGGACTAGGTTTGTCAGGATTTATCCTGGCGGAAATATTTTTTGCCAGGATTTTTTTTTTTTTACTTCTGTGACAGATATTTTGGTCAAGTTTTGAGCTATCACATCAAGATATTTCGAAAGTAGAACTCAAAACGAACAAATTAAAAAAAAAAAAAATTATTCTGCGATAAGGCTAAAATTTTATTGGCTTTATATATTAAATATCGGTGTGACAGACCTTTCTGTCGCGATAAGAGCTGTCACACCAAATTTTCCCGAAAAAAGGTAGAATTTAAAATGATCTCTTACAAATTAATTCCCATGAAAGTGCAAAATACTTGTAATTATTTAAAATATTTCTGCCAGGATAAACCCTGGCACACTTAGTCCATATTGTACCTAGCGTTAAATAGCATTGATTCGTATGCGAAATTTCGAAATCAGTGTAAGTACCGTTTACTGTCACGGGCTTCCCGCTTATGAGTGAATAGTAACATTAGCAATAGTTATGGCGGGCGAGTCAATGCAGTATATGGACGTCAGGTTCATATTGGTTTACAATATTCACAGTACTTCTGGTGGATGGTTCTATATTCAATACTTCTGCTAACATAGATACTATATGTATCTGTCTCTATACCATACCAGCATTGTAGTAAACGCCGTGCATTTCTTACCGTGTATAATGTACGAACATTGTTGCAGGTAATATAAACTTAGTTTCAATCGAACAGATAAAATCGAATGACCGATAAAGAATAATCCGTATTACACATCAAATTCGCATTAGTGCTCATAAGTGAGAAACCTTTATAAGAGGGTAGTTTTTTTGAGAATAAAAATAATAAATTATTATTCTGGAATTAAAAAGATTCAAGAAAAATTATTTTCTAATTTTGATCAAATACTCCCAACCTCGAAAAACTAAAAATTCAGCATATATTAGTCTGGCATACAGGAGACAAAAATTGCAACTACAAAATTTCAAGATAATTAATCATGTTGCAAATTAAAATGTAATATTTGTTTTGGCAAATACTCAATTTGGCAAAAAAAAGAAAAAATTTCATGATATAACCCACCCCAATTTAATAATAAAACAGAAAAAAAATTATATACTTAAATTATCATAATAACCAAAATAATATTATTTTAAAAATAATCAATATTTTCCATTAATAAAATTTATTTGATTTATCTGTGGGAAAATATGTCATTGAAATGCTCATAAAATGAAATAAACCATGTACAGAATGTATCAAGAGAGTACATTCTGTACATGGTTTACAAAAATATGTATATAAAATATGGTGGAAGCATTGAGAAAATTAGGTTATATTTACCATAAAACTGTATTCTCATAAGATTTACATACGCATTCAAAATTTTTGCTTAATCGATTGAATATATCTGCTTCAAAATTGCAAGATTTCAACCAAACAAATATAGTTACATAATGCAAGTTAAATAAAAGCTCGTAAAAAAAGGCACGGTCTTTACCAAACGTGACGTTAATTGATATACTCCAGGAAAAATTATTTAAAAACAAGTGAAAACAAACAATTGACTGAGTTAATTGTTGAAATACTATGCACAGACAGTGTTAATTACTCTTTCACATTACTCATACATACATGTCACACATACATAACTGATATTTCCATATAATACATACTATACAATTTATGCCTAATTTGCACCTCACGGGTAAACAGTGAGGTTTACGAAAAAATATTTCAAACAAACGTTGTTTATTTTTTGATAAGGAACATTTTTTACTTTTGAACTTTTGTTCTATCTCTAACGGTTTAAAAAATGGGTCCTACGGACCCAAGACCCAATTGAAATATGTTGCTTATTTACGAAGTCGACCTCACTTTTTACGTCCTGAGTACGCTGTAAAAATTTCAGCTTGTTATCTTTTTTCGTTTTTGAGTTATCGTGCTCAAAGACGGTCGGACGAACGGACGGACGGATACCTATACCAAAATTTTAAGCGTTCAATATTTCATTCGTAAATCAATATTTTAAGCGTTACAAACTTGGGACTTAATATACCTTGTATATTACATATATGCATGGTATAATAATTATAAACATAATTTTATAAAACAGGGACATCCAAGCAGTAACAGCAGGATTGCACATAAGATGGCATAAATATTAAAAAATTATATTCGGGGATAAAATATCTGGTACAGATAAAAATACAGTGGATGTATTTAGACATTAAAAATGGAAGACAAGTCTGTCAAGAGAGAGTAATCAATAATTAAAATGAATCAAATCAAACTAACTCTTATTAGTAATAAAGTAATTTTCAAGAATTTTCTTTCTTCGTTCATATTTAAAAAACGAAGAATTGCATTCATAACAATTTTTCTTTTTTTTTTTAACCCTGAAATTCTGTTACATTACATTTGGTCATTTCTTACCAACCATTCTGTACATTCGATGCTTATACATTATAGTATTGAATAGAGAATTGAATCATATTTATAAATAGGTTAATAAACCAAATATAGTGAAATTTTAACTAAAATTTTGGTGACATAACTGGGGTAATACCTACTGGTATCGATTTGTTATCGTGCTGTTACTATAATGGTTAACATCACTAGGGTTGAGTAAACGTAATGGAGATATAATACATTCACCTTTCAATATCATTAAATTTTAATGTTATTGATTTAACACGTCACGCTACCATGACAGGAGTTCAAAAATTTTTCATTAAAAATTCATTTAAAAAGAGTTATTGTAGTTTCTATACTTAATTCTATACACTTAAGATAGTCTAAGTGAATAAAAATTTTATTAAAAAAAATAATAAATTTAAAAAAAATACTTTTTAAAAGACAAGCTTTTATTGTACTCAAAAGTAGAAAATAATTTTTTCTCTGAGTCACTCCATACACGACTATTTGTAAAAGTTGAAAGCAATTTAAAATATAAAGAATGAATTGGAGTGCCTCAAGCTTTTATAAATACTCGTGTATGAGTGAAAATTATGTTTTTATTAAAATTTTTAATATAAATCTAAAAAAAAAAGGCAAATGAAAACAAACAATTAACTGAGTTAACTGTTGAAATATCATGTACAGACAGTGTTGATAGCACAATCGTTTGCTCCACATCCATACAATAAATGTATAATTGATACAATTTAATACAAGTCATGTACATATAATGTTCAAACCTAATTTGCGCCCTCACGGATCAACAGTGATAATTACGAAAAAATGTTTCAAACAAAAGGTTTTTTTTAGGGATTTTTTACATTTAAACTTATGTTCTATCCCTAAGGGTTTACAACATGGATCCGTAGGACACAAGTTATACAAGATCCAAGTGACCGCTGTTACTCATTTGCGAACTCAATATCTCTTTTCGTTTTTAACTTATCCTCGCTTCCAGAGGGACAGGCAGACAATCGGAAATGGACTAATTAGGTGATTTTATGAACACCTATACCAAAATTTTATAATATGCATATAAAATATGGTGGAAGCGATGGGAAAAAGGTTATGTTACAATAAAAATGCATTGTCATTTGATTTACATATGCATGCAATGATTTTGATTGCTTTAAAATTGAGTTACAAAATTCCACCCGAACAAACATAGTTACATACATACACATTGTAAGTTAATAAAACCTCGTAAAAAAGGGGCAGAGTCTTCACCAAACGTAACGTTAATTGATATACTGTTTTTCCAGGAAAATATATTTAAAAAATAATTATAAATATAATTTAATAAAACAGGGACGACCCAATTGGAAACAGCAGGATGATTTCATTAAATGGTATTTAAAAAAAATATTTAAAATATTTCACAAATTAGATGCTTATCAGAAAAATTACAAATATGTCACACAATGCCCTAAACATGGGACAAAGCATAACATTTTTGTATTTGTATTAAATTCATTGGCGCTGGAGATTTCTTTGCCGAAACGGGGTAATGACGCACTCATATATCGACCCTGAATTTCATAATTGATAACCATAAATCTTAAATTATGAAGAATTTCTAGCTCAATCTACCAATACTCTAAATATAAAAATACTCTAAATATAAAGAATATAAAAATATCTATTAAAAATTTCTGCAAATGCATTTTTCTAAACCCTGTAGGGTACAATGATAAATATTTATAAAATGCTATAAATAAAATTTAATTTAATTAGAATAAAACAAATGTAAACCCACATTTATGGGAAAGGCATAGTTAATATAATCATTAGAGCGAATTTGTTTCGTTAATAATAAATTATAATCTATTTAGTGGCAAACTTTAACACTTCTCCATTGACCCATATAATAATTTTAGATTATCTATTTCACAAAAAGTCCTTTTTCAACGCCACGTATTATAAAAGAAAGCTCTTACAGATTTCAAAATCCCAAAACACGAAAAGGCTTTCGATTGTCTTATTTTTTCGAAAATTATTGTCGAGTGGTCATGAATATTGATTGCTCTTCTGACTACAGATAAAATAAATAATTCCCAATCAAGATTACAAATTTTTATTTGTTATTCGAAATAGAACCCTAATAATACAATATTTATCCTCCAAAAAAAAGGTGACTTATCATTATTTGTCGTTAAGTTTTTGCCAAAATCTTAGCAGAAAAGATTGAGAAAAGATCTTGATACTCGTACGCTTCGCTGGGCTCCAAAGTAAAGACTTATTCCCCTTCCTTAAGACTCGAAATAGAGGTAGGGATGTTTTTACAGATTTCAATTTTTTTTAAATGTTATACAGTCTTGATTCATTGAGTGTATCAGAACAGATGACCATGAATTGTATCTCGTTCACCATTTTTACAGATCTTTAATTTATTGATCAAAATGGTGTTCATAGATGGTGTAGTAAAATTTCATAGACTAAATTTAATTTTTTTATATACATATCTTTATAGATTATAGCTCAAGCGTTAGTCTGATTTGTGAGCTAGGTTATTGTACAGTTTCATTCAAATCCATTCTATAGTTTTTGCTTGAAAGCGTAACAAACAAACAACTTTACTTTCACATTTATAATATATAGGAATACTTAAATTTTATTGAATTTCTAAGAAAAGTTATTTCACGGTTGAACTGTCTTAATGTTCAAATTTGGAAAATTAATTTTTATAAACCAATAAAAACGCATTGCAGTCAGTTAATCAGTCATTGACACACGCGAATACATGCACAATACATTTAGCCTGTATTTGATATTATATTTTCCAATTATATATATATACATATAAAACGTGAAAATCGATGAAATCTAGGAAAATGCCAGTATATATATGTGTGTAAGTGTGTTTGAGTGGCTGTATGGGTATTGTTTACAGTCGTTAGTCGTACTTATACGACCCACAATCGAAGTATATATAGAATATGGTTGTATGCCTTGTGAAACAAGGGCACAGGCGCTCTGTTCAATTTAGTCACACCGTATAATAACAATGTTGAAGTCTTAATATAATCAGCATTTAAATTTATACAGGATGTTTAATAAAAAATCCTACTCAATGAACTACGAGAAAAAGAAGTATCTTCACCTAATTTCATTTCAAAAATATTTTTTGTACCGATTAAGGATGTTGCTTCGCTACAATATTGTCAAAAAGTTTTGAATTATATGCACGGTAAGATTATACAGGGTGAACCATTTAAATCGATTATGGTTAATAGCTCGTTTTGTAGCTAACCAATCATAATTTAACTTGAACGAAGGCAATAGATATAATGTAAAGCTCCAAACCATAAGAACGATATAAAGACACTTTAAATTTCTAATAAAAATATCTTCATAATCGTAAGTTTTCGGAAAAAATGCTACTAAAAAATATGTCATTATTTCATTCAATTGAAATAAAACACGATATTGCATTTAATTCAAAGAAAAATGCTTTAGCCAAAAGTTGCCAAGGGCAATAGAAGATATTCGTCTGTGTCTATGACTATCCCTGCAATTCTAGTTTCAAAGTCATCTAACCTTGACTTTCAAATGATCATGAAAATTCACCTAAATTTAAAAGTTGACCTTTATTGTCCTTGATAATTTTTGCCTAAAACAATTTTTTAAAGGTAACGTGTTTTTTTTTCGATTGAATGTAATAATGACATATTTTTAAGTCGCATTTCCTTTGAAAGCTAACGATTTTCGAAAATATGTTTTAAATAATAGATGTCAGTTTTTTAATGACGATCAACTTTCTAATTTAAAGTGCTATTATATAGACTTTGTAACTCGAACAAAAAGTTATTTCCCTGCGATGCATTGAGAGTACAAATATTTATACTCTGTAACTCGAATTTCAAAAGTAGAAGTTAGTAAAATATAACTTCTTCAAGTCAAAAAATCCTTAGTTCGAAAATTTTTCAATTTACCTTGAGATTAGAGTTAGAGGTTCCACTGTACAGAGGAGGTTGCAATCGCGAAGAAAATACGTCAAGAAGTATCGCTTTAAAAATAAAACAGTTTTTCTATCATCTGTCTCCTCACGGGACTATTTCGTCTAAAACATGCTCCAGAAGACGTCTATTAATGTCTATTTTTTAACTTACACATTTGATTGGTGACTAGGCGTTTATCTTGATGGCCATTGGAGCACCAGTTCTAAAAATCTGTCGATTTTGTTCGAATCCACCGAAAGTGTTTTCTCGTTTAGTTTGTGCTTTTTGGTATCACCTTGTATTTGAACGGCACGGCAACAGTATATTATCTCTAATAAAGTATTATATTTATATGGGTTACAGTGGTTTACATTATCTAGGTCATGCACGAACCATCTTTATAGAAGAAAATTATATACAAGTAAGTATTATTTGATTATAAGCGCACCGCACTGCATCTTATGACAATAACTTCCACTTTACCATTAAATTGAATTTACGAAATTGCAGCAATATTTCAATTACATTTCTTAATTTAAAACAAACAAGGTAGAATTTATATACCCGCATAGTCAAAACACATTTTGGCCCAATATAAAGACGAAACAGTACAATAGGCCAAGTAAATTAGGAATTTGGTTACTTAAATTCTAAAACGAGCAATTTTTTAATGTAAAGTTGTAAGTTTTTTTATTTTTAAATAGGATTTGAATCGTTTTAAAAATTAAAAACTTTATGTAGAGAAACTGCTCGTTTCAGAATTTAAAGAAAATACACTAACCGAATGCCTATTTGCTTGAACTAAAAAATAAAAGCAAAGAAATGATTTTACATGCCCTCAAAAACAATTAAATAAATTTATAGAACTACTAGAAATTTCTATTCTTCTAAAAAAAAAAAGTTAGGGGGATTTGTAAAAAATGAGGACGCACGATGGAACAAAAATATTCGTGCAAGGAAAGTCTTTAGAGATCTAAATTCTTAATCATAGTGTGAGTTTTTGAAATAAATACATTCAAAATTGTTTAGTTTCAAAAGTGCATATTCAAAGACACTTTTCGGTGTAACTATTTCGATATCAACCGTTAATCAACAAGTAAATAATGAACGATTATTATTCCATTTTTAGGGCAAGCGATAACCACAAGTTTACTCGCAACTCTGCAAGATATTGTATCTGACAGACTGTGTTTAACGTTGAGCAAACGCAAAAATTTCTGAAAATACATTTTTAAATGGAAGGCGATGAAATATAAAGGCATATGTTTAAACTCGAAAATTGAAAAATATGCAAAGTAGAAAATGCTTAAGGATTATCGCATCGAGGAAAGAATACGCTCGTCCTTTTCCTAAGTTAGTCAATATTGAACGAGAGCTGGAATGTTTTCGAGAACTTCTTCTAAGATACAATCAAAAATTTTAAGATGACTTTAAAATCAGATATCAGACTACGTACTCCATCCCTACCTAATTTCAATAAGAAAATAAATATCTAAGATCCAATCGCCTGGAAATCAATTTTTTCAAGACCCTTATACCAAAAGAGGTAAAATGTTCCATGTTTCCAAGAGACATGGTAAACAAATTTTCGATGTAAGATTTTTTGGTCAGAAATTAATGGAAGTAAAAAATTCGATATAAAAATTCACAACCATGTGTTTAAATAAATAATAACAGATTTCAAAGCAACCAGCTAGGTTTGATGATAATAACATACCATCATTATCATAAGAATACTTCTAAACATATGATTCGACCAATTGACCTAATAAAAATGATACACGAGCAAGTACAACATGGTACATCTCACCTCTACAGCTCTTAGCAGATTATGTGACAATTAAACAGCTATTTTTTGCCAATAAAAAAAAGACATTAATCACCTAATCACACGACTTGATAACTTGTTTTTACTATAAAGAAGAAAAAAACAATGTAATAAAAAAAAAACAGTTTTGTGATTATGTAACTTGTTACTTATAGGTGTCATGTGTGGTCACGTCATTATTCTCATTCATAGGATTACCATTACGAAGTGATGTGGTGATTTATCTTGTGGATTAGGTTTAGGGTTTTGTATCAAGAATGAACATTTATTTTCTATGGAAAAAGATTAGTGTCTAACTCGAGATAAATTTAATTTAAGTTAAGATAATTTTTTAATCCTAGAAAAATCCTATTGTCCGTTTAATTACTGAGATATAATTACTCAAAGTTAATGCATTTTATTGTTGAACAGAAACGACCAAAGTTAAGTTCGAATGACTTTGAAACGAAAATTTCAAAGTTATGGACACAGGCGAATGCCCTCTATTGCTCTTGACCTTTAGGCGAAAGCATTTTGCTGTAGCTAGCGTTTTTTTTTTTCAATTAAAAGCCATAATGACATACTTTTAAGTCACATTTCCTCCGAAAGCTAACGATTTTCGAAAAAATGTTTTAAATCAAAAATGTAAGACTTTTTATATGAGAATCAACTGTTTCATCTAAAGTGTTAGTACCTGGAAGACCAAGTTTTGCTCGTTATGTTTTGTTTTTTGTAAATCCGAGATTCCTAGATAAATCGACGTTTTATAAAAATAAAACCTAGCTAGATCGATTCCTCCCCTCCCCCCCACCCCGAAGCCCTTGCATACTAAATATAAAGAATATTGCTGTAGCCGTGTCCGAATTAAAGTTTCCGAGATAAGACGACGTTTTCTAAAAATGAAACCTAGCTAGATCGTATTTTCGCCCCTGAAACTCTCTGCATACTAAATTTCATAAAAATCAAAATATTCCATGAAATTTTTGGAAACGGCTCCAAATCAATGGAGTGGTTTCCGAGATTAAATTTTCCGAGAGAAAACGATGTTTTCTAAAAATTCAACCTAGCTAGATCTATTTTTCGTCCCAAATACCCCCTGCATACTAAATTTAATGAAAATCGTTGAAGCCGTTTCTGTAATTCCTGTTATATATATACAAGAATTGCTCGTTTAAATATATAAAATTCTATCTTTTTAAATTAACATATAAAGCAAACCGAAGATATGGTCCAATCAGTCAGAACATGATGCCCTTCATCAAGCTCTGCAACTTTTATTTAAGTTATTTTTTCATTGATAACTATAAGACCAGGTTTTAGCTATAATAGATTAAAAAGGTCCACCTTGTATACATCGAATATGATTCATTGTTATGATCCTAAAAACACAATAAAATCGCAATTCTTTCTTGCCAGATGTACAGTACATTCTGATAGAAAACATGATAAGGGCAAAACATTCAAAAATACCATCGGAAAAGAATTACCTTTAATAAAATAAATAATGTTAATCCAAAAAATACAAAAATTGGTTCCATAAATAATTTATCTAATAGTTTCTATGATGTTAATTTAAGTGCTATGTTTGGGAGAGTTTTTCGGTTATATTTCCAGAAATATATTCAAAAATTTGAGACTACTATATCTTTTTCTACACCAACGATTGTACACTTAATCGAAGTTGTATTTAAAACAAGAACCAAGCCCCTATAATCAAATTGTTCTATAAGTTGATAACAACAAGTGTTTTAAGGCAGTATGTACCGTGGTGTAGCGGTCGATCGATCATGTGAAATAAGTACGGTTAATTGAACTACATAGGTATATTATTTAAATAACATGTTGGAAAACTAATGGACCGATTCTAATCTAATTTAGAAAATTAAAATACTAACAAATGTTAGTTAGCACTTTAAATAACTTGGATGTTTCAAAATTGCATGGCACTATTTTAGGTACGTGTTCTTTCGCTCAATATTAGCAAAAAATTTCATATAAAACATATGTACGAAAATAATGTACTAGTAAAACTAATAGCTAAAATCAAGCAGCGTTTATTACTGACTAGCTGTAATATATCCGCTTCGCTGGGCAACTTCAATTTTAAATACAAAGTTTATTGTGTTATATATAAACTTCACTTCATATGTCGTCAGTTATCCTCCTTTTGTTCACGTCAATTTCAATTTCGTCGATTTTATTATTTTGATACGGAACCCAAATTTTTTGAAAACAGCCCACGTTAATCGCAGATAATGAAGCTTTCTATACGTGAAATAATTTTTCAAATCGGTTAAGTACCTAGTACTCTCTAAATTCTAAATGAACACCTATTTTGCGTCATTGCGTTAATTTTAGTTTCACATTTTGTAACGACTCCATAATTCTCTGTATATCTTATATATTTTTAGTTTCTTCTGAAACGTAAGCTTTTTGTATCCCCTATCTTTACTCCCTTTAGAGTAAAATTTTCATACATTTTAGCCCTTTTTTGCCTTAGAAGGTGTCCTTTCGCAGGTCAGAAGTTTAGGCGTGATTTCGTAACAGACAAACAGACATAGTTATTTTCGCATTTATAATATAAATAAGGATTAAGGATGTTGTCTTGTTACAATATTGTCAAAAAGTCTTGGATTATATGCGCGGTAAAGGTATATGGCTTGTAGTTGTAGTGAAATAAGGTATAATTTTTATCGCTTAACTGTTTCTCATACAAAATACAGTGTACGATGAATTGTTTAAACTTCTGTTAGTTATTTCTTTTCAACCAAAATACTCTAACTATAGTTGTTTCTGTTCAACGATAAAATGTTTTAAGTTTTTGTTATTATATTTCAACAATGAAACGGTTAATATATTTTTTTTTTTATTTTTAAAAAATAAAAAAGTTGAAACATAAACATGAATATTCAGCTAGTTTTTTGAAAAGTTTTCAAGAAAAAATCGTAAAATTTGAATATTAAAATTTGAAAAATGAAGAATATGCACTTGATAATAAATAAATATTTAAAATATGAAATTTAATTTATAAAACTACGATAATTTAAATATTTATATTATATTATAATTCTAAAAATATTTATGACGTGAGTGCGAATATTTTATTTGAAAATAGAATTTTTTATTATCTACTTGAAAAACTGAAGGTCTTTAGCTCATTTAATAAAAGAAATATTACATTGTAAATGAAAATTGACATCTGGTGGTCGAACTCAAAAGTATTCTTAAACTTTGATCCGAATAAAAGTCTTCGTTTTTATACCATGTATATATGAAATATACATAGTATATTAAGTTTAGTCCCAAGTTTGTAACGCTTAAAAATATTGATGCTAGGAAAAAAATTTTGTCATAGGTGTTCATAAAATCACCTAATTAGTACATTTCCGGTTGTCCGTCCGTCCGTCCGTCTGTGGACACGATAACTCAAAAACGAAAAAAGATATCGAGCTGAAATTTTTACAGAGTACTCAGAACTTTTGTTTGAAACATTTTTTCGTAAACATCACTGTTTACCCACGAGGGCGTTAATTAGGTGCAAATTTTATAGTATGTATTAATATAGGAATATCAGTTGTGTGTGTGTCTATTTAAAAGTGAGTATCTTTTGTTATTTACGTGACGTCAAAAAAACAATCGATTGCGCATCAACATGTATGTATGTGTAATGTGATAGAGTAATTAACACTGTCTATGCATGGTATTTCAACAATTAACTCAGTCAATTGTTTGTTTTCACTTTTTTATTCATAAATATTTAAACTATTCAATAATAAAAAAATAACTAAAATTTATTTAAACGAATAGGCAGCTCTACTTTGCGTATTCCATTCAAAATTATTAATTATTCCAAAATTACAAGTATTGATTTTTTCGATTTTTTGTAATTTTTTTAAGGGGTACCCCTTTATAAAAAATCGAAAAAATCGAGAAAATTTTTTTGTCTCTGATTTTGATAAAACTCTGTTTATAAGGTAATTTTGACCCAAAAAATTCAAAAATCGTATTAATATAACGGTTAGGCAACTAGTTTCGGAGATATCGAGAGAAAATATGGGATAATGTGTGATATTTCAAAAACTATGCTTCCAATCATCAAATGAATACGATTTTTGAATTTTTTGGGTCAAAATTACCTTATATACTACGTTTCATTCAAATCAGAATCCATAAATTTTTTTCGATTTTTTGGAATTTTTTTAAGGGGTACCCCTTTACAAAAATCGAAAAAATCGAAAAAAAAATGTTGGCTCCGATTTCGATAAAACTCTGTTTATAAGGTAATTTTGACCCATAATTTACAAAAATCGTATTTATATAACGATTAGGAAACTAGTTTCGGAGATATCGATCCAAAATATGAGAAAATGGGTGATATTTCAAAAACTATGCTTCCAATCATCAAATGAATACGATTTTTGAATTTTTTGGGTCAAAATTACCTTATATACTACGTTTCATTCAAATCCGAATCCATAAATTTTTTTCGATTTTTTGGAATTTTTTTAAGGGGTACCCCTTTACAAAAATCGAAAAAATCGAAAAAAAAATGTTGGCTCCGATTTCGATAAAACTCTGTTTATAAGGTAATTTTGACCCATAATTTACAAAAATCGTATTTATATCACGATTAGGAAACTAGTTTCGGAGATATCGATCCAAAATATGAGAAAATGGGTGATATTTCTAAAACTATGCTTTCAATCATCAAATGAATACGATTTTTGAATTTTTTGGGTCAAAATTACCCTATATACTAAGTTTCATTCAAATCAGAAACCATAAATTTTTTTCGATTTTTTGTTTATGTACTTTAGTTTATGTATATGAAATATACCAAGGTATACTAAGTTTTGTCCCAAGTTTGTAACGCTTAAAAATATTGATGCTATGAACAAAATTTAGGTATAGGTGTTCATAAAATCATTAAATTAGTCCATTTTCGGTCTGTCTGTCGTCTGCCCATCTGTCATCACGATAACTCAAAAACGAAAAAACATATCAAGCTGAAATTTTTATATAATGCATCTAAGTGAGCAGTATTATATACATGTGTTCTCTCCCACTCTATGCAGGCACACAACAGAAGAACTGTTGTATAGCTGAAAAGACATCGAAGCCACGATACAAGTCTTTTTTTGCAATTTCATATAACATCTATAATATCTCTTACTTAGATGCATTGCTTAACGCATGTACTTTGTCATACTCGCGATATTTATATGCCTAAATGTAAATCGAACTAGTGGTATATGTGTGACTTAATGTCACAAAAAATGCTCGTTTTACATATAATATTATATGTAATCTGATGCATTTTTTGTGCAATTGAGTATATGTATGTGTAATGTGAAAGAGTAATCAACACTGCCTATACATGGTATTTCAACAATTAACTCAGTCAATTGTTTGTTTTCACTTGTTATCTTTAAAATTTATCTCTCCGGTTTTTCAGAAAAAGTTTTTCAAGAAAACAATAATATTTATAGTTTTCTATTAGTTCTGAAATCAGGTTCTAAAATTGAGAATTGTACACGGAAATATTTGATTTTTTTTTTAAATAATGGTTTCAAATCATGCGTTGAAATTTTATTTTTTACAGGAACTGTTTTTATTCTTCCTAGAAGTTATAAATACCTAAATATTTACACCGAATAATATTAATCACTTCATGTGTGATATGTACAGTATGTGTTATTAATCACATGGTTATATTATCTTAAATTGCAAGATACCAATTTTCTAGAAATGCGAGATAAATAAACAATTTTCTCGATTTCTTGCAATTTGCTTCGAAATTTAATACAAAAAAATCAGGTATATTTGACTAATGAACGAGTTTTTTTTATCGTACGAAATTTTCCGAAATAGGTGCTCATTTATTCGTCAAAAGACTGGACTTTTGTATGTAGTGGCTCTCTTCACTCTGTATGTTTAAAAAATACAAAAATAAAAAATTTGGAATTTCTTGGTATAGTTTTGAGTCTTTGGATTAAATCCCAAAGATCAGATATTTGTAAAAGCAAAAAATCATAAACCGTTTGTTCTTTGGATAAAAAAAAACATTTTCTATAAAGATAATTCAAATGCAAAAACGATTTTGTTAGTTGCCAAAATTTGTTGATACTTTTAGCCCAACTATTTATTTACAGTTAATATTAAAAAGAAATTTTGAATAGATTATACCCAATGATTGAACACACAATCAGTAGATGATAAAAGACAGTTACTGAACAATATGGTAGTATAATGGTATCGTGTTAATGTGATATACTCTATTTATTAATAATTAATAAATTTAATTAATAATTATAATTAATAAATATTATAAATACTTGTTAAACTACTTTCAATTTATTTTTATTTATTTATTTTAATAAGCAATAAATAATATTTAATAAATACATATTGATTTTTTAATATTTAATACTTTTTATCGTAATTTTAATAATAATAAAAAAGATTTATTTAAAATAACTTATCTAGGAAATTGTTTAAATACTCTATATATACTGAAAACTTTAGAGTTTATGGAAAAAGACATACAAAGGAATCATTTTTATACCATGTATATGAAGTATATCAAGGCATACTAAGTTTAGTCCCCAGTTTGTAACGCTTAAAAATATGGATGATATGAACAAAATTTTAGTATAGGTGTTCATAAAATCACCTAATTAGTCCATTGCCGGTTGTCTGTCTGTCGTCTGTCCGTCTGTCATCACGCTAGCTCAAAAAAAAAAAGATATCAAGTGGAAATTTTTACAGCGTTCTCAGGACGTAAAAAGTGAGGTCGAGTTCGTAAATGAGCAACATAGGTCAATTGTTTCTTGTCATCTTATAAACCGTTAGAGATAGAACAAAAGTTTAAATGTTAAAAATGTTCCTTATAAAAAATAAACAACTTTTGCTTGAAACATTTTTTCGTAAACATCACTGTTTACGCGCGAGAGCGCAAATTATGCGCAAATTTTATAGTATGTATTTAATGGGTATATCAGTTATATGTGTGTGACATATATGTATGTGTAATGTGATAGAGAAATCATCACAGTGTATACATGGTATTTTAACAATTTACTCCATCAATTGTTTGTTTTCACTTGTTTAATTTGAATTTTTCTTGGGTTTTTTGCTTAAAAAAACTGTTCTCTAAAAATTATTCTTTGAAAAAGTATTCTGGGTATGGATTCGTATCTCATCTTCATCATGATTTGGGGATCAGAGATCTCACTTATAGGGCTTGTAGAGAGAACGGGAGGTTGAAACCTCTATGCATATGCACTTATATAATATTAGGAGCCATTCCAGAAGAGAAGCTGTATGCTTCTGGCTCGATAGAATCTAGTGGTTTCATTTGCTTATAGCAGAACCTCTTATGAGATCTTTAAGTTAATCTTGAGTTAATGAATGTCTGAATTGTGATGAGCTACAAAGTGAGATTAAGATTTTAAATTAATTGTCATTGAAAGAATCGGATCGTAAAACCATGATTGTATTAATAAAGAATGTTTTCTAAGTTTAACAAAATAAAAATTGCTCGGTATAAAAACGTTCTTAAGTAAATATGTTATCTAACAAGTTATGTAAGTTAATTTGTAAAAAATAATTGGACAATAACGGTGAAATATTTCTAATAATTCATAGATAATGTGAACGAGAAATTTTTTAGCAAGCATAAGATTAATAGAATGCAATGTAGATATTGTAAAAAAAGAAATTATGACAAATTATTATAATAAATTTATTTTTAATATAAAAAAGACTAAATAATTTATTTTAATTTATTCAATACATTGACCAGATGTGCTATATCACTTCCATAATCGTTTTAAATATGGGAAAATTAGTAACTTCGTAGTCATTCGTCTTTTCTGGTAGTAGCTGTCACTGTGTAAATGTGATCAAGCCTCAAACAGTAAAAACACTCTCAAGAAAGTTTCTAAGAAATGTTCATAGTGTGAAAACATATTAGCAATGACTTAGAAAAGAAAAAAAACTAAGTATCCCCACCCATATAAGAGATGTACGAGCAGGGTAGAATTAGGGTTGAAATTATTTTTATTCTTTTTTCAACTTTGATGATTAATTTTAGTATATCTTTATGAATGTAGACGAAGATAATAATAAAATTTTTCGATATCTGCCTTGGTTTACCAAATATCGAAAACAGAATAATTAAACAAAATTTTCAATTTTCGATATTTTGAAATATACGCCAGATATCGAAAAATTGTATTCTTAATTTTCGTTTTATATCGTCAAGTTATAACATAATTCACAATCAAAATTGAAAATATCAATTTTTTAAAGTGCCCCTACTACCGTGCTCGTACACATCTTTAAAGTTCGATAGTTATAGGTTTTTCAAAAAAATTATCGAATAAGATAGAAGTAACGTGATGTAATAATAACTGTTCTTCAAGTTTAATATTTTCTATAATTTTTTTTTTAAGAATTCCGTATAATTATGCATTCAAAATTGATAAATACATCATCAAAATGTCTTTATTAAATTATCAATTTCCTTTTTTTAAAGATTCTTTAAAATAATGTAGTGCTTTAGTCAAAAAAACAATCGCCATTTGGTTTAAAGATACAAAGTTTCTATTTCAATAATATTTAAAATCTAAATGCTCAAACCAATTTTGTAATAATAATATAATAATGGAGTTTAACCTCCGTTTTTATGACATAAGCCTTATCACAGAGGCCACCCACATCATCCAAGCGACGACAATGTGATCAATTTTGCACCTCCATTAATTATAATTGTTCACACTGCGCTGCCTGGATTTGAACTCGCAACTCAAGTCTAAATAGTCAAACGGCTTTAGACTGACGCCTTAGACCGCTCGGCCATTTAGGCTCTCACCAATTTTGTATAAAATACTATGGCAGAACCAATATCGAATGAGCTATTCTCACATTAAAATTATTTAACTTCACAGTATTACCATCATTTTATTAAAATTAATTTAAACATTACCGAAACATTACTTTTAATTTAACCGACGATTATCATAGATTTCATACCCTTCATTTAATAGGTTCAAAAAAACGGGATTAGATATTAAAAATATATATTTTTTAGTAAATTATAAACACCATCACCGGAACAAATTTTAGTTTGAATTATTTGAAATTTGATCTTTATACCATGTTATATATGAAATATACATAGAAAATTAAATTTAGTCCCAAATTTGGAACGCCTAAAAATATTGATGCCACGAACAAAATTTTGGTATAGGTGTTCATAGAATCATCTAATTAGTCCATTTCCGGTTGTCTGTCTGTCTGTCTGTATGTCAACACGATAACTCAAAAACGAAAAGAGATATGTATTAAGAAATCGAGTTCGTAAATGAGCAATATAGGATAATCTTGGGTCCGTAGGATCCATCTTGTTAACCGTTAGAGATAAAAATAAACAACTTTTCTTTAAAACATTTATTTGTAAACATTACTGTTTACCCACGAGGGCGCTAATTATGTTCAAATTTTATAATATGTATTTATATGGGAATATCAGTGTGTGTGTTCTTTAAAAGTGTATACCTTTTATTTACGTGACTTCAAAAAGAAACGATTGCGTCATCAACACTGTTTATACATGGTATTTCATCAATTAACTCAGTCAATTGTTTGTTTTCACTTGTTAAATTTTTAGTCTTCATGAATTTTGATACTTAAATCATAAAAGTAACATGGGATAAAAAATTTTGGAATATAAAATAATAGTCATCTTTAAAATAATTACTTATGCAACTGGTAATACAAATGTTAAAAACTGTTCATATTTAAGTGGTTCTAAAACTCAAACCTTGCGTTAAGAAGCTTCTAATGAGGGTAAAATATAACCCTAATGATGGAGGTCTATTACTCAAGAGTTTTTTTTTTATATATCCACTGTAGAACTTTCAGTTTAGCTTTAGTTGATGTTAATTTCTAGATAGATAAAAGAAACCACAAATATTTAAATAGTATTTAGTTATATTTAATTTAGCGGTTGTAAATGTTGATTTATCAGTTAATACTTAACAATAATAAGCTAAGTTACTTACATTATTAACAGTGGCGGATTTATGTACAAACTGGGTAGGTTTTAGCTTATTCGCACCGTGGGTGAGTTTTATTGGTGGCGTTTCCATGGTAACGATACACTACTTTAATTATAGAATTTTTCACTGGAAGCGCTGGCATTGATTTTATTGTCCCTACCATGACTACACACACAACTAATAGTGGCACACTTGTTCAATGATTTTTTAACCCCGAACAAAAAAAGGTAGACGTTTATTTGCTATGTGTGTGTCTGTCTGTCTGTGGCATCATAGCACGATGAACCAATTTTGAATTTTTTTTCAATTTAAAGGTAATTTAATGGAGAGTGTTCTTAGCTATGTTTCAAGTAGGAGTTTAGGGTTCCGTACCCGGAACAACTAACAAATAGGCGATGATCTTTAAAGCCGTTTCAGTTTGGAGAATAATCTAAGGAAAAAAGTAATTTAATGGAGAGTGTTCTTAGATATGTTTCAAGTGCGAGTTTCGGGTTTCGTACCCGAAAAATTTGTCGGAGATTTTTTTAATTTTATAAATTTCATTTGTTGGTTGTTTAAAACAAGAGTTCATTTAATCTGGAGAAGTATATTTCTCCGATTTGATAGTATCAAAACTATAGGAGTGACAGTACCAAAAGATTAAGTTATCATTTGTACAAAAAAGAAAGACTAAAAAAAGTGAAAAAATAACTTCTAATTTACAAAAATAGAAAAAAAAAACTAGTTTCTTTAAACTGAAAATAGAAAGAAACCTGGCACTAACCTGGCCCTCATCATTCTAGAACGACAAAACACCTAAATACGTCTCTGATTATTAATATTATTAGTATTACATATTAGGAAGGATAATATTACATAAAATATTACGTCTGAATGTATTTTTATTTGTACGTAATTCTATATCTAATTCATTTTTTTTTTTTTATATAAATGACTTAATTTAATTTAATACAATGAATATTAACTTGTTCAACTATTTTTTAGGTTTCCGTAAATACAAAAAATATAACAACATATGTCCATTTTTTTATTTGACTTAACAATTTTTTTTTATGTCGATACACAAAAAAAAAAACGCAGGTTTCTGTCCTAAAACATTTAATACTAAAGTATTCCAATCGAATTTCTTGTGGATAGTGTATTACTGTCTCTGTTATACAGTGTCTTCAAAAGTATCCACCCTTAATAACTTTTGACCTGATGTGATTATTGTTTTGACTGAAAACAAGTCGATTTAGATATCGAGGGGGGAAGTTCAAAAATAGTACCTAGAGAAATTTAGATTTCATCCCTTCACCTCCAGATACGCCAACTTACTGGAAGATATGAATTTCATATTCTGGGTAGTCTATCTTAAGAACCAATCGATCCATTATATTTTTTTGTCATGGTTATGCCCTTTCAAATGAGGTATGATAAATTAGGGGGTTTCATTTGAAATTTCACAGTTGGAGTAGCTAGAGGTGAAGGAATGAACTCATTGTACAAGAATTTGAGACCATTTTTGAGAGATCTTTAACCTTTTTGGTGGCACTTTTTATCTGCATTGCCGTGTCAACAGAGTAAAATCATTTTTCAACACCATTGATGGCTGGTGATTATTCCCTACAAGATATGGGGAAAGGTATAAAAGGGAAAGAGAACCATCTTGTATAAAGGAATAATTGAAAAAACGTGATGGAAAACTTGAAACAGAGATGGCTCTCCTTATCTCTACCCTTCATACTAGAAGGCTAAGAGACGTAAGATAGTAAAGCATCTGTTGATACCAAAGAGTATAAGATAGAGTAGAAAGTTCTCATTACTGGCAATATTAAAAAGGCTATGTTAGGTTAGGTTAGGTTATATTGGCTGTCCACGAAGGACACACTTAGGCTATAGAGCCCATTGTGATACCATATATGTGTTTTAACACCTTTCCGCTGATCATTTCATTTATCAGCTCCTCAATTTCAGAGGCTGAGTGCCCCTCCTTCATGCAATTACCATGCACAACTATTTATTAAATTAATTTTGTTGCGACGGCGGGAATCGAACCTGCTACCCTAAGCATACCGCGGACGGAACTGGTTACACCTTAACCAACTTAGCTAATAGGGCGACTGAATGTTAAAAAAGATTATACTTTCAACGCCTCTAGTGGATTGGGTCCATTCATAAACCCTCTTTATCTCCATAATTTTGATTTAAAAAAATCTATTAGCAGAGCGTAGTTTCGATCTAAACACCTCTAGGATATGACTACGCCACTCTGTTACGTGTAATAATATCATAATAACATATACTGACTCTGTTGTAAAGTAGTATTTACAGGATCCAAATACTAGATGGCATTCGAACCAGTACCATACGCGACCTTCTCCTCTATCTTATACTTATTGGTTGACACTGAATGTCAGAAATTGTCAGGAATGTTGTTAAACTTTGTAAAAAATAAATAGTAAAAATTTTTCTTGATCACAAAGGATGTAAAAAGCCTTTAAGGTATATTATATTAAATAAATATTTTTTAATCGTTCATTCACATATGGTAGTGAATTTTATTTTTTTTTATTAGTTTGTTATTCAGCTTAGCTTAGCTTGCAGGCTTTACTACTCGTTTTAATAAAATAAAAGGTGATACTTCTGTTAGACATATTAAATTACTAATATTTATTTTTTTACTAGAATGAAAGAAACAAGTTTCATGTTAAAGTTATTTAAAAAGTCACACATTAGAATTAGAATTAGAAGAGTTAGATGACTTAACTTATTATGAGTGGATGCGATGCAATGTATGCAATTTAATATGAATATTAAATTACTGCTACATCATTGAATTTGTATTTATTCAGTATTATATGTTCTGTGCACTGTGTTCTTATGTATAATGACCTGTCCTAACAGAAACCAATATTACCTACTATTACTAAATAGTTGTGACAGTGTTTCTGACACATCCTCGTATTCATAAAGTTCCAAACTCTTACGAGACTTCATTGAATTAAGTAATAATTAAATTAGAAATAACCCGACAAATTTTTCGAGTACGGGACCCTAAACTCGCACATGAAAGATATCCAAGAACACTCTCCATTAAATTACCTTTTCCTTTAGAGCCTTCTCCAAACTGAACCGATTTAGAAGAGCATCGCCAATTTTTTTTTTGTTCCGGGTACGGAACCCTAAACTCGCACTTGAAACATAGCTAATAACATTCTCCATTGAATTACTTTTCAAACGAAACAAACAAAATCAAAATCGATTCATACGTTTAGGCGCTACTATGCCACAGACAAACAGACACACACACACACATAGCGATCAAACTTATAACACACCTTTTTTAGTTCGAGGGTTAAAAAACATATCTTAAAGGAAAAATTTTCTTGGGTTTGGGTTTATAGTGATGTCTTTCTTACTGTTACATAGCCTAATGGAATAATTTTGACAGTCAAAACTGTTTTGCGTTTTTCATCAATTATTGCCTGCATTATTATTAATAAATTAGAAAAGTTTCAAAAACCAAATCAATATGGCGGTTCAACCGTCATATGTGTTACTTTTCGTAAAACATTAAGTCAGTATTTTCTTAAAAATTTTGTGTTGTTTTTCAAAAAACTTTCACAAGACTCACTAGTTGAAGCTACATACAAATTTTAAACTCTCTATCTTTTATAGTTTTGGAGAAAATACACACAAAAGTTTTTCCCTAATTTGCGTCTTTCTCTGGAAAAGAAAGATATTTGCAAAAAATATTTCAAACAAAAGTTGCTTTTTTTTTTAAGCAGTAACTTTAATATTTAAACTTTCATTCTCTTACGGTTTACAAGATGAGTCTTACGGATCCAAAATCCAATTGACCTACGATGTTCATTCACGAACTCAAACTCACTTTTTACGTCTTGACCACTCTATAAAAATTTCAGCTCGATATTTTTTTTTGTTATTGAGTTATCATATTGACGGACGGATATTGAATAATTAGGTGATCTTATGAACACGTATACCAAAAGTTTGTTCGTATCATCAATATTTCTAAGCGTTACAAAATTGGCACAAAATATAATATACTTTGCTATATATTTCATATATACAGATTATAAAAACGCATCCTAAGTTGCGTGATATTCCTATATACGATGGCATTGATGATTCCAAAACTAGGATATTATGTAATAACTTAATGTTACTAAATAATATAATTATAACTAATAGTATTTATTAATAATTCTAATGTTTCAAGTTCATTTTGAAAGGTTAATACACGTCAAATATCCTAACATATAATAATTCTTTGTCATAATTAAAAAAAGAAAACATCAATTTTAATAAATACGTATTATTGAAAACACAATTATGTAAGAAATCATTAAAACAAACCAAAAAAGCATACAAAAAGTTGATAGAAAAACTTTTTAGGAGATAAATTCGGTGTATCAATAATTTAAGATCATATTTCGGAGAAAACTTCGAAGAAAAACATTGTCAGAGATAAATTCGGTGTATCAATAGTTTAAGATCGAATTTCGGAGAAAGCTTCGATATATCAGCAGTATAAAATCGTAAAACTCGTTTTTTTATTTCCACTTAGGAATCACAGTTCAAAAACAAACAAAAATAAAGTCTGCGGTAGCATTTATTTGGTAACAATTCATTGATTAGAGAATTTGTCGAGATATTGTTATTTTATTTTTTAGGATCTATCCCACAAAATTCAACTTTAATAGATACGCGAAGATCAAAGTTTTCATCTGCCAATTTTATGAAAGACAAGATTCTTTTTTTGTATAAAAATGAGGAATAAAAATTTCTTTCATTAAACCCCATTTGAAGAGTATTTCTGGAGATTTTTCCCAAAAACAAGTTTCCAACTTTTACAAATAATTTCCCAGAAGGTTTTATTATTATTTCTAGTGTGTTTGAAGACAAAAAATAGTACGATTATCGTAATGTAACCCATGCTTCAAAATTTATTTTTTAAGAATGATAACAAGAAAAAAGCATAAATATTTGAATCAATAATTGTAATCAAAATTTGAAAATATATTAAAATTGTTGAAAATATTTCAGGGAAGGTTAATAAACTTTTAAATAAAATCGCAAAGTTGACTACCGTAGACACAAACCAATAATAAATAACTAGTATCGTAATAAACAAGTTAAACAGATGGCAGAATAACTAAAACATATTTCTTGTTAGAAATCTGTAAAATAGTACAACAATCGCTAGAAAGAGAATACTAATCAATAACAAACTCAACTGTTGTAAATATCTAACTCTTTACTTTCTTTTAAAGTTGTGCCATCTGTTGGTAGAACATATAAACTAAATTACACAAATGGTTTAAATATTAGATAAAAAAATAAGTGATAAAAAAGTTTTTGTACTTACTAAAATAATTAAGTGTTTCCCGTATTTGTTCGGGAGATAATTTCAAATCAACGTCGTCTACTTTTAAGGCCGGACTAGGAATAAACCAATCTTGATTTTCGTATCCTAAAAAAAAAAAACAATTAAAATGTTTAATAACTGTATACTTAAAAAATTAAGTAAAACTTAACCAGAGAATATTATCTCCTTGTTCTCTCCTTTTTTTGAAGTCAGTTAAAAAATGAAATCAATTAATTTATTCGTTGAATTGTGTTTATTGCGGATTATATTTATTTATAGATATGACGCTTGACTAGTAAATTTTTACATAGAACTCTCCATTTTTTAAATTCATATAAAAATTTTAAATAGCAAAATTTTTATAATAAAATTTCACAATATCAATGACAAATTCTCTCAATTAATTATTATTATTAATGTACAAAGAGTCACACAGCTCTCTTTCCTTTATAATGAAATAATGAAATCGACGAAGTTTGTATTAATTTTTTTTCCACATAATCATATATAATTGACAGAATAATTCATATATAGCATATTTAATAATTCTTTTTAAATTAATAATTCCATTTTTTTAATAATTATTAATAAAAAATAATTACTTTTTTTAAAAAAACGACTTATTTTTGAGGTTGTGAGACAATCGGAATCATGCTAAATTCACATTTTCAGCTTGATTCTATAGAAAATTACGTTAAAATATAGTGAAAGCAAGTTGAGAGCCAAACAATTTATCATTCTGCATGTTATTTTATCATTTCTCCGTACGATTATTGAAGTTACGCGTTTGAATTTATAGTTTACAAAAACCATTATCAACTGTAAAATTACATGAAAAATCAATTAAAAAATTTTTTTTAATTTTTGTTAGTAGTTTTTAGTAAATTTTCGAAAAAAAAAGAAGTAAAAAGCATGGAACTTCTCTATTTCCGTCAAGTCGATTGATATTGAGTAGGAGTGTCCGAATAATATCATTCGATTTCAATTTAAGACAGATAATTTAAAGTTTCGGACAATACAAATTTTATTCGAATAAGTTGATTTTAAATATCTCTTCTTATTTTTCAATTTACTAGATATCTATTTTTTATCAAATTAGATACCATATTTCATTACAATGGCGGTATATTACAAAATCTTTTTATGAAGTTTCTTCCATCGGAATAAAACTAATAAGTCGATTTTCTTGAAGAAGTTCGGTCACTAAAGGCATTCTTCATTACGTGCTTCGTAGTAATGACTTCATGTTTGTGAAAAATGAAATACCTGCATAAAAGAGCAAGAAAACACTCAGATTCTATGTAATTGTCAACCCTATCACAAAATTTTTATTGGGGAAAATCCTTAAAAATAGTAAAATTTCGATAAATAAAAAAAGAGAAGTAATAGAAATTGAAACTATCAAAAGGTACTTCTATCAAAACTCTGCAAATTACTGAAATTTATCCCAGCTTCTTGACATTGTTCCGCACAGTAAACAACCGTAAATACTGAATTAAACCCCTATTGGACTAAGAACGAATGCTGGAGTACTGGAGTAGTATTTTGAGAGACGACTGAGCGCCATTTTCCATTAAGATTTTGCGGCGTACTTTAAATTCACTATAGTTAAATCATTATGTAATATATGTGTGTGACTCCTTGTATTTAATTAAACATACGTTCAGTTTATTATTACTATTATACCATAGAATGAGTTTTGTGTAATAATAATGAAGTGTGCAGCGTATTGTAATTTGAACTCTACGATGTTACATGCTTCAATTAGTATGACAACATGTTTTCATTTGATACGATAGAAATTCGATGTAATACCAAATTACACTTTAACTTAAATGGTAAACAAAAGTAACCTTTAAGTTTACTTAAATTACATTCAAAAAATAATAAAAAAATAGGTTGAAAAAAATCTTTGACATTTTAAATAGTTCATATCAATTTTAACCATAGTGATACAGGTGTCTCTTTTTTAACTTGACATTTGCAAAAAAACATATGCAAGAAATTTGAACAAAATTTCAATGATTTCGTGGTTAAATACACAATAGACAATTCTCGCATACGTTATCATTTTCCCCTTATAAGATACGAATACCCTATGGCACGCCATTTTACTATTTAATGTCCGAAAAAAAATGATCGTAATAATAATACATTATTATTATGTTATCATCATAATAATAATCATTTTCATTATGTACATAATTTTAATTCAATCATTTTTATTATGTACATAATTTTAATTCAATCATTTTTATTATGTACATAATTTTAATTCATATTAAATAGTAAAACGGCGTGCCATATATTTCCATTATGTACATAATTTTAATTCAATCATTTTTATTATGTACATAATTTTAATTCTCTATTTCCATTATGTACATAATTTTAATACAATCATTTTTATTATGTACATAATTTTAATTCTCTATTTCCATTATGTACATAATTTTAATTCAATCATTTTTTTTTTATCTAATTCAAATAAAATTAACTGATTTATTATTATGTATCATCATAAAAATAATAATAATACATTTTTATTATGTTATCATCATAATTTTAATTCTCATCTCTCTTTTCTCATCTTATCTTATATCAATTTCTCTTTTACTAAGATTTATTTTACAAAATATAAAATATAAAATTTCTGATTGAAAAAAAATAATTAATTAATTTTTTTCTCGATAAAAATTAGCCTATTAAATAGTAAAATGGCGTGCCATAATACCCTACAAAAATTTAGGGTTTCATTTGAAAAAATGAAATTGACCACCATTCAGCACCTATCCACCTGAAAATAAATATACATTTGGAATTGATCGATGCTTTCAAATCAACAAACTTTAGTTTGAAAAAATTTTTTGTATCTGAGTTATTTTTTAATTTTTTTGCAAATGTCAATTTAAAAGAGCACCCTGTATTAGAAGAATAGAGTAAGCACTCGTGAGAGTATCCCCAGGAAAGACAGAAAACGCTGCCGAGCTACCGTATCTCTATGTAGCATACATAGAGCTGTAAAGTCGCCGCCAGAATGGTTATCGCAGTATAGACAGACAGATAAAGTGGTCACGTATATCTGTATAGAAACAGATAAAAGGATATTTAAACGAACAATTTTCATGAAATTTATTGTACAGGGTTTTATAATCTAGCTAAGTTTCATTTTTAGAAACGGTGTTTTATCCTTGTTATCGGGAAAAACTGAAACATCAACTGCAACATATGACTCCTTCTGACATCTATTGGCGAGTATATACATAGTACATGGTTCGCTTCGTATGTATTGTATAGTGTGAAGTCCGTGTGGCTTTGTCAGTTTTGACTGATATGTAGCTAGTGTGATATTTACGTATATCGTAGTTAACGAAATAAAGTATATTACCAGGACATTCAAATTGGTATTTGTGTGGAGACATTTTAAACGATTCTTATATTAGTGATTTAATTTTTGTCTTTTTAACTAAAAAAATACCGAGCAAAGCTCGGTCATCTAGGTACTAACTAATTATCCATGCATCGGATCAAAAAATGGAAGAGGACTTCTCGTCTTAGAATTTTATTTTGTACCTGATGCAACAACGGCGTCCATTTCTTCTGGGACACCGTGTATAAATTTAGATTTTATCATCTCGTTATCGGGCAATAAAGCAAACATAAAATTAGAAGAAAGATTTAATTGAGAATTCGATGACAGTCGGGGGAAAGGAGGATGTAGTTAAAAAATAAAAATTTAAAAACCAAAAACAAATGCAATAATAAAAAATAATACCAACCTGTAAATTGTGTTAATGTATCAGCACGTAACTTATATTTAGGTATTTGTTCTTCCAATAAACTAATTATTTCAACTTCTGGTATTTCTTCGCCACTACACACTTCTATAAAAAAACAAAACAGAAAAAAAACAATTTAAAAAACACTAATTAACTAGTAAAACCACAGTTAAATTGTTAAAACACACACACAAAAAGTGAAACTTTAAAATAAATCCATTTAAAATTAACCTTGAGTTTAGCCATTTAAGTTTAAATATGAGATTCGTTTGTTATTATTAGGAAAATTCATTTTTTGTTTTTCTTAATGAAAAACTTTTCTGTACGTCAAAAAGAAATCTTATTTTTAGGTTATGTTTATGTTAAAAATGATTTTATTATAAGGTTGTGTATTCAATTTTCAAGGTGATAACAAATTATTATTGAATCATTTCATTTCATATAATTATATTCACTGTTGTCTCGGAATCAGGTTCATATTATGAATTTCCGCAAGGTTAATTTCATAAATATATGCGCATGGTTTTATTTAAGTAGGTATACATATTGTTTAGATAAAATAAGTAGGCTTAAGGATGTACGAGCGCCAGGGCAATTTGGGATAAAAGGGTTTATTATTAAGCCATGTATAAATGAAATATGCATAGTATATTAAGTTTAGTCCCAAGTTTGTAACGCTTAAAAATATTGATACTATGAACAAAATTTTGGTATAAGAGTTCATAAAATCACCTAATTAGTATATTTCCGGCTGCCTGTCTGTCTGTCGTCTGTCTGTCCGTCTGTCATCACGATTACTCAAAAACGAAAAGAGATATCATCATAGTTGAAAATAAGGTACAAATAATTTCAACCACAATTCTAAATTTGCGTTGGCGCTCGTACTACCTTAAGTCAATAAACATGAATTTTTATTTTTTCTAAAAAAAAATCAATAAAAATTATTTTTATCAATATTTTGCTTCATATGGAGGTACACTTTCCCCTCCAGGAAACATGCAATTCAACATGCAATGGCACTGTAGGAAAATGTAAAATCTGACATAATGTCAGAAGGATAACTTTTCGCCGTTCTTGCTTACTTTTTTGCTTCGCAATTTGATACAAATGGGTTTTAAAGGTAAATTTGATCCAAAAATATTAAAAAATCGCGTTTATTTAACGATTTGGCGAATAGTTTCCGAGAAAAATGATACCACGGATCAATTTTCGACTTTATCTCGAAAAATTTCAATTCAATCGTTGAATGAGCATGATCTTTGTTTCTTTTGGGTCAAAATTACCTTATGTATTGAGTTTGATCAAAATCGGTGACAGAACTTTTTCCGATTTTTTGTAATTTTTTTAAGGGGGTCAAAAATATCGAAACATTACAATTTCTTGTTTTAAAATTCATTTATGTTAAATATTAATAATTTATAGAAGTACGTTACATTCTAGCATAAAGATAAGACTCATTTTTGTTTGGCTACCAACGGAAAGAACTTTGCTAGGTACTAAAAGTGATAACAAATTAGACATTGCCGTGTTATCTTTTAATTATTTTGCAGATAACAGATAAAATTATGACATCAAATTAATATTTAATGATAAATAATTTTTTGCACAAGTAAGTAAATAGGTACTTTTTTATATTTTGTAAGACTTTCATTAATTCGTTCATGAACAGAACCCGATTTTTCTAGGTCTAAACTAGAAACCAAATATGTTTTTACAAGAAAATCATTTTCCATCTTTTTCTCAGCATATTACATTTTCACAAGTAAGATATTGAATGGATTTCAGTTAATATGTATACTTGCGTTCAATAAAAACGTTCCTATATATTAGATATTTTGATGTCAATACGGACTTTAAAAAAAGAGTGCGTTTTTCAATCAACAAATATGCAGAGTGATAATCGTAACTCGATGGATATAGCTATAGCGAGCGTATTCTTTATACAAGCTTTAAGAAGAAAGTGCCTTTCGACTTTATTACTTTATTAAACATTGTCCTGATTTTATTGAACACAAGATATATTTATATATATATAATGCTAATGTTAGTACGTGAAGACAGGGTTTTCTCTATGACCTCTAACTCACATCAACTTCCCGTTGGGGCGGTATATACTCAGTGATCTCCTGGTGAAATTAAGAGAGTTTGATTGCGGTGGGTGTAAGTGGGTGGCAAAAATATGAAAAAATATATATCTGTGGTTCTTACTCATGTGAACTTTCGGAAATTTTCTGAACAAAGTTCAAAAATAAACTAGAAAGTTCCAAAATGTGTGTAACGATCAAAATCGATTCGAAATTTTCCAGAAAATTTTAGAAATTATCTAGAAAGTTTGTTTAGACCGACAACTATAATCATGATCAACTTTAGACTGATCTCCGAGAGCTGTTAGCGCCATCTCTGTACGATCAGTAGAACTTTCAAGCCCGAACCGGAAACGAACTTTCTGGGCCTTCTTCCGAAATTTAAATCTTTAAATTTCAACCAAGTTTAGTGTTTTTTCAAGGGTTTTATTGTTAAAAGTAAGTTATTTATATAAAAATATTCTGTCTGGATATAAATTTTATTAAATTAAACGATTTTCTAACAAGAAAAAGGGCAATAGAAGCTAATACAATAGAATAAATCCCTTCTCTCGAGCATTCTTTTAACCATAAGTCTCTAGAACAACCTCATGGTATAAAACAAGGCGACTTGAGTCAGTCTATAATATTTACGTTAAAAAATGGATCCTTAAATATTATTTAAACCATTAAACATGCGATGTATTTAAACCCAAGCAACGCCGGGATTGGCTGCTAGTCCATACTAATATTATAAATGCGAAAGTAGCTCTGTCTGTCTGTCTGTCTGTCTGTTACTCTTTCACGCCTAAACGGCTGAACGGATTTTGATGAAATTTGATATGGTGATAGATGATAACCTAGAAATGGTCATAGGCTATAAATAATCACGCTATCGTTCTTAGGGGGTAGGCAGTAGGCAGATAACTAAATTGAGTTAGTGATTTTTAGTCGTTTTTGTTGGGACTTTTGCTCTTTCACGTCTAAACGGCTGAACAGATTTTGACGAAATTTAGTAAGGTAATAGATGGTTACCTAAAAACGGATATAAGATCAAAATGATCACGTCATCGTACTTAGGGGGTAGGAAGTAGGCAGAAAACTGAATTGAGTTAGTGATTTTTTTATGGTTTTTGCTGGGAGTTTTGCTCTATCATGCCTAAACGGCTGAACGGATTTTGATGAAATTTAGTTAGGTGATAGATAGTAACCTAGAAAAGGATATGGAATATGGGGGAGGGGTGAAAGTGGGAATGTTGCCTAGCAAAGCGGGTAGTTCACAGCTAGTATTTTATAAAACAAAGAAATAGGAAAATTTTGAAATGAAAATACTTTTTAATCTATTTGTTGAAAAGATAAGCAAAGAAAAAAAACTTAAAAATATGCAGTTTTATCTTTATATTGAGTATATATTGATACACTGCGTCTAAACATTATGTACAGTAACTTGTCGGTTGTCTTATGAACTTGACTATAATGGCCAAACTACCTTAAATATTTATCGAGTCCTACATGTGCAGAGATAAAAATTTTGTTGTTTCGACAATTCATTTTTAAAGAACAGTTACATCAAATATTAATAAAAATATTTCATCAAATCAATAAGATGATAGTTTTATATAATCTTCTGAAACAGAGATATAATATAAATGTTCCCCCATTCTTATCCCCACTACTTTGATTTCTATCATACATGTTTATACAGAATTCGTATAACATATTATTTAAAATAATATTTTCATCTAAGGGTATGTGACCTTTGAACTTTATAAAAATTAATCTGCAAACCGACAAATCACACCAATTTAAAATCAAATCGAGTTAATTCGGTTTTATTATTTAATTTCAGAGCTTATATAGATAAAATACACAGCGTTCACGCGTTCTGCACATGGGCCAAATATTTCACGTCTTAAGTATTCTTTAACTTTGTAAATCATAATCTCTACATAATTTTAATGCACTACTTTATTTCACTATATTTCCATTACAAGTTTTTTTAATTTACTGAGTACGACTTATATTAATGTAACGAAGGTAAACGAACAAGCTCGAAAATTCCCGAAGTTAATATTTTTTTGCTTGCACCTTTGCTCTCGTGATGAGAGAAATTCTCGCAATTTTTGAAGGAATTGAAAAAAAAATATTTAAAGAAACTGTGGATAGGTTGGAAAAATCTTGAATATTCTTAATTCGAAAGTGGATAAAACTTTATGAAGATAAAAAAAGTTTCAAGCACATATGTCATTTGAAAAATAAAAGAAATTTATGTTTTAAATCAAGCGTCAACAAAATGCTCATAGCGCGAATGCTATCGGATTAAGTGTAAGTGTGCCTTAGGGTTCTTAATTTTTTGCAAGATGATAAAATAATCAAGGGCGTTATGGCCCCTACCAAGACGTTATCCTAAGAAAAAAATTTAAAAAACCGGCTGACTACGAGAATTACTTTTCTGAATTACCGGATTATTTTGGATTTTCCAGTATAATCTATTAAACATTTCCCTGGTTGTTAGAAATTCATATAAATTAAAATCATACTGAGGTTTGATATTATTATAAATCCAATTTCAAGCCACATCTCGAAAACTATACGTTAAATATGTGGTTTTTTCCAATTTTTATTAATTATTCCCAAATAATTCCCGAATAAGCACCCTTCTACCAAATTTGTTGTTATTTTTAGCCATGGTTACAGGGTGCCACGGATATTGGTAGCAACAAATCGGGATAGTAAGTATTTGGTCAAGACGCCGCCGGTCTATTTAAAATCAAACTCACCCTGATGCCATTTCATTAAAATATCACTATATTTCTCATCATTTAACTCAGACAATTCTGAAGCGTCTTTCGAAGATGATGCCGCAACTTCTTGTGAGGACCTTCTACGTGAATTCCGAGAAGATCGATTAAAGTAATTCATTGTTTATACATTATAATTCTATTTTGAGTCATTTCAATTCAAAAATAGTTTCACTTTTTTCATTCACACATAAACATTACTTCAAAAACAAAACACTAACACTCTCAAAGTTATGTCACAAAAAATTTTTTTTTTTATTGGTTATGTAATAAACAATTTTTTTTGAAGTTTTATGGTTCATCAACAAATACGTAAATTATGAAAATGATAAATACATAAAATAGGAAACATGAAATCCATCATTTTGGAATTGTTTTAGAGGCTTCTAGAGTTGTCTTTGAGATAGAAGCCCGTGAACTAAAACTGTTATGACATTATTTAAAATACATAGTCACTATTAATGAATGCGTTTTAAAATGTATTATGGTACCTCCATGTCCAAGACCATGAGACAACACATCGAATTGTTCTTGTGAAATTTCCAAACTTTCCATGATTATAGCAAAAATGGACTTCATAACTTGCAACTCTTCAATGAAAAAAAATTCAGAAATTTCTACTTGCGTCACATTCTGATTAAAAACCATGCATTAACGAAAATTGAAACCAAAAACAAAAATTTTGGGACTAAAACTGTCTTATTTTTTTTCCGAAATTTCCAAACAATTTCTTATTTTTCAGGTCGATTGCCATCCTGTCGATGAATAAATGTCCCCGAAGCTACCAGCCGAAGTAGCTTAGGTCAATTTAGGCCTGGCAAAAAAAATTTTGGTAAGGGGGATTGTACTGAAAATACGACAGATAAGTATTAGCAGAAAAAAATTAACTTGAAAGGCAGAAAAGTTGAATTAAATCGGTTTATTCAAGGTGAAAATACTCCAGACTTTTTTTAAAAGTCGAGCCCGTCTGTCCAATCACCCAGAATTCTTCTGTACACTTCGGAGAACAACTGCATACCAAGAAAACTAAAAGAAAAAATTTCCATTAACTTGAGAGGCAGAAAAGTCGACTTTTCCCGATTTATTTACAATAATAAAATTTAGGCCTTTTGCAAAGATCGAGCCCGCCTGTCCAATCTCCCAGCCTTCTTCTGTACATTCCTATAAAAGAATTGATTCCAAGAAAGCTAGAAAAAACCAGAAGAAAAGAATTCATATCAACTTGACAAGCTAAAATGTCGACTTGTACCGGTTTCTTCAGAGCAAGCCGCTAAATACCTTTTCTAAAGGTCAAGTCTGTCTGTCCAATCATCTGGATCTCTGCTGTACACTTCAAGGAACAATTACATACCAAGAAAACCAGTAGAAAAATTTACATTATTTTACTTTTGGCTGGTAAAATACCAGACGCTAGTAGTTTCAGGAGCATTGCAGAAAAGGGCATTTCTGAATCGAGCTAGTGAGCTTAGTCTTCAGACCAGAAAAATGGCAGTTAGTTAATAACATTCCAATATCAAAAACCTCCCAAATTTCTAGCCATGTTTAAATGCATAAAAAAATGCCAATCGCCCACAGGACAATTACTGTCAGGTTTAATTAAATTGATTCACGTTTGCTCATGGTAAATTGAACCCAAATCTTAGCTTTCGAGATACGACTTAAGTCGAATAAGCAACAATTATTTTTAAATGGCAAAGTAAGAACACTTTCTGACAGATTAATTTTTTCGGATATTTTCAATTTTAAGATTTTTCTAAGAACTTTCTGCTTTCACGTACTTTCAACAGTACTGCTTTAGTTTGTACATCGAAGTCGTATGGCATTTTACATGCATTTTGCTCGGACGGCGTCTATTAGAAGAAGATGTTGAAATAATACTCTAACGTATTTTTCTCGATTTTTTTTATTAAGGAAATTTTTGTATGAGTGTACGTGTGGACGAAAATAACGATGGTCTATTAAATATAACGTTCAAGAGGATTATTTGATTGGATAATTGCCAAAAAAATTGAATTTTATACAAAATCGTTTTGTTTTAAACTAATTTAGAAGTTCAATGTTTATTTTTGTAATTGTTGCATTTTGGAAAATAAGTTATAGTAGAAAATAATTCTAAATTTTTTGATCATCCAAATTGTCCACGAGTAGTATTTTCATTCTTTCTATGATCATTAATTTCCAATTGAAAGGAGAAATAACTGAATATCAGAGTTCTATCACTAAAGTAATATTTCCCCCCTTCATAAGAATTGCAAGGTGTGTTAACACTACCTTTTGGAGCAAAAGACACTATCGTAAGATTAACTCACCTTCATATTAAAATTTTCGATAACCCGTCTAACTGAATACGGAGAGGCTGCAGAAGTGCACAAAGGTAAAGATAGCGAAAAAAATTATATTTTAACGCAAGTAAATAATAGTTTAAGAAAACTAAAAAATATGTTTTTCTAACTGGCTGGACTAAAAACTAGAAAATAATTTCAATTAGTTCAAACAAAAAATGGAGTGATTCAGAAAAACATCATTTCAAGCTTTCAATTATTGTAAATAATTTTTTTGACAGATATTGGTCAAAGTAAAATTCATTATAAAATTCCTTAAAAAGCACCCCACTTTTTTTAACGATAAAATGATTTTTATCTTAATCACTCTTTTTTTTTGAAGTTATAGAAATTATTTTCTACTTTTTAGTTCAGCTAGGTGTTTTTTGTGTTTTTTTTAAACTAAGTAGTATTTTTTTTCTACTTTTTAGTTTTCGTGATTTCAGATATGGAAAAAATCGTTAACCCTGAAAATCCTGATTAGAATAATCGGACTTATTACATTATTGTATTGCAATCGGTCTTTGATAAATGTGTGAAGCTTCAATTAAATCCGACGTTTTGAAGTGGGTGAAAATCAGATTCAAAGATTCCGTTACATAGATACCAAAAGCTAATAAAAGCGTGTTAAAAAGGCGGAAAATGGTTGGGTAGTGAGACCTTCAATAGACACTTTCTTGACGAATAAATTTGGAATCTTTCATTCTGCAATTTCGAGGGATTCTAGAAGTGCGCAAATCCTTAAAAAATCAACATGAAGTTTTTTTCCGATAAGAATAAAAGAAGTCGCAGGAGTTGCTCAAATAGTGATAAATCAATATGGCTTAATAATCTCCCCCCTCCCCTCGTCATTTATTTCATACTTTCGATGCAGAGCTTATCAATGTATATTTTCGTAGAAATATGACTAATAATCTTATTATTAAATTGATCAAAATAGGATTCTGCAAATTTTCTTTCAAATAATTTGAAATAATATAAAAGTTATAAAATTTTTATTTAACTTTTAATTTTGGTTGCCTCTTAAACTTTAACAATAGAAACTTTAAAATAAACTTAATTATACTGATAAGAAAAGTAATAAATATGATAAGAGTGATTAAAACAAATCCAAGCACATCTAGCATCAAAAATTTAAACCAAGACAAATCCGCTGCTGGACTGCGTAAATGTTGAGCGCCGCCATGTCGAATTACATATTCAATCCACCATATTGCACGATCCAATGGTTTTGTTTGTTGATCCCAAATTTGACTTCCAAGTTTTTTAACTTGTAATTTATAACTAAAAAATAATTTTGCAAATAACCTCAGTTTTGTCGAAGAGAATCATCTTACGAGTAGGTATTTAAAAATTGGCGATATTTGATATCTGTACCCAAAACGGTTTGGAAAAATGTTATTACCATTATGTGCTACGGTAAACGAAAATGTCGAAATATTTGATATTTGGACGGTTTGACAATATAATAATCTGAAACTCTAATCTAAAAAATTCAAAAGTCGGGTTTATTTAAGGATTGGGCGAGTAGTTTTCAATTCGAAAACTCCTCGCCCAATTTTTGTTTCTTTTGGGTCAAAATTACTCTATGAACCTACTGAGTTTTATCTAAATCGGAGACAAATTTTTTTTCCCCGATTTTTTGTAATTTTCTACATACTTCTTAGAAGAAATCGAAAAATTCGTGAAAACCCAAAAACAGTGTCATTGTTAAGTAATTTTCAAGAATTTTAGATACTTCTTAGATCCAAAAGATTCTGAAGATTCTTCTGATTTCCAAAATAATTTGCTGTTATTTAATCTTATAACATGTCAGTTTTCCCGGTTTGTGGCCATTCTCAAACATGACAGTTTTGTTATTTCGCGCCAATCCCCAAATTTACTTAAAAACTGTTAGAATAAACTTTTGTATAAAACAAGAAAAAAATGTTTTTAAGATATTTTAGGCACACTCAAAAATTTAATTAAAACCGATAGCATCACACTATTCATGTACAACAATAACTAACCTTGGATTGTTAGCAACATCAATTATCGCCTCAAATAATCTTTCCACAGACAATTCATCATACGACATTTGACGTCCAATTCCTAACGCCACAATCCGATTAGCATTAAATTTTTGATCTCCTCCAAATGGTATCCCAATCATTGGGACTCCACTACTTATGGCTTCCTCAATAGATTGTAATCCTCCCTGAGTGATAAACACTTTTACATTAGGATGATCCAAAATATCCTGTTGCGGTAACCATTGTTTGATTAAAACATTTTCTGGTTTATCAGGTAACGTACTATCCTCCCATTTCCATAAGATATTGAAGGGTAATTTTTTAAAAACTTCTAAGATTGCGTCGCGTTTGAATTTGGGTAAATTTTTACTTTTCATGTTTGAGCCCAAACTAAAATAAATTACACCTTGTTTCGAATTATCCAAGTACTCCTGCAAATCCTACAAAATGCAAATATTCGATTTTGGTACGTCAATCGAACATATTCGATAAAATATTTTATCACCTACTTGTGGCAACGGTTTTCGTTCGACCCGATGTAATCCTCCAATTTCAATTGAGTTCGGAACTCGTGGACGTGGAATATGCCACACTGGATTTGTATTCGTTATTAGCAAATCCATAGATTTTTGCATGGTCCATAAATCTGTAACGTTCTCATCAAAATATTTTCGAGTCAATTGATTATATTTTGGAAGCAAATCAAAATGATAATAGTATCGAAAATCCATCATTTCCCATAAATTATCCAAACGTTGCCAAAACGTTAAGTTATGTCCACCCCATTTATAAAATCCAGCATAATAGCTAGGATTTGGTGGCATACCCATTGCATCCAAAACATCAACACGCGTTTCCGCCGAAAGTAAACCAATCAGGGGGCAATTAAAACGTTCCTTAAAAATGTACAATCCACCCAGTGATAAAGATTCCACAATTACTAAATCAAATTTCACATTTGGATCGGTAATTATAGGTTCCATGGTTTGGAAAAGATTTTCAGTTAAATCAACAAGTTTTTTTCCTAGTGCACGAATATGTCGTAATTTTTGTTGGCCCATAAATAGATCATGAATTTTAAATATTTCATAGGCAGCTTTGTTTGTCGAAATTTCAGTTAAGTTGGTTAACGTTGGATCGTTAATTGGATTTGGTGTAACGCATGTCACTTGGTGTCCACGTATTGATAGTTCCTTGATTATTGGCCGGTAGAATATATGATGACTTGGCGAAGGTGTTGGTAGAACCATTAAAATTTTGGCACATTTTGTAAATTGAAGCACTAAACTTAATATCACTAATCGAATTAACGGATTTCGTAGCCACATTTTTTTAAACTAAACATATGATCTTCGTTTTTAATAAGAAATAACTTTAATAACTTCATTATTTTTTTAATCGTACACTAAAGATAAGAAATTATTTGATAATAAAAAAAACTGTTATCTTTTTGAGATGGAGATTAGTTCTTTTCCTTATTATTGATTATTGTAGGAAGGGGAGGGGGGTTACCAATCAGTTACTCAATAGGCAATTGAGGAAATTTAAATTCTCTATATACACTACATCTTTGAAATTTTCCACATTTGTTTATTAGGTTGTAAGCACTTTGTAAAAAAAAGTCTATTTCTCAGGGGCGTACTTCATTCCTTTTTTGGAGGGTGGTTGGGGATTTTAATCAGTATTTTACAAATTACAAAAAAACTATGCATCAAAAAAAAAGTTCAATCAATCAGTTCTAGCTGAAGTATTTCTGCACATTTTCATTTTTTTTTCGACTTTCTAGCTTCAAAATTGATCGAGATATGCCAAATTTAAAATGGAATTTTTTTTGCTCATTCAATCAAAGTTAGAGATAGAACAAGTTTAAATGTAAAAGTTATTCCTTATAAAAAAATTAACAACTATGATTTGAATTATTCTTTCGTAAACATCACTGTTTACCTGTTAGGGCGCAATTAAGGAAAAAGTGTTGATTTTTTTCAGGTTAACTTCAACCAGTGGTTTTGTGAAACATTCTATAAAAAATTCCAGAAAATACTTTCAAAAAGGTGGTTAAGTAAGCCCGTGAGAAGTCAACTTTTTTTTACAATGTGCTTACACCATAATAAACAGCTGTGGATATTTTATTTTCAAAGATGCATTAATTTTTTTCTTTTAGATATTTAGATATTTTAAGATTTTATTTGTTACTGAAATTAAAATCACAAATTTTAGCTCAATAAAATATGCTATAAGAGCTGTTGGTAACGTCACAAAAAAGTTGATTTCAAGACGATTTTATTTTAGATTTTTTTTTTTAATTATACAGGCATTAAGTACGTTTAAATTTCTTTTAACACTTCAAATGAAGAATTCTCACTTCACGCATAGAAAAGTGAAGTTGGTTTTTAAAAATCTTTACAAGTATGCAAGATATAAACGTTTAAAATTCCTAATTAAACAAAGAAGAAGATACTGACTAGTGACGTCATACATGGGTATCACCATAAAGATTACATATAAAACTTTGTTTTTCTAAAAAGAGATGGGCAACCTTTGAATGCAATCTTTGATTGCTTATAACGTTTTTTAATTAATTTTAATTTAACTTTCAAATTTTGTCAAGTTTAGTTTTACATTTTTATGAGCAATATGGACAAATCGACACCAAGATTATCCCCTATTAACGATATAGAAAAAAAATAATTTGTGTTTGAAAGATATTTTGGCAAATGGTAAGGGGCCTTTGGCGAACTAAAATTCAAAAATTTGGGATGCAACCTTTGAGGAAACGTACCACCCTCTTGAATTTAAGGAGTTTTTCCGCTATAGTCCGTTCCCTACGAATTTTAACAAAAAAAGCAGGGAGATAAAATTATTGAAAATTACATTTTCTACAATAAAAGGTTCAATAAGCTTTTGAGGTATATTGTTTATTAAAAAAATTATCGCATGATTTGGCCAAGAAAATAGAGGTTGAAGGTTTTTCTTCGAACTTTCCACTGCTTTTTTCTACGAATTATGTAGAATGTTTATCATAACATTCAGAAGACACACTTTTTTACTTTTTGTAACGCATACTGTTTATGGATTCCGAAAAAATTAAACAAATCAAATAATTTTTCGACTGAAAATAAAACACGCAATAAAATACTTAAAAATTTATATAAAAATAATAATAATTTTATTGTACGCATAATATCGACATACTATTTATTTTCTACCTCGAAAAATAAAAGTTGATGGTAAAAAGTATATTGAACTCGTGTGAACTATAAAATTTATCGATTCAAATATGTAATAATATTTTTTGGTGAATGGATATAAAGTGAAGTTAATACAGAATCGAAAAAAACTGTGTAAAAGGAAATAGAAAATTCTAAAATTACTTTTTGCTGCAAATAAACTGACGTTTTTTTTTATTGTCTTAAGTAAATATTAAAAATTATTGAAGCCACAACTGTGAACATATGTTTTAAGTTTCATGTCTGCAATAATACATATTAAGTAAACTAGTTGTAAATCTTCCAAGAAACTTCCATATGAAATGCACTTGGAAAATCTTTAATGCAATTCCGAGGAAAATTTAGATGTGCAGTTTTAGATTCATCCTTTATCAAAGAAATGCCTGTAATTGAGTCTTTCACCAAAAGGTTCATTGATTCAAGATGCTCGAATATTTGCTCTATTCTGATCCTTTATTTAAAAAAATACCGTAACTAGCCATTATTTGGGCTCTGTTTTTCGAGAATAGAATTTTGGGAAACTTAGCTTTTAATTTTTATAACTTTTTTCGTAAATCTTATAATAAAAAAGTTTTCCATATATAGTCAACTTAAGTAGACATCCCGTATATAAGTATTCGGTCGGGATCAAGTCGTTATAAGCGATTTTGACTGTATTGTGATGATACAAAACGTTTTAAAAGGACGAATGTGTTAGAAAAATTTCGAGAGGACTTTAATATACGCTTTTTAGGAATTTTCCAACTAAACGATTTTAAGGAATTTTTTTGAATAAGAGAAATTGTTTACAATAACGAACGAGTCTAATATTTTTAATTGTGGAAGTCAAAGATATGATTTTTGAATTATAATATGTGACTTTTTTTTTGGACATAGTCCAACCAGACCATCAAGTATTAATCCTAATTTTTTTATATGAAATAAAAAGAATAAACTGGCTGGAATTTCAACGCCGCATTATTAACGAAAATGATAATTATCAACCAGAAAAGTTCAACAAACTGGAGAAAAAATGAAATAAGAATAAATGTATACTGACCAGTAATAGTTTCAGCGTCACGTGTAGATATTTGTGATTGTAAGCTACGTCTAGACGTAGATACTGGAGGACGTCTTGTACTAGCTATAATACTTCGACTACGTGATGCTGGTGATGTTAAATCTAGCTCCAAATATGTGGGGGGTGTCACCGTTGTGTTATTTGATGGTGACGAAGTTGTAGAGGTGATAGGCGATTGTTGTGTTGAAGCGGTTGCGGTCGTCGTAGGCCGCGCACGACCCTGTACATCCTCAATGGCTGCCAGCTTGTTATTCGACACAGAGGCGACACTATGTAACGCCTCTCCTTCCTGTAACGAGATAACCAAAACAAATTGAATTAATTTATAATAATAAACCATATGAAGCTTTTTGTTTATACAACATCTTTGATTGTTTTTCTTGTATTATTTACAAGATTAAAGTAAGATTTAAGCATTTAGGATTCCGTACCGTCGCTTTTTTTTATTATTAAGCAATGTTTGCAATAGAAACGATGAAAAATACTGAGAAAATTTCGCTTTTGAAATCAACGCTAACTATATCCTTAGCTAAATGAAGCGCCTCGATTCATTGACGTCGACTTCAAAGCATCATTATTCAAAGAAAAAAGATTGTTAGAGTCGATACTTCAAAATAATTTTTTCATTTTTCTGAGTTTTTCAGAAATATCGGTTTTATTTTTAGTAAGATAAACCTATCGGATTATGATTATCAATTCGGAAAATTTTCGAAGAAGACTAATTTAAAAAAATAGGTGTGAAAAAGAGAAACAAGAAGTTTTTCGGTTTCGGAACGATCCGCACGATATTCTGCACGCAGTTTTATTTGTACATTGTTTGTTTTTTTTTTGGTGACGTTTTCGTTTTTTAAGAATTTCTTCATGGACCTTGCAGCAACAGAATCTTAAACATAGAAAAATAACTTCAAAAGATCAAGAAAACCGCAGTAACATCATATTTTCAACTTTTCGAAAAATGAAGGAATTAAGTTGAAGTTCTGGTAAAAGCTGTAACTTATGATCATAAAAAATTTTGAGGAAAAGGAATTTTCTGAAACAGCTCGTACAGTTCAGACAAATAATCGGATTTTAACTCTTTTTTTTTTTAAATTGCAGGTTTGACAACAATTGGAAATTGAAAATTCTCAATTTTGTACTTTGTAATGATGCAAATCTGAATTTTTTTGTTTGAGCTTTTGTATTTTTGTTTTGTAATGTTTCGGCTCAGAATCGAATTTTGAAAAATAAAAATGATGTTCTTGAACTGAACAAGCTGTTGCAAAATCAGTATAGCCTATAATCGATTCAAGAAATTGCTCTTCGCATGTGAATTTGAGCTGTATATTAAAAACAACTCAACCAATCATCATATGAACCTGATTTTAAAAATTTTTGTTTTGGGCAAAATTATCTTATTCAAAAAAACTTTGTTTAAGTATTGGGTAATTTTGACCCGGAAAAATTAAAAAATGGTGTTATCTTAATGATTGGTCAATTAGAAAATCCATAACTCAGATGGATTCTTACTTTATTTTGAAAGCTGTTCGTCCTTGATATTTAAATTGAGCGTCTTCAGATTTTTAACCACCGAAGTTTGACTGGTATGTGTGTGTGTGTGTGTGTGTCTGTCTGTCTGTGGCGAAAAACGGATGAACCGATTTTGATTATTTTGTTTCGTTTGAAGGGTAATTTAATGGAGAGTGTTCTTAGCTATGTAGTGCTCTTAGCAAGTGCGAGTTTAGGGTACCGTACCCGAAAAAACAAAATAATTGGCGTTCGTCAAAATCAGCTCAGTTTGGAAAAGCCTTTAAGGAAAAAGATAATTTCTAATTTTTGTAAATTTTACTTGTACATGTTTTTAGTTATCCATATAAATAATTATTTTTTACTTTTTAGTAAAATAAAAGCTTATACTTTAAAAAGTATTTTTATTAAAAAATTTTATTGTTATTGAGAACGCGTATTGTTGTACTCAATAAAACATTGTTACATAGGTCATTATTTTTAGTGAATGTAATGAACAAGTACATACTAGCTAGTGCGCCTAATATTTTAATATGTAAGGGGGACCGAACAGGCGGAACCTAGTTAACTAAAATATGTTTGTTTATATCATATGATTAATTTTACATTCATAAAAGAATTCCATGTTACTATTTTACATATTGAGCACAACCATAACATATTTTACGGCCACGGACGAACGTTACGGAAACATCAGTTCAATGCATGTACTCAATTATTTTAAATGCGGCTTTGAAAGATGATAGTATAAATAAAAATACTTGCTGACATGGAACAATGGATCACTTTGTATCATCAAAGCTTTTAAAATTTATTAAAAAATTAACAGTTTAGTTTTAACCAGTAAAATTATCAGCTTTAGTGAATTTTTTTCCAATTCGAGTCTGAAATTTTATACAGGGTGTCCCAAAAGTGTGGAAATCCCTGAAAATTTCGCAGAGTCATCAGGAAAAAAGGATTGCCAGGATTTTCCCTCTTACTTTAGAGTTCCCTAGGAAATAAGATCTATGACCTTGGAATTACCTTGAAGGTCATGGTCAAAGTCATATTTGGGCGTAAATATTCTGCTTTTTCCAAATCCTCAATAAAAAAGTGGTTCCCATTTGAAAAATCGATTTTTGATTCGTTGTAGCTTTAAGGTTATGTTCAAGGTCAAATTCAAGATCCCCATTGGATTTCCCGTCAAAAAATACGCTGGGCATGATATTTTTCATTTTTTTCAACGCTAACTCTGCGAGATCTCCCGGAGTTTCCACACTTTTGGGACACCATGTTCACTTATTGTGTTATTATGTTTTTCGCCATTTATCCATAATCAAAAATTTATTTGAATCAAGTGTTCCAATTTCTTTGTCCATGAGTGTAGATGTAAGTGAGTCAGAGTTTAAACGATTACAATTAATTCAATTTATTTCGATTGTGTTCATTTGTTATGTTTTATTAATTTGTTTGGGTATAATTTATTATTGTATCAGTTCAAATCAAAAGTGTTTGATCTGTTTCAAACTTCAATCGTTTGTTATAGACTACAAGCCAGTGCTAAAATTTTTCGGGTGAAATAATCCACCAGGAATTATGTTGAAAAAGATGCTGCCATATATAAAAGTAAGTTTAAGCACCATGGCGTTAGTTTTCCGCGGTACACGTGAGTAGAGATGAGAATCAGCAAATATGTACGGCGTTGCTGGATACTAACTCTGAATATTTATTCCAAGCGAATTACATAAATCACGTAGGTCTTTGAAAATTGACGGGAGATCACAAATTTTGCCGATAGCAAAGCTACTGAATTTATTTCTGTACGACATTTATGTAATTCGCTTCAAATACTTCTGAAGAGTTAGTATCCAGCAACGGCGTACATATTTGTTGGTGCAGGGGTGAGACATCAAGGGGGTGCGACATTCATATTCTTACCTGAACTCACGTGTACCGCGCAAAACTGACGCCATGGTGCTTCAACTTACTTTTACATATAGAAGCATCTTTTTCAACATGATTTCTGGTGGGTCATTCCACCAGAAAAATTTTAGCATGGGCTTGTAGTCTAGCACACACATTAATAAACACATCGAGGGTGCAGAAGTCTAATATCACAAAAAGTCTTTGAAGTTGAGAAAATCGTTTTCTTAAATAATAGTTATTATAGTATAGTTTCAAAATTTATGCTAGAATTGTAGTTTTTTGTCGCTTTTATGCAAATCAACGAGTTAAGATTAAAACGGGAAGAAAATTTAAAATGAGTTTCCCGATTTATAAGGATTTTATTCTAAACTTTTTCCCTAATAAATTTAAAGCTAACATAAGAAAATACCTTTTAAACTAATTGTTTTCCTGTAAAATATAATCTTTGTTTAAAACAATTAAATTTAAAAAAAACTTGAAATGAATAGCATACATCCATCAATGATTCAAAAAGTGAAAATTTAATATAAAAAAGTTTAATTAATAATTAAATATTGTAAGTATTTTATGAATTTATTTAAAAAAAATGTGTATAGTCACAGACATATAAAGCTTTTTAACTTAATAGTTAGTTAATTCATTTCCTGGTAATTGTGAACATTGGTATTGACAGTTTATTTTAAATTTTCTATTTAATTTTTAAACATTTCATAATTTCACCACAGAGTGACTATCGAATTGGTCTCATGGAATGTCCTGACTTTTCTCCGTGATTATATCAAAAATCCCGGACTATTTTCAAAAGTGCCTTACTTAAATAAAAAACACGGAATTATTCTATTTGCCTCAATATCTGTTAATAATCAATAAATTCTGTGGATGTGTAGATTCAATGAATCAGGTCTTTAGAGTCCACTTTCAGAGGTCCTAAAAATAATTTTTGTCTCGAGCAGGAAAGTGATTATTCTTAGTTTTCTTAAATCAACAATTTGTATCTCATAATGTTATTTATTCGACAAATAAAAGTTGTAAGATTGATAAAATTATTTGGATAATTTTTGTGTTAGTTAATGTTAGTAATGTAATGTTTGTAATTTGATTAAGGTCAAATTTTGCTGCATAGTCAAATTAATTTCCAGACAAAATGTCTTTTTGTCCTATTGTTAACTCGATTGGTGGACAATTGGACATTTATTATGTGAAAATTTATAAGCAAAGGGCTTAAACACAATATAACAACTCATACCGACATTATTATTGTATATTAGAAAAGTTTTTACGCCTCCAAATGTACGTTATAATTACGTAGCTATTTTTAGAAAGGGATGTGTTAAACATCATATTGTAATAATAACAAGAATAATAATAACACAGCCGTGAAAAGTGAAAATTTAGATTAAAAAATTATTAAGAATAAAATTAATTATTTTGATACGAATTTAACCATGGATTATTATTTGCAGCACGAGCTTCTATTTATTTCCAAACAAAAAACAAACTGCAAGGTCAATTTTAATTTGGAGGGAGTGACTAAGATAAATTAAATTTACTAAAATTTACTTAAAATTATATTTATTATTTTTAGACAAATAAAATGGTGGAAACTTCATTAGGCAAGAATTTGAATATTGATTACATAATTTACAAAGCAGAAAAGCGAAGGGGGAGGTGGTAATTCGAAGGTAGACCCGCGCAAAGTACGAAATTTTGAATTTTTCAAAATAAAAAAAAAATATTTTTGTATTTTTTGACCAGTTTTAAGCAAAAAAAGTACTCTTGTGATTTTTTCTTCTAGGCGCATAGTTTTCAAAATAAATACTCTTGAAAAATTAAAAATACTATATTCGATTTTAAGAATAATGTGCAGTTTATTGATGTTATAAGAAAACCTTGTGTACATTTTTAACAAAATCTAGTGTTGCAGACTAGAGTTATAAGAAATTGCATTATTTAATCAACCCTTAGCATGTGTAAGGGGTTGGTATCAAGAGTGAAAAATTTTTCCCTGTTAATTGATGTTATAAGAAAGCCTTGTATACGCATACAACCAAATCTAGTGTTGCAGGACAGTGTTGTAGCCATTTTCATTATTTACTCAACCCTTAATAGGTGAAAGGGTGGGTATCCCGGATGAAAATGTTTCCCCAGTTTTTTTTATATTTTTTGAAAGGCTGTTATAATTTTTTAACACAATGTAATGTTGCAGTCCAGAGTTATTAACATTACCATTATTTAACCAACCCTTAACAAGTGATGGGGGTGGGGTTTTTCATCTGAAGAATTTCTTAATGTTATTATAAATGCGTTTGTAAATTTTTTATCAGATCTAAGGTTGCAGAGCAGAGTTATTGACATTCAAATCGTTATATCTGTATTTTTTAACCCAGCTGCTAGCTTCAGCCTCATTATTTTTATCCATCTCCCAGGGAATTCTCTTAGCTAAGGCAGCTCCTGTGCTACGAATTTTTTTAATATAAGGAATAAAATTGATTTTCATCCTGTTAATATGAATGTACCACAATTTTCAATTCATTGTTCAATAGTTTCCGAAGAATTTCCCTATTGCATTACAAGATAGGTAAATTAAATTCTTTATGAAAATCGATTTAAGACGATTATTCACGTCTATAATGAAATATATGTACTACAATACGACATGTACATATTATAGAACAGGACGTTACCTTATCAAATTTGAGCACAGTTATTTTATCTGTACTTATGTAGGACTATTGTAAGTACAAAAAGTTTGGTATTTGAATTTGGAAAAGCGATATTATTCGTAAATATCCTTTTATTTTTAAGGAAAGAGTCGATCAAAAAGGTGATCAATATTAATAACAGTCCTTGTTAACAGTCCAGTTTTTCATTTTGACTGGTTAGCGCCAATTTTACCGAATTTTAAAGTGCTTTCATTTTGACAAATTTATGTAGAAACAAACCTATGATAGGTTCAGAGTAAGTATCAAAACTATCTTTCGGAGCTAAAATTTAGTTTTAATATAACAAGTGAAAACAAACAATTGACTGAGTTAATTGTTGAAGTATCGTGTATAGAAAGTGTTGTCAGTGCTTGCAATATTTTTAATAAATTAGAAAAGTTGTAAAAACCAACAAATTATGCAATTATACCGAGAATCTTTCACAAGACCACTAGTTGAAGATACCTGCAAATTTCAACACCCCATCTTTTATAGTTTTGGAGAAAATGGACATAAAAGTTTAATGATAATTTCCACCCTCACGAGTAAACAATGATATTTACGGAAAAATGTTTCAAACAAAAGTGGTTTACTTTTTTATAAGGAATAACTTTTACACTTAAACTATTGTTGTTATTACAAGATGGGTCCAGGTTCAAATTGACTTCTGTTCGTCATTTACGAACTCAAACTCAATTTTTAACTTCTGAGCACGATATAAACGACCGTGGTGAAAGACACCGCCGTCAGCAGGAAATGGACTCCTTGGATGATTTTATGAACAACTACACCAAAATTTCGTTCGTATCATCAATATTTTTATCGTTACAAACCTGGAACTTATTTTAGTATACCTTGAAATATTTCATATATACATGGTGTAAAAAAATAAGTATTTGGATTGGGAAAAATAAAGAAACAATATGATCCATCTTCTCTTAGCAAAACAAAATTTTATATATATATATATATATATATATGGTGATATCGGACAACGACGTCAATAACCTATCTTCCTCTTTGTTTAATTAGGAATTTTAAACATTCATATTTTGCGTAATTCTAAACATTTTCAAAAACCAACAAGCCTATTCCGCAAAGTAAAGCTCTCTAAAATTAATTATTTTTTCAAAAGTTAGCACACGCTTATTGAAAACATGATCATACTTAAATGAAGAAATTGAACTTTCAAAGTTATTATGAATCGTTGGTACACATTGCAACTTTTAAGATACAAAGAAAAGTTTTAAAGAAATGAATTGATAATTTTTATCTAAGTAAAACTTCAAGGTTGTTTGACCTCCTGCTCTAATTGTACATAACAGTACAACCTTCAACAGTTGACATCTCAATAGAAAATAAATTAAAAAATAGTAAAAGAATACCTGCTGCATTGTATTATTCCATGTTTTTACATAACGTGACAAATTATTTATTTCAGAACAAATTCGACACATTTTGTTGTTTTAATCAAATTTTTTTTTTAAATTCACATTACAAAACTTAATTTATTCAAACAAAATTTGGTTCACATTACAAAATAAAAATTTCACAAAACTTCATCACAAGAGATCTAAAGTAAAAAAAAATAAAAGAAAACTTATTGTCTTCATCACTAAAATAATATTTTAACACTAAAAAGTTAAAACAAACGTGTCTATTTGTATTAATTACCGGAGATGATAATTAAGAGATTTGAGAAGAGACCTATCCTATACTACTTAACTAGATTTCTGTTTTTAATGAGAAACAAGGTTGGTAAAGTTTGTGTGAGTTAAAATTATTTATTTAATTAAAATTATATTTATTAACAAAATAAATATATCATAAAAAAAGAAATGTGAACGTATATAATTCAATGTTTGAATGCAAATTACGTATTGGGTACTGTTCAAAAGTCACGTATACCAATTTTATACATATTATGTATTAATTAGGGTTCATTACCGTTTAAACCTTTTTGACCTTTTAAAACATTCTAAATCTTTTTAAAACCTACTAACTTTGGGTCGTACTTTCCATTTTTTGTCTTATTAAGTCGCGTATACCACTCTTTGGGCCAAATGTGGAAACCGTGATAGTTAAATTTTTGATAAATATTGCAGTAACGTTAAATTTGACCAGAAATTTGAAAAGTATGGATCAAAATTAGTGGGATTACATACTTGGTTTATTTAAATGGGATAAAATTTGGGTGTGATAGAGTAAAATCAAATTTTTTGGATTTTAATGACGTCATAAAGAATAAAAAATCAATTTTTTGATAGATTGGCCAAATTTTGTTCGATTTGAATGAAATTTTTTTTGAAACATACTAATTTTGGGTCGAACTTTCCATTTTTTGTGTTATTAAGTCGCTTATACCACTCCTTGGGCCAAATGTGGAAACCGTGATAGTTAAATTTTGATAAATATTGCAGTAACGTTAAATTTGACCAGAAATTTGAAAAGTATGGGCCAAAATTAGCGGGATTACATACTTGATTTGTTTTAATAAGATAAAATTTGGGTGTGATAGAACAACAAAATATTTTTGGATTTTAATGACGTCATAGAGTATAAAAATTCATTTTTTGGATATCTTGGCCAAATTTTGTTCGATTTGAATGAAATTTTTTTTGAAACATACTAACTTTGGGTCGTACTTTTGATGTTTCGTGTTAGTAAGTCGCTTATACCACTCCTAGGGCCATTTGTGGAAACCATGATAGTTAAATTTTGATTAATATTACAGTAACATTTGGGTTGAATATAATATATTTTATTCAAGCAGAGATTCAATTGTGAACAAAAAAAAAACTATAAATAAATCGATTTACTTTTTGTGATGAGTGCGAAAAGATGGTATGCAAATTACATAAACAATAAATAATTCATTGCCAAAAAAGATAAAAACTTGAGCCAATTTTTACATAATCTAAAACTGATATACATTATGCATTTCGATTATACTTTTAAAGTATTGTTGAAATGATTCATTCACATTAGTACACATCTACATGGGTTATCAAAGGTCATTGTAAGGTCTTCGTACCTTATCTCATAAATATTTTTATTCATTACGGTGTACGATGTATGTATTTTCATTAAATTTTAATTAAAGATAATTAATATATTGTGTTTAATCTCATATTATAATAATTACATGTAAAAAAAACATTTTTATTTTAATTTAATTAAAACAGGAAATGCTTGAGTCTTGTTTTGTTTTAAAGAGGAAAAATAATAATTTGCAGTAGATACGTTCGCAGTACACTCTATTCATTCATTACTCATTGGGTTATTTTATTATAAAGTCAATTTAGTATTCATGGAAAAAAATTTTTTAATAACACCGAAAATTTTTTCTTCTTCTTTTCTTTTTCGAAAGGTTACGAACATGTTAAAATTATATTTAAACTATTTTAAAAACAAGTGAAAACAAACGATTTACTGAGTTAATTGTTGAAATACCATGTATAGACAGTGTTGATTACTCTGTCACATAGCACATACATACATGTTTGTTGAAATACCACGTATAGACAGTGTTGATTACTCTGTCACATAGCACATACATACATGTCACACACATATAACTGATATTCACATATAATACATACTATAAAATTTGCGCTCTCACGGGTAAACAGTGATGTATACGAAAAAATGTTTCAAACAAAAGTTGTTTATTTTTTATAAGGAACATTTTTTATATTTAAACTTTTTTTCTATCTCTAACGGTTTACAAGTAGGACTCATCACTCAAGACCCAATTGACCTATGTTGCTCATTTGCGAACTTGACCTCACTTTTTACGTCCTTAGCACGCAACAAAAAAATTCAGCTTGATATCTGTTTTCGTTTTTGAGTAATCGTGATGACAGACGACAGACTGACAACCAGAAATGGATTAATTATAGGTGATTTTATGCACACCTATACCAAAATTTTTTTCGTAGGATCAATATTTTTAAGCGTTACAAACTTGGGACTAAACTTAGTATACCTTGGTATTTTTCATATACATGGTATAAAAACCTGACTGCGTTAAATAAAAACCGAAAAGAAAATAACAAGTCCAGTAGTTTACAATTTAAATAGCGACTTTAACAGTTGGAACCCATAATTGGAAAGATTTAAACCGGTCAAAATGGTAATGGATTCCGACTGTTAAAGTCGTTTTGTCTTTGTTTTATTCTTTTCGGTTCTTATTTAACGCAGTTGGATATTTTGATTTTTTAAATTTACTTTGTTATTAATATTTCTTTCAAGTGAAATGAAAAATGAGATAATAAAAGTTACAATTAAAAACCATAAGTTCAGTGTTAAACACTTATTATTCTTGTTGTAGCTACCAGAAGGGTTAAATTAAAATATTAGTGTAATCCACATGATAATACCAGACTAGCTTGATACCCTCCCGCTTCACTGGACTTAAAAGTAAAAACCACCGCTTTATAGCCTCCACCTCTCTTGGTCGCACGTATCCCCCTTTCATAACACTTGAAGGGATTGTTTTACGCAGCTAAAAGATATGCAAAGTTTTCAATTTTTTAAATTGTAAAATAGTCATAATTGATTGAGTATATCAGAAAATGTGGCCATGATTTGTTTGACATTTACTGTTGTAAATTAAAGATATCTGTAAAAATTTAAAATAGTAAATGCCAGATTAAATTTAATATTTTTAATTATTTTAATTAAATATCTTTATCTTTATAATTTAAATCTAATATGTTATTCTGATGTATGAGGTATATTGCTGTACAGTTTCATTAAAAACCATTCGCTAGTTTTGGCGTGAAAGCGCCAACATAACAAACTAAGAAGAAACAAACAAACAAACATGCTTACTTTCACATTGATAATATATAGGGATAAAATAGCATATAAAAAAAGATCGTTTACAAGATTATATAAACAAATTGGTCCAAATTCCTTATAAATGCAAATTATATCCATATTGAACATATTTCAAATTTGAATTATTCTAAATTTTCTCATGAAAAGTAAACCATGCTAGTGTTAGCTTATTAATTTGAATAATCAGTAAGTAAAAAAAATACGAATACTAATTAATAAGTAAGACATTACATTACATTGTTTGCATAAAAAATAATTATAATTAGTCACATCAATATATTATGTTTTATTTGTCATTATTTTAAATAAAGATAAAACATAAAGTGTTAATGAAATAACTAAATATAGATGCTACAACACATATACATATACACACAATGTTAATTAAAAATAAACTGTAATTATATAAGACGATAAATAGAGAATGTAAAGCAAACACAAGTGTATTGTAAGAAATTGATTGATTCTATATTAGAAGTTTATTTAAAAATAATTCATAATTTATACATCTAGAATAATTAATATTGCTTGCCTACTACCATTACCAATTGAATGAATCTAATATTATTTACAATTAATTTATACCTGTTTGATTATATTTGTTTTGGTCTGCTCAAAATAATGTTTTAACGTGAATTTATTCAAAGTTCAAAGAAAAAAAAACTAAAAAAAAGGAAGGTTTCAGCGTCTAATTTAAAACCCTACTAACGTTCAATCTCAAAAGTGCTAGGGTTGCGCTATGTATACATAATAACGCTATGTATACATAATTTAAAAAAAAAATTTTTTTGATTCTTTATTTTAAACTGTTTTTCATTAAATTGATGGTTTCCGAGATATTGGCCAAAAATCATTTTTTTGTGTATACACAGTGTTAATTAACGCAACCCTAGCACTTGATTGCGCGTTAGAAGGGTCTTAAACTAGATGCTAAAACTTTTTTTTTTTTGCCTTTGAATAAATTTATAAAATCGCTTATTTTCAGTTACTTTGAACGGCCTATTTATAAAATAATCGTTGTATTTTTTGTTACATTTGGGAGTTGTGAGATTAAATGACAATAAATGTTATTTTACAAGAAATTTGTTTTTGTTTTCGATAAACCAGAACACAGTAATTGTGAGATGTTGAAATTTGTGTGATGTTTAGGTTTACATGTGTTTTACCACCTTTCCGCTGATAATTTCATTTATCAGCTCCTCAATTTCAGAGGCTGAGTGCTCCTCCTTCATGCATATACCATGCACTACACCAGCCCATCACAACTATTAATAAAATCAATTTTGTTGCGACAGCGGGAATCGAACCCGCTACCCTAAGCATACGGCAGACGGAATTTAAGATTACGCCTTAACCAACTGAGCTAATGAGCAAGAATAAATTTGCTATTTTAGATATTAAATTTTTTTCTAACTTTATAAATATCATAACGGTATAAATACGTTAGAGCTACATTTGGGCATATGTAAACTCAAACACTAGATTTATGTCTTAAGCGTGAGTTTATACACCAAATCAATCAAGTTACCCTTAAGAGGCAACGTGCTAATGAAACTGTTGAGTCTACATAGACCAACTCAAGCTATCAATACTAAGTCTTATTTTAAATATTAAAAATAAATAAGTATGTTTAAAAAATAAAATTAATTGAAAATCATAGTAGGAGGCATGAAATAATGTCATCATTATAACAAGACAATGTTATTTAATCACTTCCGCTATTTGAAAATAAATCGTTGAAATATATTTCCGTCAATCATATCTATACTCATCATAAGAATGAAAGTAAAAATCATGATAAATAACTAGAAATGTAACAGTAATTACTATTATGTTAGATTCAATAACAATTATTATGATGCAATGTTTGAAACGCTTTTGATTAAAATACGATATATATTTATCACATGGTTCAAGCGTGAGTTCTTGGATATCAAAAACTAAACTACAACTTCATCGATATCGACCATCAAGGTATATTTTTTAGAAGATAAAACAACTTTTAACAAAAAGAAAGCCGACTTCAAAAGAAAAACTTTTCCCAAATAAATTAATATGCACTAAAAAGTAAAAAAATAACGATAATATAATGCAGTTAAAATTATTGTTATTTTTGGAGTCGGTGTCAGCCTTTGAAAATTCACTACTGGAATCGCCAACAGAGTGAGAACCACGTCTCAAAGTAGATTGACAAGGATAGTAAATGTCGAGGCCTGGTCATAATACGCATGTCTTAATATACAACATAATATCCTGCCGCGTATTTAAAATAAGATTATACCACTTTTAAATAAAGTTAAAACAGTATATTTTGAACAAATTACCATTTTACCATTTTTTAAATTTTTTTTCATAGAATTAACACAAAATTATCTAACAATATTACTCGTTTGAACGTTAAAACAAAATAAAATTTTATTTATTTATTTTAAGCACATGTGAATTTGAAATATAAACACATCATTGAAGCAGCTGATTCCGGTTATACGATCATGCGCATTGAATACCAGGCCTCCAAAATGTTGTTTCTCTGTCAGCTGTTTGAATATTGTATTTTCATCTTTGTTAATCTACTCTGTGACGCCAAAATATATATACTTGGTATACACTGGGCTTATCTATTTAAAATATATGATCTAAGGTGTCAGCCTAGGAAACAACTCTGACAGAACAGTTTGCTACATTATCTTGGCTGGCAACGACTCCAAAAATAACAATAATTTTAACTACATTATATTGTCGTTATTTTTTTACTTTTTAGTGTATATTTATTTATTTTGGAAAAGCTTTTCTTTTGAAGTCGGTTTTCTTTTTGTTTAAAGTTTTTTTTTATTTTGTGTTTTTTAGTGAATTTAAAGTACACTAACAGAATCATCAAAATCGGTTTACCCAGGCAAAAGTTCTGAGGTAACACACATTAAAAAAAAATCAAATAAAAGTACATACTTCACCTATACGTTCAGATATTGTAATAATATTAAATATGGAAGCATTACAAAGACGTCATTCAAACATTTCATTTCAATTGAATACCAGTTAAGTATGCTTTGTATGTTTGAATGTAATCATAATTATTTAAAAAAATCTATATTGAAAAGTCTAAATCAAGCGATGATCTCTATTATGAGTACCAGTCAACCAACCAGTGGTGAACTGGCGACTAGCGAACATGTTATATTCAGCAGCCAAACGTACAAAATGCGTACATTTGTCATGTGCTAACTTTATTATATAATTCATATTCAATAATAAAAATAAATAAAACAGTGAAATTTTCGTAAAACAAAAAACAAATATTAAGATATTTACAAAACTTAAAAATTAAAAAATAAAAATTAAATTGTTGATTTTTTACACTGTTTATCAGATAATTGCTATTAAAATTGCAGCAACAGAAATTTGCATTTGGGAAGCCCCCGGACTAAGAAGGGGGTTAACAATAACTAGGAAAAATGCGATAATCTTTCAAATTTACAGGTTTTCATCTAACATTCAATCAACCATTTCGATTAAACAAGTTTTCAAATGAACTTTCTTTTGAATGCTTATCAACTAATCAAAAATCAAAATAAACAATCGGAACGGATATTACTCTTGGATTATATTAACGGATATTAAGTCTGGAAACTTAAATATTCAACTATCTTCAATAATGTACAAAACGAGTTCACAATTACAATGCTAAATCCAAAATTTCTACGGCTAACTAAAGATTCAAGAATGCTCTAAATTTCTTCCTCTCCGTTTTGGAGCTACAACGTTCGGGGATATCCTCCGTAAGTTTGATAAAATAAAAACACCCCTAGGTGAACACTTTGAAAACTTTGTTATACTTTAATGTTTAATGCAAATGTCCATTAATTATTCCACACAAAACCAATTGATTTCCAAATATATTCACAAATAATACATTTAGCAATAGGTAATTCAACAATTACTATTAGCCCTGCACTATAATATCAACCACCCACATTGGCTGTCCTTAGAGAACTCTCCAAATCGATTGTTCGTACTGGACTCTCCATATCAACTGTCTTATTTTACAGTATACATAACTACACTTTTACATATAAATCATTTCCATGCGAAACCCTGTAGTATTATTTCAGACTCGTTACAATATTTTGGTTTCTTATTGAAGTTTTACTGTAATAGTTTTAAAAAACGTACTTGATGTGTGAGTCGTTTTAAATATATAATAAGTAAATTTATCGCGAAGGTCTAAATGATTTTGACAGTGTGTAATGAGACATTTAAAAGTTTTGAAGTACGTTTTTTTAAACATATAGAATATATTTTTACTAGACGGGAACTATTATTTCGACAACCTTTTCACAGAGGTCAAATTAAAAGAATAAAAATAAAAACAAGACTTACATCATGGACAAAACGTTAGCAAATTTTCATTTACTCAATTTGGCTACGAATCGGAGTTCGATAATAATTATCAATGATAATAATTTCGATAATTATATCATGATTTTTCTACCTCAACAAATATTAAGTGATAAATATCAATGAATAATTCTACGATTAAAAATTAAAACTAATCGATCAAATTTTTATCAGGAATTATGAAAATAATAATGTAATTATTATATTGTTGATCTCGTAGGAAAAAGTCCCTTAGTAACCAAGAGACCATATACAACACACGGTGATCAATAACAGCTTTGTAGGTACAGATTTTGTTATTAAACTCTCAACCTTAATCATTTTTCTTTTATTAACATGTACAATTAAGCTAACCAACGTTCTAACTTAATCAATTTTTTAACCTTTCCATAAATCAAGAATCGATAAATATCCGACATTTATTATCAATATCGTATTTTTTCAAATCCTGCTACGAACTTAAACAAAGTTTACGTATAACGATAATTAAAAAAATTTGTTAGTTTAAAGATTGTTGACAAGTTTATCGTGTTGAATAAATATTATAAGAGACATTTTAAATTGATTTTCAATGAATTACAAATGTTATTTATTATTGCTAATTCCACGCTCCATTTTTCAAAGTTAGAATTATATAATTTATACAAATTTATGTTTCATAACTTGAAATTAGTCGATTGAACTCAATTCAGCTTAAATACGTCCCCAAAACTTAAAATGACAAAGAAAATTTTTTTCTTAAAAATATGGAAATTATACATTCGGATACGGTTTGTGGATATTTTTTGGTGTAAAAAACAAAAATAAATTTTGGGACGGTATAACCATAGTGATCCAAGCAACATTAATTTTTTTTTTGTGAGAAAATATAGCAAATGTTGTTTTTATTGTAAGGGATATGATTGGAGTAAAAATTATATTAAATTATTTTTATAAAAATAATATTCATTTTTATACATTAAAAATCAATTCTTTTGAAGTGAGTGGTTGGAATTTCTCAAGAAAAATGATCGCAAATGGCACGGATGGATGAGTAAAGTATGGACTACGTTTTTTATGCCCAAATGCCAAAATCTTTATTTTAAAAAGAAGGGTACTTGGATCACGATGGTTTTGTTTTACCAATTTAAGTCTTTTACGAATAGCGTAGCTAAGGTTCTTAAGAAAATCAACACCGTTCAAGACTTTTAACGAGTATAACAGAGGATAGATTTTTTAACTCATAGTATCCTAAAAATATTTGTATATTTTGCAAATTTTACAACGAAAATAATCTACGAACTATATTAGAATTCGTAAGGGAACTACGAGCTATGGTTATTGATTTGGGTTCTTAAAAGTTAGTTGTGATGTTATAAGAACTATATTATGATATTTTTTGCTGTTGCAAGAAGCATACAATCTTTCAACGAGTGATCTAAATTGAACTTAAGACAAGTGAGTTAATTGTTAAAATACCATGTATAAACAGTGTTGATTACACAATCGTTTGTTTCTTGCGTCATTTAAGAAAATATAGAGAGCCACTCTTACACACAAAGTAATAAGATACTATATAATGGTCTAATCAAATCTGCGTCCTCGAGGGTAAGCAGGTGAACTTTTGTTCTATCTGTAATGGCATTTACGAACCTGACCTCACTTTTTTCATCCTGGCCACGCGATAAAACTTTCAGATTGATATCTTTTTACGTTTTTTGAATTATCGTGTTTACAGGCATACGGACAGACAAACATACAATCAGACAGACAGACAACCGGAAATAGACTAATTTGGTGATTTTATGAACACCTATACCAAAAATTTTTTCGTAACATCAATATTTTTAAACGTTACAAATTTGGGATTAAATTTAGTATACCTTGATATATTTCATATATACATGCTATAAAAATAAAGGAAACAGCCAGTCAATGGTTTTTTAACTAAAAAAACAAATGAGTTAAGTTTAAGAGGAATTTCGTTTATCATCGGATCTACAGAACCTTCAAAAATAATCTCAGTCGAAGAAATAGTCTTATTTTCAAAAATCTCCGTTGATATATTTGTGAAGAATGATCAGGAAATGGAAAATGTTGGAAATGTTAAAAATAATACAAAATATTATTATACCTAGCACGTAAAACAATCACCCACAATTAATGAAAAACATGACAAGAAAATTGAACACATACACGTTAAACAGTTATGTAATACACAAAACACTTAAATTATATTACTCTCAAAAGACACAATTTATGCTCTTTTTAGCAAGGTAATAACAACAAAACATTCACCAGAAGGTCTAAAAACATAGTCAGTCAGTCAGTGAGTGAGTCTCTTAACACATTACTTACTAAAACGGTTAGAAAACCTACACAATATTTACTAAATAAACAATTTTCCATACACAATTTTCATTTTGATATAAATAAACAAAAGATAACACTTGTTGCTAGAAGCTCTAGCAGCTAGCTAGTCATTCAAGTCCGTTTAGTTAGTTTTTTATAAAAAAAATATTCATAAAAGAATCTTTGAACGCGTTATGGATGCTAACTTTGCTTGTTTATCATGCTTGAATAGTAATTATGATGAGAGTTTTTTATTTTTTTTGTACTTTGTGAGTGTACTATGATTCTTCATATTAAAAATATTTTATACCAAAGTGTGCAACTATGATGTTGTAAAGGATTACGGAGAACACGGTGAGCAAAATCCACAGGAAAGCATTTATGAGTGTTGGTGTTAAAGCATAAATTACGGAAGCCTGAATGGCTCACAATCAATTTATGAGAAAGTGGCGCTACACTAGCTTCACTTTTTTTAAATGTGTACTACCCAAAAGTATAAAACCAACTATTTAAAAGCCACTAGTTCACTTTCAACAAGTAACAACTTGTGGTATTATGGAAACAAACCTTTTTGAAGATGTCGATATTTTGTCATGCGCAGATTTCTAATTATAATGTCATAATAAAAATTTAATAATACTTTTAAAGGTTAGAAATTAGAAATGTGCAGGTGCAAAAGAAAAACATCAACAATTAAAGCATTATATTTTTTAGGCTTCCGTAATAAATACATGCCAATGCTTTTCTGTGGCAAAACATAGCCGTTCATCTTAGTTACAATCATAGTTAAGAGTGGATAACACGTAAAGATAATACCATAGTGTGTAATGGACAAGGACACAGAGGAACTCACTGGCGGCCCTTCTCACTTCGCATATCGCAAATTTTGGGCCCTGGCGTAACTCTTTGGGGATAACATCACAACTTAAAGCCATTAACCTCACTTTAAAAAAAAAGTAGACATTTAATTTTGAATACAAAATTTTTTCTCGGAGTACCTTATAATTTCTGAATTTAATTTAAATTTTAGCAACATAGGTAGGTTTATTTCGATTTTTAAAGTGAAAAATTCTTTAGTGATGGAGAAAAAGCACTGTACTCTCGTGACCATCACGCTATCATCACGAAACTAACCGCTAAATAAGCAATCTGAATTAAACCTTGCTGGTGGATTAGTGGTATCGCTGCTAGACTGTCATCCAATAAAACTGCGTTCGAAACCCAACCCAGCAAAAGTTTTTTTTTTATATAATAGTTTTTTATACCCACGTTAATAATTTCGATAAATAAATTGTTAACGAAATGAAAAATCACTCAGCTGCTGGGAAACGATTCTTCTGGGAAACTTTTGAGTTTTTTTTAAATAACTCTTCATAATCAGGGTAATTTGGAAAAGTAGTTCTGACATTAATATAATTTATTATTATAGGATTATCCAAAAGCCTAAGATCCTAGGGATCTTACACTAGAATTTCTATCTTCCTTAAAATGTCTCCAATTGTGGTTCTTGATTTAAAGTAACGGACCAAAATAAAAATTCTACACAAAGAATTCATTTTGTGAATTCAAAATAATAAGAAGTACTTTTTTGTTGTTTATTTCAAATAAAAATAAACAGTAATATTCTGTAATTCATAATGTTAGTTTTGAATAATTAACATTCTTAATTAGTGCTTTAATTAATTGTTTTTATATTACACCATAGCTAAAAGTACCGGATGTCCTCTATCAATTATTATCATTTTGATTTATACATTGTGAACGAAATTTTTCTTATCTTACTAATTATTATATGTTTTTATAAAGTGTAAAATAATTAGTCAAAAATAGCAAAAATTTTTATACCGTGGGAATTCATTTGATTAAGGCGGTTATAAGGCGCTAAAGAAAAAATCATTAACTTAAAGTTTTGAGAAATTGTTCTTAAACAAGTTGCAATCAAATTTTTAATAAGATAGCCCAAAAATTATTAGTTGAGCTCAATTATATTATAGTTTTCCAGAAAATAAGTTACCGTAAATTAACATTAGTTCTTTTTGCAATCACCCTATATTTTGACAAAAAAAAAAGAGAATGTTTAAATTATTATGTTAAATACTTGTATTTGAATATCGTCCATAATTTGGTAAAATATATTAATAATTAAATTATAAATTTTTTAACACTAATTATAACTAAATTTACCCAAAATTAATATTTAAAAAAAGTTGAGAAATTTAATGACAATAGCTTATATAACCGTTCAAAGTTTAAAAAAAGAATATATTAAAAAAATGTTAATTTTGTTTATATATTCTAGATGAAACAAATTGAAAAATGTATGATAAAATCGTGTTAAAATAATACAATCCCATAAAATAACAAGGGAAAACAAACAGTTGACTGAGTTAACTGTTGAAATACCATGCATGAGCAGTGTTGATTACTTTATCATATTACACATACATACATGTCGCACATACATAACTGATATTCCCATATAATCCATAATATACAATTTATGCCTAATTTGCGCCCTCACGGGTAAACAGTGATGTTTACATTTAAACTTTTGTTCTATCTCTAACGGTTTACAAGTTGGGTCCTACGGACTCAAGGTCCAATTGACCCATGCTGCTCATTTACGAACTCGACCTCACTTTTTACGTCCTGAATACGCTGTAAAAATTTTAGCTTGATATCTTTTTTCGTTTTTGAGTTATCGTGTCCACAGACGAGCGGACGGACGGGCAACCGGAAATGGACTAATTAAGTTATTTTAAGAACACCTATACCAAAATTTTGTGCGTAGCATCAATATTTTTAAGCGATACAAACTTGGGACTAAACTTAGTATACTTTGCATATTACATATATGCATGGTATAAAAACAGAATTAACGGATCAGCCTAAAACAATATATTAAGCACACAAGCGCTGATTTAACTCAGATTTAAATGACGTCAAAAAATAATGAATAAAATAAAAAATATATAATTGGGAAATTTGGGGATTAAGAAGGCATTGTTTAGATTAAAAAAGTACTTCAATTTTTTCAAGATATAATTTTCGATATTTTGTGTAGAATAATCGAAGAGTATTATTTTTAAAACACTTCAAATGATTAGAAACAAATTTCTATCCCAGATTTTGGGTTTCGACTAAAATAGCTATACCACGTACATTTCAAAAAACATTTCGACAAGCTTTCCTTTTTTTTTCATTTTAACTATTTAAAAAACTTCTGGTTATTAAACTTTTTTGCGTACACCGACAGGAAATGTTTTTTACGTTCAAAATCTACATACTTCGAAACGTTCAAACCCAAAATTTGAGGAGATATGAAAATGTTTTTCCTAGACTTGGAAGCACTGTTAGAAGATTTCAAATCATTTTGTTATTGTATGGCGACTAATTACAGTGTGGTGACTGAAGAAACAGGCGATATTAATTTGCTACTGGCCAATTTTTGTTAACTATTCATTTTCCTCCCTTCAATCACAAAAATCATCGTATCACACTTTTCTAACAGTTCGAAATTGCCATCATACCATCGTCAAGACGGAATATTTATAGCGGTATGGCGGCTATTTGGAAAAGTCGAAAAAACAAAAACAAACAATTGACTGAGTTAATTGTTGAAATATTAATGTTTCACAAGACCACTAGTTCAAGCTACTTGCAAATTTTCAACTCGTTTTATAGTTTTAGAGAAAATGGAAACCAAAGTTGGGTCCTAATTTGCACACTCGCGGGTAAAAAAGATGCTTATAAAAAAATTTGACTGAAATCAATATTTCTGAGTGTTACAAATTTGAGACTAAATTTAATATACTCTGATATATATTTCATATATACAGGGTATATAAATTTGACTGTACTGTCCAATTAGCCTTAAATTAATTATTTCACATATTCAACTGAAAAGTCTTCGCATCCACTCTTCTGTAATTAAAATTAACAACGGATTAAATATTAAAAAAAAAACTCGACTACTTACATTCGATAACAATTGATATAAAACACCATGTTTATATTCACGCACACAGGCAAACGATTGTGAACGAGGACGATACGAATCTATAAATGTTGAATTACGACGTTCCTCGTTGTTAAAATTTTGTGGTTTATCAATGGTACGAAACAAATACCGTCCTAAATATTTACGACCCTCACTAGTGATAATATAACGAAGGCCAAACATTATGTCTAAGCGTTAAGTCCAATGACGAAATTGTATCACGTATGACAAATTACAATTCTGTTTAATTGTCATACCCACCACTAAACACATTATGACCCACAAACAAAAATAGGAAAAACCCCACAAATTTTCCTTGTTACACTTTTATAAATTTTTCAATTGAAATTAAAATAAATTGGTTACTTTAGTTTGAGTAGTATGATTCGAATTAAAATTGAAATCGTAATGAAAAATGGTTGATGAAAATTTTATCATCATTTTCAGTAATAATCAATAAAATTTATTTGTTTATCAATTATCAGGAATAAAGTAACATACGCCATATTATTTATAAAGGTATGTTAACACTAACCAGCAATGTTTATGGTAAAACTTTTTTTACCATAGTTTAGCTTTTGCCCACGGCTCCGCTCTTGAAAATGATTCATTTCAATGGAGAGGCTTCATGACAAAATTTTTTTATCACTTCAGGTGAAAAATTTTCACTGCACGGGCAGAAAAGTGAAGTTGGTTTTTGAAAATCTTTAGTAGTACGCAAAATATGAACGTTTAAAATTCTTAATTAAACAAAGAGGAAGATATAGGTTATAGTGACGTCATTGTTCGATATGAACATAGGCATACATTTAAAATACATATTAAACTTTATTTTGCTAAAAGGAGATGGGCAACAATCTTTGAATGCTTATAACTTCTTCGTTTTTTAATTAATTTTAATTTCACTTTCAAATTTTGTAACGGTATCAAGTGTTATACATTTTTATGGGTAATATGGCAAATTCTACATCAGGCAACTTAACGTATTCCATAAATGATTCATGTAGTGAATCATTGATTCATTTTTAGAACATAGCCAATGCAAACCTTGAAGACCTATATGCTATCCTTCAACCCGCTTGCCCTCGCGTAGCCCGCCTCCTAAACATCAACTTTACTCTCATTCCCTTGCAAGATCATGCGGTCTTCGGCCATGAGCTCGTTGTGCGTCCTTATAGAATGAAAATTGTAGCGCAGGAAAGCGAATATTGCATTTTTAATTTTTCAAGAATTTTTATTATTTTGAAAGCGTCTAGAGAAAAATCACTTACTTTTTTGCTAAAAACTGATCAAAAAATACAAACATAATTTTTTATTTTGAAAAAATTCAAAATTTGAATTAAACCACCCCCTCCCCCCTGTTTATCTTTTTTTTTAAATAAATTTTAACGATGGTCATTTTTGACATCTATTAGCTAGGGTCGATGAACATTTGAAGAAATTTTTTGAAAATTCCATTGTCAGTACAAAAGCAATAGCTCCATTTCCTTCGAAAAATTCACTAAAATAACAAAATGATATGGTAAACAATTGACTTGAGTAATATTAATCAAGAAATTATCAAAATTATAATTAACGAAGTCATATCTCGTTAGTATTTAATCAAAAAACTACAAAGGAAATTTTGGACATAAATTCGTGTAGTACGTGTGTACCTAACTGGGACATCCTGTAAAACCTGACTACAGGTGTATACAGATCTTTATAAAAACCAAATTATCTATAATTAATTTCTAAGTAATCAAGTTCAATGATTAAACCAGGTTTTATTATTGATGATTATAAATATTCATAATATCATGTACGTTCATACCCCGAAGCCCAATACCCAAAGCGTCTCGAATTAAATACAGAATTTTACGTTCAATACTTTTGTGACACAATATTTTGGGCACGCCATCGATAACAAATTTCACTATGAAGTATTGATGGCACGCTGCAAAATATTTTGAACAAGCCACCGATCACAGAGTTCACTATGAAGTATTGATGGCAATACAATACAATAATTTGGACACAGTATTAAGGTAATACTTCATAGTGAACAGTCATATAATATTTACAAGTCATTTAAATTTTGACAAAACCATGGGTCTCTTAATGAAAATGTTTTAGTTGCATTATTAAACACTAGGTAGCGCCACATATGTCGAATCCAAATAGCGGTATTGGTAGAAAATTGAAAATAAAGTTTTAATTTTATATAAATTAATAAATAATTTTAATAAATTGAAAATAATATTTGTTAAAATAAAAAAGAATTATTAATAAAAAAATATTAATAATAATATGAGAGTGGTTTGGATTCGATACCAGAGGCGTTGCGATGTAGCAGTTTTGGGAACTAACTCGTACATCAATAAGGGAACATGCATTAAGGGAAATCAAATGGTGACTTTGGATTTGACCTATAACATAACCTTAAAGCTACAACAAACCAAAAATCGGTTTTTTCAAATGAGAATCTCTATTTCTAATTGCGGATTTGGAAAGAGCAGAATACTTTACGTCCAAATATTACTTAGATCCATGGTCAAAGACTTGATTTCAAAAAAAAAACTATGAGGCAAGATATTTTCAGGGATTAACATACTTTTGGACACACTGTTTATTTTTTAAAATTGCCATTTGATCTTAAATCAAATGATTTTTACTTAGCTTGAAGAATCAAATTTCTAAACAAAATACAGCTCTTTTAGGGTTAATTTTAGAGACATTATGGCGCAAACTACAAAATTTTGAATTTTTTCAAAATAAAAAATATTTTTGTATTTTTTGATCAGTTTTAGGCAAGGCGCTTAGTTTTCGAAATAAAAATTCTTAAAAAATTAATATTCGATTTTATGGAAAATGTGTTATTTTTCCAATCTCTGAGGGAATTCGCTTAGCTAACGCAGCTTTTGCGCTACGAATTTTTTTTAAGATTGTAAACAACATTGTTTAGCCATAAACCTATTACTAAAATTATACATTTAGTTTTTCAACAGGTCTCATTGATTATTATTAATAAATATTGTTTCAAAATTAATACACAATGCTCAAGATAAGTTAATAAATCCTAAAATGGTCTTAGATCAAATATTATTGTATCAATCCTAAAAAATAATTAATAACAAAATACCAGTGTATTAGAAAATATTATTACAAATTAAATAATAAAAGTAAGCTCTCTCTAAAATAAATAAATTTTGTACTTGAAAAGTGAGGAAGAAACCGTAGAAATGTGAAGAAAAAAAAATCTATATAAGTGCTTTTATCAATTAATTTTGAAATAATGGAATAAGGTAAGAGATAATGAAACTTTTATATTACTGAGAAATATGAACTATTGTTGATAATAATTTTAAAAGTAATACAGTGTGTCGCATTTAAGATGAAGACACCCTCATATTTTCTTTATTTATAGGAATGTCGATTTGAAATGTGGCACAGTCATACAGGGTGATGGGTCACATTTTTTAAGATATTTAACCGAAATCTGAAGTTTAAAATCAGCCTACCACAAATTGACAAGTAGGATCCATTCTTAAGATTTTGCCTAGCGTCAAAGAGTTGTAGATATCGAAGAAAAAAAAAATTAGAAAAAGTTGCCTAGAAATTTTTTTTATACCCAAATACCGATTTTCAGGACAACAATCATCTCCTTTTTAATTTTTCATTATTTTGGTTCACACTCACTATTATTACAGTTTATTGAAATATTTAAAACTTAACCCTACTTAATTATCCATTTGTCCAGTTTTTACATTCCATAGAAAACTAGTTATAAAAGTTAATTTTTTAATTTTATAACTATTGTGGCTATGGAATGAAAAAACTGGACAAATTGGTAATTTAGTAGTGTTAAGATATTTTTAGTATTCAGATATATATTTCAATAAACTTGAAATAATTATGACTGTGGACCAAAATAATGAAAAAATTAAAAATACGAATTTTGTCATGAAAATCGGTAGATGGGTATACAAAAATATTCTAAGCAACTTTGACTAATAGTTTATTTTTTATAAAAATAACGAAAATATGAAGGTGTTTTCATCTTAAATGGGACACACTGTATAAGGTTAGTCTCACACGTTCAATATTATTGAGACAATATCGATATTGAACAATACATTGATTGTCTGAAGGGTATATTGAAACAATAATATTGATTAAGGCAGTTGAATAGGGTATTATCGTAAGTCAAAAATAAATCATTAAATTAGAAAAAAGTTAAAATTTATGTAAAAATATACTTAAATATTCTGATTTCGAGTCATAAAAGCACATTTTTCTTTTAAAATATTAAAATTAAAAATCGTAATTTTTAAACTGTATATCACATGACCTAAAACGTGGTAAGCACTGCTGTGATGTCATAGCGGTATGAGTCATAGACCATCAGTTAGTTCAGTGTAGACAGTTGGGTATAATATGTACATAGATAGTAAGTTTTTATTTTCATTATAATCAGATGTCTATGAATATATCTGTCAAACTTATTTGTGTTATTTCGTATAGTGATACCCATATTACGCCATCAAATTGGATGCCCGCGTTTTTTACAGTTTAAAAAAGGTTTAAAATTTAATTTAAGTTTATGGCAAGAAAGCGTGTGTATTTTTCCGAAATAAATTTTTGGTGGCTTTTTATTGGCAAAATCAACATTTTGAAGTACTTTTTCAAAAATAGTGGAATACCCTATCGTGAAATGACTTTTCTTAAAAATTCAATAACATTGAATATAAGATTTTTTTTAATCTTATTTCATTTTTCTTTCATCTTGTGGACGACACTATGTTCATATTCATATTTTAGGTATGAAAAGTGACATCCAATTTTCTGTGCATGTACAATATAGTCCAATAAAATGAAGATTAAAACTACCATCAAAACTGAAGCCTACATTTTTGAATATAAATTCATTTTGACATAAATTTACGTAAAGTTGCGTACAAGCGTCGAAGGACCTTACAATATGATTTGATCCCCCCCCCTTAAATTTGTTACTGGCCGAGCATTGTAGAGACTTTTTAGGACACCCTATATTTTAAGTAAACAATATTTGATACACAAGATTGAGAAAACTCACCTCTCAAAACAAGAAATGTGTCGAGATTCCTCTCCACAAATATAATAATTTAATTTAATAATTTTTATGTTGGTAATCGTTATTGACGTAATAATGTTGGTTGTTGTTGAATTGTTGGGTAGACATCTGTAACAATTGAAATAGAGAAACAATTAGAATTAATTATATATTATTTAGTTAAATAAATCTACCGAATTTTGATAAAGAATTCGATAAATTTTTTCAAGTGGCTAATTTTAATAAAGGTGAGAAAGCGAGCAGGGGAGTCAATAATACCTTTTTATACCATGTATATATGTATACAAGGTATACTAAGTTTAGTACGAAGAAACATATCAAGCTGCTTTTTATAGCGTGCTCAGGGTGTAAAAGTAAGGTTGAGTTCGTAAATGAGCAGCATAGGTCAATTGGGTCTTGGGTCCATAGGAGCCATGTTTTAAACCGTTAGAGATAGAACAAAGTTTAAATGTAAAAAATGTTCCTTATCAAAAAATAAACAACTTTTGTTTGAAACATTTTTTCGTAAATATCACTGTATACCTGTGAGGGCGCAAATTAGGAATTGTATAGTATATATTATATGGGAATATCAATTATGCATGTGTGACATGAATGTATGTGTAATGCGACAGAGTAATCAGCACTGTCTGTCTATACATGGTATTTCAACAATTAACTCAGGCAATTGTTTGTTTTCGCTTGTTATACCATGTATATATAAAATATACATAGTATATTAAGTTTAGTCCCAAGTTTGTAACGCTTAAAAATAATGATGCTATGAAAAAAATTTTGTCATAGGTGTTCATAAAATCACCTAATTAGTCCATTTCCCATTGTCCGTCCGTCCGTCCATCCGTGGACACGATAACTCAAAAACGAAAAAGATATCGAGCTGAAATTTTTACAGCGTACTCAGGACGTAAAAAGTGAGGTCAAGTTCGTAAATGAGCATCATAGGTCAATTGGGTCTTGGGTCCGTAGGACCCATCTTGTAAACAGTTAGAGATAGAACAACAGTTAAGTAAAAAATATTCCTTATAAAAAAATAAACAACTTTTGTTTGAAACATTTTTTCGTAAACATCACTGTTTACCAGTGAGGGCGCCAATAAGGCGGACATTTTCTAGTATGTAATATACTTGAATATCAGTTATCTATGTTTCACATGTATGTATGTGTTATGTGATAAATAAATCAACACTGATTATGCATGGTATTTCAACAATTAACTCAGTCGATTGTTTGTTTTCACTTGTTTTTTCTAGAATATTTCACAAAACACTAGTTGAAGTTAACCTGAAAATTTTTAACACACTTTTTTTTATAGTTACGTTATAATCAACTTAAGTAACTAGATGTTTAGTAGGCAATATTAGTAACTGCTAGAGAAAGGGGGATTTGGGGGGTTTGTATTACATTATTAACAATATACAATACAAAAATTTATTTACAAAGGAAATCAGATACGAAATTAATATTCAGAAAAAATCAATATATTTTATACATTTATATCTTTTAATTAATAAAAATCGATTAGCCATGAATTGGAAGACATCGAAAATTCTATATGTGAAATAATTAAATCCTTAATAAGCCTTTAAAATGGGAAAGGCTTTAAAATTAGGGAATTTCGACATGCGACAAGCTCAAAATTTTTAACCTCATTTTTCAGCTTTGAAAATCGCCTTTACGAGTAGTTTTTCAAAACATTAAAGATGTACGAGGTGGTCTATTAGCTCAATTGGTTAAGGCGTAACCAATTTCGTCCACAGTATGCTTAGGGTAGCGGGTTCAATTCCCGCCGTCGCAACAAAGTTAATTTTATTAATAGTTTGATGGACTGGTGTAGTGAATGGTATATGCATGATGGAGGTGCACTCAGCCTTTGAAATTGAAGAGCTGATAAATGACATTATCATGGGAAAGGTGGTAAATGTATCCTTCGTGGACAGCCAATATAACCTAACCTAACCTAATAACCTTAGAAAGCTTTCTGTGAAGGGAGAGTATACAAAAATTGGACTAATAGAATTTCTGGCAAGATCCAGAATATTAATCCAAAAGCTTTCCTGAACAAAAATCAATTGACAAAATGCTGCCTTCACATTTGAAAACTCAAATAATTTCAGCTCTCGCTCTAATGATTCCATCAAATAAATTGAACATAGATTGATTATGTAATCATCCTTTTACTTACAATTAAGCTTTAAACAATCTTTTTAAACTACTGAACCCTAAAATATAATAAACCCGTGTATTTATTTTAAAACAATGTTTATACTATTTATTACTAGACAGATAACAGATAATAAATAAATACTTGTAAATAGTTTTAACACTTTAAGTCAATTCTACTTATATGGAAAAAATTGTCCATTATTTTATGATATCATCACGACCACCGCCATACAATTATTATTATGACTCACAAGAGAGGTCTGCTGTGGCTTTTGCTCTGTTTATATTTAACCTTTTTATGATTAAAGAGGTTAGATTTATTATATTTCGTCAAAATAAAGAAACAAGTTATGAAAAATATATCAAGGTATACTAAGTTTAGTTTCAAGTTTGTAACGCTTAAAACCACCCAAAGAGTCCATTTCCGGTTGTTTGTCTGTGCGTCTGTAAAGACGATAACTCAAAAACGAAAACAGATATCAAGCTGTTTTTATAGCGTGCTCAGGGCGTAAAAAGTGAAATTGAGTTTGTAAATGAGCAACATAAACCAATTAGGTCTTGGATCCGTAGGACTGAACTACGAAAATCCGTAGGACCCATCTTGTAAGCCGTTAGGGATAAAAGAAAAGTTTAAATGTAAAAGATGCTCCTTAAAAAATGTTAACAACTTTTGTTTGAAACATTTTTTCGTAAACATCCCTGTTTACCTGTGAGGTTGCAAATTGGATTAGAACATTATATAGTATGTATTATATGGGAATATCATGTTATTAAAAAAACACGCTTCATTGTACTAACAAATTTTTATTGGCATTTTCATTCGAGGTGCAGGCTCATTTTCGCACCTATCCCCATTTTTTATTTTTGGCGATTCTTTTTATTTTTGACATTTTTTACCAAACCTAATCGTTTTCGAGATATAATCATTTGAAAAAAAATGCAGATTTTAGCAGATAACTTGTTACTGACAAAAATTAAAACTATTTTGTGGTTCCGGACAAAAATTTAAATTTAAAAGCGGTTTAAATTTAAAGTGGATATTATATTTTGGATGATTGTCAGCATTTTTGACAGTTGATAATTTTCACCAAACCTCGCCGTTTTCGATATATAAGCATTTGAAAAAAAATGACGGGTTTTAGCCGAAAATTTGTTATTGACGAACATGTCTTATTTCTTCGACTAAGTTTCTTCTTGTTAGATCGGTTTAAATCTGGGAGAAATCTATTTGCCAATTCTAATTGGGGGAAACTTTTAAGCAAGATGTTCAATTCGAAAACCAAAACAATCAATTCAAATATTAGGACACGTTAATTCCGAAAAGCATTTTCAAATCGTGACGCCATATAAATCGAATATTGTATTACCTCAGTACATCAATACCAATTTAAAACATGGAAGTAAAAACAACCTTAAACTAAATTTATTCTTGTAAATAAAACTCAACTTAATCACATTTAATCAACTTAAGTAATAAATAAACATTAATTGCACTTAAACACAGTATTTCCCGAATGACTCAAAAAAAATTGACAAATTCATTTTTCTAACAATTTATTAAAACAAAAAATTATGGCGCGAAAAATTATCTTTCGAAATTATCTCTTTCGAAAATAACGGAGAATGATTATTTTAAAAATGACATAACAATTATATAAACCAGACCACTTACTAAAACTAACCCCCCTCACCCCTCATTCTAGAAATTTTTCTAAGAAATAATGACGTCATAAAAGAGCAGGGTGAATAATCAAAAATACAGTATAAAATTTTCGATGATCAATATCGTTAATTATTTAAAAACCAAAACACAGAAAATTTGTTACAAAAAACATGAATGAAAATCCTAACCCCTCTCTCCACCCTTAAATAGCTTTTCGTCAGCTCTACAATCAAAACATTGAGAAAGGCAAAGGACCACTTTTATTGATTCCCACTTCGTTAACGTAATACTCACAAACGTATCGTTAATTATGTAACCAGAAAAAAATTACTTGACGTAAATAAGGGTTAAAAAATTATGCCTTTATTTTTCATATTTAAAAACAAAAAATATTCTTTAAAGTGAAAAAAAAATACAATAATTTTCATTACCTAGAATAATTAATGCTTATAAAGAGATGACGAATTAACAAACGAACAACTAAAATATCACTTAAGCTTAAGCTGCTTCAACTGACACTTTTAAATTTTCGAAAAATATACACAATTTTACTTAACGAAAAAAATAATACATTTATCACAAATCGAAATTAATTTAAAAATCACAATATGTACACATTTATTACTGAACACGATACTAATTAGGAGGTATTTATGCACAAAATCACAGAACAATTATTTGAATAAATAATTAATAAATTATTTGAATTAAACTAAAAAGATATTCGAATTATTTTTCAATCGATAACTCGTGATATGAAGTTCATTCCACAACATTTCAGAATATACCCAATGTATACAGCAGTTAACAGCATATTGCTATATGAAGTTAGTTGTAATACCGTGATGTTCGTATTAAGCAGGTTAACAAACCTATTTTTTTATTCAAATGACAGATGGTACAGTGTACTTAAAAAGTATGGTGTACTAACTTAAAAAAAAGATCAAACAACTAACATAACGGCCAAACTTCAGAACTTTGACGAATAATTTTTTTACATCCGTTGCTTTTGTTTAGAAAAATTCTTTCAAATGAGACAACACTTGATCTCCCGTTCCATTAAAATAAATAATTTAACTCCTCTAGGGTTTTCATCTCTTCAGATTTGATCGAGAGACTCCCGAAATCGTGTAGCATCTCCCAATTCCTGATATCAACATAAATTATCCCAGGTTCACTACAATAATATATTTTTTTATTATTTGTTTCATATTCAGGTAAATTTGACAATTTTGAGCAGCTTTTATTTTAAATTACTTGCAGAATATTTATTTAATTATTGAATCATGGAAAAACTGAGTACACAAAGCATCAAAAATACCGAACAGTATTATAATTCAGTAGTATAATTAGATAAATTTCACTATCTCTCGAATTCCCAGAACTTGGAAGTGGCAACCCTAAACTGCTTTAAGGAAAGAAGGTAATTGTTCGAACTTTTTCCGTTTTCCCATCACTGCGTACATATTAAACTGATTTCAACTTGGATACATTTTTTAATAACAGGGTATTATATTGAGTGCCCCTTGTAATATGACATGAACATAGCCCTACAACAATTTCGCATTAAATTGTTGGCTAAATGCAGTATTGATTAGAAAATATGTAAAAAAAATTTCATTTTCATTTCAATTTGTTCTTTCTCTTCATTCAAAATTTTAAATTTTTTTCCAAAAACAAAAACAAACAAAATTCATTTTTTTCACGTATATCTACACACACATATGTAACGAATCAAAATAAATTCATTTTTTCTTTTTTTTTTGGTGTTTACAAAATAAAAAACTAAAAAAAAGTGTATTCGTTGGGGGATATGGATACAATTGTGGATCAACAAATTTGTTTACGATGGAATAATTTTCAATCAAATATTACTGCACAATTTGGAACGTTGCGTGATCATGAGGATTTTGTTGATGTGACAATTGCGTGTGGGGGTCGTCGGTTTGAGGCACATAAAGTTGTACTTTCAGCTTGCAGTCCATTTTTCAAAGAGCTGTTTAAAGTACGCAGGCTATTTTATTTAATTTATTCGTATTAATTCAGACATTTGATACTAATTATCATATTTCATTCAGATTTACTTGATATGTCGCATTCATTTGTCATGTTGTAGAATTTAATTAGTAATTTATTGAATTATTGAATATTAATTAGTTTTATTTAATTATACAGAGTGTTTCATGTTTATTTGGAATAAAAATATATTTGTTAATATACTATCTAACTATATTTAGTATTATAGATGCTTTCACATTAAACACTCTGTAGCTTTTTAGGAATAGGTTATTTAAATAATGATAGTAACAAATTTCTAAATTTCTCCGTTGGTATAAACTTTACATTATAAACGGTAAAAAAAATTTGACATTTTATCTTTGCTTTTCGAGGTAAATTTAATTTATACGATTTTTTCGAAAATTTCGAAATAATTATAATTTTTTGATTGAATTTTATGCTTATGGTGTTGCATCCTTATATTTTGTAGACATTCTTTAACTTACTAATTGAAAATGAGCCAAAACCCCTCATTTCAAAGACCCTATCCCTGAAGCAGCAAGCTTCAATGCTCAAAAAAGCACTGAACTTCATAAAACAAGTTGAGGAAAAAGAACTTCATAAAACTTTCTGATAATTTGACATCCTCATACAGTATCTATCTATCTCTTACTAACTACAGCAAAATATATAACGGGCGCTCGGATAAAAGCGAATTTTCTGCTGAACAAACCCATTATCTTTGGCCGCCTTAAGCCGTTTTGTTAATGCAGATTATCCACTAACTATTAATGAAATTATTAGACTGACAGTATTATTATAAAATGTTATCCGTGTATAATATCAAGGTATACTAATTTTAGTCCCAAGTTTGTAACGCTTAGAAATATTGATGATAAGAACTAAATTTTGTGTAGGTGTTAATAAAATCACCAAATTAGTCCATTTCCGGTTTCCGTCCGCCTGTTCGTTCTAACGATAACTCTAAAACAAAAAGAAATAGAACAAAAGTTTGAATATAAAAAATGTTCCATTTAAAAAAATAAACATCTTTTGTTCGAAACATTTTTTCGTAAGCAAAATTATTTACCCGTGAAGGCGCAAATTAAGACAAAACTTTGGTGTCCATTTTATCCAAAATTATAAAAATAAGGAGTTGAACATTTTCAGATAGCTTCAGCTTTGTGAAAAATTCTCGAAAAACGATAAAATATTTTCTTCCATAATTGTATTGGTTTTTTAAACTTTTCTAATTTATTAAAAATAAACACTGACATTCAACACTTTCTATTCAGGGTATTTGAACAGATTGCTCAGTCAATTTGACTCAATTAAGAACAGTCTATATTTATCCAATACGTCTTTGATATAATAAACAATTTTGGAAATAATTTTTTATTTATGCTTTTTAGGCAAGCTATTATACATATCAATAATTTTTGCATAAAAATTGTTATTTATTTAACAGAGTAATCCATGCCCACATCCAATAATATTTATGAGAGATGTGGAACCCAAACACATTCAAGCTCTGCTAGAATTTATGTATGCAGGCGAAGTACAAGTGGCCCAAGCGCATCTCGCCGGATTTTTACGTACAGCTGAATCACTACAAATCCGTGGGTTAACCGATGCATCAAATGGACACAAAATTGAAAATAAGGTGAATTTTTATACTATTTTTAATCTCGAAAATAAAATCATTGTAATATCATATAGTTTTTGGCGATTTCGTAGTTTATTTACTATCCACTGTTTTGATTTTGATTTTTCTTGGGTGATTTAGAGCAAAAAAAAAAAAAAAAACAATTCATTTTACTCATAATAATGAATAGTATTATGATTATCAACTCTGTATGTACAGTGTGCTTAAACAATTTCTTTTTTTTTTTAAATAAATTTTTGTTTCTCATTTTTTTCTTAGAATCATTCTACAAATGAATATGAAACTAGTCAACAATTTTCATCGAAAAAACACGAAGCAACATCCCCACAACAATTTGCAAAAGATAACAGCGAAACTAATCGAAAATCTAATTTTGAAGAAGTCACACAAAATTTATTTAATTCATCCCCCGAGCCAACAACCATACCCTCCAACGAAACACAAATCAACGGAAGTCATTCAGAACTACAAAATTCAACACAAGAAACACGGAAACATCCATATACAGAAGCAAACCCTAGTCAAATATCGTCGTCAGCTGCTAAACGTCCATGTAAAGATATGAAATCAGGATCCGTAAGTCCAAGTCAATATGTGATACATCCAACGGATTTACATTCAGAATTAGATCTAGCCACGGATATGATTGAACCAAAAACTGAACCAGATTATGGAAGCGATGACGATGAACGAACCGGTTTAGATGAATCAATTTTAGGGTTTGATGATGCTGCAGATATTGGAAATGCTTTTGGTGGTACTTCAGGTATGTAGGAATTGCATTTGGAAATTGAATACCGTCTTAGATTTCAAGAACAGATACAAACCTCGGCCAAAGTCTCGGTCTAAAGATCTCTAAATATTTAGATTAGACCTAGAGACGACATCGAGGGGATTTCCAGGAGGGATAATCGCTTTTACCTCGGCTTTTATGACTGTGTACTTCTCCAGTCCCCTAAATGAGAAAGACGATAGAAATTTGTCTAAAAGTTTAATTAGTGACTGGAAATACATTTTTCTTGCCGAAATACCATTGTTCAAGGTTTTAAAGGTTTAAATTTTCAGTAAAATGCCTTTAAGGGATTTAAGAAAATCCCTTTTGGTAGTGTTAACTCCGTAGTCCCCTTCTCCGCGTTTAGTGTTAATATTTTCCGTTTTTAAAAATATGAAAAAGGCAATTGTTTCCTTCCAATAAAAAGTAATCATAGCGGGGAAAACATGACCTTAGTGATGAAGATCTGCTGTTCACGTATTTTTCTTAACATAATTTTTAGGCGATATGGAAATGATGTCGGTTGCCAGTAATGCAGATTTATCGCAAGATTCAAATCAAGGTAAGAGAATCAAATTTTTGTTAATTTTTCTATTCATTTCTTTTGTAAAACCTTCTATTTCGAGAAAATATAGATCATAGATATTGTATTTCGATTAGTAAACATAATTCTAAATGCTAAATTTTATAATACTGATTAAGGCCGCATGATAGTCGAAATACTTTACTATGATATCATGGTACCGTTAATTCAACGAATGCAGTTTGCTTGACTATTTTTTCCTTTGTATTTAATGGTTTTTGTACAATTTAGGAGAGGCAAAGAGCTTTATTTATTAAAAAGAGTAAGGAAAAAGTAGATCAGGGTGTGTTTTTTAAGTCCTTACATTTCCCTCTTTTAGCCTATACTTTTCATTGATTAAGCTACGTCAAACTGGTACTCACTGCTTAAGATTTAACAAAATTACAGTTCTTTGGTGAAGCCACTTGTGTGGAAAACTCTAAACTCTCCATTCTATATTAAAGAGCTCCGAGATATACAGGGTGGACCATTTTAATCTATTATGGCTAATAGCTCGTTTTGTATTTATCATATTTTGACTTCAGGTTGGACTTAGTTCTCCGGATTGCTTTAATATTCAATTTAGATCCTTAAGGGCAAGAGATAAAATACTTTTAATTAAGAAGTTGATCCTCATAAAAAAATAACATTTTTTTCATAAATCGTTAGTTATCGGAGAAAATGCGAAATTAATATGTCATTATTGCATTTAATCGAAAGAAAAAACGCTTAAAGTTGATCCATAATTGTAGGTCAAAGTCATGGACACAGGCGAATGTCTTCTATTGCCCTTGAAAACTTTTGACTAAAGCATTTTTCTATAGCTAAGGTGTTTTCTTTCTATCAAATGCAATCATAACGATTTTCGAAAAAATTTTGGGTTTTTTTATGAGGATCAAAATTGATTATTAAAGCAACCCGAAGAACTAGGTCCAATCTGCTGTCAGAAAATGATGTCCCTCATCAAACTCTGCAACTTTTTTCAAAATTATATTTTGATTTTTTTACTACAAAATGAGCTGTTGATTATAATAGATTAAAATGGCCTACCCTGTATAAAACCTCACGCCTTTCTAAATAGACACTTTCACATTAAAAAAAGCAGACTGGACAAATTGGATCGATCACTATAAAATTATTTAATAATACTGTCAGACAAAGAATATTCCAAACTTTTACTTCTCAAGCACCCATGTAAACACGTCTTGGTTTTTTTTTTTAATTTTTAATAATTTTTAAAAAATAGAATTGATAACACTGCTCTTATTTGATTGCAGCGTTGTCCTCGGTTGATTCACGTAAACTGCATTCGTTGGATCCCCGTCCATGTCACCTATGTGGTCGTGTATACAGTAACCTATCAAATCTACGTCAACATATGCGTCTAATACATCATCCCCAAACTGTGATATGCCCATATTGTGGCAAACAGTTTAAGACAACTCTATATTTAAAACGCCATCTTGTCATTTATCATAACGTTACAAGTGATCAACGTATATTACCACCGACAACCGGATCTGTGTCGTCATCGGCCTGTTCCTCGCCAACAAATCAACAGTCAAATAATCAAACCACATCGTGTCCCGGTGATTTAGATATCAAACCTGATTTACAGGAGTTAAACAATACGGCAGTTGTTGTTTTAAGTCCGCCACCCTCAGTAGGACTCGGAAGTGTATCTCAATGTTATCAAAATGATTTAGTTATAAAAAAGTTTGATACAAATGAGGTACAAAATTCAACAATAACAGATACGTTTAATTTTTATGGTAGTGGGGATAATAAAATGATGTTCCCGTGTCAAAAAGAGAATATTTCGTTTCAGCAATTATAAATATTTTGGAGAAAAAAAAAGGATAATTTCGATTCTTTTGTGTATTTAAAGCCTCGTTTACATTATAATAAATTACAAGCACGCAGGTCTTTTTTCCGAATCTTTTAAATTTTTAAACGCAGGCGTTTTATATAATTTATCCTTAGCGTTATATATAAACGAGGTTTAAAAATTAATTAATAGAATTTGACTTTTAAAATTGCGATTAAATTCATAAAACATTTTTATCGTAATTGTGATTTAACGGAAAGACTAAATAATTTTTAACCATTTTTCGGAGTGAATCAACTCACAAAATTTTCTTATTAAGATCCCTGTACATTGTATATCAAAATCTAGCTAAAGAACTTTCCTCTATATCCAGTTCTTATCGGAATGTATACAGGGTGCTCTCCTGACTTTAAGTGCTTTGTGATTGGATGAGAAATATCTGGGAATATCTCGAAAACTACGATTTAGATCGAAATTTGATCAAGATTTTTTCGTTTATCATGATTAGCTTAATCTTGTAGTAGATTTTTCCAGAGTCAATCAAAGGTCACTCTGTATACTAAACTTAAAATTCACCTAATTTAGCTAGAAATGTCTGGTCTACATTACTCTAAAATTAAATAGGCTAAATTGTAGCTGCAGTGTACAGGCGTCTTTAAATTTAACTAAATAATTTTCTGCAATTAAATTTTATGTGATATTAAAGTTAAGAACTTGATCGTAGAATTACTTGCTTTTAAAAAATAAGTTCGAAAATCGTAGTATTTAAAATGAAAATTTAATATTATTTTTATATTTTCCTAGTCTTTGAACTATTTTTAGCAACGTTTTTCCCAGTGTGTATTTATATTTTAACATTTTAGGCTAAGTATATAATAACGGATCCCATTTTAATCACGAAAAACTGATCATATGCGATAGGTCTCCACTTATAAGTCATCGTATATGGTCACTAAAGGATATAATAATAATTTTAGGTAAAATAGATGTCTAAAAAAAAACTCAAAATTTGCATAAAAATTTTCCCGAAGTTTTTTAAAACAATTTTTTTCTACTAATGTGATTTTCTGAAACTTTTATTACCGGAACAAAACATTTTTTAGTTATTCAGGACCACATAAATGCAATAGTTATTAATACAGAATATGTATTCTCTATTTTTTATTCCATTCAAGAGATAGGTTTCTAATAATCGATATGGCACCCGTGTAAGGTCTTGGAAGCTTCTTTTTTCAAAAGTCTTATCGCTTGTGATTAAACTAATATTAAAAATTGTCCCAAAATTAACGCAAGAAGTAAGTCCGGCAAAAAAACACAGTTTTTTCACGTTGAGTTTGCTTTTACATTGTCAATACTTGGCTACGCATTTAGAGATTTAGATTTGACTGTTCGACAATTTTAAGTAACAACTTTTGTTCGAAATAACATTTAAATTTGTCTGTATCTCTTACCAGAAAAAACTCAGCTACGAAGATTAACAACTACGACCGCATAAAATTTCTAAGTTTATAACATTAGTCAGGATTATCTTTATTTTGGGTATTCCAAAGGCAGTTAATCACATAATATAGCACATAAAAATGTCATTTTTTGTAAATTTTGAATCTTCCTGTATTGAAAATACCTACAGATATTAAACTTAATCAATGAATGGAAACAAAATAGCGATTACATATTAACAATAATTCTCAGGATACAATAAAACACAAATGCCTTGAATCGGCGACTGATATTTTTAATTATCGATCGTTGTTTTACAGATGTTATTCATATTTATATTTAAAACTGAACTTATTACATAACAGAATTATATTTTACATAATTGAATTTATTTAAAACAAACAAACAAATCAACCAACAATAGTCTCAACAAAATACAGAAACAAAACATAAACAATAGATTTTTTATATATTTACAGTTGTTATTTACCTCAGAAAACAAATCAGTTTATATATTTAAAAATTATATAAAACGTAATATTTAAACAATTAACGTAAATTATTATTTGAGATCTAGTTTTCAAATATCATCTCAATTAAGATTAGGTTAAGTTAGAATGGTTGTCCTGGAGCATAGGCCCATAGGATCCGTTGTGATACTGAAAAGAGGGTTGGCACATCATCAGCCACTATTCCATGAACCATTTCGAGCTGTATGAGAACAGCAAGAGTCCGTTGACATAAACGGACTTTAGATCGGAAGAGCTGGACAGAGAAGGTGAGACATAGTTTCCTTCTTTAGAGGCAGCTTGTAATATGAATTAACGTCTTAATGATTTTGCAAAACTACAAAAAGCGGCACTTCCGATAAAAATGATTGAATCAGGATCATTTATCCCCATGCTCATATTTTGTAGTTTTTGAATATGAGAATGGAAATATTTTACTACCTCCACCGCTTTGTGTTGAGGGTTGGAAGGATAAGAAAAATTTTCTGGGTAATTTGACAGCGTACATGGGGGCGCAGAAATCATTTTGTAATAGATTCAATATACATATCTATTTGAAGCTTAAGCATTTCCCTGTCGAATGCGATTTTAAGTATTCTTTAACGATTTTTTCTGATGAAATTATGCACTTTCGAATTTTAACTTAATTTTAATGAAAACTTATTGTTTTCTTAGAAGATTAATCCACCCCCCAGCCAATACTCCTCAAACCATTAACACGCTTCAAGAATAAAAAAATGGTTTTAGAGTCAATAAATTTCAAGATTTCAATGTGACTGTATAAGAATGACTAATCCTCAAACCATCAGGATGTTTCCCTCGAAACAAAAGTTGCCTATAAAAAAAGACTGCTTGAAAATAAATCGTATCTTCAGAACGCTTCTTATTACACCCCATAATGTCTTGCAATAACACAAATGCGTTTCGATCTCCATTTATGATGGCTCATTCAGAAGTTTGCATCTACAAAAAAATACAATCTGGATGTCCAAAAGTTTTGTGTCTGATAGCTTTATGCAAGCTTTAATATTCCTTACAGCTTGTTAAAGTATTCATAAGAGCTATTCGGCATTTCTGTGCTACCTTATATAAATTTCAAGATATTCGACGAGTTGCATTGCATAGAATTGATAGCTAATAAAAATCTTGAATGAACATATAATCAATATGTTCTTGAGATAAAATTCTCGCCGGCGCGACTACTAATTTTTATCTCTCAAAGTGTCTTATTTTATTATTACATCTTTAGATCGAATAGACTGGTTTTCTTCATTTTCTTTAAATGGCAATCGTCTAACCACAAAATGTGAAAATTTTTATATTTGCGTTCATTGTTTAAAAAAAAACACCACACAAAATGGTGGAAAATGTGTTTTATATAAGAAAATAAAATAGAGTTACTATAACAGGTACTTTTGTTACAAGCACTTTTTATCTGTTTTCCAATTTGCAATAATTTTATTCTAGTGTTTTTCAGTTCCATTTTCATGAAACTAAAATATGTATACGTTTTTTGTTTTTATTCTCAATATGTGCAATTACATTAAATTTTCAACAATCATCAAATTTGTTTTATTTCTTTTAACGAATACCAAAGTACACGCATCAAGGAACTTTTTTACACAAACCTCGTTTTGAAACCCGTTTTGTTGAGCTTTTGTCTGCTAAAAGTACAAAAGTTCTACTCTTGTTTATAAGGTATTTCTATCGGAGTGTAATGTAAATTGTGAAGAGAATTTTGGATAATGGAAGCATTATTGGATTGATCATTAATATAGCGAATTTTGCGGGATGAAAAATTGATTTTTTAGAACGTTAGCGATGCTGTTCTTAACAAGAGAATACTTAAATGGATTATGAATTGAAAAAAGCGGAGCGAACATAACCATTTTCAAACCCAGAATAATTAACTACAAGTTTTTTTTATTGGCCCACGCCTTTTATAACAAATAAAATGTAAAGTTCTAAAAAAATATGACAAAAATTATTTAATAAAAACATTTATTTCAAAAATATAAACTTGACAATTTCTGCTTAAAACCTAATATTTAAAAAAAACAATACTGAAGACTGGCGGAATTTATGGCACGCTCCAAATACAGGGTGAGCCGTGAGGAATGTACCGAACTCCAAAAGTGTCTTCTACACGTGAAAACAATGTAAAAAAATCAGTCTGCTAATGATAGAGGACATATATACAGCCACAAGCAACAGAAAAATTTATAAAATAACATTCATAACGAATTAATGCATAGTTCAAAATTAACATTTATTTTTAAAACACAGAGAAAACTTTTTACAGTCTGTCATTTTTTAAAACACAGAGAAAACTTTTTACAGTCTGACATTCATAACGAATTAATGCATAGTTAAAAATTAACATTTGTTTTTAAAACACTATTTAGATTCATTTAGATAAAAAGCAAAACTGTTCATCAATACATTAAAAATTGATTGGCAGGAGGTTCGTGTACAAACTCTAACATAACCAATATTAGTTGGTAAAAAAAAAACTGTTTTTGTTTAAGTTTGTGCACCAGAAAACCGCCAGTCAATCAATTTTTAGTGTATTGAACAGTTTTGCCTTTTATTTAAATGAATCTAAATAGTGTTTTAAAAACAAATGTTAATTTTTAACTATGCATTAATTCGTTATGAATGTTATTTTATATATTTTTCTTTTGCTTGTGGCTGTACATCATTGTGTTCATTTTCTGTTATGAGCTGACGGTCTACGTGTAGAAGACACTCCTGGAGTTCAATGCACTCCTTACGACTCATTCTGTATACTTCTAATTCTTCTTATTCGATTGTTCGGGTTAGTATTTTATCAAAATCAAACTGACTAATAGACTAGAAATCTCACGAGGATATTCGTCACTACGATTGCCACCTTACGAGATATCTCGAATTTTTATCGTTATGAAATGACGAATCGGTCATATGGGATCGGTCTTAAGACTCGACTCGCCATAAAACTGTTCGAAATTTAATTGGTGGCAATTGCAATTAAAATTGGAATGCTAAAAATTTAAATTATTATATCACTTTTTATTATTATATCAGGGAATATGTAGAGGTAGTCATAATCACAAAATTTACCCCCTTCCATCGAGACCCATACAAAGGTCGGGAGAGAAAGATTAATTAATTATTTCCTCGGCGTAACGGTGCTCAATTAAAATAAAGCAGAGACCTTTTGTTTTAGATTTTTTGATTGGGAGTAATTCCGCCATTTTATGGTAATAATTTAAAAAAAAGTAGAGAGCTTAAAAACACACAACGCTTGTTACAAGATATTTTGAAATATACATCCCAAAAGCTAATTACGAGCATTTGGCGAGAGTACGATTTTTGCATTCAGGCAAAATAGTGAAATTACATGGTAAATTGTAAAAGACCAGCTTTTACGAATGTCGATGAAATTTTACGGGAAAGTATTATATCTTTACGATTTAAGTCCTTTCAAAATTTATCGACGTAACTTTATACACCAGAGCTAACGTCAAATCCGGTAGTTCTGATTTTTAGCAGACTTGACTAGCCGAGATTTTCACGGGTTTTTTCGATTTTTGACAATGTTGCGTTCGTCACTAGAGGTCAAAAACTTACATTATTCATTAGACCAACATTTGATTATTTGATTTGATGCAAACTACTCCGTACTTAAGGTTACTGTATAATCTGTTTTACTGCCACATTTAAAATGCAAAAATCTTACTATTGCGAGACACTCGTTAATAAACAAAAATATTATTTACTCTCTATCTTTGAATAATTAAATTACGTGTGTGCCTATTTATTAAAATTATGTAATATATTAAATAACAATCAATACAAAAAAAAAAAACGAGTAAAAATTAAAAAAATAATTCGCGCCCAACGTTAATTATTTTTTGTTATTTTCATTAATTTTATCTAATCGTTCGTTTAATTCTTTATATAAATCACTTCGGTCTAATAATTGGTTAAGTTCACGTGGCGATAACACTTGTTTATTAGAACTAGTAGAACGAATTTCCTTGGTGGTTTCTACCGATTTTAATAATTGTAGAAGATCATCTCTAGTTAAAGAGATATTACTTTTATACATTGTTTCACTTAATCGGCCTGTAAACAAATTATTATTTATTAAATCTCATAAGCGCCAATATTAGTCTAGTGTCAACAAGCTTCGTATTTTGGGAACACGGTATCTAGCGAAGGACATTACAAGAATTTCCAGAAATTAAAATATGGTTTATTAAGGACACTTTTAATTAAAAGGAATAATTTTCTAATTTACTTTACTCTAAAAAAAAACATAAAGAAAATCATTTTTTCCATTTACTTGAAATCTATAAGAACACTTCTCATTAAAAGACCTTTTTCCTTAGAGCCTTCCCCAAACGCAACACTAAGCTCGCACTTGAAACATGGCTAAGAATACTCCTCTCATTAAATTACCTTTCAAACAAAACTTAAAAATCCAAATCGGCTCATCCGCTTAAGCTTTACGGTGACACAGACAGACAGACACACATAGCTATCAAACTTATAACACCCCTTTTTTTATTCGGGTGTTTAAAAATAGGCGAAAAATTCAACATAATCGTTTTAAAGTACAAAAGTACAAATTTTCAATGATGCGAAAAAAAATCCAGGACATTTTCAGGTTTTCTAAGATGGCTAGACAATATGTGGGGCGACTCTGATCTAGTTCTCGGAAAATTATGATCAAGGTGTTTAGAAAATTATGTTTAGAAACTTTTCGGGAACAAATGAAAATGTTATGGTAAAAATAACAAAAGTTATAAACAATTTAATAACAAAAAAGAGAGTTTGGTTTTTTTTGCAAATATGTTGGAAACTTCTAAAGATATCCGAAATTTAAAAAAATTCTTGAAAAGCAGGAAATTTACTTATGATTTTAATTTAGAGGTGAAAATAGCTTGAAAAATTTAATTTTGAATGTGTTTTATTTAATTTTATTATCGAAACCAGGAAACGGATGACCCGATACCGTGAAAGAAATGCTATTTTTCTGTTTAAAAATATTTGCTTACAATTTGTGATGATCGATTTTTCGAGGCGTTTCTTCATTTCACCACGGCTTAAAATTCTTTCGTCAATTGTATCCATAGATATAAATTTATAAATCATTACTGGCTTTGTTTGCCCAATACGATGACAGCGATCTTGAGCTTGTATATCAACTTGTGGATTCTGCAAAAGATGAAAAATAAAACGTTAGATTCGTGCAAACATATTAAGTTGCCCTTCCATAACACTCGAAGAGATTGTTTTAGACAGCAAAAATATATGCACAGTTTTCAATTTTTATAAGTGTAAAATAGTCATAATTCATTGAGTATTTTATAAAAGATGACCATGAATTGTTTTACATTTACTATTTTAAATTCTTACAGAAATCTTTAATTTATGGTTCAAAAATGATGATCATAGACGGAGTAACAAAACGTCAGAATAAATTAATTTTTTTTAAAATATATATTATTCATGTTTTATTCTGATGTATGAGATTTATTCAGTTTTGTCAACTTAGTAGTTTTACCACTAAAACTAGTGTTTTTTTCTACTATTTTTCTACCTTTAGTGGCAAATAATTTAATATTTTAATATCATTTCTGGCAATATTATTGCTCTCTAGTTGTTTTTTAGTGGTTTTCTATCGCCTGTTTAGTGGGCCTTAGAGTTAAAAGTTGGCAACACTGAATATATTGTTGTACAGTTTCATTCAAATCCATTCGCTAATTTTTGCGTAAAAGCGTAACAATCAAATAAACATCCATACTTTCACATTCATAATATATAGGGATAATAGTTGATATTTGTATCGCTATGGCGATGAAATCTGAATTGAAATCTCTGAATGAAAAACGCACAAATCTCCGACAAATTCCAAAAGAACAAGTTCTGTTTTATTATTATTATTTTTTTTTGAATAATTTAATGATAATTTAACTCACACAATCAAGATCCATAAATATAACCGTATCAGCTTCCACTAAATTTAGTCCAACACCCCCCGCTCTAGTAGATATTAAAAATATGAAAGTTTCTTGATCTCCACAGAATTTGTCAATCTGAAAGTTACGTTGTTCCAATTTTTTTGCACCATCAAGCCTTGCATAAGTATAATTTCGATATATTAAATATTCTTCGACAATATCTAACATCATTACAAAACAGCTAAAAATTAGAACCTGTAAGATGGACAAAATTATATTAAATGATCGTGAAATTTCCTCACATAGTTCTAATAAAAGGAAAAATTATAGGTTCTTTAGGTCAATCGAATTAAACATTGAACCTTGCATCAAGTCAGGTATTTTCGGAGTAGAATTAGACAAGATATGCTCTTGCGCAGATAGGAGTAGGGTGGGGACATTCTCTCAAGTCAGAACCATTTTGATTATTTGTTTATAGTGTAGGCGCTGAGTGGGTTTCGTATGCATTTATAGGTCTTACCGAACAAGGAGTGTATTTCGACGTATTTTGTTCCCTGAATCCGAATTTTCAACTTGCTCATCGCTCAGAGTGGGGGGGGGGGGTGTTATAAACAAATTAATTGTTTATACAGCCATAGCTACTAGGCTATTGAAAATTTAGTAACAATTTTGTAGCATTTTATTCTATATGAAAAAATAAATATTGCCTTTTTTATTTGTCTTGATACGACCAATAGAACCGGCGATATGGTTAAAATTGTCCAACAAAAATCATATAGCATATTGAAACGTCCGTAAATTGGCCAATAAATAATATTTTGATACTTTAAGGTACTCATTTTAAAGGTATGAATGAGTCTATATTTTAATTTTATGCACATAAAAATATATTGTTAGGCCTTGGACGGCGTTGTCCTTAAAAACAGGGTTCTAATACACTAAATCATTCATATTATTATTAAGTAATAATATTTTAAAATTATAATAACCTAATTTGAAATATTAATTCATTAAGCTAGTCAGCTACTTTATATTGGTTATTATTATTATTAAGTTACTCATATAAATAATTGAATTGAGTTATAATTTTTGATTAGCAACATGGCTCTCTCTGATTATATTTCTTGTCAGCAAAATTAATATTTAATATTTTAATTTTTACGTCACAATATTTAATATTTTGACCTAAAAGTTTTGTATCTAAAGACATTGAAAATTGATCAGAATCATGCAGTAATTATACAAACTTAAACGTAACTTGATCATACAGTAATTATTACAACTTAGAGATTCAAGTGCAACTTAATTTGTAATAAAAAATACAAGTAATTAATTTAATATAACATATTTTAAAGACTCCGAATAAAATAAATATCATACGAAATATCAGTATATCAGTGTTTATCAGTAAGACGACATATTCATCAGCAAAGAATTCTCCAAGTCTTTCCTTTTCAAATATTAAGACCTTGTGGTGGCAGCCTAAGACCTTTTGGTACACAACAATATACCCCACATACGTGGAATTTTCTTTGCTAGCTTTGTTGCATAAAACATGTTTTTATGTGCATAACATTAAAAAATAGACTCATTCCTTTAAAATGAGTAACTTAAAGTATCAAAATGTTATTTATTGCCCAATCTACGGACGTCTTAAACCAAGCGCTGCGCGCCAATCTTATACAATATTATTTTTGTTTACAATTTTAACCATACCTCCGGTTCTATTGGTCATATCAAGACGAAAAAAAAAAGAAAATATTTCTTTCTTCTAGTAGAATAAAATGGTACACAATTTATTTAAGTTTGAGAGCGATAATTTGTGGAAGTTATTAACATTAATTAAGCACATTTTATTTGCTTAAAATCCACTTTATTTAATTGTTCTGAAGATGACTAACAAGTCGAAATGTACATAAACAAGATATTTTGATTGACAAAATCTTAAATAAAGTGGATTTTAAGCAAATAAAATGTGCTTAATTAATGGTACACAATTGTTTCTGAAAATTTCAATAGTTTAGAAGCTATGGACGTATAGACACAATTAATTTGTTTATAAAAAATATCCCCACACCCTGAGCGAAATTGTTGCAAATTTAACCTTTTTTAAAAATAAATACTGCAGTTTTTTTTTTAATCAGTCCTCTCAGATCAAAATCGGAAAAATTGAAATAACGTCAAAATTTTCGAGGTTTTTCTTATTTTTCGGCATAATCCGGTCGTTTGCCGAGGTCGAAAACGGGGATTTAACATTGCCTTTACATTGCAAAGAACATATCAAAAAAACAAAAATACCTGATTTAAAACAACGTCCACCCCTTTTAATGTATTAACATTTGATTGAATAATTTACCTTATGGTTTTCCGCCTTAAGTCGTGGCAATAACAAATCTAACACACGCATTTTCCCCGAAGTTGTAATCAAATTCTCGTCAACTTTAATTTCACGTTTGCCTTGTTTATTTTCAACTGTTGGCATATGAAGTAAATATGGATGATCTGCGAGTTCTCGAAGTACCATCCATGGTGATGCTAGATTCACAGATTTAATAATTTTAATACCATCCTGGGCTGTTTGATTGTTTTCTTTAAGTTTTTCCATTAATTTTCGATTTTCTTCAGTTACTTCATTTTGTTTCACAAGATATTTAATAAATTCATCGTCGTCTTCTTTAGTCGTCTGTGTAAATTCTAGCTCGGTATAATTCCGAACAACTAATGCTGTCTTGCGTTTTTTACGTGGCTCATTTACATCGATTTCTGGCTCTTGTTCTTTACCAGTAAGTAAATTTAGATTTCTTTCGATGACATATTTGATTAAAGTACGTTGCAAATCAGATAAAGGACAATAGACAATTAATTCCTTTTTGGGAACAATATCTTTTAGAACGTCTTTTTTTAAACGTCGTAACATAAAGGGATTTAAAACTCCATGAATTGTTGAGATAATATTTGTAATTTTATCGTTTTCAACAGTCACGTCCACATTTTTAAAATCTTGTAAATTTAATACTGATGTGAATGTGGTATCGGTTTTACTTCCAAATATTTTAGGCATTAAAAAATGTAATAATGCCCAAAGTTCGCTTAAATTATTTTGTAATGGCGTACCGGTTAATAATAAACGATTATCACTTCGTAAATGATCAATGTGCCTACGAACAAAAAGATGGTATTGTTATTTTAAAGTGATAATAAAAGAGCTTGTCATAAAAACCTAAGGCTTTTGGATACTATCATTGAAATGGTTCAATCGGAATTTTCGCCCTGCTGAGAGGTGCCCAGATTCTGTAACTCGAAGGTTACAGTGGGCACATATCAGCATCTTCTCAGATAGTCAGGCCGCTCTTCGGGCCCTTGAAGCGTCAAGATTCCAATCAAAGTCTATGAATGCTTCGAGGAGCTGAATCACTTGGCACTGAACGAAACATCCATACATGTTATTTGCACTTGCAGAAATGTGCAGGGGGCTATCGTTACCCACCCGCTTTGCTCTGGACCAAATTATTTTGCTTTAATTGTGAAATTTACAAAATTTAAAAAATCCCCGACTAATTTTTAAGGTAAGGAAACCTAAACTCGTATTTGAAATATAATATAAGAACACTTTCCATTAAATTTCCGTTTTCTCTTAAAACCTTTTCCAAACTGAGTCGATTCTGAAGATCATCGCCAATTTAAAACATAGCTAATAACACTCTCCATTAAATTACCTTTTAAACGAAACAAAAAAAAAATCAAAATCGGTTTAGGCGCTACGATACCACAGACAGACAGATAGACACACACACATAGCAGTCAAACTTATAACACCCCTTTTTTTAGTTCGGGGGTTAAAAATTGAAATCATTCAGCGAAACGGTAGAGTAACTGCTAGTGGTACTAAATTATAGCCTATGTACTATTCTAATATATGAGCTATATTACTGTAGTTGTATTTAAATCCATTCAATAGTTTTTGCGTGATAGAGTAACAAACATTCATACATCCTCACAAACTTTCGCATTTATAATAAGGGATAGGATACGAATACTTACTTGTAACGCTGCGATTCAGAATTTTTAATATGTTGCGCTTCATCCAAAATTATGTAACTATATATAAATTTATTTAAAAATGTTTCTTCCGTCACAGCAGTTTGATATGACATCACAATGACTGGTTTCACGGGCTTTCCATCAATTTCATAACGTTCCATAATTTTACGTCGAAGAAGTATTCTGCCATCTTTATCAGCATGAAATAAGATTACTGGCAATTTTGGGGCAAATTTTTTAAATTCAGTCATCCAATTTGTGGTTACTGATAATGGGGCAATTATTAAATATGGTCCAGGAATATTTTTCTCATATAAATATGCCATAAATGCAATTATTTGAATTGTTTTACCCAAACCCATTTCATCTGCTAATATTCCATTGATACCATTTTCAAATAATAGTTTGAGCCATGTTAAACCTTCTATTTGATAGGGACGTAAAGTACCACCAGTAAAATATTTTGGAATTTCAACGGTATCATTAGGTATTTTGGTAATGTTGTCGTTGTTTACACGATCTTTCAAAATTTTCTTTTTACTTTCTGGATTTGCATTATTATTTAAATGCGATTCTAATTTATCGCCCAAAAATTGGGAATACATTTTACTTTTACCAAGTAAATAAGTCATCCCTTTTATAGCTCGTTCTTTTTGCCTTTCTTGCTCCTCCAATTCCCTTTGCTTTTTTAACTCATACTCTTCTCTCCCTTTCTGTCTCTTTTTTTCATTTTGGAGTTCACGTTTCAATTTTCTCTCTTCAATTTCCAAGAGTTGTTCCGTAGTTTTATATTTGTTAAAATTATTGTATGTTGGTTGTTTGTTCGTCAGTCCAACGGACGGAACTCTTTGATCTCCACTAATTGAAGAAATATCCGACATAGGCCCGTCACCCGAGTTCTCAGACATATTTGGTGTAAATTCCTCCATCTAAACATATAAAAATGTCACAAATCTAATAGGTCTAGGACTAGCAGCCGCACTTTAGAACTGCTAAAAAAGACCTCGGACCACTGTGTATGGAAAATGGATTTCGGTCATATGTCACTAGAATTTAGGAAAATATTCTTCTTGAAATTTTGAAAAAATGTCTCAATACGCACAAATCTCGACAATATGCCGTTTTCGAAATATTCTATATCAAAATTCCCGATTTTTATTAAATTTCTAGAGGTACTATATAATATTCAGTTGCATAATTTACGCCTGAAACGACGACATGAATGAATTGGTTTCTGAGATGAGGTTACCCAATAGATCGCGGTACAGAAAAGGTGTTTTGTTAAGTAATTGATACATACTTGAAATTTCGTGAGTGGCTTTCATTTATCGAGTCTATCAAACTTTATACGATTTTTTTCGAAATTGTTGCATTTTCAAATCAGCATGACTTATTTAAGCTAAGAATCTGAAAAAACGTCGCAGGAAATTTAACCACTTGATAACATTAATAATTATTTGAACAATTCAGCAAAAGTGAACTATATTCAAATACGAAGAGATATGTATATGATAGAGCACTTCTTGAAATGCAATAAACATTTGAGCGAAATAGAGACATTTGACCGAAAGCCACTTTCCAAATACAGTGTTCCGGGGGTCCTTTGAGAGGTTGTTTTCAAAGTCATCTCAAAATTTTAGGCTTTATACATACAGTGATGGCAAAAAGTTCGACAGTTCTCAAATTACTTTCAAACAGCTCAAGATAAAGAGATGAAATTTTAAAGAATTTGAGAAGGCTATAATACGCATCTTTTTTACTAAAAAAAACTAAATGCCTTGTCCTGCTATTAATGCTTCAAAATAGCTTAATAATTTGCTTGGATAATTCATGGTTTAATATAGAACCTAACAAATGTCGATGTTCTAGGGTTCATTAATTTAAAATAAAATTTATTTTCTATAATTTCTCATACACAATTGTCACCAAAAAGTTCCGAGAAATAGAGATGATCAAGAAAGCCAGGGCCTACCAAAAAACCGCAAACCCGTGCTTCCTTCGACCCCATTAAAGGCATGGTCAGCCAAAAAATCCGCAGACCAGAGCTAACTCTGAATTAGACAGGTGAGAGAGAGAGAGAATTTACGGTTAACGCCTTAACGGAAAGGCATAATTGCAATAAAAACAATTTGAGGGTGCGACAATTTGCAATTTTTGTCAATTTAAGGAAAAATACCTGCACGGTCAGGACAAATTTCGTTTCTTTATACCGCTAAAAATTATAAGTTTGCACCCGTCAAAAAGTGTCAGAATACAAAGAGCAATATTCGGCACACTTTAGACTCATTAAGAGTATGTACGGGAATATTTGATACATTATGCAAAATGCTTTAACACTGATAGAATAAAACCTGTATTTCACAGGTATTTTCTGGATTAATTTTGCATTTAACCTATTTTTAATATTTGCCAATTTCGAAAGTTTTTTCGTGTTAGGTATTTGTCTCGTTTATATTTTGTAAAAGAGTTTTCACAAATAAATATATTACTCTAATTTTAGCATTAAAACAAGATAAAATTTTATAAAAATTCCATAATTACAATTTTTTTCGAAAATAATTCCTTTAAATACTAAGTCGTATTTGATTTGATATTTCCACACAAATTATAATTCATAATTTTTTTTTTAAATTTAATTTTAAGTGAGTTATAAATTATTAAGTTTAGTTATATTACTTACTATTTGTATAATTTTTTAAAATAACAAAAAAGCACAAAAGCTTGTTTGATTCTATGAAGAAACCATTTAAATACTGTAAATACTTACACGAGATAGCCCGCCAAAAACGTCCTTGTATTTTGTTACTTTCTGATTGGTTTATGTGCACATGTTATTTTTATCCAGTGGTGTAGTGAATAAATAAACCATAGGCGAACATAAAGAATTTAATAATCATAGACAAAAAAAAATACTAATACCAGCTAAATTAGGACGGTTTTGAAAAATACAAAATTTTTTAGCGAGTACTAAAATCAACACATTTTTTTTATCTCTAATTTACATGTTTTAAAATTTAGGGAGGGAGGCATTTTTTCTTTGGAAGCTTATATCATAACGCAAAAATATTCCTGGGTATAGTTCTATCAAACGAAAGTGGCACTGCGAAAGATATATTATGTGCACTCATGTCTACACTCTCTTTTGCTCACTGCCACTTTGGTTTGATACCAAAGTTGGTTATTTGAGAAAAAAATTTATTTGAAACTTTTTATTCATATACTAGATATATGCTATTTATCAAATGACAAAGTTAGAAAGGTTTTAAGATTTTTAATATTTGATTTTTGTAAGTTTGATGGCGGAACCCTAAAAATAAAATTAAAATATGTAATTTATAAGGTTAGGTTAGGTTGTATTGGCTGTCCACGAATGACGCACTTAGGCTATGTAGCCCATTATGTAGTTTATAATGTCTACATTAATTTTCGTATGATTAATATATATTTCGATTAAAATTTAGACATCATCAGTATGAATTAGTTTATAATATTTATTCTTGTCACTTGTTGATTTTCTAAAAGAAATGTTAGTCAAAGTTTAAAAACCCGTGTTAAATCAACCCAATCTAAATTGAGTTGGGTTGAGTAAGCTTTCATACCACCCGTAAATTAAATTTTGAATTCGAAAAATTACTTTTTTAAGCAAGTTATATATTTAGAATTTATCGAAAATCATAAACTTATATTAATTCTCCCCTTAGGAATTCATTCAACCAGAACGAAGGGCTCAGACAATTTAGGGCGTCACCATTCACTTGAAGATTCTTGGTTACCCTTAGCGTTGGACATGTCTGGTGGTGGTGTAAACGCTGCAACAAAAATGGTTGAGGCAGCTGCTAATCATGCCGAAATGCTAACTCATTTAGCCGCTTCCAATTGGCGTACACCTTTAACACACTCTGCGTTACATAACCACCGTCCAAAATCAAGTGGTGTGGTGAGTTTTTACCCTTGCCATGAATTAATATTAGTAGGAAAATTACAAGCTTTTTGTTTAGTACTCATTCACTAGGTCATAGCCTTCGAATTTGTCAGTCTAGTTAATAAACTAGTGAATGGGCCGCGGCCCTAAAATATGTATTGAAATCGTTTAAGCGCCATTATTTATGTGTTGTGTAGTGTTTTTTTGGCTACCACAAATGAAACAAAGCTGGTAATTATAGTTCTACTTTCGTTTGAAACCTAAGGCAAAATTTACATAATACCATCGAAAATCAGAGAGTAGACAAATTTTGTTTTGGCCAATTTGCTGGCATTATGTAAATCGACCTGATATTGCATGAAAGCAATAAGTAATGCAGTTTCTAAATTCTAAAATTTATTGTAATTTTAGGTAAAATTAGGAGAAGGTATTGAAATTTGTGAAGAACAATTACGTGGAGTTAAATGGGGTGATTACCGTAAATTAACGCGCGGTCTTGCAACCATTTTGTTCAGTCCAATGGAATTAGCTACATGTTCTGTTACTGGACAACGTTGGAGTCGTGCCGGAACCGGAGAACGTCCGGTTAAACCTGCATTAGATCGAGCCAAAGTGCAAGCGATTATATGTAAGTTTTTTTTAAAACTAATTTATTGAGACAGATATCCAATTTTAACTTGTTTGTTTTTTTATAAAGAAAAAAGAAAGAAAGTTAAAAAAATCTGCATACAGCTACTCTTTGCAAAGAAATAAAGTTCAAAAAATCTTACTCTTTGCTTTGTTTCACTAATTTCAGTAAAAGTTGACGGCCATGTTGGTAATTTATCCATTTTCAATAATTACAACGATTCGCTAACACTTCCCACAGTATTCATTGTGCCTCACTGATTTTCTCTCCTCTCATGCTCGCTGGGTGTAAAAATAGATGTCTTTTTTTGTTAAGATCTTAATAAAAAAAACTCTACTACTTATTGGTCCCTAATTGTGAAAATAAATAAAAATGTTGTACAGATATGTATAATATTATACTGAAATAAAATTCAGGAACAGCGAAGGGTAGGGGGGCTCGCGATGAAAAAGATTGAAAAACACTGCTCTAGTTCTTGTGGGTTTTCGACCATAAGTTAATTTAAGAATATTTTTGATTTCATTATTTTATTTTATCTAATGTCTAGCCAATTTACAAAATTCTTGATTTTACTCAGATTTTTTTATGAATGATGAAAATGAGATAGACCTATTAATGAGAATTACAACTCAATTTATGAGAGCTACTAAAAATACTCAACCCAAATTAACCTAACCAAACTCAGTTGGATTGGGTTGAGCGAAGTATTTAATTTGGCTAACCAAATTACAATCTGGCTTCGACATACACATGTTTTTGTTTTCACCTTGTTCCGAGATAAGTACACTAATTCCAATGTTTAAATTAAAGCTTACGTCGCAACAAGATTTCCAATGGTAGAAATAAGTCGAATCAAACAAGTACTGGCTTATAAATGTAAAGAAAATTCAACTGCATTCAAAATGAAGGCAATAAGATTCTTTGGGTAAGTTTTGTAATCTTAATAATTCTACATTCATTTTCCTAATTATTTATAATTTTTGTTTTAGCGATCAGCATATTCGATCACCAGAAGATCTCCATTAAATATTCACAGGGGAATTTTACAGAATTATTACTTATTTTCAAAAAAAAGAATTATATTTTCAATAATATATAATATGTAACAGTGTAGCATAGACTGAATCAAAAATTTTGTTTCGATGTTTTGTAGTGATGCTTTTGAAAAATTTCAGGATAAAGAAGGCTGCAAATTTATGTTATTTTTATGTTGTAATTATAGGATTGCCACCTTCCCAAATTTGATTGGAAGACTCGAAATCGTGTAATTTCACCAGACTCGATCCATCAATGTAAATTCTTCAGAGTTCAGTAAATAAAGATTTTCTTTTGGTTTCATATTCAGGGAAATTCAACAATTCTGAGCAGCTTTTATTTTAAATTACTTGAAGCATATTTATTTAAATATTTAATTATGGAAAAATTGAGTACACAAAACATAAAAAAATATCGAACAGTATTATAATTCAGTGGTATAAGTAAATTAATTTCACTATCTCCCGACTGTCTGGTTTATCTCCAGACCTCCCGGAACTTTGAGGTGGCAACCCTAGTTGTAATAAAGTTGAAATACAACTGACTGTCTTCAAAAGTGTAGTCAAAGTTAAAGGCGTAGTATTTGACAATTACTATCAGAAAGACTGAAAATTTGTGAGGCTATTTTCAAGATTGTGTCTAACAATTTATGACTCTACCAAAATTTTCTTAGCCGAGAATTTCTCTTTCAATTGCGGTAAACCTTAAGCGGTCAAATAACAAGCATGGCGCTAGATCTATGAATATAATTCATTAAAGAAAACGAATTTATGAGCACCCAGTTGGAAATATTTCTCTGAAAAATATCATTTATTAATAAAATAATTTTTTGGTAATACAATGACATATCTTGAATACATATGCAACGATGCCAAGCATAAAATAAGAATATTAAATTTCATACATTTTGTGATAATTTTTGTTAAAAACCTTAAAATAAAAACTTCTCTGCTCTTCTAAGTCTTATTACTATTAATTTATTATTAATTTGTCTTATTCCCACTTTTTTGATTTTTTTAAAGAAATATTTCCATCAGATCAATTTATTGGTTCTATGGCGTGTGTTTAAAATATGCAAATCACTATTTTTGGAAAAAATAGTTTTGTATATAGGATATTCAAAATTTCCCGGTCAATATTTTAGGTGTATGTTCTCTAGCTCAAAAAAGTTCAAATAAACATATTTCCAAAAATAATTTAATAAAACAATGCCGTGCAATTTTGAAAAATCCTGTATATACCTACAGAACACAATTAGGTTGTCTATTTCAATATTTGTAGATAAAAAGAAGCCTCTCCCATATTTTCCGCCCGAAGTACGAGATTCGCTAGAATAATATCACAAAACTGGTGGATTTTAAATTGAACTAAGATTATGGAAGAGGCTGATTAAAATATTGTTTAAGGCTGTTGTCTTGCTATAATATTGTCACAAAGTTTTGGACAATATTTGGATGCACGGTAAGAGTAGATAAGCTTGTATAGTGAAATAATGTATAATTTTTACCTATACTGTACCAACTACCACTCAATTGCTTCTCAAACAATATACAGTGTACGATGAGTTGTTTAAAATTCTGCTAATATACTTTTATTTCTCTTTAACCACAATACTCTAACTATAGTTGTTTCTGTCCAAAATAAAATGTTGTATTTTAAAAGTTCAGTTAGTATTTTAAAATTTCTGACAGTTAATTTTTTCTAGAATTAAAAAACTTGTTAAAAACACAACCTCTCCAATGCCCACTGTGTTAATGATTCAAAAATTTAGAATTATCTGACGCTATGCCCATTAAAAGACAACAGCCTTAACTTACTGAACATTTTTAAAAGAAAACAATTATTTAAATTTATATAAGTATAGATTGTTGTTACTAAAAAATAAATAAAAAAGCCTAAAAAATTTTATACCGAAATATTTTTGGTACTTGTTGTACTTTTTCAAAATTTTTATCATTAATATTGTTAAATTAATTTCAAATAAATATTTCAATTCTTTAATGTTTACAAAGCAAAATACCAAAGCAAATAATTTATTTTGATTGATAGATCTGTTAAGAGATCTTTTTTATGCTAACCTTCTGAAAAGAAAATCAAATTTGTACAAGATTCGGTTAAATATTTCTGCTGGCACCTTCTTGTTAATATTTTCTCTATTTAGAGGGAAAGGGTCGCATAGATATGATTATCAAATCTGCCATAGCTAAAAAATATAAAATTTATTTTATGTTTAAAAATTATGTGCCAAATAAAGAAAGTTATGCTTCATGTTTTCGTTTTAACACATTCCCTAATTTCCTTTAATCTTAATAATTTTACCTAATTCTCATAGGGAAGTTCTTGTAATGAGTTCTAAAATCAAAATGGAAATTTTCAACATATATGTTAACGTTTCAATAAGATCGAAAAGGTCACAACAAGGCTTGATTCAACAACCAACCAAAAAATGATCACTTTGTCTTAATTATTGTAAAATTTAAGTAATGTATGTTTTTTTAATTTTTACAGATTTTCGAAAATCTATTAAAAGTGAATACATCCCATTCGATACAAATATTAACGATAAGCCAATACATAGGAATAATAATTATGGCGTAGCAAAACCAGATGGCACTCATTTACAACTTCAATCGTTTCCATGCACTTACTGTGGTAAAGTTTTATCATCGAAATCGAATCAACGTAAACACATAGCACGGGTACATAATGCACAGATATTATCACCGATGGAATGTAGAATATGTCATAAATGTTGTAAAAATAAGTATACATTTTGGGATCATTTACGATCACGGCATGGAATCACAGCTAAAGGGTCTCATTATTATGTTAATTGATTTGATTTAAAATTTTTAATAAAGTATTGAAAAAAAATTATTTAAAAAAATTTATTTTAGATCAGGAGCAGATCCGGACCTTAAATGGGCCATTTAAGTCTAGGGGGCACGTACTAAAATGGTGGGAAAAATATTTGAAGAAAAAATAAGTCTTAATAAGTCTTAAAAAATTTTTGAAAAAGTCGTAGAAACTTTGAAGAAGTCTTAGGAACTCTGAATAAATCTGAATTTCACTACGTTTTTGGATCTAATTCAGAGTTATTCAGTCGAATCCAAAAACGTTGAGAAATTCAGAGTTCCTAAAACTTTTTCAGAGTTTCTAAGATTTTTGCAGAGTTTTCTAAGACTTATTTAGACTTACACTTTCTTCAAATATTTTTTCCACCAGAGTAGTGTTTGAAAGACATTTTAGAACGGCTTGAAATTTAAGAGGTTGTTGGCAAATTCGAGTTCTTGAAAAATTTTAATAGCAATGCAAGAGCTTAAATGAAGCTATCGAATTCTTATGGGGAATCTTTCACTAAATTGGCTGAAAATTTTGTAGGTCGTAGTTTTTAACATGTTGATTAAAAGTGTTAATCAACAAAGTTGCGTAGAAAACCTCTAAAACTCCTCTACCCCCCATCGAAAATCTCTCCACATAAATTTGAACAATATAGTCCTGTAAATGCGACCATTTATGAAACGTATTTCCACTGACTAGTTAGGTGCGTATTCAAGTTGTTTCGACATTTGTTCATTTTTGATTCTGAGACTATTGCCTATGGATATTCATCGCTTTTTGTGTAAAAAATCACGACATTACAATTATTGAAAACAAAAATGTGTTTTTAAGGATGCTGTTCAAGTTAATATGATAAGAATACCAGTCATTGTATAGACTAATTCAGTTGAAGATTATTTCCGGATCACAATCTACATACGATTTGTTTCTGACACATTTGCAGGATAGAATTTTGAATCATCCCAATATTTTATCAAATTTTGATTGTCTCTTTCCCAACAAAATGAAAATTTTTTATTAAGACTCTTGGGCTCAACTATTTGAACCATACTCTTCAATTTTGCATGATGATTCCCTTGATATCCGACTCGGCAAAGTTAACTTTTTGAAAACGGTGGCGAAAACGCATTACTGGACAGGAGATCGAAAATTTACTCGAAGCAAAGTAAATATCTATCAAATGATTCGCGTGTTCTGACAGTTTTGTCTGTGACAAGACCGACAAATGAACGGTCTTTTTTAATTTTACGTAATCTCAGTTTTTGAGACACTTAAAAAAATGCTTTCAATTAAAAATGAGAAAATATTAGGGAAGTAAAAGGCGTACTTTTCAAAAACAATTACTCCATACATTCTTGATAAAGAAGAATCTTAGCTGGTTGGACACGTTCATGAAGAAAAATTTTTAAGAATCATGATCTATTTATTCGAGCTTTCGAAACGCAGTAAAACACCAGTTCATTCATTTTCTACACACCAAATAATGGAGACAGAAAAATTGTGGTTCTCAATGAATATGAATAAAAATCTACGAAATTACGAAAAAATATCACAATATTTATTACAAAAAATTAATTTTACATTATGGAAATAAATACAATTTTAATAGGAATGGCGTACTAAAAATTAAAAACCAAACGTGGATCCAGCATTTGAGTCTTTTTTCGCAGACTGTTGGTAGAGGGTATTCTATTTTCGAAATTATTTTTAAATATGGCTTTTGTAGGAGAATGTCATGTATTATGGACAAGTGAAAAGTCCATAATACATGACATTACCAAAGTCAATAGGCGTTAAATCGAAAGATTTAGACGATCAAATAACCCCCGCTTTACAACAAATTATTTCATTGGCAAATCGTTCAAATATACTTTACTTGCCATAAAACGCCAAAATGACAGCATATTCAAAACTAGCATCGAAAATGAAACATCCTGTAAAATGTTCTCCTTCAAAAGTAGGGATTTAACAAAAAAATGGCTGTTGTGACAGCTTAAACATGCAATATGCAAATAAATTTAATATAATAATGGATAATTGATTAGATAAATAAATTTAAATTTATCAAACATCAAGAAAAAATCATATTCTTCTACTTTAAACTTCCTACTTCTAATTCCCTTGAAAATACTGATAGTAAGAAAACCTTTTAAAATAATAAAGAATAAGATGTGTTGAACCTTTCACAGGTTCAACACAGTTTTTTATCACAAAAACCTGCTTATATAGACCGGTATCCAAATCAAAAAATAGGATCGTTATTCAAGTTAAAAAATTGGTGAAAAAAAGGACTCTGATCTGGGTGCCACTCATATCAATTGTTGCTATTCCTTAAAACAACAATTCTAATCTAGCATAAGATTTTAAGCATGTACGAGTGCACTCATTTTAGGAGGGAGTGCTTGTGGATTTAAATAAATAAATGACTTCAAAAGTAGGCTTATCAAACATTGGTTTTATGGGAAAACGGTAGATGGATGATATGTTTTCATAGATTTCTCCAAAACTAGTCGGTGGAAATAAAAAAAAACTATTTAAATTAAAGTTATAACTTTAATAAATTATTGAAAAAAAAAAACCCGTTTGCCCGATTGATTAAAGATGTATGAGCACGGTATAGTGAGAACACAAATTAAAAGACGAAAAGTGAGAATAAAATTTTTCGATATTTGGTGTAATTTTAAAATATTTTCGAAACATTTCGTAAACCAAGGCAGATATCGGAAAATTGTATTCATATTTTTCGTCTACATTCATGAAGTTTTAACAAAATTCATCATCAAAGTTGAAAATAAGGTACAAATAATTTCAACCACAAATTTAAACTTGCCTTAGCACTCGTACTACCTTAAAAGAAAATTCAAATCGGTATCTTTTCAAACTAAATGTGAAAGAGAATTATGGGATCGGACTAGAAGAAATTCCGAAAATCGATATGAGAGCGCGTAGAACAATTTTTTTTTTTTTAAACTAGATATCGGCCCAATAAACAAAATAGTTATATAGTGAATAGAATTGATTCGAAATTCTATTTGAAATTTCTCCCATCTTTTTACACTTTCTATTCCAGCAAAAATAAATGGGACTAAAAAAAATCACAATTGCCAACCTTTAAGATGTTGGTCAAATGATTTTGTTTTCTTTTTGAGCATTGATTTTTGCTAAATGTTCATTTAACTGTTTATATAAATCACTTCGATCCATTAGTTCATCAAGTTCAGCAGTTGTTAACACACTTATATTCGAATTTGAAGAACGTACTTCCCTTGTACTCTCTAGAGACTTCAACAATTTTAAGAGGTCATCTTTATCAACACTTCTGGCCTTTGTATAATTTGATTTCTGTAATCGACCTGTAAAAAAAATAAATATATTATACAAAAGGACCATTTTAATAATAGGGTGGCCCAAGAGAGGATTTGTATGGTAACTCGAGCGCGTCAGATTAAGATATGAGGGGTTCCTTGGGCAATTCTTAGTACCTCCACCAAATATTAGCTCTAAATATGGGAAGACGCGCGTAGGACAGACGATCAGAATTGTAAAAACGAAATTGCCATAGGTGAATTAACTCGAGCGCGTCAGATTAAAATATGATGGGTTTATAACATGCTAAAAAATATACATTTCAATAATCTGATGATTTAGCGAGACGAAAAGAAATGGGAGGCTTGCAAAGTTGCTCGTAGTAACTCGAGCAGGATCAAAATTTTTCAAATTATTGAAATTTACATTTTTTAGCATGTAATTAACCCACCATATCTTAAGCTGACGCGCTCGAGTTAATTCACCTATGGCAATTTCGTTTTTACAATTCTGATCGTCTGCCCTACGCGCGTCTTCCAATATTTAGGGCTAATATTTGGTGGAGGTACTAAAAAACGTCCAAGGTACCCCTCATATCTTAATCTGATGCGCTCGAATTACTACTTAAATCCTCTCTTGGGCTCCCCTACTATAATCTATTATGAAAAAACAACTTAAACAAAAGTTGCAGAGACATCAAAATTATTAAAGAAAAATTTTTTGACACTAACTTTTTATCAAAATTTTATCAACATTTGTCGAGACATCAAAATTATTTTTGACAAAAATTTTTATTAAAATACCAAGGATTGAAATGTGAAAAATGTTATCCCTAAATTTTATATAAAGTTAGAAACGTACAAAAATTTTAAAAATAATTTTCGACAAATGTGCTTGAGCCACTTGAACGTTTGTTTATTTTTCTTGAAAATGAGCTACACAAATTCCCGTACGAGCTTTTTAGGCAATATATTTATTTTCCAAGTAAAATTGACACTTCCGGACTTAAAATCTTCTGAAATAATTATCGCACTGAAATTTATCTCATATCATTCGATAAATGAAACTGCCTTCTTTAGAGCCCTTGTATATTGTTTTGTAAAAATTTTATCACTCTCCCACTTCTCGTTTTTAAAACATGTTTGTTTACAAAATACTTTAATTAGGGTTGAAACCTCTCCAGATTCGATCGAGAGACTTTAGAAATCGTGTAGTTTAATAGTTCATTGTAAATCCTGCTGAGTTTAGTAAATAAAGAAATTATTTATGATTATTTGTTTCATACTAAATAAATTCGAAAGTTACGACATTTTTAATTTTTAATTATGGAAAATTCGGTGGCATAATTATATTAATTGGATTCGGTGACATAATTAAATTAATTTCACTATCTTTCAATATTTCTAGTTTATCTCCCGACTTCTTGAACTTTGAAAGTGTCAGTCAACGCTAGCTTTAGTTAAATTTATGATCGTAAGAAATCATTTTGCTTACTATTTTGAATAATAACTTTTTCTAAACGTCTTTTCATTTCACCATTTTTATAAATTTTTTCATCAATGGTACCAAGTGATAAAAATTTATAAATCACTACTGGCTTTGTTTGTCCAATGCGATGACAGCGATCTTGTGCTTGAACATCAGCTTGTGGATTCTATAATAAAGTTCAAATTAAAACCAAATATATATCCCAATTCAAAAATATAACTTTTTGCAATAAAATAAGGAAAAAAAATTCACTTTTTCCAGAAATTCATCGAGTTACTATACAATCTAAGAAACATTCCTGGTTTTATTTATACGCGGAAAAATGTTTTCTTTAGTTTCCTGATCATTTTCCTTTAGGTTAGGTTAGGTTAGGTTAGAGTGGCTGTCCTGGGGCGGGACACACTTAGACCATAGGGTCCATTGGGATATAGAAAAAGGTTTGGCCCATCCCTGGCCACTACTCCATGAACCATTTGGTGCTGTTTAAGAACAGCAGGAGTGATTTGATATCGACGGACTTTGGTCGGAAGGGTCGTCAAAGAGAGGCTGACTCAAGACTTACTTGAGCAGGCCCTTACTCCTCATGGTAAGAGCCTGGGCAGTGACAGAGGAGATGAAATATTGTTTCCTCCTCCCCACTGTGACCGCTCCTGCAGTAGTCGTGATACACTGCCAGACCCAGGCGTTTAGTATGCCACAACCAGTGTCCTGTAATAGCCGCAACAATTTTGGTAACAGAGGTCCTTGGAAGGAATGTAAGATCTTCGGAACGCCTACGATTTTACTCAAACCACATCTATCTTGTATTACCACAAGTAAGCTCCTCCCTCCATCTAAGATTGGCCCCTTTTAAGATATTCTCTTTAAGGAGCAGCTTGCAGTTCGTGAACTGAACTCCCGGATGCCGATTGATGTTCGTGTGTGACAGTATTGTGCTATTTCTAGCAAACTCGTCGGCTTCACAATTTCCTGGAATGTCTCTGTGTCCCGGTACCCATTCCAGGTTTATATTGATTTGTTCTGCCACCTCATTTAAGGACGTACGGCTGTCCTGTGCTACCTTTGAGGTTAGATAGACTCAGCTGAAGGATTTAAGAGCTGCTTGGCTGTCTGTGAAGATAGTCATGTCACTGCACCTGAGAGTGTTCAATCTTATACAGTGATCCGGTAGCCGAAATGATAGACGCAGAACGAGATTTTCAGAGAAGATCCCACAACAATTTTCCTTTATTCATATGCGAAAAGCTGAAGGAAATTTGACAAAAAAATTGTCTCACACAATCAAGATCCATAAATATCACAGTATCAGCTTCCACTAAATTTAATCCAACACCACCCGATCTAGTAGATATTAAAAATACAAAAATTTCTTCATCCGAACAAAATTTATCAATTTCTGACTGTCTTTTTTCCAACATAAGGCCACCATCAAGTCTTGCATAATTATAATTTCGATATATTAAATATTCTTCGACAATATCTAACATCATTACAAAACAGCTGTAGATTAGAACCTAAGAAAGAGAAAAATAGTGGTAAGTATGGCGCGTGGTTTAACTTTAAAGCACAAACAAATTTATGATTAAATCGTGCGCGATGCAATCCTCATCTGTCTTTATTTCAAACATACACTTAAGGGTGTACGAGCATCAAGTTAATTTTAAATAAAAAACTTGATGTTTTTTATATCAAATTGGACTAAGTATAAATCAATTCTAAAAATTTTAGGAGAGGTTGCCCGATTATTTAAAGAAATAAATGACTTCAAAAGTAGGTATATTTAACATTGGTTTTATGGTAAAACGTTAGATGGATGATATGTTATAAAAATAAAACTATTTAAAGTTAAAACCTTAATACATTATTAAAAACAAAAAAACCGCTGTACCCGACCAATTAAGGATGTATGGGCACGGTAGTGGGGACACAAATCTATAAAAATATATTTTTCAGTTTTGAGGGGAATTATGTTATAACTTGACAATATAAGACGAAAAGTAAGAAAACAAATTTTCGATATCTGCCTTAGTTTTTGAAATATTGAAAGTTAAATAATTAAACAAAATTTTCAATTTTCGATATTTTGAAAATTACTCCAGATATCGAAAAATTTTATTCTTACTTTTCGTCTTATATTGTCAAGTTATAATATAATTCACCATCAAAATTAAAAAAATAATTTTTTTTAAATTTGCGTCCCCACTACCGTGCTCATACATTCTTAATTAGTCGGGTACAAGGTTTTTTTTAAAATAATTTATTAAGGTTTTAACTTTAATTTAAATAGTTTTTTTTTTTTAATTTCCACCGACTAGTTTTAGAGAAATCTATATAAACATATCTATCTACCGTTTTACCATAAAACCAATGTTAAATATACCTACTTTTAAAGTCATTTACTTATTTAAATAATCGGGCAACCCCCCCTCTAAAATTTTCAGAATTGATTCAGACTTAGCTCAACTTTATATACAAAAAAATCAAGTTTTTTATTTTAAAATTTGGTGCTCGTACATCCTTAATGGTTAATGGTAAAAAAACTAGTTTGTAATTATTTAGTAGCATACAAAATTTACATACATGAGTGGAAGCTCTAAGTGGTAAAATGTTTTAAAAGATGAAAAACTATTATTCGATTCCTACCTTATGATTTCCCGCTTTAAGTCGTGGTAATAATAAATCTAATACACGCATTTTCCCCGAAGTTGTAATTAAATTCTCGTCAACTTTAATTTCACGTTGGCCTTGTTTATTTTCAACTGTTGGCATATGAAGTAAATATGGATGATTGGCAAGTTCTCGAAGTGCCATCCACGGTGATGCCAGATTCACAGATCTAATAATTTGAACACCATCCTTTCTAGTTTGTTTGTTACTTTCAGATAATTTTGCTAATAAGTCACGATTTTTTTGTGAAATATCAATTTCTTTGTTCAGATGTTGAATAAAATCGTCATCGTTTCTAACATCGTTATCGGTTTCGTTATAGTCTTGACGAATTGAAGAACATTGACGTTTCGATGATGATTCAACGAATATATTTTCATTTTCTTTTTTACCAGAAAGTAAATCCAAATTTCGTTCAATCACATATTTGGTCAATGTGCGTTGCATATCAGATAAAGGACAATAGACTACTACTTCCTTTTTTGGCACAACATCATCCATGACATCTTGTTTTAAACGTCGTAACAAGAATGGATTCAGAACACCGTGAATTGTTGAAATAATACCTTTAATTTCATCATTACCAACAGTTTCCTCTATACTTTTAAAATCTTCTGAATTTAATACTGTTGTGAATGTGGTATCGAATTGACTTCCAAATATTTTAGGCATTAAAAAGTGTAATAATGCCCAGAGTTCACTTAAATCGTTTTGTAATGGCGTGCCAGTTAATAATAAACGATTTAAACTTGGAAAATTATTGATAGCTCTGTAAAAAAAATATAATAAATATACTTAACAAAAGTTAATATTAAGGACAATTTGAATCATATCAAAATATCTGAAATTTTTTTCCTCGGAATTAGAAAACTAACATTTTATTTGTAAGTTTGTGCCTTCTAGTTTTGTAACGAGAGTTGAGAGTTTTAAAGATAAGAAAAATGATCATTTAAAGATGATTTTTAATTAAAAGTTGAAATGATCATTTTTAATTAAAAATTCTAGCAGAAGTATTTGTGTACGTTTTTTTTCGACTTTCTAGTTTCAAAGTTGATCTAGATATGCCAATTTTAAAACATAAGTTTTTTATTCATTCAATCAAATGAAAAAGCATCCATCTTGTAAACCGTTAGAGATAGAACAAAACTTCAAATGTAAAAATATTCCTTATAAAAAAATTAACAACTTTTATTTGAATCATTCTTTCGTAAACATCACTGATGTTTACCCATGAGGGCGCAACTTAGGAAAAAACTTTGGTGTCTCTTTTCTCCGAAACTATAAACAAAAGTGTGTTGGTTTTTTTCAGGATAACTTTGGGTTTGTGGTTTCGTGAAACATTCTAGAAAAACAAAAAATCCAGAAAATACATAAGGAATTATACTAATAAAACCTATGCAGGATTCAATCTTCAAACGATTAAATCGTTCAAGAGTTCAAGCATTTTTACTCTCATATCTTAAGTTTCTACGGATATCAATATCTATTTTAATCATGGGTTATTCAAGAGCTAAACTACCTCGAAGATTTGATCCGTATCCGTGCTTTATAGGCTACTTAAATCTGAAACTGTTTAGTTACTTACTTATAACGTTGTGAATCACAATTTTTAATATATTGTGCCTCATCCAAAATGATATACTTCCAATTGAATGTACCAAGAAATTTTTTATCTGAAACAGCCACTTGGTATGTGGTAACCACAATTGGTTTCACCCATTTACCATCAAGCTTATAATCACTTTTTATAAATTGCCGTATTTTAATTCGTGGATTACATGTTTTCTTAGTATTACGAATTTCACCGGAATAAAAAAAGACTACTGGTAATTTCGGTGCAAATTTTTTAAATTCTTCTCTCCAATTTGTAGTAACTGATAATGGGGCAATTATTAAATATGGTCCAGGAATATTTTTCTCATATAAATGTGCAATTAATGCAATTACTTGAATGGTTTTACCCAAACCCATTTCATCTGCTAATATTCCATTTATACCATTTTCATGTAATAGTTTGAGCCATGTTAGGCCTTCTACTTGATAGGGGCGTAAGGTCCCTCCAGTAAAATATTTTGGAATGTCATTTTTTATTTTAGTTTCACTTTCTTGATTTTCGTTTGTAATTTTACTTCCTTCTTCTTGACTTTCGTTTGTAATCTCAATTTTTTCGTTTTGAGTTTCGCTTAAAATTGTATTTTCGCCTTCTTGATTTTCGTTAACAATATCACTTTCTATTTCTTGTATCCCGTTTGTAATTTCATTTTTATCGTCTTGATTTACGTTTAAAATTTCACTTTTGCTTTCTTGATTGTCGCTAACAATTTCACTTTGTATTTCTTGACTTTCGTTAATAATTTTACTTATGTCGTTTTGTTTTTCGTTTAAAATTTCACTTTTATGTTCTTCATTTTCGTTTTTATTCAAATTTGATTCTAATTTATCTCCCAAAAATTTGGAAAATACTTGACTCTTACCAAGTAAGAATGTCATTCCTTTCAAAGCATTCTCTTTTCGATTTTGTTGTTCTTCCAATTCCATTTTCTTTTTTAACTCTCTGAGTTCTTTCTCTTTTTGTTTTCGAATTTGACGTTGCAATTTTCGTTGTTCAATTTGCCGTAGACGTTTCTCAGTTTTCATTCTTATTAAATCTTGTTTTCGTCTACGCTCCAAACTTTGTTCTTCAATTGGCTTTAGTTGTTCTTCCAATTCCATTCTCTTTTCTTCTTCTCTAAGTTTAATTTCTTCTGCTTTTAATCTAAATTGCAAACTTTGTTCTTCAATTGGTTTGAATTGTTCTTCAAATCTCATTCTTTTTTTTAACTCTCTGCGTTCTTTAGCTTTTTGTCTATTAAGTTCACGCTCTAAATTTCGTTTTTCAATTTTCTTAAGCCGTTCTTCAGTTTTAAATTTTTCGAAATTGATTGAATCGATTGAGTCATCGGATATAGTAAGGTCAACACAGTGATTAGGCTGCAAGGACCCATGTGATATACTACCAAGAATTTGATCTCCTACCTAAGCATTAAAAAAAAGTTGAAGCTGTTAATAGTGTCGAAAACTTATTCTAAATCGGGAAAATGGAATCAAAGTTACTCAGAAATAATTTAGTACAGTTATGTAGTATATCGAGGTTTGCATTAAATCGAAGGTCACCATCTTGAATTTTAAGGAAACAGTCAATTTTCCTTAAAATATTGATTATTCATAAAAAATAATTATGAAAAAATGAGGAGTTCTGTCGAGTATTTCCGTGAAATATTGCCGGTTTTTTCACGGAGCTTTTTCAGAGTATCTGTGGTGGCTTTAAATCACTAGGAAACATAAAATATATTTGATATTTTGTAACCATAGTAGTTTTTTTTACATTCTATCCGATACAAAAAACAAATCGTAATTTAAAACAAGCGAAAACAAACAATTAATTGAGTTAATTGTTGAAATGCCCTGTATAGAAAGTGTTGAATGTTAGTGTTTGCATTATTTTTTTTATAAATTATAAGAGTTTAAAAAACCAACACAATTATGGCGTTCGATTGTATATAATATCAAATATATTTTATATTTGTATATAAAAATAAGTCATCGCCGAAACTTTGAAAAAACTCAAAAAAACGGCAATATTTTATTTGGCTACGAAAATTTTCGGAAGTATTTTCTAGAACATTTTATCGTTTTTTTTTTAGAACCTTTAACAATATCGATAGTTGAATAGCTACCTGCAAATTTTCAACTCCCGATTTGCAGTTTTGGAGAAAATTTACATCAAATTTTTGTTCTGATTTGCGCCTTCGCGGGTAAACATTCATGTTTACAAAAAAATGATGTATCTAATGGTTTACAAGAAGGGTCAAACGGACCAAAGATCCAATTCTGCTCATTTACGAACTCAAACTCACTTTTTACGTCCTGAGAAGAAAAATTTCAGCTTGATATTTCTTTTAGGACGGGTGACCGGAAATGGACTAATTAAGTGATTTTTAAACACCTATACCAAAATTTTGTTCGTGTCATAAATATTTCTAAGCGTTACAAACTTGGGACTAAAATTAGTACATACCTTGATAATATACCTTGAGGATGATATCTTAAAAAAGGCCAATCTTGGTAGGAGGGAGGAACGTACTTGTGGTACTAAAGACAGATATGGTCAGAGTACAATCGTAGGCGTTCCAAAGATCTTAAATTACTTCTAAGGGTCTCTATTAACAAAATTGTTGCGGCTTTTACAGGACACTGGCTAGGAGGCAGGCACGCTGACGTCTGGGCCTGACAGTGTATCATTATTATTGCAGGAGCTGTTACAGTGAGGAGGAAGAGGAAACGGTTCCCCATCTTCTCTGTCACCGCCCAGCTCTTGTCACGAGGAAGTGAACTCACTAGGGTCAGCCTTTCTTTGACCATCTCTCCGACCTGAGGTCCGTTAACGTATCCGTCCGTGTTCTTAAACAGCTCCAAACGGTTCATGAAGTAGTGTCTGGGGATGGGTGGGTCCCTTTTCGACATCCCAACGGACCCAATGGTCTAAGTGTGTCGCGCCCCAGAACAGCCACTCTAAACTTACCTAACCTTGATAATTTACACGGTATTAATAACTGGGAGTTGCACGACCCGAATTCAGTAGTTACAATTTCGACTACCAGATGGCAATACTTGTACTTACCATTTTTTAAGACCAATAAAAATATTCAAATTCAAAACAGATAAATCCCGCCAACTGGCGATAAAAATTTGTACTATTAAACAGGAAGTGGACCGCTTTTTCAGTAGTTCCAATTTAGATCACCTGATTACTTACCATTTATGATTTGCAAAATAGTCATTAATGATAAATTTTTACGCACCAGAGTGTTAATATTTGGATTCGATTGCTCCTCCAATTCCTTTTTGTTTTTTAAGACTCTATGAATTAAGTCTTCCAGATCTTTATTTTTTTCTGATTGAAAATTCCATATTGAGTTTGCTTCAATTTTTCTAAGCTGTTCTTCAGGTTTAAACATAAAATTTGGTACTAAAATAGGATTTTCTTTGAGCTTGTTACTTGTAGAAATGTCCAACATCATAGCATCATTTGAATCATCAGTTAAGTCAACGCAATCCTCAGACTCTTCGGTCATATTTAGCAAAGAATTCTCCATCTAAATAAAAAAATATTAAAAATTAAATCAAGAAAGTTGTGGAAGTGTTCCGATTTTATTTTAAGTTAAGTTTTATAAATCTCAATGAGTAAAACTTTTCAATATCCTTTAAGCTTTCGAGCTACAGAATGGAATTTCTCTGTCATTAGAAAAGGGAAGCGATGTGCAATTTATTGCAAATTTCTTTAAAGGCGTGAATCTTACAATACAACAGCAGTATATTCGCGTATGATTGCTTCATTCGGAGAATCAAGTTAATGACTTATTTATTGGATCTTTGTAAAAAAAAAAAAACATTTAATAAGTAATTAATTACCTTGAAATTTTATCAATTATTAAGACGGAAACTAAAACATAAATAGGTAACTGAGACGCGGTCAGTACGCTCTGAAAACAAAAAAGTTATTTAAATAACTTGGGTAATATGTTTGAAATAACTTGTTTATTCTAAATTCATTTGTTCTAATAGTCTATTCTAAATTAGAAAAGTCTCACAAAATAATAGAATAACAAGTTTTATTTATGTTTTTATATTTGACAGTTTAAATCAGATATGGGTGCGTTCTACTGTGAATTTCACATGTTTTAAAAAGTGGATTCGTTCTGGTTTAATAACAATGGCAAACAGTTTACTATTTGGTTAAGGAGGGATTTTATGCGAAAAGTTAACGATTGTAAAAATTCCATAGAAACAAAACAACAAACATTAAAAAACAATATTCGATTTTGTCAAGTAATTGTTTTTCAAATTTTTTTGGCAAATATTTATCTTAGTTTAAATACGCATACTTTGATATACAAGAAACCTAGCTTCCGAAAATAAGATCATCAAGACAAATAAACTATTTTCCAAATTTGGATCGGGGAGATTTGGGAGATACGGGTATAATAAAAATTGATATGTTTGTTCATTCACTGACTATCATTCGATAACCAATAGCCAATGATAATCAGTCGATATTAGTAAGTTTCACTTAATAATGGAAGGTATTTTAAAAAAGTGTAAAATTATTTAATTGTATTTGGTCAACTGTCCCACTTTTTATATTTTTATTCTATTATTGTGAGAAATAATAATAATTATAAGTAAACATTTTCTCATTGGATATAAACAAACAAACCACACTCATTGTCAGTTAGAATTTGCGTGAGTCAAGTATATTTGGTGCACGCAATGAGCAATTAATTTTTTATAGGCAAAAACACTTGAAAAAAAATGTTTTCTTTTATTTTGATTTTATTATTAATCCGTTTTATGGAAATAAGCTTTGAGGACTAATTTTGCGAATACAAGTGAGATATGTAGCTGGAATTATTTGATATAGTATTTATATGGGTAAATAAAGAAGTGCGATTTTTTTAAAACTTTTTATTTTTTAAATAAAATAAATATTATAATATTTAAGTATATATAAAACAAATAAACCATGTCATAAACTACATCTTTAACATTTACATCATTATTTTATTAAGTGAAAATAAACGGTGAGCATCTATTATTTCACAGTTTTGACTAAAATTTTCCATCAAATATTGTCTTTACTTGAAAAATATACAAATTAATTTTGTTTTGTAAAAAATTTAATCCAATAGAGCCATTTTTGAAAAGTTTCTCAATTAGATTCTATAGTGCTAAATGAATAAACCACTAAAAAAGCACCAAATGTTTATTCAATCGATAAGATCCTTAAAAATGCATTTAAATTTTACATTTTCAAATTTCGCGCGTAATTTGATAAAAACGCCCGAATAATAATAATTAATTGCTCTATGGTTATGACGCATTGACATTATAGTTACATGGACTGAGCGTCAAACGATTTTAAGCGTGCCAACGTCTGAAGTAAATGCTTAAGTCAAGTGATACGTTATAAGTATTTTTTTAAGTCAAAAAGCGAAAAAGTTCATTCAATGTATGTTTTTTTTGATAAATATCCCTATATTCACTTGTATATACTTTTTTGATAAATGTCCCTAGCTAATTACCTGAGATGTTGGCACAACTCTCACTGTACGGAACGATAGGCGATGCTTAGTCTATGTACTATAATGTCTATGTTTTGGCGTCATTTGGCTGTGTAAGCAAATGCATTGATATTTTGTATAATTGTTTAAATAATTTATACTTTTTAGATTACACAGCCACATGACGTAATACCATGGCGGCTACTGTTTCGTTGCAGTTAAAAAACAGACTTAAAAAACTGAAAACGTTGAATTTCATTTTAAAATACAATTTTTTTATTTTCTGAACTAACATTTTCCGACTGCTATTGGCCTAAGCTATCTCAATATATTATTTTTAAATTTTTTTTCAAAAAAGTAAAAGACCCTAATAATTTAACTCAAGATCTGAAACTGAACCGAAATCAAACTCAGAATTTGAATGAGAAGAATCATGAATTTTTTTATGCATCATTAACGAATTTTGATACGTAAATGTTTTCTCACAAACATTACAGGAATAAGGTTTTTCACCCGTATGAACTCGTCTATGTACAACTAAACTTGTATGTTGAGTAAATGCCTTCGCGCAAATTTCGCAAACATACGGCTTCTCACCCGTATGAGTTCGTTTATGTGTAACTAAAGTACCAGCTGCCCGAAATGTTTTACCACAAATATCACATGTGAAAGGTTTTTCACCCGTATGAACAAGCTTATGACGACGTAAAATATGTTTCCATGTAAATTTTTTATCACAGACATCACATGAATACGGTTTTTTACCCGTATGAATGTTTTTATGTTCAATTAATCGATGATTCGAGATAAAAGAGGATTCACAAATGTCACATGTAAATTTTTTCGGTCGAACTCTTTGTGTTCCAGTATGCGTTTGTCTGTGACCAATTAAATTACTATGTAATGTGAATTTTTTATCGCATAAATCACAGGAATACGGTTTGTCTCCAGTGTGAATTCGTTTATGCATAGTTAAAAACCGATTAACCGTAAATTTTTTGTCACAAACATCACATGAAAAACGTTTTTCTCCATGATATTCACGTTTATGTTTTCTTAAGTATTTTTTCACGATAAATTTCAGATCACATTGGTCACATGAAAATGATTTTTCGTTACTATGCAGTTCTTTATGTTCGATTAAATATCTTTTAATTGTAAATGTTTTATCACATAAATCACAAGTATAAGGTCTTTCTCCAGAATGAACCCGTTTATGATGAATTAAATCACGTTTTTCAACATATTTTTTATCACAAAGATCACATGAAAATGATTCATCTAACTTTTGGACACTTTCTTCTGTATGAACTATTTTATGTTTTTCTAAAGAATTTTTTAAAGAAAATGTTTTATCACAAGAATCGCATGAAAAAGGTTTTCGTCCGTGTTGAACGCGTAAATGTAAAACTAACATTTTTTTCCGTGTAAATTTTTCGTCACAAACATCACATGAAAAACACGTTATTTTTGTATGTTTTAGTTTATGTTTTTCTAAAGAATTCTTTAAAGAAAATGTTTTCTCACAAACATCACAAGGAAAAGGTTTTTGGTTATGTTTTACACGGAAATGTTGAATTAAATTTTTTTGTCTTGTAAATTTTTCATCACAAGTATGACATGGATACGATTTTTCTCTTGAATGTGTTTGCAAATGAGTAATTAATTTGGATTTCCACATAAAAGACTTTTCACAAACATTACATGGAAATGGATTTTCAATTTCACAATTTATTGGTAATTCTGGTTCAATTATAATGTGTTCTGGATTAATTTTATAATTTTCATCAATTATTTCAGTTTTAACTAAGTGTTCTTCAAATTTATAAATTTTCTCACTATTTTGTTGTTCATTCGAATCATCATTCTTAACTAAAATTTGTTCCAATTTAATATGTCCTGTGCTTTCATCTAAATCGCTATCATCCAAAATTTCCTCTTTAATTAAATTTTTCAAATTTTGTTCCATTTTAATACGTTATTCGTTATTATATCGGTTTCCATCTAATATTTCATCCCTGATTAAATGTTATTCCAACTTAATAAATTCCTTATTATTTTGTTCTAACTGCAAATCTTTTTTGTTCTTAGATTGAAGTGCAAATTTAATACTTTTCTAACTAACGCGTTCAGAGTTATCTACAGAAGTAGGGTTATTTTTGCAATAAAATGAATCATTTACCATTCTATTGATTAATTGATTTTATAAAAAATATGTTTATTATGTTTCTTCGTGTTTATTAAAATGAAGTGTTACATTTTGATCAAAAATCTCAATAATATTTTTGACAACTGACGTGTGATACTGTGATTAGCAGGCAGTGACGTCAGTACTTGTCAGGTTGTCAGATAGTGGTCCAATAAATCTGGTACAGATGTCGCTAAAAGCTGGTATTTGAATCAAATTTGAATACAAAATTATTTGGTTTTTTGCAATTCCAATTTTTCTTTTATTTATAGACCAAAAAAAAAGCAAAAATCTCTGTAGCAGTAGAGTTTCACCACTAAGTTCATAGTTCCCCATCATTATATGCTTCTTATTATACCATGCATATATGTAATATGCAAGGTATACTAAGTTTAGTCCCAAGTTTGTAACGCTTAAAAATATTAATGCTATGAACAAAATTTTGGTATTCGTTGTGTGCGTAGTCATGGTAGGGACAATAAAATCGATGCCAGCGCTACCAGTGAACAGTTTTGGCGTTAAAGGAGGCTGTTATGACTAATTTGCAATTTTTTACATGTTAATGTTATAGAAAATGTCAAATTAAAATTATTGAAAAACACTAATTAATTAAACTTAAGCATTAAAAATATGAAAATAAGAAATCAAAATGTACAAATATTATTTTTCAAATGTAAATTATCATAATTATTTATTTAAATTTGTGAGACAATAATATTAAATTTTCAATGTAAGTCATAAATGCAATCCATACAATTATATAGGCATCCATACAATTCTATAATTAAAGTAGTGTATCGTTCCCATGGAAACGCATCTAATAAAACTCACGCACGGTGCGAATACCTACTGTTATCAATTTGGTATTATATTCGATCCTGTTAATTAAGTTTCATAAGTTTCAATAAGGAAATAATTTTATTAGCGATAAATTAAAAGTGGCTATTTTAGTTATTAATACCTATAAAATATGATTAATCTTTTATGATTATTCACAAAAATTTATATTTAACAGGTGAAATAAATTTCTTTTTTTTTTTTTTGTATTTCATGTGATTTAATAAGAATTTTAACAAAGTGTGAGATATTTATTAGAAACATATATAACTATATTTAGAATTCCGTTTCAGACAGTTTTTTTTAGCAACTGATCTATACATTTCTTTTTTAGATATAACATGAAACTTAAATTTTTTTCTATTTTGATTTCGCATAAAAATTAAATGTTATTTGAAAAAGTTTGTTAGAGCAAATTCAATTTTTATGGGAATTAAAAAAAAACTATTTAAACTAAAGTTAAAACTTTAATAATTTATTGAAAACAAAAAAACCCGTTGTGCCCGAATAATTGAGATGTACGAGTACGGAAGTGGGGACACAAATTAAAAAAATATATATTTTAACTTTTAATGGTGAATTGTGTTATAACTTGACAATATAAGACGAAAAGTAATGATACAATTTTTCGATATCTGGAGTAATTTTCAAAATATCGAAAATTGAAAATTTTTATAAAATTATTTAGCTTTCCATATTTCGAAAACCAAGTCAGATATAATAAAATTCATCATCAAAGTTGAAAATCAGGTATAAATAATTAATTTCAACCTTAAATCTAAATTTTTCTTACTACCTTAACTTACAGAAATTCAGAATTCAAGCCGTAGCATCACCATACACTTAATCGATTTTTTTTTTTGTCAATTTATAATCAAAATAAATCATTTCCGAATCATTTTTATTTATATGTGTGTATAATAATTATATTATTATTTGTTGAAATTAATTTAAAATATATCTTTTTTATTTTCAATCTTTTTTGTTGCTGTAGAACTTTATTGTTATAAAACTATGTGCATTCATATTTAATATATTACATCATATAACTTCCATCATTGCTAATAGTGCAAAAGAGAAGCGCTTTTAAATCTATGAAAAGAATACATCAAGTTAGTTAGCAAGTAGCTAACAAAAACTTCGAAAAATATAACTTAAAATTAGTAGAATTGCATACTTGGTTTATTAAAATTGGACAAAATTTGCGTTTGATATAGAGAAATTCATTTTTTAGGATTCGTGTTACGTCATCATGTACAATAAATCAATTTTTTCTACTATGGTAGCCAAGTTTAACCTAAGATACAAAATTTTATAAAAAAATTTGAATAATGACTCAAATTAGAAGAATTGCAAACTTGATTTTTTAAATTAAGATAAATTTTGTGGTTGATAGAGCAAATTAAATTATTATACCATGTAGGTATATATGAAATATATCAAGGTATACTAAGTTTAATCCCAAGTTTGTAACGTTTAAAAATATTGATGTTACGAACAATATTTTTTAATAGGTGTTTAGTACCTGGATGACCGAGCTTTACTCGATATTTTTTCAGTTAAAAATGTACAAATTTTATCATTGATATATTAACCATTTAAAATGTCTCCACACAAACACCAATTTGAATTTTGCAGGAAAGTACTTTATATCGTCAACAATAGATGTCAGGAAAAGTCATATTTGGCAGTCAATGTTTCAGTTTTCCTGAAAACAAGGATAAAACGACGTTTTCTAAAAATGAAACCTAGCTAGATCAAAAACCCCCTGAATTCTAATTTTCCGAGATTGCTGATATATAATATATATATATATATATATATATATATATATATATATATATATATATATATATATATATATATATATATATATAAGATGAAATAACCTAATTAAACCATTAAAGAAGAAAACCATTTCCGGTTTTCCGTCCGTCTATCTGTCAACACGATAACTCAAAAACAAAAAGAGATATCAAGTTGAAATTTTTGCTCAGAACGTTACAAGTGAGATTAAATTCGCAAGTGAGCAACATCGGTCAATTGGGTCTTGAGTCCCATCTTATATGTATATAAGATATGTATATATCTTATATAGTCCCAAGGTATAGGTGTTCATAGAATCACCTAATTAATCCATTTCCGGTTGTCCGTCCGTCCGTCTGTGGACACGATAACTCAAAAACGAAAAAAGATATCGAGCTGAAATTTTTACAGCGTACTCAGGACGTAAAAAGTGAGGTCAAGTTCGTAAATGAGCATCATAGGTCAATTGGGTCTTAGGTCCGTAGGACCCATCTTGTAAACCGTTAGAGATAGAACAAAAGTTTAAACGTAAAAAACTTTCCTTTTAAAAAAATTAACAACTTTTGTTTGAAACATTTTTTACATGACGAAGAAAAATGTATAGACAGTGTTGATGACGCAATCGTTTGCTTTTTGACGTCACGTAAATAAAAAAATATCTACTTTTAAATAGCCACACACACATAACTGATATTCCCAGATTAATTACATACTATAAAATTTTTTATAAGGAACATTTTTTACATTTATAATTTTGTTCTATCTCTAACGGTTTACAAGAATTGTCTTACGGACAATTCTTACCCAAGACCCAATTGACCTATATTTCTCATTTACAAACTCGACCGCACTTTTTACGTCCTGAGTACGCTATAAAAATTTCATCTTGATATCTCTTTTCGTTTTTGAGTTAACGTGTTGACAGACAGACGGAAAGACAACTTGAAATGGACTAATTAGGTGATTCTATGAACACCTATTCCAAAATTTTTTTCGTAGCATCAATATTTTTAAGCGACTAAAAATAAACTTGGGACTAAACTTAGTATACCTTGGTACATCGTATAACAATTCGAAAAATATGCCCTATTGATATTGATTGACGATTATGGAAGTTTAATAAGAATCGAAATAAAAAAATCGGTACGTGTAATGTGTATAGGTACTTTTTTGATTCGATAGAACATAATAATATAAAATATATACATTTATTTTTATTTTATTTTTTAAGAAGAGAAAGAAAGAGTGGGAGAAAGCTAAATGTATCTCAAATTTGGTTTTCATCTTGTTATAAAACAAACATATTCTTATAAATACGTTACAAGAATTACATATTCAATATTATCAACGTTTATCGATTAGTCAAACAGTTGTGTTTTGTTGATTTAGTTGTGTGTATTGAGAAAATATATCGGATCAATTTTCATAATTTTCTGGTAAGAGAGACAATTTTAAACAAATTAAAAAAAAAATTTAGCGCTAAATTTTTAACGAAAGAAATATATAATTATGAAAATTTGTCATAAAATAATTTTTTCAAACTTAAAATTTATTTCTGGTTTTTCGGAAAAATTTTTTTCCATATTTGAATAACAAAAATCTGTGGAAATATGGTTCCAATTAAAATTATTTTATATATCCTTCAAAATGGTATTCTAAATTTTTTCTAAAGTAACGGTTAGAAAAATTAATTTTAATGGTTTATACAATATACAAGATTTTCTGTAAATGATCGCATCCGAATTTTTTAAATAGAAAAGTTCCTTGAGAATTTTTCGAGTTGATATAGGTACCGTTAATCTCAAATTTTAATTTATTGTAGTATTTAATTTTGCAAGTATTTTCCATTACTATTAGCAAAATTGAAATTTTTATAATAAGTAAAGTTGTAGAGAAAAACTTTTACTACAATTTTCAATTTATTATCTGATTATTTTCATGTTTAATATTTACGGTACAAAGACTTAATTTAATAATGGAAAACATTTTTCGAAAAATACAAAATTTTTGGATGTAAATTGAAACAACAAATATTTCTCGAGCTTGCGCGTGTATTTTAGGTTTCACGTTTTCAATTAAAATGTGCCTTATTTACCTTTTTTATTTTAACCGACTTCATACAAAAACGGAGGAGGTTATCAATACGACTGTATTTTTTTTTTTTATGTTTATTACCTCAGAAGTTTCGACTGGGTGAACCGATTTTGATGATTCTTTATCTATTTGAAAGCTGGTGCTTCCCGTGTGATCCAATTTCATTTTAGTCTAGTTCTGACAACGATATCCATGAGAAAACCACAAAAGTCTTAAATTTGCATTAAGTATGCACAACAAGAGGGCGAAAAACTCAATGTCACGCCAACCGATTGATTCTTTTTTTAGTGACAAATTAGTTAGTGTACCAAATTCACAAAAAATAACAAAATAAAAAAAAGCTTTTAACAAAAAGAAAACCGACTTCAAAAGAAGGACTTTTTCAAAACAAATTAAAATGCACTAAAAAGTAAAAACATATCGATAAAATAATGTAGTTAAAATTATTGTTATTTTTGGAGTCGGTGTCAGTCAAGCTAATGTAGCAATCTGTTTCGTCAGAGTTGATTTCTTGGCTGACACCGACTCCCAAAAATAACAATAATTTTAACTACATTATTTTATCGTTATTTTTTTACTTTTTAGTGCATATTAATTTGTTTTTGAAGTACGTTTTCGACAGAGTGTATAATTCCAGATTCGCGAGGATATGTTTATTATTTTTGGGTTGTTGAATCGAAATTTCGAAGTTATTTATTCGAAATCTGACTAATTTTATGTCAAGTTAGAATTTTGGGTGCAACTGGGAAAATATTCATCTGAAGATTAAAAGTTTCGGGGAGACTTTTATTTTATTTTGGGTCATAAAAATTAGAATATTTTGTCTGATGTTTAATAACCCCAAAATTAAGATTTAGTGCCCCCCAAAAAAAAAAAAAAAAAAAAACATTAAAATACTAAGTAATGTCGCGTTTCTAGAATTACACAGTCCACTATCACTCGATACCCGAAGGTTTGTAAATACGGAAGAAAATTATTCATTTTTAAAATTTTCAAATGCATATTTAAATTAATTTCCATGCAAATTGTGGTTTTTTTATGAAAAAATTAAAATAAAATAAGTGAAAACAAACAATTAACTGAGTTAATTGTCGAAATACCATGTATAGACAGTGTTGATGATCCAATCGTTTATTTTTTTACGTCATGTAATTAAAGAACGATATCATCCACTCTTAGATAGCCACACCTAATTTGTAAACAGTTATGTTTACGAAAAAATGTTTCAAACAAAAGTTTTTTATTTTTTTATAAGGAACATTTTTTACATCTAAACTTTTGTTCTATCTTTTACGGTCTACAAGATGGGTCCTACGGACGCAAGACCCAATTGACCTATCTTGCTCATTTACGAACTCGAAACACTGTTTACGTCCTGAGCACGCTATAATAATTTCAACATGATATCTCTTTTCGTTTTTGAGTTATCGTGTTGACAGACAGACGGACAGATAACCGAAAACGAACTAATTAGATGATTTTATGAACACCTGTACCAAAATTTTGTTGGTAGCATCAATATTTTCAAGCGTTACAAACTTGGGACTAAACTTAATATACCTTGTATATATGTCATATACATGGTATAAAAACCATAGAAAATCAATAGTTTTTTTTGTAAAAATTTAAAATATGGAAATAAGTGTTTAATTTTTTAATTAATTTTGTTAATGAAATTCTCAGAACAGTTGCGTTTTAAACATAATATTTTCAATAAATTCTTATACTTATTAATATTTTATTTTTTTATTGAAAATTTTTTGAGGTGAAAAACAGTTAATAAAGTTTTAATTTTTATGGTTGATAATTATTTTGTGGAGCTTTTAAGGTTTGTTTGAGCTTTAAAAAATTTATTATATATTTTAATTTAGAAATATTTTAAGTGGGAATCCTTTGAAGTTTTGATTATCTTTAATTTCAAGTAGATTTTTTTTTCGAGTATTCAGAAGAATTTTATTTGTTAAAAAACAATAAATTGTTAATTCAATGAAACGATGTTAAAGTTGACTTGCAAAATTAATAAATAGGCAACTTGAATTACTTATACATAATATATGTATAAGAGTTTTCGATTATTTGCAAACACTTAACATTTATGTCATACAAGTTGCCCAATTACTAATTTTTTAAGTAAACTTTAAAATTGCTTGTTTCTTTGAATTAAAAATTTATTTTTATTAACGATACTTATATTACGTTTACTGTACTATTTACCCTGTTTTACGACTCTACGTTACTAGTTGTTGACCTAAATTTTAACCTGATTATAAAGCGCGTACATTCTTGAAACGAAAAAAGAAAGCATCTTCTACATTAAATACTTTATGAGAAGAATCATAAAATTATGTAATTGCCTAATCATTAAATGAAAAGGAAAAAACTAATTAAAAAAATCACACCTATAATTTTCTAATTAGGGTCAAAATGTATAAATGTAGGTAACATAAGTAATATTAGTTCGTAGAACCAGGAGCATTTTAATAACACACTTTATTACAAGTAATTTCTTTATATATTCTACCCGGAACGATATTTATTTATTAAGTATTTTTCTTTGTTTTATAGAAAGTCGTAACTCATAAAATGATTTTTTTTTTTTGCTATTCATGTTGTCAATTAAACACGTAATAATATATCACACGACTTTTATAATAATATTTATAAAATCAATCAAAATTATATAATATTTATTATTATTATTATTATTTATTTATTTAATAATAATTATGTAATAACAAATTATATGTTACTTTTGTAGTGTGTATACGATTGTTGTAGATATTATTAATTTTTGTTTTATTGTACTTAAAGTAGGATATGTGGTATGAATATTGTACTCAGAGAGTGCAAAATAAGACAACAAAAAAACCATTCTTATTCAAGCATCAAATGTATAAGAATATTATGCAAAACTTTCACCTTTCTGAATATAACAAAAAGACTATAACGTGTAAAAAGTAGGAATCCAGTATTACCATTTTCCGGAGCCGATGAATAGGGTTGTCATAATTATTCTAGGATATAGTATGTAAAACAATTCATGAACCCTAATCGCCTGCCGTGTAGTAGATAAGTTCCTGAATCGATGGAAAGCATTTTCTTTCATTAGACATACATATGGCAGACCTGCCATTTTCGAGATAGAGGAAAAGGGGCAAATAAAATGAATAAAAATTGAGAAAAATTTCTGCCGCTTACCAAATAAGCTCCCTATAATGATCGCAAAAACGTTACATATCTGGCAACTATATCCCCCTTCCCTTCTCGACTAATATCAATCAAACTATGTTACCCGTTTTGGGACGTTTAGTTGGAGAGGTAAGGTGAAATGTCTGCCAGCAGTATGTAACCTTTCGAACAAAAAAAAAGCTGTGATATAAGTTTGACCGTTATGTGTGTCTGCTTGTGGTATCATAGTGTCTAAACCTGTCTAAACGGATGAGCCGATTTTAATATTTTTTGTTTCGTTTAAAGGCAATTTAATGGGCAGTGTTCTTAGCTATGTTTCAAGTACAAGTTTAATAATCCTCAAATCGGTTCAGTTTGGAGAAGGCTCTAAGGAAAAAGGTAATTTAATGGAGAGTGTTCTTAGATACGTTTCAAGTGCGAGTTTAGAGCTACGTACCCGAAAACTTTATCGAAGGTTTTTGTATTTTTGTAAATTTCATTTGTAATGAGAATAAATTTCAAATTATAATCTCTAATTTAACTCAAAGCTCCAGTTTCTTCTTTTACAATTTTATCAACATTCTGATAATTGCCTATTACTTATAAACTGACATCGCCCAACCATTCTTTTTGAAACTCTCTGTATGCTAATCACTTTTAAGCACTACATAAAACATGTGCATTAATTGTTTAAACTGTAATTAAAGATTATTATATAATTTATTGCAAAATAAAACACCATATGCCATTTTATTAATAATACCTTTTAATTTAATGATCGTCTTGTAAGATAATATTAAGTTACCTTCAGAGAAAGGAACGATAAACTCTAATTTCAAAAAAGCAAGAGAAAATAACAATTTACAGATTTAATTGTTTAAATGTGTTAATAATTTTTGTGCAAAGACTGCATATTTGCAAGAACCAGTAAACTAATATAAACAAAACAATTCCATAATTTGACCGTGGTAATAAACCTTTCTAATAAGGGTCACGGTAACCATTAAAAAACAAATTTTTTTTCTTCAAATAAATTACATAAAAATATTTGATAATAATTATGGTCCGATGTACAAAATCAAGATACCTATTTCTATTACTTAAATTAGTCAATATGAATAATATTAAACTACTTACTCTCACTTTAAGTCAGACAAATATTGAACTTGACTTAAATTCCGACTTAAAAGTCCGGTTGTTTTGAATGTATTACAAACGCATGATGGCTGCGGTATTACATTATTTTAATATGAAATGCACCTCCTTTCACTTTTTTTTTAAAGTATAAACTGTAAAATTCAGTTTACAATGAATGTTATAACAATATTAATAACTGTTGTAAAAATACGGGCAGATCCGTATATTGAACCCAAAAGTTGTAGGCAAATTTAGGTAGATAGAAGTTCAATTCTTTGCGACTACTCTTCTAATTTTCTTACCAGCCATCATATTTGGTGTAAATGTGTATTGAAGTCTTACGTCATTATTCTTTGTAAAGAAGGTTTTAGTCTTTAATGCAGATGAACTCTCGATTCTTTTTTGGTTACATGAGTTGCTTCATACTTATGATGGCCTTGAAACGTATTACGTAGCTACGATTAATGCCGCTGGATAAACCATAAATTATAATGTTTTATAATGCATTTCCTGTTTATTTCTTTGAACTCTGGGAAATATAAGGCAGCATTCCATTATTTGGGATGATAACATAACGATTTTATGATTTTTTTAATGGCTTTTCAGACTATATATAGTCCTGTCATTTTAGAATTTTAAATGGAATTTGTTTGTACCTCGACCTATAGGGCCAATTTCGAGGTCGCTATTCATGATTCCGATTTTGTTGATATTTTCAAGATTTTAAAATTTGCAAAACTAACCTCAGAAATGGGTTAGAATAATTAGCTTATTTTGCCAATAGCAATGCCCAAACTTTCTAATGACATCAAGTTAGATGTAGATTTTGATCTTTGCACCATTCAGAACATAAAAAAAATTGGCTCAATAGGTTGAGGTACAAAAAATTTCCCCATTTTACCCATTTTCCGTCTAATATGATACGTCTAATAGTAGGGATTACAAAAGGTAAGTATAGAATTTTGAAAAGTATTACCTAAATAAAAACTGAAACACGCAACAGCTAGTATCGGAACGCCGAGGGAGGCCTTTTTTATATAGATAAAATACTGAAAATCGAAGCAATAAAATAATATATTTCGATTATCAGTCTCTAATGAGTGTTCTATTTTTTGTTCAGGAAAAAACTTGGATTTACTACTTACATTAAGGGGATTTTGAATTCTCACCGCTGACTTAATATATGCTCTTTCCTTAAAGCTTCAAAATTGCTTCTTTAAACATTGTTAAATGCATCCAGAAAAAGAGCAAAATTTAAAATCATTTTCTTTTTACAGAAACTGTTTGAAAAATGACCAGCACAAGAAAATGGGTCACCGATATCGATGATTATAAATGTGAACTTCCCGAAGAAACAATTGAATTAGCGAAAAATGAGTTACGTGAAGATCCTGATACTCGTGACCAAACGTTGAAATCATTACGTAATTGGATAATGCAAAATCCAAGGATATTAAACTGTCGAATGGGTAAACAGTTATTTCACTAGGTTGATTGATCAGGAGGAAATCTAAAATTAATTTTATTTCTTTTGTTTTGATAAGGTAATACGAGCGCCAAGACAATTTTAGACTTAAGGTTAAAATTATTTGTACTTTATTTTTAATTTTGATGATGAATTTTGTTATAATTTCATGAATGTAGACGAAAAATAAGAATAAAATTTTTCGATATCTGCCTTGGTTTTCGAAATATCAATTTTGAGAATTGATTTAGACATAGCCCAACTTCATATTTAAAAAAAATCAAGCCTTTTATCAAAAATTGTTCAGGCACTCGTACATTCTTAAATTTTTGAAGAAGGAATGGTCCTAACGTAATAAAAACCAAATTAATTCTAGTTTTCCCCGAATTATTTTCTAACTTTTTTTTTCAACTAAGCCTTTGTACGAATGAAAAAACTTATATCATTTTTTTAACAGATGCGAGATTTTTAATACGTTTTTTGCGCTCCAAGAAATTCAGTGTTGTTCAAGCTCAAGAAGCATTGGAACGGTATATTCTTCTACGAACAACATTTGGCATAGCATTCAATTGTTTGGACATACAAATTCCTACAATGGAAGAATTAGTTGATCTTGGATATTTATTTGCATGTCCACAACGAGACTCGAAAAATCGTCGTGTAATTGTTGCTCGTCCAGGTGTTTTCGATCCACTAAAATATTCTAATGCTGACATGTGTCGCATTCATGGTATTGTCTATGAAACGCTTATGGAAGATGAATTAAATCAAATCCATGGATTTGTCCATTTTGCCGATGGACAAGGTGTTGGATTCTCACATTTAACGTTATTTACACCCAAAGAGGCGATAAGAATTGTGAAAAATGGTGAACGTACTTTACCAATGCGACATAAAGAGGTGCACGCAATTAATGTACATCCATCCGTGAAATTTGCTCTAGATTTTGGAATGAGTTTAATTTCAGAGAAAATACGAAAACGTGTGAAAATTTATACATCATTAGATGATGCTTTGAAAAATGGTATGGATACTACAGTGTTGCCCAAAGAGTATGGAGGTACAATGCCTATGGAAGAAATGATAAGTATGATTTTTTTTATTTTTGGGACTCCGAAGTGCTTGGTTATGACAGTCTTATTGCTTTCAATTTGGGACTTTAATTTTTTTCATATTTTCAATTTTACTGATAACTTTACGAAAAATGAAGGAATTGAGTTCAAATTTTGGAAAAAGATGTAACTTATGATGAAACAAGTGAAAACAAACAATTGACTGAGTTGATTGTTGAAATACCATGTATAGTCAGTGTTGATTTGTTTATCACATTACACGTACAAACATGTGACACATACGTAACTGATAATCAAGTATAGTACATATTATAAAATTTCTGCCTAATTGGCGCCCTCACGGGTAAACAGTAATGTTTACGAAAAAATGTTTCAAACAAAAGATTGTTTAGTTTTTGATAAGGAACATTTTTTACATTTAAACTTTTTTTCTATCTCTAACGGTTTACAAGATGGGTCCTACGGACCCAAAACCCAATTGACCTATGATGCTCATTTACGAACTTGACCTCAATTTTTACGTCCTGAGTACGCTGTAAAAATTTCAGCTCGATATCTTTTTTCGTTTTTGAGTTATCGTGTTCACAGACGGACGGACGGACAACCGGAAATGGACTAATTAGGTGATTTTATGAACACCTATGACAAAATCCTCCCTATTATCCTCCAGGATAAACCCTCCCTATTTACACATTCGCCGTTGGATCACTTATTGTTCCGCGATATCAGAAAAGAATGCAAAATTTATGCCTCTATTTTTTTTATTGTACAAATGTTTCTTTTACGATTTTGCAGCGTTTAAAATCGAAAATGGAAAAGTCCAATTTTATTGTCGATTATTATCAATTTTACTTTCTGCTATCTCACTTACTTTGTAAATAATCTAAAACTCAAGTAAAAATAATAGAAATTTTCGCTTCATTATGGGCTTATGGTCCAAAATTTAACTTATATTGAGAATTTAGAAACTATTATAGAAACTGAAACACTACGGTTTATCCTGGGCAATCTAAGCCTGATTCTTACCTGACTCTCCTGTATCTAAAATATAATTTTTAATTTTGTATTTTATAGAAATCTTTAAAAAAGAATTACATGAGACACGAGATACAATTATGAGCCACGATCTCATGGAAGTGAATGTTGAAATGTACAGCGAAAAGGCACGAGAAGGTGCTGTATCAGCATTACGACGTGAAGTATCTTGTGGAGCTGTTGGTGATATGATGCAAGGTGTTACTGGAAATTTCCGTAAATTAGAGGTGGATTAATATTAAAAAAATATATTCAAAATTTATATTTTATTATTTTTATTATTACTACGTAGATATTAAAACTTTTTTTGTTTTATAAATTTAAAATTATTTTGTTATAAAAGAAAATATGTTAAAACACTTAATGGAAATTAAATAACTATTCGAAGCAATTGGGATCTGATTTTCCTTCAAAAACTTTCTTACAATTTTATTTTATATTCTTTTATTGTTACATTGATGTTATACTTATTGCCTATATCAAATAATGTTACATTAAAATGTTCTTACTTACATATCAAAATATATCCCGTGAAGAATGACATCGAGATGTGTCTAACTTTATAAGGATGGGTCATGGGCCAGATGTATCTGGTGCGGGGGCTATGGACTTAGAATAAGGGAATCGATTACTCATGGTCAATATGCGATGGATTTCATTCTGAAATCTTCGTCTTGCGAAGAGGTGTCCAGATCTGTAAATCGAAAAGTTACAGTGGGGCACCTATTAGCATATTCTCAGAAAGTCAAACCGTAACACGGGCCTTTGAGGCGTGAAGATTCCAATCAAGGAAAGTTTGTGCATGCTTCGAGGAGCTGAAACGCCTGGCACTGAATAAAACAGTCAGACTGATCGGGTAAATTGACCACTCTTCTCAAACGCCCCTTTCACCTGAGCCTGTCTTTCCCATAGCAAGATGTTCCGTAGTTTACCGAATTAAGGAATGGCTACGACAAGCCCATTTTGATTACTGAGACTTTGTGGAAGGGATGCAACAGGCTAAACTGTGTATAACCACAGCTAGGCCATTCGACTGTGCTCATCTGCAACTTACTAGAGCACCTTTGAGAAGGGTGGTGGGACTCTTGACAGGACACTGTCGATTGAAGTATCACATGTTATTTGCCCCTGCAGAAATCTGCAGGGCATCTGATTCAAAATGTTCGAGCCTGAAACTTTGGATCCATCAATTTTGGGGGAGATATCGGCGGAGAAGTTGTGATCTAAAATGAGCGTCTCTTACCCGTAGACGTCTCATCTTCGGATGACATGCTGTTCTCAACGAGGAGACACCTTGGCCTAGGTACTAAAATTAAGGATTCACTTGCGGTACTCCTCTTTATTATTATTACATATCAAAAATTTCGAAATGGTGTTCCGAACTATAATTTCTTTCTTTGTACGTTAAAAAAATAACAAAAAAGATAAATGAAAGATCCGTTGGAGCTTATGAATAATTAGGATGAGCTTGATTTTTGTTTTAGGATCTTAGGGCTTCCAAAAAAAAAGACAGCAATTGAAAAAATTCCATTGGCTGTGATTCAAAGACAAAGTTTGTGGATATTTTATGAATAAAAACACAGATTATTTTTACAAAAACTCAATAAATTCTTATTGTCAATAAAAAATACAAATAAATAATAACAATTGAGAAAGACAGTATAATATTAAACGAAATAATTTTATCTAAAACCATCAGTTTTTACCCCCAAAACACCCACCTTACTATCAATCCGTTTACAACCGGTTTCTTCTCCATTAATATATAACAAAACATCATCAATTTTCTGTTCAGTCACTTGTAAATTGCGATTTTCCAACGATGCAATCACACATCGTCGTAAAACTTCTTTCGTTAAATTATTAAAATATATCACTGTTGAATTATTCACAATATTTGGCAAAATTAAATCTCTTGTAACGATTATTATCACAATTGTAGGATAAATTTGGAAATCATCACGCCTTAAGAACTTTTCAATTTTCTTTAAATCGTTAATTTTTAAATTATCAAAAATTATTAGATTAAAACTTGCTTTGGATAATTGGTTTAGTAAATCGATTTCATTGAAATGGATAATACCTACAATTTTGAAAATATTTTCTGGAAATATAAAATGTTTGGATAAAAATGTTGCTGTAAAGGTTTTTCCAACACCAGGATTTCCAACAAAATAAATTATACTTGAATTCGTTCTAAATTCTGCTTTAGTAATTGGCAGTAAATTTTCTATCACAGTTTCTTGTCCAAATAAATTCGTACGAATATCAGTCTCAAATGTTTGATTAAATAAATTCTTCACGATTAATTTCGTTTCGGTGGTTTCAATTTGTCGCCCAAGTAAGTAAGCGAAACTTATAGGAACTAAAAAACATATAAATACTATTAATTTCGAAAAACTTCGCCTTTCCAATGGTTTCTTGTCTAGTTTTGATTCATTTTGAATTGCTTTAAAGCTTTCGTCAATATCCATAGGTTCAATCGACTTTTCTACATTCATTTTTGTCGGTGGTAATCGTAATTGTTTTAAATTCGTTGGTTCTACTCGAAAATTTTCATTTAAACTTGTGTCCACGTCCATTTTCATATCATCAAAACTTGTACTGCATTGCATGTGGGTGAAAAATTGTGAAAAATGATTTTCTCCATTTGCATATTGCATATTGATAACACTTTGAAAACTAAATTCAATATTACAGAAATTTCCCACCAAATTTTCCAATAATGTTTTATCACAGTGAAAAAAATTGTCAGTGAAATTATCAACTTCACTCATGTTTTTTCATAAAACGGGGGAAAAAGTAGAATAAAATTTTTGATTAAAACATATTTTGTAAAATGTTTTCAAACTGTATCCTAACTGTCTTTTTTAAGGTTATGTTTTTGTCTTGTTTACAGTTAAATGTCATTGGCATTGCATAATTATGGCATAATTACACTACAGAGTTCATGGCACTTGTAATCCAAATAGGGTATTATCGTTAGTCAAAAATAAGTCATGAAAGTTGATTAAATGTTCTGATTTCGAGTTATAAAAGCACATTTTTCTTTTAAAATATTAAAATTAAAAATCGTAATTTTTAAACTGTATATCACGTGACCTAAAACGCGGGCAAGCTCTGCTGTGATGTCATTGCGGTATGAGTCATAGACCATCAGTTAGTTCAATGTAGACAGCTGGGTATAATGTATACATAGATAATAAGTATTTATATTTATTATAATCAGATGTCTATGAATAATATCTGTCAAACTTATTTGTGTTATTTCGTATAGTGATACCCATGTTACGTCATCAAATTGGATGCCCGCGTTTTTGACAGTTTAAAAAAGGTTTAAAATTTAATTTAACAAGAAAGCGTGTGTATTTTTCCGATATAAATTTTTGGTGGATTTTTATTAGCAAAATCAACATTTTGAAGTACTTTTTCAAAAATAGTGGAATACCCTATTCTTATTCCAAATACTTCTCAATTGGATTTCAAGTGATTACATTGAATTATTCAAATCCAACCCAAAAGAGTTGAGGCAGAACTGTTTAAGTTTATCTATACCAAAGCAATTGCCTTTAAAAATATAAAAAAAAATATTAAACAACTTTTTGATTTTCTATTGAGATTGGAGTAATAACAAAATATCATTATTGAAATTCAAAAATGACAAAAATTCGGTTCATTTATCAGTCGGATGAGTTTTTTTGTTTGTATAACATATCAAAGCTATCGATATCTCATGATTTTCAGAAACCTGAACAATTGTCAAGTAAAAACGATTTTTAGTATTTTTTGGGTCAAGTATCTCTGAGTTTTACGTTTTCTCTACGGGCTCGACAAAATTGTAATGATAAACCAAAAGCAAATCAAAATTGTTAAGAAAAGTTCCCACAAAATAATCAAAGACAGACAAAATAATGAAATGTTTAAGTTATATAGGCAAATGGTTTTACAGCTATGTAGTAAATTTCACATAAAATAAATAATATATCGATTTAAGATTATTTAATTTTTTTATTATAAAAATTCCATACATAATTATTATTAAATTATGAATCGTGATATATAAATTCGCATATTATGTGTTAAATTAATAATAATTTTTTTTGAAAATTATAAAAATAATTGAATCATATTAAACGAATTGAAACATCTGAAATGAATCACGATATTTTTAGTTTATAAAATAGCTAAGTATAATTTTTTTTTTTGTACAAAATGATTACACATAATTATTATGTCATTAATTTAATCATCAAATATCTTTTAATCAGATAGATATTGATTTTCAATAAATTTTTATATTTTTCTAATAAATATTATATTGAAAAAATATTAACTCATCTCAAAACAAATATACCTTATACAACCATATTGAATTTTTTCATAATTATATGAACTTCACCTTTCAAGGTCATTTTTATCAAGATACGCAAGTAAACAGTTAGCTTAGATTGTTTAGAGTAGATGGGTTCACTTTGGTAATAAATCCTCTCTTCCAGTAATATTAAAATATTAAAAGTATTTTCAATAGTTTTAACTCAATTTACTCAGTTCAAATTAGTAAGATGGGCAACTATTTTTTTGATAGTTTGAACTTAAAACCTACAGTTCTTGGTGGATGTCCTGGATGGTTTTTAAAAATGCAATTTTATGCAATTTTCTTGTTATGTTGAGTTAAAAAATGGATTTCTTTCCTTCAAACTTTTCTTTCGATATGCTCTAAATTTCCATTTAATGTTTCCATTTAATGATTCCTCATTATTTGCTACAGCTTTGTTTGTGATAAATATCTCCATTTGACTAATCACTAATACTAACGGAGAAAATAACTTAGTTTTATGTTTTAAAGTATTCAAATCACAAATATATCTATCTATATCTCTTAGAAAAACAAATTTTCTATGAAACTTATAATAATTTCCATTTTGGAAATAGTTTAAAATTTTGCTGTATTGATATAAATCATTTATAATTTTATAAATTTTTAATGAAAGATGATCTACGGCTAATTCGAATACTTAGATTTCGGGTGGCTGATTTTATCGTATGCTAAATTATATGATAAAGTATTAATCGATATTATTAGTAAACAGTATCGAACTAGCTCCCGAATAAAGTTTCATAAAAAAAAGGGACATCGTGATCCTTATGTGCCCAGAGCCTTCAAAGTTTAAGGACGGTTCAATATGCGGAACAACCTTAGATCGTATATTTTAAAGTAGTGTATTTTCAAAGGGAACAACATAGGTAAACCTATTTATTTATGTATCTTAATATTTATAGTAATTATTGGTTTTTTTGCTGTATTTCATGGTTGTTTTAAATTAAAGCAAATATTTATCTATAAATAATTTTTTTTGTTTATTTTTGTCTCTTATTATATTATTTGAGATAATTATCGGACGGTATGTTCGTTTGTTTAGTAGATGCTACAATTGGGTAATAAGTGTTTTTGTTTTACAGCAAAAAATTTGTTATAGATTCACTTAAAACTTTTGGAGGCCACACCTTTATATATCATTTTTAAATATCTATTCGTGCATTTAGATTAAAAGTTTTTTTTAAATAAATTTTGGTACCTAACTTTTAAAAATACCGAAAAATACTTCAACTAGCTGTTTAAGATAATTATTTCTCCAGCATGTTTATTTCTGTCCATACCTTATCTTCCTTATTCCTTTATCAAAGTCCATGATTCACCCTTCTTTTTCAAGCTTTTCATGTTGGCTTCTGATGAAAAGTATACTCACGGACTAAAATTGTACCACTTAGGAAAAGACAGGCTAGACAAACAATAAATAAATTTTAATAAACAAACTCATTTTAAATTTTAAGGTATTTCCAGCATGGTATTTGCAGTTTCTATGTTAAAGCAATGGTACAATTTTTTTTTCGACAGAATTTAACGAAAAATTAAATTTAAGAATTTAATAATGCTTACTATTAATTCCCAAAGTTTCAGAAATTTTGACCGTTTAAAATGGGAAATAATTATGCCAACGTCCCAATTTCGATCAATTTACGTCAAAATTAATATCTCGAAAGTGAAAATTAATTTCTAAATTTTTTTTTTAGAATTTTATTGTATAAACATTTTTTTCTACTTTTTCTTCAATATATAATAATATCATCAAAAATAGTTGGAGAGACCGGACATTTTACATGCTTTAAATGGGACATGACCCTCAAAATCGCGAACTTTGTCTTTAAATATCTCGCGACCTAAACGGCCAAAAATTATGAAATTTTAGGAATTCATAAATAAAGCTATTATAAACCCGAGAAAAAAAAATTCGGCCAAATCTGTCAAAAAGTGATTTCATGCTGGTACTACCTTAACGAAATTTAAAATGAGTTAAAAAATAAGTGTATCAGGCAAACATGATTCGAATGTAACAGTTTTTATAGATATTTTTCTAATACTGAAGACATTATTAAGAAGTGAATCAGCAACTGTAAAGATATTTCAAATGAAACTATTTTTAAAACACGTACTAATATTAATTTCATAACTTTTGTATTTGTAAACCACTTTTCTACGAAATTTGTTGTTGTCTTTTAGTCATGAGTATAGGGTAGCCATGGGTTACGATAGTCAAGGTGGCGGAATTCTGTACAGGTCGAGCTAGTTATTGTAATACAGTAGAACCTCGATAAGTTAAAGTCCAAGGGAAACACAAAATATTTTAAGTTATAGAGGTTTTAAGTTATCAAGTGTCTATGTTAGGTAAAGGTTAATATAGAGGTATGTACATGTTTCTATGTACCCTAGTTAATATAGAGGTATGTACATGTTTCTATGTAGTTACTGAGGGCCTATACAGAGATTATTTATTTAAGTTATAGAGGTTGCGTATTTTAAGTTATCGAGGTTCTACTGTATTTTGTTAATGATCACTGAAATGTAGACGACATAACAGCGCCAAATTGTTCAAAAATAGTAAATATTTTTTAGCATTTTTCTCATGATTCATGCAGTTTCTTTTTTGCTTCCCAAAAAATAAGTGTATGTAAATATTTGAGACTGGATTTTAAGAGTGGATTCTGTTAAAATTTGGAAAAATTATGCGAAACAAAGAGAAAAATTTTTCGATGAATACCATAGTTTTTGAAATATTGAAGCCAAAGATTTATAGAAAATCACTTGTATAAGAATCACTTTTAAATAATGAATATTAGTTTTCCAAATTAATCTTAAGAAAATTAGCCTTGTTACATAATAAAGTATACTTTTAAAAACACTTTAATATAGAATTTATATGTTAAAAACGAAAACTTTAACAGCTCAAATTTATAAATTTAGCTCGCCGTAAGGGCTATGCCTATACCAAAACAATAGCCTTAAGTACCGTACATTGTAGGGAAATTATAATAAACTGAATTTGTACTTCTTGAAACAAAATATTTCCCAGAGGATGCAATTTCCGTAATCGTTGGACATTTATTAATTGTCATGTAATTAAATTGCAGGTTCCGTCTTATTAAAAATTCATAGATATTTGATTTTTATTACAATCAATATGATAATTCGTACAAGTATGAAGTATATTGTGTTTTACAAACGCAAATAGCTAATTATAAAATTTTAAAACATGTAATATGAAGACCATTTTACATTATCGTCAAATAATTAAGTAACAGTGATTTTTCAATATCAAACAACAAATATTTAACCATCGCGATCGATCAATTACGGTGTCATTATACAACGAAAATTTCAAGTGTATTAAATTGTCTAGGTCTTAAAGAAAATTACCAATGCTAAAAATCTCATACATTGAATAATTTTTTGTTTAAAGTGCCCGAGTTTCTTAAACAGCAAAGCTTGTTTGATGAATAATCATTATGCGATAGTTTTTTCCGCAAGTCACACAATCACCCACCAATTTTCAGTAGATGATAATAGATGGACATGTTTTTTGAGTGAATAGTTTCATTACTCAACATTAGAGCGATAAGTTATTATATATATGTAGTCTCAATCAAATGTTTTTGAATGGCTCTCTCTTTCTTAATTTCTCAAGTAACACCAGGCAAAAAGTAGAAAAATCAAAAGGAATTCGCTTCAATTTTTTCCTGATTGTATTTTTATTTATTAAGCGTAGTATTCTTTCTCTAAACCTATCCTAAGTTGCACGTTTTTTTTTCGTTTTAAGTTAAGACCTCGCATAAATTATATGTAATCTGCATTTCGGTCAAACTTTTTCAAATTTTGGCAAATGATAGTTTAAGTCATTATGAATAAAAGTTTTCATGGTCACAAGTCATGAAAATGACAGAATTTCATGTTGTAGCTAAATTAAAGTTGGAAAATGTACTTAGTTGTATAATATATGCCTATGTGTGTATAGGCAAATACATTTACAGATATGTATAATAACATGCATACGTGTGTTTTTTAATGTAAGAGTGTTGTTTTTTAATTCTTGTTTTTTTGAAGAATATGTTACGAAATTCAAAGAAGAAGCAGTGTTAAATGTTCAGTGGATCAATAATATGGGCTAAAAAGTAAAAAAATAACGATAATAGAATGTATGTGTGTTTTTCTTTTGAAGTCGACAAGTTTCATTCTAATTCTAACATCTTAAGTTAGGTACATACGCGTAAGGATGCTGAAACACTAGGAAACATTAAATTATTGAGTCAAATAAAATTTAATACCTACATCGAGTGGAATTGTGTTTTTATTCATAAATAATAAAGACGGCAATTCAAACTCATTTAATAGATATTTCACATATCCGATCTATTTTTATGTGTCGGTGCAAAAAATTTTAGTTCCTATATTTTTATGAGTAGGTACTACTAGTGAATGTTTGTTAGATAATTTTTAAAACTAGCAGATTTTATGTAAGGCGATCGGATTGCATTCCCTAGATTCCGGAGGGGATAACAACGAGAAAATAACGCACCTAAAATTATAACTATCATATGATTTACCACTTCAATCTCCAATAATGTGAAACAACCATTACTGTCAACCATTAGTGTCATAATGTTAGAAATGATTAATTTATTGTAAAAATGGCATGCATAGGTACTCCTCATAAGGGAACTCACTTGAACATAGAACATAACTTAATTACTACATCAGTAACAAAACAATAAATGAAAACCTCCTTCAAAGAGGATGATCGAATATCTGCCATGACAATTTCAAGGACGATATACAATATTGTGTAGCTGATTGTATTTATTTTTTATTATTTATTTATTTATTTATTTACGTATTTTTTAATTCATTATATTTTACATAATTTACTAATTAACTGTTCATTCAAATTAATGAGGTGACGATGGATAACTGTTTGTGCATTTGAGAGATGATCTAATTCTATAGAAAAGTTTACTCATGCTACAAAAACGTATGAAAAAATGATTCTTTTAAACTTCAATTTTTAGTGAAAATATGAACCCAGTATGATTCCCAACTAAGTCCATGTCTTCTTCTTTACTGAGTTTTCTATGGTACTGTGAGGTTTGATTTATTCTAATAGGTTTTCAAATTTTTCCTGAATTTTCCAAGACAAAGAAATGTTGGTGATGCTTGTTTTCTATTTCTTCATGCTTGCATACGTTCTAGAGCCCAAAAATTTTCTTCATTATTCTTGCTCTTTGGAGAGATACCTACAAGATATGTATTTAAAGAGTACGCTATAAAAATTTCAGCTAGATATCTTTTTTTGTTTTTGAGTTATCGTGTTCACAGACTTCGAAAATTTCATAATGGATTTTAATGTTTTACAATAATGTAGCTCATACATCAGAATAATACATAGGCTATAATTTATAAAGATAGCAGTTGTAGGCCCGCATTGCTGAACGCATTCGATTTTATAAGCAATATTTATTTTTAATATTTGTTTTATATTTCGAGTGTTATGTATGGGAGAATAAGTGAGATCATCCAACGAAGTATGCGGGTTACTCCTAGTTGTTATATAAAATTGTTATTAACAAGTTTTATGACGCATATATTTTATCAGTAACTTTAATCATATAATTTTATAATATTTTTCCTTTCTAAATGAATGTAGAGTTTTACGAATAGAAATTGTTTTTATTTAATAAAAAAAAAAGTAACCAATGCCTAGAAAAATCTCTAACTTTCTCTTAAATAAAAATTTAATTTGGTCGGTGATACAGATAATCATGCAGAAGAAATTTTTAAAAAAGTTCGACCTTATAATATAAAAATTATTTGGAAACTATAGACAGTCGTCATTTCAATGAGAAAGTAAAATCTAAAAACCAAATCGACTTTTCCTAATAAAGTATTTCAAACTGAGATATGTCATATAAAGCGAGAAACATCATATAAAGTTCTAGGATTAAAACATGGTGCTTTCAAAAGTTTTTTCAAGACTTTAAAATTATTTGTAGCAGTAAATATCTAATCACTTTTTTATTGATTTCTTGGAAGTTTCTGAACATTAATTCAATTATGTACATTGAATTCTATTCTAACAACAAAACCTCTTTATCGTTAGCTGTTAAGTTTTTACATGGTATGCAATGTGCATTACTTAACAGAGCTACAGTTTACATAAGCAATGTGAAAGTTTTCTTTTTAACCAGCTTCAAAAACGAGTAGATTTTCAATTCGATTATATGTAATACCTATGGGAGCGTTCATAAATAACGTGGCTTAATTCCAACCACTTTAGAACTCCTCCCTCCCTCCATGTAGCCTCCTGTAGCTTTTACTATGTCCCCCCTCCCCAAATGGAACGTTGTTTTTTTTTTATTATTAAAAGTTTCAGAAAAAGTGTGTGATTTTCAATGGAGAGTGTTATGTTTCAAGAGCGAATAAAGGGTTTCGTACCCGGAAAAACTAAAAATTGGCGATGATCTTTCAAATCAGCTCAGTTTGGAAAAGGTTTTAAGGAAAAAGACAATTAAATGGAGATTGTTCTTTGGTATGTTTCAAATGCGAGTTTAGGGTTCCACACAAATATCACTTATTTTACTTTTTAGTGCATTTTTTGAAATCAATTCTATTTTTTTCTAAAAAAATCATTTCTTTATTTCTTTTTGTTATATTTTTATTGTAAATATTTATTTAATTTATTATGTGGAGTACGAACCTAAGTAATTTATTATTATTTTTCTATAATATGGTTAAAAAAAATCAATAACCACTTTATTGTTTATAGAAAAAACGGTAGGAAAATTTTATAATGATAAGAATGATATGCAGTATAGACACCTTTTAACGAGGCAATATGATAAATATATAAATAGTATTACTAGGTGTTATATTACTGTATATAAATTAAACTTTTAGATACACTATGATAAATTTATTCTTTTAAAAAATTTAAATAAAAGGAAATTAAACATTTTGTATTTAATTCATCAATTAGTTTAATTTATTGGTATCTGTGTATTTTTTGATATACATATTTAATATTTATTATGTCATAATTATTTGTTTAATTTTTCGTATAAAATGACTTCTCTCTTTTTTACTTATACTTATAATTTTCATATTGTAAATATTGAATTTAATAATTAATAAAAAGATTAATTGCGTCAATATTAAAAAATATATTAATATTATTTTTATATATGTTATCTGTGTGTTTATATCGTATATCATTATTTTATGATACTATACCTTCAGAAGATGTCTGGTTAATAGATTGCCTAGCAGCAAAGTCTATTTTCTCTAATTCTGAAACATTTTGATTTTTATGCCAAGGGTGGTTTATTGTGTAGGGCACCTCTTCAGAAAATATTTCAAACAAATGACTTAAAAAGTCTTACTAATTTTGGCATTACATTGGATGTGATAGACCTTTGCCTTACTTGAATATTCCACAACTAATTTCCTGTAACTTTTTGAGAAATAAATATTAAAGAACTACCGATAAAAACTAAACTTTTATTTTTAAATATGTGATCCATGGTATAAGACCATAATGTACTATGGCTCATATTTTAGTATTACTTTGATCAACCCTCACTGGAGCCGCTCGCTTCAATATGAATACTACATACCTATTCATTGATTATAGATATTGATAACTGGGAGTTGAAGAAGGCCCGAATTCAGTAGTTACAATTTCGACTACCAGATGGCAATACGTGTAATACCATTTTTTAATGCCAATAAAAATATTGAAATTCAAATGAGCTAAATCCCGCCAACTAACGATAAAAATTTGTACTATTAAACAGGAAGGGGACCGCTTTTTCAGTAGCTCCAATCTAGATCACCTGATTACTTACCATTTATCAATAGAAAGTTGTCTAAATCAAAGGTACAGGACAGTACGTCTTTTCGAACTTTACCTCCTCAATATTTTGCGTTATGTTTAAAAATGAAATATGCCTTAACTCATGAATAAGCAGTGTTTTAATTAGAATGTGATTGAAATACAAAACGCGATAGTCAACTTGTAAATAAATAAATAGTTAAAAGTTTTTATTTTTTGCCCTAAAAATTTTATTTCTAGGCCGCTTGAAAAAAAAAGGTCAGAAAAACCATTTTCTCGGTTTCTTGATATCTGGTAAGTATCTAATATCTAACTACCTCATAGATAGCAATATCTTTCATCTCAATAAAAATGTTGCATGCAAAAGAAAAAGTATACTTGCTGCTGTCCTGAAACTGAAAACTATCTCTCTACCGCGCTATAAACGCAAAGAATGTTCAAGGAAAACGGGAAGAAATGTTTTTGTTCATAATAGATTTCAGTTGATTCATCTTATGTCGTATATAATTTAAGAAGCAATTCTTGTATTAATACTAAATTGGCTATTAAAGAAACCCGAAGAACTAGGTTCAATCTGGTGTCAGATGATATCACCCACCAAACTCTGCAACGTTTGACTGTTGAAATGGCCCATCCTTGGTATGCAGGAGATTTTTGGGCGAAAAATCGATCTAGCTAGGTTTCATTTTTAGAAAACGTCGTTTAATCCGTGTTTTCTGGAAAAACTGAAACAAAACTGCAAAATTTGACTCTTCCTGACATCTATTGGCGAGTATATACATTGTATGTGGTTTTTTTCGTATGCATTATAGTGTGCGGTCCGTGTGGCTATGTCAGTTTTGATTGATACATAGCTGGTGTGATATACGTATATCGTAGTTAACGAAATAAAGTACATTATCGGGACATTCAAATTGGTATTTGTGTGGAGCGTTTTAAACGGTTTTAACTAAAAAATACCAAAAAAAGGTCGGTCATTCAAGTACTGTGTAGTAATGTGCGATCGGTCGCCAGTGCCCTGTTTAATGTGTAACGGAGTTTATTAAAAGTACTCCAATCGCAGTAAATCATTAATCTTTTCGATAGACACAATTCATGAATTTTCTCCAAATATGATTTTCTTTAACATTCGCAAGTGTTTTTCTTTTCAAACCATTACCGTAATAGATAAAACCTACCATAATAAAAACTTGTTAACCACATACAGGTACACATAATTTTTAATAATTTTACTTCTTCTTCTTATTTATAATCCTTGTAATAATCATCATGCATCATGTATTACACATATTTACCTATGAAATCATAATTATGTTTTTTTTTTCTACATACACAATTTCGATACACGATATCTTATACAACTTTTTTAAACAAAACAATATATTTTGCTATTTAAACCACTGTTACTTATTGATCCATTAATCAGTCTTAACTTTATTTCCTTCTCATCACACATTTATTCATTTGTTTTGACACAATAAAAAAAAAAAAACGTTATTAATTTGTTTTGTCTTTTGACCTTTCAAACAACCAATCAAATTAAAGGATTGGGTTTTTTGAATTTAATTTGAAATTTCAAAATGATTGTGAAATTTTTAAGTGTGACATCGATCTTATTAGTTAATTATGTGGTCAAAACATCGGTAAGTTCACCATCGTTAAAACAAGTTGATCGATCATTACATGTGCGTAGTTTACCACCCATTAATGGGATACAAAGTAATATTTATGAAGTGTATATGGAACCATATGGATTTGTAAGTGCGTTTTTAATATAATTTGCATGAAATTGGAAAAACTTCTCTTTTCTTTCTTTTTTTCTGCATGGTTCTATATATTTCTGTCTTAATTCCATAAATTTTTTTTTATTAAGGGAATTGTTGGAATAATGTAAGTACAAATGGATAGTGTTATGTACCAAATCTAATCTAATTTCCTTGCATTGCATGACTGCCTTTTTTGCATAAACTTACTCAAAATTCGCTTTTCAGGAGTTGACTGCCGTTTTTGCATGAACTTACTCAAAATTCGCTTTTAAGGAGTTGACTGCCGTTTTTGCATGAACTTACTCAAAATTCGCTTTTTAGGAGTTCATTATCGAGAATTAATATTCGATTTTCAAAAAAAAAAAAAAATCAAATACTTATTCTTCGAATTACAGGCGGGCCTAGTGGGAGGCTAAAAAAAAAACAGTGCACCGTGGTTGACACAATTTCAGCTCTTGTAGTGATCTGAAACCAAAAATTTGAAAAATTATTTACCAGTAAAGATGTCGCTATCGTCTGAATCTTAGAAAAAAAATTCACAAAGTGGTGTTGACATGAAAAAAATATTTTTTTAACCCTTTTTTGGACATTTTTTGAATTTTCATCAAATTTCAAAGGAATCGGTCCAGTAGAACTTGAGATATCATGCCAACTACCTCAAAAAACGTAGTTTCAAGAAAAACGCGTTTTAACTTTGAGAGATAATTCCGGCAAAGTAACTCGGATAATAATATAATACTCACTTTTAATTTATCAGCGATCTCAGATCCATACATTAGGCCTTCTTCTACGTCATATGCAATATCTTGCAAAGTTATTTCTGCTAACTGAAGCTGTTCTGTCTTCTTTTGAAACAGCAGAAGCTTGAAGTTCAGAGCCATCAAATCGAACTTCGATACCAGAAAATCCACTACATCTCCGAAAATTATTCGAATTTTGAAAAATCCGTTTAAGGACATATTCTTAATGTCTAATCTTTGAAAATATGTACCCAAAAACAAAATTGATTTGTTCAAATTTCTAGACCAAAATACTGCCTTTTAATACCCCGACCTTTTACACTATTTCCGTATGTTCTTTTTTAATAGGACATTGCATTAGTTTGCCTAATCTCAGTTTATATACCTAAGTAGGATTCCACTCTTTGTTTTGGAGTACCAAAATCCCAAACAAAAATAGACATTTTCTTTGTAGATTTCGAAATGTGAAATCTTATTATCGAAACCTTGAGATATGAGACTTTAAATAATATTTAAACCTCAAATTTCATAATTGTTTATTGAAAAAATTAACCTATGAATTTTAATCATTGACGTTAGCAAGTGTCTATGACTTCATTACCACCTTGAATTATGATTCAACTTCTAAACAAAAATAATTAACCTTTTCTTTAAAAAATTATTGACCTTTTCTTCCTTTTTTTCTACTAACCAATAACACTAACAACATCTGGAGCTCAGTGAACTTAAAATTAACTTTATAAATAGGAACTAGGACCGATACTTGCATCAGCAGTTATTCGTCCAAATGGTGGAAATTTATCGGGAGGTAAACAAGATGCCGCCAATGTTGGTATCAAGGTGAAAGGTGAACTATTATTACGTCAAACACATCCACCACATGGTCCCGTACAAATTGTTGGAAATATAACTGGATTACCACCAGGTTTACATGGTTTCCATGTTCATCAATTTGGTGATATTCGTGAAGGTTGTACGTCATGTGGCGAACATTTTAATCCATTTATGGTAAGTGTTTATACTTTGTGTTTTATATTTATGTATTACATATTGCATATCTTGTCTTTGTACGATTGTCTTGTACGGTTTTACATTTCTCACTGTTTCAACCCTCGGTTCCAAATCTAGGAAGTACAAGTTTTTAAAAGAGCATCATGAGTTTTTAGGTAACGCTTTTGTAAAATGGCGGATAGATAAAAAACGCCTAAAATGTGTGAAAGTTCTATCTTTTGAAATGATTTAAAAACGTGTGAAAAAAATTTCAAGGCGATGAATATTTCAGAAAATACAGGATAACAAATTGAACATACTTTTGAGTGGTTTTAACAAATTTAGTAAAAATAATGTTTAAAATTTTGGTACACTTTTAAATTTTTATAAAATTTCAGGCTCGTAGTCACGTACGACTTGTTCCCCGTACGGCATGTGACCGAAGTGTATAAAAAGTGTAAAAGTTATAATTTATTGTTTATTAAATGTTTAAAACGTCGCAAAAGTGAGAAATGTTGATACTGAAGTGATAATGGATTTGCGCGGTGACTTAAAATCCTAAGTTCAAAAATAGACTAAAAATTCCCCCAACAGTCATAAAAAAGACTGCTATTTTGTACTCTTTAGATGCTAGGCGAAAATTTTTTTTTAAATTTTCCTTCCTGTCTTTTGCTACTTTGAGCCCGTACTATCAGTTCTGGTCTACTGCGATCCTGTAACATTTATAAATAATATTTCTCACTCTTTCAACCCTACGTGCAAAGCGGCAAGGGGTAATATAAATTTTAGATTCTTAAGTAAATTTGAAAATACATGTTTTTAAATGACCTATTGCTGTTTCAAATTCAATATTTTTTCGCAAAGATACAGCTGTGAAATTTTTGTAAAATTTTGTGTAAAAAAAATGTCCCTTTAATACTTTTATTGAGCATATAAATATTTATGAAAATACTTGTTTATTTTCTGGATTTATGCACAGACATAGAGAAATGGACTGAACGTTCTCATCTAATTGTACAGTAAACAAAAGCAGAAATTTATAAGAGAGACAAATATATAAGACGACCAATTGATGTTCTCTATGTAAATGCTATAGAAAGAGACAGGTATTGGCCGTCAGTGGCCGTCTTTGAGAATATTGCTACAGGTATTGTCCATTCTTTGTCTGTGATTTTATGTTATTCATAGAGGCAACAAACACGACATATCAGTGTAAATCATTGCATATCAAAAATTATACATTGTATAGGTATTTTTATTTTGATAGGCAACTTATTACATTGAAAAGCACATCCATTGCCAATGTTTGATAACCAATTAAATTTTTTTATTATGTTTTTAGGTTCCACATGCTGGTAAAAATGATCCAATTCGACATGTTGGTGATCTAGGTAATATTTTAGCTGATGCTGAAGGTAAAGCTGAAGTAAATGTTATGGACAGTTATCTAACACTCAAACATGGCCCACGTTCAATAATTGGTCGTGCTATTGTTATCCATGAACTTGCCGATGATTTAGGACGTGGTCATACTGCTCAAAGTGTACAAAGTGGTTCATCTGGAAAACGTTTAGCATGCGGTATTATTGCCCATGTTAATTGATTTTATTTTTTGTTTGTTTTATCCAAAATTGTATTTAAAAAGTTGTTTTCCACCAAAGTATTTTATTTTTATGATTTTTTTTTTGAAAATAAATTTGTATTTTTGATTTTGAAATTTGGGGTAATAAAATTTGTTTTTTGTTTCTATTTGGTCAAACATTAAAAGTGTGTATTTTTTAAGAGTAAACTCTGAATTTGTTTATTTGTGCAAGTTTATGAGATGTACTTTCGAAATGCCTCAGGGTTTGTATAAATTATTTTGGCATAAATAAATATTTGTCCAGTGGGTTTTTTAGCATGTTAAATTAACACAATATTTCCGTTTTGCAACAAACTTGTTAAAAAGGCCTCTAAATGTTAAACAAACAAAAAAAATTGAAATATATTTTAAATATAATGTATTAAGAATACATTCCAAAAATGAAAAAGCAAAATTCGTATTATTTTTGAACTTATAAGTAATATAAGTTTAAAAGTACAAAAAAAAAAAAAAAAAATCCGATTTTTAGCGTGTTATTTAAAGCGCGCAATAACAATCACTCCTAAAAAGCTTTAAAACTAAAGAACAGCAACTTGTTGAACAGGAAGAAGCATTGTGATAAATTATTTTTGGACTTATTATATGATCCAAGAATCGTTAAAGCTAATAGTAAGGAAGTCTAATGATAGGTAAGAATATAATAAAGTCCATGGATTCTAAGATTTTTAATCATGGGGTTAAAAAATTAAAAGCATTATAAACTTTGAAAGGATTGTTGCAAATTTAGTTTACTTTAAAAAGATTCTGAAAACGTAATATCAAAAACTAGTCCTTTGGAATTATAATTGCCAAAATCTGAAACAAGGCCGAAATTTTCACAGTTTATTTCGGCGCTCGAGGTCACAAAATTGGATTAATCAGAATTACTGGATTTGATGTAAACTAATTCTTCCTTTCAGAAGACTTACTTTCCTTATCGGATTATATTTTTTAAAATAAAATAAATAATTAAATTTGGATTTTTTTAAATATATTTGAAATTTTTCAAAACACTCGAAAATTTTAAGAATTTCTTGATTAATTATGGGAAACAATAGTCTAGTATTAATAGTTGACTAAAATTATTCAAGGTATTCTTAAAATTTGCTCGATAAAAATTTTTTAGTGCCAATGAGTTTGATGCTTCGTTCCCTTTTACTACAGAGTGGCTCGTTTCTAAGTATTACTGTGTTCAAGTGGAAAGTAAGTAAGAATCAATCTTCTATGCTAAATATTCGAAAATTTTGAAACAAATATTTTAAATGTGTATTCGAAAACATTGAACGTAAACTTCAACGTAAATATTAAACAAAAACTGATCTGATGATTAATTGTAATATACAGTAGAATCTCGATAAGTTAAAGTCCAAGGGAAACAAAAAATATTTTAAGTTATAGAGGTTTTTAGTTATCAAGGGTCTATGTTATTGAATGCATCAGAAGGATGGGATGTTCTAAATTAGGGAATTCGGCATTTTTTTGTCTTTTACATTGAAGATTTCCTCCTGATTCTTGTTTCTTCAAGATTTCAGCTTCTTTTTTAATGATGAGAGACAATGTACTCTCATGTATTCCAAATTGAGCCGCAACTTCTTTCCTTTTCAATCCATTTTTCACTGCTTCTATAGCTTTTAATTTATCAGCGTAGGTGAGGGTTGGTAGTTTTCTTTTTGTACTCATTTTAAGACAGTTTTATCACACAGTAAGTAAAGCGATGTTTCCAGAACAACAATCAAAAAACTTATGATGCAAGTAAGTCGTTGTCACAAAGCTAACCACCGCAAAGCTTTGAAGAATTTAGATAAAGCAAACAATAGGTAATGTTATTGTTTACGTTAACAAGTAAAAACGTGCAAGCAATAAATATCGAAACCATTTGTTTTGACACTCTTTCAAAATGACTCATTCACACAATTTTATGTTATAGAGGTTGTGGAAACATTTCTTTTAGTTACTGAGGGCCTAACAGAAATTATTTATTTAAGTTATAGAGGTTGCGTATTTTAAGCTATAGAGGTTTTGGGCTCTGATGGGAAGGGAACGTAGTATTTTTTGAAGTAACTAAGGTTTTTATGTTACCGAGGTTTAACTTATCGAGATTCTACTGTATTTTATTTTGTACATAGCTTTGCTTGTTATAAAAATTACAGGAAAATTAATATTAGTGGAGAAATTCTTAAAATGGAAAGAGATATTTAATACAAAGCGCCCACTTGTTAACGGGCGGTGTGTCAAAATAAAAAAAAAAAGCTGAAGGGTTGTTTTGTGTTTGCTGAGATTTGAGTCAGCCTATATTATATTATTATTTATCGAAAGACAACATAATTTCCTATACGGGAACATTTCGAAATTCGCTTCGATTCGAAATCTTTTTTCTTAAATTCACCATCGACTTGCTCCAAACCGGTAGTGTTGTGCTAATACGGCCCTGTTAGAGGACAGATGCCAAAAATTAATAACTATTTCTTAGAAATGATAATATTTACTGCTATAATTTTCAAGAACAAATCATTTGTTTGATTGATACCTAGATGTAAGACTTAGTTTTTGTTAGCATTGAGTTAAGAGTTGCTGTAACCTTCTATAAAATTCATGTGATTTGATAAATTTTACATAATGTGATATTTACAAGGTAATAAAAACATTAATATAGATTTGTATCATTAATATTTAGATGATCCAATAACCCAGTTATTAATTCTTCAAGATTTAAGGTGTGTTTATTTTATTTTACTTTGAAATTCAATTTCATCTATCGTATAACCAAGAATTTCTATAAAACATACAAAATATTGTCTTTCGTTAGTCCATGAATGAGGTTTTACTTAACCACGATACTCGAATAGATAGTTTATATAGTTTGATAGTTTCAAAGCTAGTTTTACAATCAAAATTTAGTGCAGAATTGGAACAGAGTATATTTATCGAAAATAAAGTAGGATACGTTATTATAAATATGACTTAATAGTATTTGAAGTCAAAATAGTATTTTACGATGGTGTTTTGTTTCAAGTAGTCCGGTAGTCCGGCTGTTGTGTAGTCAACTAGGCAATTTGTATGACGTAAATGTAATAAAATGCTCTAAAAATATCGTAAACTAGGCAATTTGTATGACGTGAATGTAAAAGAATGCTCTTAAAATATCGTAAAAGCGTCAAAAACCAAAGTTTTTATATGTTTTCTTTTTGGAAAGCGCCGCAAGGTAATGTTTTTTTTTTGTTGCAAAAACAGAATCTGTCATTAAATTTTCCTCATTTTTGTACAATTAACATTATTGTGAGTTTTTAAATAAGGTACTATGCTAAAAATCACAATTTTAAAATGAAATAATTCAAAATTTTGCCACGCAAGATACCCCAAAATTGTGTTTTTTGTGATCAAGGGACTTTGAACTATTATTTACCGCAAAAATATGAACATTCACCCTACTTGCTCAAATAGCCGGATTACTTTAACTGAAAAGTTATGTAAATGTAAAAAAGTGTGTTTTTATATGCGCTGATCGTTATAAGCGATTAATTCATGTAAATGTCTTCATATAGGGATTCCGTGGGGACCTTTCAACTCGTCGTTATTGCCGATTCGTTGCTATAACCGAATTTAACTTAATTTAGAAAATAGCGCTACAAAAAAAGTGGCTTAGTAAATGAATTTAGCAAGAAACATTTTGAAACTTGCAATAAAATCGATCAACTTTTGTTATTAAATATTATATAACAATTAAATATTTATAAATACAGAAAATTTATTAAATGAAACTGGCTCAGGTGATGTTCAAGGTTAATCAAATTAATAACGCTTTCTTGTCTTAAGGATGTACAAGCAATATATCTAAGTACTGATAGGTAATTTGGCGTGAGAAAAGAACTGGGAAAAATAATAATTAAAAAAAAAAAATTTCATACAAAAATTGTATTGTTAAATTGAACGCTAGATCCTTACTGGTTAGAAATAGAGAACATTCATTTTTTTCCATTTTCGATCTTTCACAAGACTCACAAAATAAAGCTACTTACAAATTTCCAACTCTATCATTTATAGTTTTGGAGAAAATAGATACCAAATTTTTACTAAACCAAAAAATGTTTCTAACAAAAGCTGTTTAAACTTTCTATATCGAAGCTTTTGTTCTGTCCCTTACGGTTTAGATGGGTCCCACAGATCTTAAGATGGATCCTCAATGGTTGTCCAGATGGGTCCTACGAACCCATGGCTCAAATGACTGATGTTGCTCATCTACGAACTTGTTTTTCAGTTATCATATCGACGCGACAGTCGGACAAACAAAAATGAACCAATTAGATGATTTTATGAACATCTATACCGATGCATCATCAATATAAGCGTTACAAACTTGGGACTAAATTTAATGTACCTTGATATATTTCGCATGTTTTGTAACAATAAACCAATATCGTGTTCCATGTGATTTCAATTATACAATTACAATTATGTTCAAGAAATAGCTTTTCCAAAAATTAATCCCAAAAAAAGTTTCCGATACCGCCCTAATATGCACTATACTTAAAACAAAATTTAGATGCTATTTTTGAAACGATTAGATGGTAGTACATCCTTAAATTATATTTGTTATTAAACAAATAAAGTTGCAAATAATATTCAAAACAAAGTATTTTTTTTCTATCCCTTCCATATTTAGAAGTATTTTTTATACGTGCTATGAATTTTATTATAGTTATTAATTACAAAAATTTTAACGTATAATTTTATAAAGGCTTGGATACACGTGTATCTTAACTTTGGTTAAACTGGTTCGGCTGTCACGTGACTAGTTAACTAGTCAACTAGGCAATTTGTATGACGTAAATGTAAGAAAATGTTTATAAATATCGGAAACTAGACAATTTGTATGCCATAAATGTAAAAAAATGCTCTAAAAATATAATAAACAGAATCTGCGATAAATTTTCTTCACGGTAAAACTATTTTGAAGCAAATTCACCGATTAATTTATGTACAATTAGCATTATTGTGAGATCTTCCCTAAGGTACTGTGTTAAAAATCACAATTTTAAAATGAAATAATTCAAAATTTTGCCCCCTAAGAGGCCCCAAAACTGTGTTTATTGTGATCAAGGGACTTTGAACTATCCTTTACCGCAAAAAAGGATATTTACCGTACTTGCTCAAACAGCCGGACTACTTTAATAATATTTTTAACCTTCAGCACAACAGAAATAGAGGTGCTCAAGAGTTGACGTGTGAATTCGTGTGAGAGTTTGAGAGTAATGTCGTGTGAGAGTAATCGAAAGTTTTATGAGGCATGATTCAAGAAAATCTGTAGGTACAGTTTGAAGAGATTCTCAGTAAAAAAATCGCATTTTTCGAGGTTTTAATGACCTTGCTCGTCTTTTTAATTCCTTCAAATTGGGATAGAGCATTGAAAATTTGAAGTAAGTTCAGATAGAACTAAAGAAAAGAAATATTCAAAATCTAGGGGTCTTGAAATCAATTTTTTCATGACGTTGCTTTTACACCATTGGCAATTTGTTTATCTATTTATAAGTAAAATATTCGTTCGATTTTATCACAAATTATGTAACATTATATGTAATTAATATTATTTTTTATTTACGTATTTAAAAAGTAAAAGAATTTAGCCCTGAAATAATATGCCTATAACGAAAAAAGACTTCTTCCTCGTAATCTATGCAAAGGTATTTGCATCCATGCAATACCTTTTGCATAACCATTTAATAATGAAGACAAACCCTGTGTTTCAATTTTTTTTCGAAAAACTAATAGTTGTTCGTTAATAATTAATAATAATAACGAATTAATTAAGAATAAATTTCCAATCTATCGAAAGGAAAATATGGGCTGTTTTCCTTCATTCCTTTTTATTTCAAATAATTCGGCGGGGGGTGTAGAAATCTGGTGAAGAAAGTGGACTTAAACCGTCTAGAAGCAATGGTAAGTCAAAGCATCTATTTTATATAAAACGTAAAAAATAGTGGCAGGCAAAACTTTATGGGGGTTTCGGAGTGGGGTGGGGTTGAAGTAAACTGGAAAAAAAATTGGATCCTAATCGGTAAACTCAAGTGCGATTTTCTTGCTACAACATGTACTTTCATGGAAAAATAGTGGCAGACACCGCAGACTGGGAATATGGCGGTAATTTGAAATCAAGCGTGGGAGAGTTACCCTTTTTTCTAGTACCCGGCTAAGATCTATGTTAACTTAGATCACTTGAACTAATAAAAGGAAAGCATGTGTTGTTACATAAGAAAATAAAATATTTCTATGCATTTTATAACGATATTATACACTTCAAGTCTCATAAATATGATAAACCTGTTTTAAGAGTGGGGCTAGGAGGGGGCATATAAAACAATTATTTTTATTGTTTGGGTGGACTACAGAGAATAGGGATTGGATGATCATAAATGATAAACACCATACAAAGTTATTATTACTTAATACTGTGAAACAGTGTAAACAATACGAAATTGTGTTATCAGTGAGAAGTGATTTTTTGTTTAAAAATATTTTAAAGTTTTGTTTTTCATAGTCATAGCTAAACAGGTAAAATATATTTATTATTGTACTACTTTTATTGATATTTCTTAAATTCTTTGTATAAAATCATCGATAATGGCTAATAGTACGAATGCTATCAATATTTGAGAGAGTTCATTTTATGACGGCTGGATTTCGGTTATTTCTGTAACATGCGTGATGCGCCCTAGTAAAGCATCGAATAGTTAAACAAATAAATGAAGCACTAAAAAGGATGAACTGCCGATTTTGTGATACCCCAAGGTATCTGGTGCTCAAAGTGGGCAGTTAACACCTCGCCTATTTCGCCGAAACTCATTATTCGGAATTTTCGAGGACGCTGAACATGATTATCATTACCAAAATAGCCCGCGAGATACCTGTTGCCTAGGGTGAATGAAAAGGAGATGTCCAAGTACGAAATATGTTACATGTTCTCTTAAAACTTCAAGAGACGAGGTGTACACTGTCTGCCCTAGGCACTAGGTATCTCGGGGGCCATATTCGTTGTTATATTCGAGTTCAGCGTCCCAAAAAAAATCCGAGTAACAAAATTAGTAGTCTTATTTCCATCGATATTTAGTTCCAGTTTTTCCAGATTTTCATTTCTCTTTCATCACTTTTGCTCACAAAGTTTATAGACATCCTCACGAATCGATTGCATAAAACCGCATCTCAATGTGTATTATGGCTCACAAAATTGACAGTTCATTTTCTTCGACTAAATCATATGTAAATATCAGCCACACTAAAATTAATGCGAAATTTTTGTGTGTGTTAGTGTCAGCAACAGTAAATATGTCAATTATAATTTATATCGCTAAAAGATATGAAAAAATTGTCTTAAAATGGTTTTAAAATCTTTTTTCGGGAATGCACACACAAGAAACGCAGTTAATATAACCGCTTGATTTAATAAAAAAATATACAAAATCCAGCCGTGTTTTAGACAAATACCCAGTAAGTTTCAAAGTTTTTAGAATAGTATTCAAAGAGATAATTAAGAAATCCCAAAAATACATCATTTATGGTTCTTTTTATCTGAGTTATTCCATCAGTAATGGAGATCTTCACAGTTGGTTTACGCTTGAATTTAACGTATAAATCAATAATTATTATTAAATGCTAAAAATATTTGAATATAACTTGTAAATTATTTTAACAGATGAAATTAAATTCAAGGTTAATGTTTAACAATTGTAAATTTTATTAGCAATTATTCTTTAAATTAGTCTAATCGCAACTGTAGGAAGTTTCTGTTCAATGTTGAATGGTTGACTCTCATGCGATTGAATGAAGCCTTTCAAAGTTGTTTGATCTGAATCGTTTGGATGTGTTCTCGAATTCGAAATGAGATCGAGAAATTAAGTTTGGCATTATCAAATTATTGATTAATGTTTTTTTACGCACTGTTATAATCCATTTGGAAAATTGGTTACGGGTTGGGTTATTTTGAGGGTTTGGTATTAATTCAGTGTAATAATAATAATAAAACGTAAGAGGAATACCACAAGTAGATCCCTAGCACCTAGACCAATGGGTCCGCTGTGCCCTCGTTAAGGAAAGCCTGCTACTCAAGGGCGAGATGTTTTCGGGGGAAGAGATGCAATTAAATCAGATGAAGCTGTAGGATTCTAGCGAGGCCAAACGCCACTCAGAAAGCAGCTTTTCCGCTGGGATCTTTCTCAGGATTGATGGATCTAAGGTTGCGGACCCGAACATTCTGAATCTGATGACCCCAATGTTATTCAGATGGTAGTTTAGTCCTGCCTCCCTTCTCAACTGTGCTGTAGCAAGTTTTAGGCGAGAACATTCGAATGACCTGACTGTGGTTATAAACAGTGTGCAAAAGTCCGCTGTGCTTGGTCCCAGTAATCAAGACGGGCTTTCCGTAGCCATTCTGTGTTCTTAAAACCCTTAATTTTGCTGCTAATTACAATTTATTTGACCACATTTGTGTCTCGGAACTCTTTTTAATCAATTCAGAAAAAAACATGCGAAATTATTAAATTCAGGTGCGAAAAATTGCACATGGACCCTACTGATAATTGCGACTAGACTAATTATGGTTAGTCATTATTCGTCATGAATATAAATAATTTCATTTATTTATTCTTTCAATCGTAATAAATTGTTATCGTAAAACTTTGTACAAAATAATAACCTTTGGCCATCTTTCAGCCCCAATAGTTTAACAACTAATATTTGGTAAATAAATTTTAAAGATAAATAATCATTGTAAACGTATATTTTTAATATTTATGTATTTAAATTAATCCTTAAGGAATTTCGGTATTAATGAAAACTGACGTTTTTGGCATTGGTTATAATTAGATAATACTGAAATAATTTGATTTTACTGAAAATCTTTCACGGTTTATTTTGAAATTCGTTAAAAAAAACTCTTCAATTTACTCGTTCTCCAACTCGAAGTTTGTGTATTTTAGAAGAAATTGAATAAACACAAAAACATTTCGACTGATGACTTTGAGACTTTCTGTCGTTTTATAGTCAATATGTTTATATCAGTTAACTTAAAAAAAAAAATAATCATAATTTAGTAGAAAATCGATTTTACCCTAAGCCCCTTAATTTTGAAGTTTATGTAACCCAGAGATAAATACAACCTGTTTATAAGTTGAGATATTTTATAATTAGAGTAAATCCTAGCCGGTTTTGATTATGCAAAAGGTGTTGAGCAGTTTTTTTTGTTGAGTTATTTTCAAGAATAGCATTCAAATTTCAACTAGCCAATATATTCCTTAAATTTTCTTACGGTATTCTGGTCTAGAAGCCTAGATGAAAAATAAAAAATTCGTCGAATTTCAAGCCGGTAAAGTGGGGGCTAAAAAAAACACGGTGAATCCTGATTGACATGATTCCAGCTCTTGTTGTGATCTGAAGCAAATAGCGTCGTTATGAAAAGTCTTTTTTGACTGTTTTTTTTTTACCTTTTTGATTTTTTTAAAAATATTCAAAAATGAAATTTTTTTAAATCCAAGACAGAGCCGATAGTGAGATTTTAAAAGAAACACCAAATTTAATTGACGATCCTAAATCCATAATGGACCTTCTTCTATTTGAGTTTCTGGAAAGAACGAGTCGTCTGGCAACATCTGCCGTTTATTGCTTGATGCACTTCGCCGGCTTAGATGCGGCGTCACAAAATCCACTGTATCTCGGAAAATAATTCGAATTTTGAAATGACATATTCTTCACGGGCTAAACTTTGAAAATATGCATAAAAATTCAAATTTCTAGACCAGAATACCGCATTAAGACAATAAACTCAATGGCTTTCGCATAATCCAAACATATTAGTTTTCAGGTTTCTTCGCTCATTAATATTATTTCAAAAAAAATGTAAACAAATTCAAAATAATAAATAAAATACATAACTTTCATTTTTATCTTCTATCCTTGACTAAGTATATCTACCAGCTACAACTGAAAGTGGCAATCGGCTTTATTAAAAACTTCTGGTCGTTTGAAGAACATATCAACTAATAGATTTATTATTTTTTTAAGTAGTTTATTGTAAGCGACTTTTCTGTTAATTATGTAAGTGTAAATTTTTTTCTATTTATTCTAAATAATTTTTAATGTTGTTTATTATTAAGAAATTCCTATGAAGTTATAGTTTTATGCATGTTTGACCATTTCAAAGTCTTGCATTTTTTTCGATAATTAAATTTTATTTGATCATTTTGAACAAAAAGGGGTATTAAGTGTTTCTTTGAATATTTTTCAAAGTTGGGTTTTACATTTATGAAATAATCGCATGTTGAGTTATATTTTTACATTAGCTACGGTCTAAATTGCTAAAAAATGTGTTGTTTATTAGTTAATTTTTCGTCTTCCTAATTAAATTTTTTATGGTTGTTTGTTTATTAAAATTAATTTTTAATATTTTAAATAATACGAGAACACCAGAAAAAATTAGTTGGAACTACAGTGTTATCAACTAATATACAGCGTGTCTTTCTTTTTTAAGTTGATTTATGCTTGGAATTCGATAAATAAATTCAATCGAGGAAAATGCTACAAATGAAAAATGTTAGTTTCAAAGAAACACATCTTATATCGGCATTGAATTCGATCGTAACTGATAAACGTTAGATGAACGCTTTAAGTTTAAAAAATCTTAAATAAGTTTAAAAAATCTAGCTTTTTGTGCCTTTGTTCATTCAATTTGAACAAAAATGGTCTTTATAAAAATACAGCCATTTTATTGGATTTATCTGGTTTTTTTTTTTTTAGAAGAGTACCTCGATTTTGAAAAAACAATTATACGAAATAACAATTTTGATATGAAAAAAAAAATTTTGGGTAAAACTTTTCAGTCCGTTTTTACCTAAACTGAATGTTTCGAACAAAAAAATATTACTTTTTTAATCAATAACAACTTTCTAATTTAAAGTGTTCATCTATCGATTACCTGTTATGGAGTAGAGTGAGCTTTTCATTGAGCTAGAAAACCTAAGTCAAGCTTAATGTCTACGTAAGATGTGCGCCTACACATCTAAAAATTTTTCGCGTGAAGCTTTTTTATCAATAAAACTTATTTTTCGAGTTTCAAGCATTGTTCAAGCTAAAAATTCACCCTGTTACGTTTACGTTATACATGTATAATACTTTTCGATTGTTTGACAAACACCTAACATTTACGTCATACAAGTTGTCTAATTACTAATTTTTTAAGTGAACTTTAACATTGTTCGTTTCATTGAATTAAAAATTTATTGTTTATTGACAAATAGAAATATTTGCAACACTAACTCATGCCTTACTTATGATTTTTGACACCTAAGAAACACATTCCATGAGGTTTTATCAAAACGCGAGCGGTTTCTTTCATTTTCCTTTATTTGCCGATTTTTGTAACACCTATTACTGTATTATTAACGAAACAAAAAAATATATTTTTTTCAACGTATTTGTTTTGAATGCTAGTTAAAACCTTTTTTTCTTATCACATTTTCACGGTTAATTTATTAATAAGCTAAAAATAGCAACTAATTATGATTAATGATTTTCATTGAATATTTATTGACATTTGTAATAAAAGTTTGTTTTATTAGTTTACAATTAGACATTAATTCGATTCTTAAAGTTAGTTTGTTGGTGCCAGGATCCAAAATAAGTTGTTCATTTACATTTAAAAAATAAAATAATTTTGTAAAGAGGTGATACACAAACAAAATATATAAAGACTTTGTTTTTTTATTTTGTTTATAAAATCCAGGTAAATTTCGGTATTTTTTATTACGACATATTAATATAATAAGATTTGGACATTGACTTTTTAGTATAACTCTAACGTCAATGGATTTTGAAAATTATACCCATAAAATCGTACTGTATCGTGGAATAATTGGACTAAGCGTTGGTTAAGGTCTTGTAAAAATGCGGTTGAATTTTATTCTGATAAACGCGAATATGGAAAGGGCTCTTTGAAAAAGTGTCCTCAAGAAAATTAAAACAATTTCTTGTTTGATAGTTTGATGAATCTTAGCGTATAGGGTAAATTTTGAGACGAAAAACAGACACATATTTGAAAATGGATTTTTTTCTAATTGGATTCGCCCTTTTCGCAATCACGCTGCTTGTCTCAAATTTTATATTAAATCAGTCTCCCACTAATTAAGTATTTCAAATCATTTGCGATTCACAGATCACAGAAATGATGATTCAGGAAAATAATAAACTTTCCAAAGGAAAAAACAATAATAATAAACAAATAACACGTAACTGGATAATTTTGTGACTTAAAGAATGTCAATGTCGTCATGCTAATTTTTAATAGAGATTACAAGAACTTCTGATTTAATATTCATTTAGAATACGCCTGCTTATGTCGAACACAAGCCGAGAAAAATAAAGACACTTCGACGATAAAAATACCTACATTTCGATTTTAAACCTTGGTGATACCCGAATGCAAGGAAAAATATCATGTTTTTATAAAATGTAAAGTGTCAACAAAAGTAGGGAATAACAGAAAAATGGAAAACTCCTATTCCCCTATTAAACTTAATTTTTGTTGTTATATATTTTTGGGACGCTCTGTTTAAGTTCATAAAAAATGTCGGTCTCTTTGAAGTTCTTATATTTTAACATTTCCATTTTCTTTAACTTTTCAGAAAAATGAATCAATTTGTGATTGCAATTTTCGTTCTTTTTGGAACAATTCTAACGGCTAATGGAGTAAGTTAAACTGTTATTTTCCATTTGGAAAATATCGTAATTTAATGATTATTTATTGCAGCAAGAAGCAGTTAAGGCAACAGTTAAATTAATTGGTTCCATAGAAGGTAATATTACTTTCACACAAGCAGCCTATGGACTTCCAGTACAAGTGGAAGGTGTGATTCTTGGATTAGCGCCTAATTCTCAACATGGCTTCCATGTACATCAATCTGGTGATATTACTGGAGGATGTGGCTCAACAGGAGGGCATTTTAATCCAGAAAATGTATGCAATACAATTCCATATTTTAATTAGAAAGTGTACTATAATTCCAAGAAATCGTTCGTCGAAATTATGCAGGCATTTCTGCGCGAGGGGGTTGATTTGAACTATTAACCTCCTCCTCATTGAGAATCTTTCCAAATAAACTTGGATAGTCCATAGCCATTTATGAAACGAAATTTCACTGACTAGTCAGCTGTTCAAACTGTTTCGATCTTTGCTGACACTGACATTTTTTCAAATTTTGCTTGCCTCTTTTCCTACAAATAAAAAATTTGGACGAAGAATTTTGCGCAAAACTTTGAACTATACTCTCCAATTTTGCTCGATAATTTCCGTGGCATCTGAGTCGACCAAGTGAAGCTTTATCAAACCAAATTGGCGAACAGAAGGTCAAAAATTTTCTCGACGCACTCGATAATTGAAAAGAAGATGCATTTCCAAAAGTCTACCAAATGTTTCGTTATCTGGAAGTATTACCTGCGACCACAGCGATGAATGAATGCTACTTTTCAACTTTACGTCGTCTCAAAACATTCCTTAGATCAACAATGTCTGAACATCTACTAAACGGTTTAGCCTCGTTTAATGTACATCTCGGAGTGGAGGGTGATGCGCACAGAGTTTTAGAAAAGTTTTTTTTTGTACCTTAAATCCTCAGAATATCAAATTTTGACATAATGTCAAAATAAATGTTCTCTTACTCGAAAAAGAATTTCTTGTTGTTATTGACTGCATGATCGATCGAACATGATGAACAAAAGTTTGCCCCCCCTCCCCTGAATGATTCCTCTGCACGGGCCTGAGTGCATGATTCAGGTTGTATGCAAGCCAATTCTGTGGCGACTGTAATGTGAGGCATATTTTAAAAATTTGCATTATCTGATTTACACGTCATAACCGGTTTTCTTCGTTACAACAATTATTCTCGAATAAATTTCTCTAGGTACAAACGCTCTGAAGTTTTCCATGAAAAGTCTGTTATGTTTGCCTATAAGCGTTTGTACTTGGATACCATTAATTTTTATTTAAAGTTCAAATGAAAGTATTCGATGCACAGTTTTTTGGGCGATCGTTTCCCAGACTGCATATTGACTTTGTTTGTATTTTTCCAGCAAAATCATGGTGCACCAAATGCCGCTGTACGTCATGTTGGTGATTTAGGCAATGTACAAGCTAATGCCAATGGTGTAGCTCAATTTTCATTCGCAGATCATTTAATCTCACTCTGTGCTGGACCACACAGTATTATTGGGCGCGCCATAGTCGTTCATGCTGGTGTCGATGATCTTGGTCTAGGTGGAAATGCCGATTCATTGAAAACTGGAAATGCTGGTGGACGTCTTGCATGTGGTGTTATTGGACTTGCGTAAATTTTTTATTTATTTATTCTAATAAATCATCATAATTAATTAATAGGATTACCAACTTCTCGTGAATTGCGATAAACTTCTGAAAAAATGAAAATAATAAAAGTAAATTCGGCAACCCTATTATTTAATAAATCATAATAATAATTTAATCGTACGAATGATAACATTCCATTTATAAATAAATAAATCGTTTTGCACGGTTTTTAAATTTATAAATGGAAAGTTATGATTCGTTTTGTATGTTGTACAATTTAATTTATTTCGCTAATATTTTTTTTTTTTTTGTAAATTTCTCTGAATTTAATAAAATTAATTTGTGAATGCGTCCTTTTTCTTGCATTGTGTTTATCCTCATTAAATGTTTTAACACTTAAGGCGGTATTCTGGTTTTTATGACTGAATGTTTTTTGACAATTTGAATTTTTTTTTTTTAAATCCAAGAGTGTGCCGATAGAGAGATTTATAAAGAAGATTCCCACCAAATTTCGAAGAAATCGGTCGGGTAGAAATTGACATATTATGTGAACCACTTCCAAAAAAGTAATTTTCGAAAAATCCGTTTAAGGACATATTCTAAAGGGTCTAAACTTTTAAAATATGCAAAAAAGACGAATTTTTGTCTAATTTCTAGACCAGAATACCGCCTTAATAACGTTCGCTCTTAACAAATTTGTATGACATTTCATCACAGCGTAGATTTGTGTCAAATATATACCGAAATAGTGTTACGTCAGCATGTATGTCTTTATGTGATGCCCAGTGTCCTTGTCTCACATATGGCTATAATTTTATTTATTTTATTATGGTGAGATAATAACATTGGACCACACGCCACAGCTAGTGTAAGGTTCGAAGCTTCTTGATACAGGCTGTCCCTGAAGGATAAGTACAACGCTGTACCACATGTAGTACAGCTCAAAATAAGTCGATTTAGCTAAACTTGCCTTGGTGCCAAATGGCTTCGTTTGGAAGCTAGGCTGTCCTAAAGATTAAATTTTGAAGTAGTTTTTTGTAACTTAACAAGGTAAAAAGCATTTTGCCAAAATTGGAGCTCACATAAATTTTTTGTAAATTTGCATAGCGGCCACTTTCTAATTTGCTTTTTTATAATTTGCTGCTATAGCAGCTATTTCCAAATAATACCATTCATGAGATACAGCCCGCTGTCAGACGGGCAGGGGAGTCTTAATAATAGGGTGCTGTTGGTTACCCTTCGTGTACAGAACCCTAAAAATCAATTCGGTACTTAAAAATTTGGACAAGCTTAGCTAAATCGACTAATAGTTTTGAGTTTTACTACAGCTGAAACAGTTTTGTGTAGATATTAAAAAATCGGCGGTTGCAGATTTCTAATAAAAGGTCTACAAGCATTGCGTATTGCAAATTGCAAAGATTAAATTTTAGCAGTTAATGTTAAGACGTATTTCTTACGAATATAGAAAATTTCGACGTTTTCTAGCTAGGAGAAGCCTCAATCAAATCCTAGCACTGGATAAAAAAAGGAAATTGTCTCCAGTAGATGAAAACTTCGAAGGTTCACGACTTCTGTTAGATTTTCGTGACTCAATTTTAAGTTAAGAGAGTTGCTTACAAGAATTTGTTAACTAGAAAATTTTATAATAAAATTGTTTAGTATTTATTACGAATAAATTCGTAATAAAATTTATATCTGACCTAAAATTATGACAGATCATGGTTTATGCTTTATGTCAACTTATTTAACATTACTGTAATACACACTGCCTATAAAACTATCAAAAATCAGGAAGTATGAAATAAATTATATTGTTGTAGAAACTAGAAAATGTTATTTAATATTTAACGTTAAAAGATTATTAATTTGGATCAAAAGTTTAACAACCTTATTTCGAAACGGTAAAAGGTAGAATTAAATAAAAATTATTATTAAAATATTGAATATTTGAAATCAAGCACATGTGTGAATGTTCTCTTAAAACGCTTAAAACGAAAAATTATAACAGTGGATTAATTTACATATTTTACGAATAAATTATTTAATGATAATCATCTATCACGAAATTTCTACTAACCAACTAGTCTCGAGAAAAATGTATTCAAACAATGCTGTCACTTCCATGTAAAAAGAAAAAACTTATATATCCTATACACCGTCTGAACGGTGTATAAGAAATTAACAGGCAAAGTAAGTTTTTTTACCAAAAAAGGGCACATTTCTCATAAACCGTACAGAGAATCGATATGTATTTTTTACAAAAGACGTATACAAAGGTAGTTAATTGATAAATTTTAAATTTTGTTATCATTTTCATTCCAACACTTTAAGATATTTCGATACCATAAGTTGAAGATACCAAAAATTTGAAATTTTATTTATCAATTAATCATCGTTTTATATGTCTTTTGTGAAAAATTCATGCCAATTCTCTGTACGGTTTAGGAGAAATTAACTATCAAAGTCAGTGTTTTAAAAGTTTTTCATTTTTATGCACAGTTCTTTAATTTTGGTATGATTTAAAGCTTAAAAATTGAGGACTATTGACAAAAGTTTTTTATGTAAGTGGTAAAACATTTTTAAAAGTTCTTATTGACAAAAAATCAACATTTACCCAAATAGGATAAAATTATCCCCGATTTTAAGCAATTTTAGAGAATAGCTATACTCTTTTGATGAAAAAACTCTACTCTAGCTACAGACTAGTCATTTTTGACATTTATCGATAATTTTTGAAATAATTCGAATCGACTTTTGAAAAAATTTTTGTGAAATCTTATAATCGATACAACATCAAAAGATAAATTTTTAAATTCGATCAAAAATGAAAATATTTGGATCAAATTTCTATTCGACTTGCAGAGTAAACTAAAATATTATAACAATTTCTCTTGCAATTCTTGGGAGCACAACTTCATTATGCGACCAAAATGTTTTCCTGTAAAAGCTTTTTAAATATTAATTATGGAAGTGCGAAAACTAAAAGTTCAAAATATCGTTTTATCTTTTTGTTCTTAATAAAGTTCATTTTTTTCATATGACCTTTCGTAACACTATTTTCGTTTGCTAGTCACCACATATATTTTCAAGGTCCGTAGTAACAAAACCCAAAAATAGTATTAAGTAAGATTGATTAGAATGCTAGGTCTATTTTCTCTTTTCAAACTTCCCTTTAAGCCATTCAATTATTATAAAATATTTAGAAAGTTTTTCATGAGTTTATTCCACTAGCAAGTTAGTAAACCGAGATGAATTTCTTAAAAATTTTGAAAAAAAAAAATACTTGAATCGATTGTGCAGCGAGATATTTATAATAAAAGTGCAAATAATTAACATGCATTACAAATAAGTATAAAAGAAAACATAGTTTCGTGTATTCTTAATAAACCGTTTTTAGGAATATTTTATAAAACAAAATACCTCAGACTATATAGAGAATTTATTTCTGCATTAAATTACAGGAGTTATTTTATTATTTAAATAGACTCAGTATCACGCACTGAAAATTACAAAAATAGGCGGGGGTAGTGCCTTCATTTTAAGGAAAACCGTTTTATAAACCGGCAATATCCTCATAACCGTGCACTTTAGACCTAAATAACCTTTATTGTAGATAATTAAATTACCAACCTTTTTAGTAAAATAATTTTTTTTTGTATCACTAACCGTTTATAACTCATAAGACTATGACGATTTACTTATTGACTATTTGACCAATATCCCTTCTAATATTTTTTTAAACAAGAAAATGATAATAACTTAACTTTTATATCTACAAATTTTCGAAAACTTTTACTTTAAACTTTGTTTCCTAAAATTAATATTTATGACGTTATAACGCCTTTGATGAAGTTAGACTAAGTCTCAATCAATTCAGAAAATTTAAGGGCTGGTTGCCCGATTATTTAAAGAAATTTTTTATTTTTAACATGGTTTCTATTTTCATTTTTAGGTCAGCTAAAACATGCGCAGGTGATGGAAGTGGTGTAAGCGGATTGAAACCAACCGTTTTCACTATGGTTACAGTTATATTCGCTATGATTTTGAAATCATTATAAAATAAGATCTTTTTTTTTTAATTCTATTTTACAAAAAAAAAAAGCTATTATTTTTCAATTTACCAATAAAATGGTAGATATTATTTTTATTAAATTCAATTTTTTTAATTTGATGACTGTATTTTGGTACTTAAATTTTGTTTGTAAAAGTTATTTATATTAAAAAAAAAAAGCAAAAATAATAATAATTAGTTTTAATTTTTAAATATTTAAATATTTAAGATTATTGTAAGGTATTGTTTTGACAGTTGCATTGAAAACAGTGGCGTGAATAATGGAATTAAATGCATTATTTTTTATGTTATTTGATGTTAACAAATAAATTCTTTTAAAAATAGAATGTGTCTCATAATTACATTTTAATCGTGTTTACCCTCTAAAATGACCTTCATATATATTTGATGCACCGAACTAAAAATAAAATAAAGTTGAAATATATACGTTTTAAAACTGACTCTAGTTGCCCACAACTGAAATACTGAATTTCAAACTTGAAATTCGTCTTTTTAATGATTTAGCCGAATAGGGTATTATCGTTCGCTGCTGTATGAGCGCCGGGCAGTAACAGAGAAAATGGATCGATGTTTCTTCTGAATTTTCTCCGCATCTGTCACACGCGGGAGATTGTCTTTTTCCAATCTGATGTTGGAACTTGTTCATGTTAGTAACTCTACGATGACTCTAATATCAGCTCTGTTTAGTTTCAAGATCTCCTCGGCTCTGTTACCGAGCGAGTTTCCTTTACCCAACAGGCTTTTGGCGATTCGCCCACCCTCGTAGCTCAGGATATTATCGTTAGTCAAAAATAAATCATGAAATTTGAAAAAAGTTAAAATTTATGTAAAAATATACTTAAATATTTTGATTTCGAGTCATAAAAGCACTTTTTTTTTTAAATATCAAAATTAAAAATCGTAATTTTTAAACTGTATATCACGTGACCTAAAACGCGGGTAAGCCCTGCTGTGATGTCATAGCGGTACGAGCCATAGACCATCAGTTAGTTCAGTGTAGACAGCTGGGTATAATGTATACATAATAATAAGTATTTATATTTATTATAATTAGATGTCTATGAATATATCTGTTAAACTTATTTGTGTTATTTCGTATAGTGATACCCATATTACTTTTTCAAAAATAGTGGAAATATAGTTTTGAAGATACTGTTTTCGAGATTTTATAAAAATTGAAAGTGTCCAGCTAAAAGCTCATTTTAGAAATCGTCCCTCTATATATTTCGCTAACGGAAAATCAAGAAACGCCAAAAGACGTATCGGTATTTTAGGGGCATGAAAATACAGTCCCTACCTATTCAGTTTTCCTTATGCAAGGAAGTTTTCAAGGCTAAACTGCTATGTATTTATTGTAGCAGATTTTTGTTCTTTGAAGCATTTTTGTTTGAAAAAATTTCTAGATCTAAGCTTTTACTGATTTTTAAACTGATTTCAAGTATTTTCAAGTTAAAAAGCCATCACCATCAAGCAAATTTTTAAATATCAAATATACAAAATAATTTATTTTTCTTATTATTATTTTTTATTGAAAATCAAATTTCAATTCAAATTTTTTCAAATTTTTTTACTTAAAAATATTTTCCTATACTAGTCTTACAGTTTTGTGCCTTAAAAATTCACTTAAATCAGGTCAAACAGTTTGATCCCTGTTTCCGAAATATAAAGATGAGGCCGTTTTAAAAATCATTCTGTATTAATAGTACATATACATTAATTTCAATATAATTACAAATTTATTCCTAATGGTCATAACTTTTCTCATATAAAGCTCAAGCTTTGACCTAAATTGATATTTGTATTAATGTCACCAAAATATTATTATTACATTTCTATTTCGATGTAATCAATTACAATTACATTTGTATAAATAAATCTTGTCATTGAACTAATTATTTATGTTATTCACCTACTTTTTTGTAGTCCACTTTATTATATAGGTTTAGTTGTTCTCGCAGCTTTACCGTATGGACTATTGATTCATTGTTATGCCTTTTTATACCCTGTATATATCAGGCTCGTGCCCAAGGGGGGGGGGTGGGGGTCAACCCCCCTCATTGAGAATATCTTCATATAAATTTTGAACTAACAATATAGTCCTGATGACGAATCAGATATCCATACATAATTTGAGATCACGGTACATTCTTTGACTGCACGGCTCGTCTTTGAATCGAGTACTTCAAACAGAACACATGGACTTGGCTAGACTATCGAACTATTTGATGCTGCACAACATATTTTGCTTGAAAGAAGAGGAAACGTTGGAGAACAGTTCAGAAAAATTTTCAAAACGATGAGCGATATCTGCGATGAATACAAAATAGAAGTGCGGAAGCCAAGAAGATTGTAGATCAAATTTGAAATCAGCTTGTCAGATCGAGCTTGTGTCTTTGTCAATAAAATGAAAAATTTTGATGAAAACATTTGCTCGATTTTGTCAACTAGAATTCTATCCAATTTTCTGGTTCAACTTTGATAATTCCTGCGCACGGGCATGGTATATATGTAATACAGTGAAACTTGGATGAGTGGGACCTGGATAAGTCAGAAATCTCCATAATTGGAACTCGTGCTGAGGTCCCAACACTTTGGCACTGAATTACCTCTGTTAGTGGGACGAAGCAAACCTCTATATCTGGGATTTGTTCCTTCGAATTATCGTCATAGTTTTAGTTTTGCTTTACTATCATACGGAAGTTTATTTGAAAAATGATGAAACGAAGGCTCAAGTCGTTATCAGTACTTGAAAATCTGAAGTTAATTATCCGCATATGAAAGTAGGAAGACACGTGATGAAATAATTCAATATAATGAAAATTTTCAGTTATGTTCTGAATCTGAAGCTACGATGTTCTGAATCAATGTTTTGAAGGAAAACTAAAATGTGTACGTTTATCAGAATATCCTGAACTTGAACAGTGTTTGCTAACATGGTCCAAGCAACTTCTCAACTGACATGGGTCAAGCAACTGACCTCTATTAATAGAACCCTCTGTAAATGAGACAGATATTTATTTATTCCTGGATATCTGAGACACTGACTAAATGGAATACCTCTATAAGTGAGACAAATTTGTAGGTCCCTTGATGTCTCACTTAACCAGGTTTCACTGTATCAAGGTATGTGTACTAAGCTTAGCCCCAAGTTTGTAACGCCTAAAATTATTGATGCTACGAACAAAACTTTATTATAAGTCTTCATAAAATCGCCTAATTAATGCATTTCTGGTTGCTGCTCGTCCGTCTGCCCGTGGACACGCTAACTCAAAAGCGAAAAGAGATATCAGGTGGAGATTTTTATAGCGTGTTTGGGACGTAAAAAGTGAGATTGAGTTCGTAAATAAGAAATTTACTGGATAGTAAAATTTCCTTGAGCAAAGTAAAATTTAATTTATTTTATAGATACTAATAAATTTGGTAATATTCTTATAAAATGAACTTTATTCTCCATATGTTTTTAACCTGTTAATGAGCGAATCAATACTTTCGAGGGATATTGAACCTTTTTTTTGTTAATTTGAAATAAAAGTTTAAAAACCATGAGTAGGTATTAAAACAATAAAATAAAAATAAAAAAAACTAACTAAGTAGGTAATAATTATATTTTAATAATAAAAATGTGTTGTAATGGTTCGGGTAAATAACCTTAAAGAAAATCGATACGTAAATATTATTGATACCGAAAATAATATATGTTATTTTTGATAATATTGCTTTGTTAGTCATAGTTTCACCGAAAAAATAGACCGTTAACGGGAAAGGGTGGAGAATGGACATTTACACCGGAATCTTTTAGCTCAAATGAGCTGAAATGTATAGGTTATGTTTACTGGTCAAATCGATGTTTTAAAATTGGAAAGAATTATTTTAGCAATTTGCGGGGGGGGGGGGTTCACAAGGGGAAAACCACTTTATTCGAGGTTTTATGGCCTTGAAGTTGAGTACAATTTTTTTTAACGAAAAGTAAGAATACAATTTTTCGATATCTGGAATAATTTTCAAAATATCGAAAAATTGCAAATTTTTTATAATTATTTAGCTTTCGATATTTCGAAATCCAAGACAGATCTCGAAAATTTTATTCTTATTTTTCGTCTACATATTCATGAAATTATAACAAAATTCATAATCAAAGTTGAAAATAAGGTAATAATAACTTCAACTCTAAGTCTAAAATTGCGTTGGTACTAGTACTACCTTAATAAGAAATATATAAATTGAGGGAGAAATGTGAATTTAGTGATGGGGGTCTGCTGCTTACAGGCTTTTATTATAAATGCATGTCACCTTGTTAAAAATTTATCGAAAGAAAACGTATTACTATCAACTCATGCAGGTGTTTCTGTTTTATCGGAAAATTACGTAATGCATTAAAATTAAAATCACTCTATGATCATGCTATGGGCTAAATAGATATACCCTTTAAGAGGAAGTATCGATGATTTTTAACTTCCCAGCCTATAGTTAAGTTATTTTTATGAATACCGAAGGGTCGGGCTTCAACTAGTTGGTTTCGTGCACCGACGCCCTCCATTCAAGAGGCCCCGGAATACGGTCTAACAAACCCCGTATTGAACTAGCTAAAAATTCTTCCACTTTCAAAATGTAAGCAAAATAAGTTGAAACACAACTTTAATCATGGCAACTTATTTGAAAGAATACAGGATAGTTCTCAACAAGTTTCGTCATCTGTTAGAATTCCCCTGAATTTATTATGTTGTTTGTTTAGAGTTGTTTCGCCAACTTGAAAGATTCGAAAGTTAAGGCAATAAGCACACGGTCTACAAAAATAATCCATTAAATGAATTAAGACTTTGTTGCAACAAAAATCTTTTAACAGGTTGGCTGATAAGTCCCCGGTCTGACACATAAATGGCGTCGCTAGTATTAAATGCATATTATTTTTATATAGTACCAACCTTCAAATGATTCGTGTCAAAATTTGACGTCTGTAAGTCAATTAGTTTGTGAGATAGAGCGTCTTTTGTGAAGCAACTTTTGTTATTGTGAAAAAAATGGAAAAAATGGAATTTCGTGTTTTGATAAAATACTGTTTTCTGAAGGGAAAAAATACAGAGTCCGGAAACTCATTATCAAGCCAAGTTTTTGCTTCCACTGTATTTTTTCCCTTCAGAAAACAGTATTTTATCAAAACACGAAATTCCTTTTTTTCCATTTTTTTCACAATAACAAAAGTTGCTTCACAAAAGACGCTCTATCTCACAAACTAATTGACTTACAGACGTCAAATTTTGACACGAATCATTTGAAGGTTGGTACTATATAAAAATAATATGCATTTAATACTAGCGACGCCATTTATGTGTCAGACCGGGGACTTATCAGCCAACCTATTATAGTAATGCGTTTTAACGCAAAAGACGCTAGGAAAGAGAAGATAGCAAAAAAAATTACCCAAAATTGACAAATTTTTAAGTCAACTTTCTACAAGTATTTCTGACCCAAAAACTGCTGATAGTGGCTCAGATAATGTGCTAACCCCAGCGCCGGTTGAGAAGTTCACTGAAGAAAATCCAATAAAGAGATTAGTTAGACCAGGTTTTTTTGCACCAGGGCCTTTGATTTCCTATAGCTGCGCCTCTGAATCTCACCATACTTGCTAAAAGTATTTAGTTAATAATTAATGTTAGATTAGGCGAAAAACTCCTTAGATTTGTTTGAACTTTAATCTAACGACCTTGTACTAAAGGCTTTTAATATGACCTTATGAATATTAGGTCACATAGGTTATTAACCTTCATAATTTACAAGGCCTTTAAAAAATATACAGGGTATGGTAGAGAAGTGTGCGATTTTGAATAGGGTGTTAAATAAACACTCTTGAAATTACATGTAAATTGAATTTTCAAGTGAATTATAAATTGCATTTTTAATTAAAGTAAATTGTATTTATAAATACATCAATGGTTAAATTGCATAAAAAGCGTTCAAGAAATTTAAATGTAACATGAGTATAAATAATAATTCCAGAAAAATAAGATCCAACACAACACAACGCTTGATGAGTTATTAGTTGTTTACAATCTTTTGCTATAGTTATTTCTCTTACAACCACAATACTCTAATATAGTTATTTCTGTACAACAATAAAATTATTTAATTTTGCGCTATAATATCTCAACATTGGGACTGTTAATAATTTTGTTTTTCTTTTTTTAACTCAGAGCAAATACATATATATTGTTAAAAAGACAACCTCTCCAGTTCTCTCCTTGTTAATAAGATTAATGAGAGTGAAAGACGACCAGTCGAAATCAACTTTTGATGGTAATTGTATTATAATATCCTTAATAAATATACAAAAATTTAAAATTTTTGGACACTATGTCTCTAAGTAAGACAACTATTTTGTCAAAAATACAATTTGTAATTTACTTAAAATTTTCAATTTCCTAAATGCTTTTTCATGGATTTTAAGATTTACAACGTTTTTAAAATCATACTCTTCTCTGCTCCACTCTGAACATAAACATTAACAAATATTTATTGGAAATAAAATTTTAATTTTCTTGATTGATAACAATCATCAAAATTGAACTTACAAAATAATAATAATATCAGTCTAATTAGAGCTTTACCAAATACCAATTATTTATATAATGTAATGAAAAACTTTTTAACAAAAAAATACCGATTTCTAAAATGAAATAAACAAAAAATAATTAAAAATCATATAAGTCTCATATAGACTAGTAAGAATTTCAGAAAATCGAACTTTTAGAAAATTTGGATCCTGCTGAATCCGAATATGCCGGTTGTCTAACCGAAATCTCAACCGGAAGTAAGATATTCAAGATGGCGGTCAGATGGTGAATTTAAGCCCCCCCCCCTTAACTTAGGAATGCGCCCAAAATGTGTAATTATACGTTTTTGAAAATACACTTAAAAATATTCTAGGTTACAATTTTACCGTGCAAGATGGCGACTAAGATTACAAAAATTTACTCTAAAACAACATTTGAACTTAATTTTTAATTCAAGTACAAAATATAAGATAATACTTGTTGAAACAAAAACGAAAGCTTATAGAAGCTTACAGAAAAATAGCTGATGTGTCTTTCCAGAACCTATCATTTATCTACCGTTTTCCGATAAGACCAATTTTAAATAAGCATAATTTTGAAGTCATTTATTTAATTAAATAATCGGGCTAACTAACCTAAAATTTTCAAAATATATTGGGACTTAGTCCAACTTCATATAAAAAAATCATGCTTTTAATCCAAAAATGCCCTGACGCTCGCACAGCGTTGTTTATGGCTTATCCATCTAAATAAGTTTAAGTTATGATTTCAATGATTTTTCTCAATGTATTTTTAATTACAAAAGGATGTATTATAAGTAAAGTTTAGGCTAGGAACTGTAAATTTAATTTGCTTTGATATATATACACATTGTAATAAGACAATTAAATATTAAATTTGTACTCCAAAGACCTCGTAATGATTTTAGGTTCATAGGTTAGATTGTAATAAAAAACCTTTCTAGTTTTTCCCAATCCGTTACAACAATTGACAATTAGCTCATGTTTATAAATAACAAAGGAAAATTTTTATAGAAAAAGACAGAATAGTAACAAGCTTTTTAGTAAATAAAATACAAAAACATACATTTATTTTATTTTATCAAAAATTATTTCCTTTTTAAATAAAGCTCTACAATAGCTTCAAGTTTCCATGACAACTTGTTTGTTTTGATTTTTGAAATGAACCAACCAATTGCAATATGTATTTATATTTGAAAAAAAATTGAACTAAAGAGCTTTTTGTTCAAAGCACAATAATAGCTGTATTGTTGTTGATGACGTTCGATCAAACTTGTTAGTTTGGCGCGTATTGTTTAGTTAGTTATCAAAAGCATAAACAAGCAATAATAACTTAAGCACGGTAGTTTTGAAGTTGTGCATTTTGAGGAAGAAAAGTTTTTGGCAAAATGTTGTCGTGCGAAATGAATATTATTAAATATATTTTATTTGTTTTTAATTTATTATTTGCGGTAAGTAAAATTTTTTACTTAATTATATAGGATACTGAAAAATTTTTATCAAAAATTGGCAAAATTTTCCCAACGTAAGTAAAGTGCTCTAAGGATTACTTCAAAAATAATTTTTTATAGTTGAAAATTTGTTGAATACTTTATATTTCATAATAAACGTCTAGCAAACATTGCCTGTAATTTACTATTGAAAAAGTTTTATGCATATACTCAACTGTTGTGTATTAAAAGCTGCCTAATATAAAAACTATTAACAAAATATTACATTCGAGTAATTTGAGTTGCCAGAGTCTAATTTCATTTATGCAGGAAATATTTTTAGCCACTGTTGATGAGGTTTAAAAAAATCTGATAACTTCATAATTCAAAAATAGATAAAATTATATGAGGATAGAAAAAGTTTTTTCATAAAAAGTTGGCGAAGTACTATCAAATTAAGTAGGAAATATTCAATCTGTACTTTAAACTTGCTTAAAAATAGTTTCCTCAAGACTTTTCGACCTAACATGGGTAATTAATATATATTCATGAATTTCCTTGGAAAAAAGATAAAATTAAATTTAAAAAATAAAAGAAATGATTTTTCTTTCAAGTCTTTACTTTTCAACCGTTGTGTTTTCTAGCACAATGTCGAAAAAAGTGTTTCCAAAATAATAAAAATAGTTATCAAATGATAATTATTTTGTCAAACTTAAATTTTAATACAATTTTACAGTGCTAGTTGGAAAATGCTCTAAAACACAAACCCGTCAACTTTTCCAAATTATTCTTTTGCCCATCTTAAAATACATAAAAAAGCATTTAAGAAAATTAAAAAAAATTTCATAAATTGAACTCTTAGTAAATGGTATACATTTTAAACTAGTTAATTAAGAAAATTATAAATGAGTTGGATCTTGCGAGTTTTCCATAAAAAAAGAAATTTTAGGAAAGAGGACATAACTAACTACCAACTGCTGAAGCTCTGAAGGATCGGAATTGACAATAGGTGGTGATGAATAACTCGATCATCTGGAAGAATATAGGACGTCCTATTACTGGAGTTATTTTTTGAACTCAAATACATTTCATTAATTTTTTTGAAAGCTTCTAGCTGGAAAATGAAACCTTACACACTTCTTTCCTTACACAAATATTCTTACACACTTGCTTTATTATATATTTTAAGATGCTAAAAACATTATTTGGAAAAGTTAATGATATTTTGTTTTAAATCAATTTCAAAATCGCACATTCTGCTGCCTCCCCCATTATTTTACCATCAAAGAAATTAGATGTAGATGTAAGTTTGCACAACAATTACTATTATTATGAAATAAATATGCATTAATAATAATCATCCAATCATTCGAAACATCAAAAGCATTGCATTATAAACTTTTAACAAACATTGTCAGTAATTTACTATTGAAAAAGTTGTATGCATATACTCAGCTGTTGTGTATTAAAAGCTGCCTAACATAAAATTATTAACAAAATATTACATTCGAGTAATAGAATAAATCTAATTTCATTTATGCAGAAAGCCCATTAATTCTCGTTTAAAATTTAAATCAATTTCTATATTTATATTAATCAAATTGAATTTTTATAATTTAGTAAAAATTATCATCTATGGTTTTTCCTCTAATTTTATGGTGATATTAACGTTCAAAGTTCTAAAAAATAAAATTTGAAATGTTTTGACAAATTGTATTTTCGAACATTGAACGTAAATATTCAATGTTGAATTGTTCTTATCTTCTGCCTGTAGTTATTCGAGATTTGTATTAAGAGTTATTAGATAAGAGTTATACATTTTTAAATTAAAGTAAAAGCAAAACGGTATGAGATATCAAAATGATTTTTTATTTTATTTAAGCGATTGAATCTTAGCATTATTACTTAAAAAATAACCATATATAACATTTGCAAAAATAAAAGTTATTTAAGTTTTAAATCGAGCGTGAGCAAAATGCTCATAACGTGAGTACTGACGGGCTATAGTGATATCTCATTACGTATTGCTTTTATTTCAAATAAAATATGATAAATTCTTTTGATGCTATAAAAATATGCAAAATCTTGAAGAAAAAATCTTGAATGATCAACAAGGATCAACAATAATCATTATTACAGATCTTAATTTTAATTAATTTTAATAATTAAGGTGGTCCGACTGTTGTGTATAGTCAACTAGGCAATTTGTATGACGTAAATGTAATAAAATGTTCTAAAAACATCGTAAAAGAAGAAACACCGATTAATTTTTGTATAGTTAACATTAGTGTGAGCCCCCCCCCCCCATTGCCCCCCCCCCCCAAGAGGCCCCAAAACTGTGTAAACTGTGTTTATTATGACCAAGGGACTTTGAACTATCCTTTACCGCAAAAAATGTACATTCACCGCACTTGCTCAACGAGCCGGGCTATTTTAACCACGGTATCAACACACAGTATAAAACAAAGTCGATTCGTCTGTCTGTCCCTAATCCTTATGAAGAGTAAGTGGTTGAAATAGGGGTTGAAAAGAATGTGCTTCAAAATCTTAAAAAGTTGTGCATCGATTAAGCTCAAATATGGACAAGATATACAACCAGCTTCAAAGATTGTTTTTATCTATTTTTAACTTTCGCGGGGGAGGGGGTATAGAAAGGTGGAGCGAAAAAGGGGGGATAAAAAATCGAATATTTTCAAATATATCCAAGTGGCGTATCAAATAAGAGCAGTTCACAGCTAGTATATTAATAAAATGATAATTGTTTATATTTTATTGAATTTTGCTGTTACTCATATTATGATTAATAACTATTTTTATTATGACAAAAAAAACTATGTTTTTTCATCGTACATGAAAACCAATCGATTTATTTTCTCGTTATGAAAGTGCTTTGTAAAATTTTCTACTTTTTTTACACAATGTTTACATGCAATACTTAATAAATTGAGACTTGTTTACAATGGTCTACAAATATTATGTTTGCTATGTTTACAAAAACGGAGGATTTTTTTGATGTCACGGTAGACAATTCTTTTTGTATTATATTTCTTTGATTTTTTTTTTAGATATCTGGAATTGGTATAATATTGGCTGGTGCCTTTGTAATCAGTGACATTGCAGAATTTAATCATTTTGTTGAAGGTCGAGTTATGGCACCACCCATAGTTTTAATTGTGGCTGGTGCTATTGTATTCTTTGTCGCTTCATTAGGATGTTTAGGTGCTATTCGAGAATCAAGGAATATGTTGATTGCCGTAAGTATAAATTTCTATTAGAGCAAGCGCTAGAAGCAGTTTCATTTGCAAAACATGAAGACCATTAGCTAAACTTGAACTAATTCCCTAAAAAATAAAGTAATTCATCTTTCAACCCTTTAAACAGTTAAATGTGTGCTGCAAAAGTCACAAGTGACAATTTTTTTAACGAAATGACTCTCCTTCAGGCTTTTTGTTTCATTTTACGTCGAAAAAAATTATTATGTAGTTTAATGTTTGGAAAAACTCCGAACAGACCATTTTCAAAGCTGACAAACGATTCTAAAAATTTAATTTTGGAGTTGAAAATAATGTTTGAACATGGTCTGTTCGGAGAAAGAAAGTTCTGAAGAGTAATTAAAGATTACTTCATTCTAAAGCTGAAATTTTTAATTCTTAAAAGAATGTTATGAATGGGAATTATGGCATGGTTTTAAGAATTAAAACGTAGCTTATATCAATCATCAAAACAACGATATAGTCCTGTTAATGCAGAACTTTATGAAACGCATTTCCCTTGACTAGTTAGCTGTTAAAGCTATTTCATACTGTATAGAAGAGTTCAAAAAAATGTCCAAAACCGTTGGGGAAATCTGCGATGAATATACGACATGGAATTATGAGGCAGCGCTTGAATGTAGTACAGACTAATTCAGTTGAATTTTATTTCTGGATCACAATCTATACATACCGTACATCGATTTGTTTCTGCGACACATTTTATTTTCAACTTTTTGAACCATATTCTTCAATTTTTCCCTATCATTTTCGTGGTGCTTCTGCGTTGACGAAGTTTAACTTTGAAATGCGAAAGTGCATTGCCGGACAAGACGTCAAAAATTCACTCGAAGTACTCGATATTTGCAATGAATATGAATTGAATTTGTAAATTAACAAATTTTAAAAGCGTTCCTGCGAAACTATAGGGATTCATTTGTTTCCTGAGTAGGAAGGCATATCTTGCTAAAATTTACGACTTTTGTGTAGCTGGTTGGCATGGTTAAGCTGTAGGCATGAGCACATCTATTAACAAATAATAAAATTATCGTTTTACTAAAATTGATAAAATCGAAATATATGCGGAATGGAATTCTTCATAAATTTTAGAATTTCTCGCATTTCTCTATGACTCATTTCAATATAATTTTTAAAATTCTTTTATTTCTATTTTATTAGTTAATAATTTTATTTTCACCCTTGACCTTTCATAAAATTTTTTTTTTTTTAAATTATATAGAAATAACATTAAATTTTAGTGTTCTTTATAGCTTTATATTTCTTTAAAAATAATTACAAATAATTATTATTCAAATTATCAAAATCAAAATGTAATGAATACCTATATTACATATATAATAGGCTATGCAAGCTTTGATTATCATTGTCAAAAATAATTATTTATATTATACCTATACATACAAATTCACCAGAGAATTAGTAACAATTTTGTAAGAAAGGGTGGGGGGGGGGGGTTGTATATGGGGGTGTTATTATAACACTCTGTTATATATAAAAAATATTTATACAAAATAGATTCGTTTTGTAATTAAACATAATAGAAAAATTAGTTTATCGCGTGCTTTTAGACAATTGTTATTTTATATTTGTTGCTTCGATTTTACATATTTTGTATTACAGTGATACTTAATCAGTGGCGAATTTTTAATGCCTCTGAATCACTCATTTAAAATGATAAAACTTTCACGTTAAATTAAATAGCTTGTGTATTAAGGCATCATACTTTTTTTTATTGGATAGCGTAAAAAAAGGTGTAATATCTAGGATAAAAATTTATGTTTTCTTCTAAGGTCATACATTAAAATATCACTATGTAAATTGTACAAGTTCGTAGCACTAAAATTCCTCAACACTATGTATACTTTTCAAGAATTAAGGCAGTATTCTGGTTTAGAAATTTGAAGAAATCGTTTTTTTTTTTTTGCATATTTTTCAAGAATAGACCCTTAAGAATATGTTCATAAACGGATTTTTCAAAATTTGAATTATTTTCGGGATACAGCGGATATTTTCTTGTAACGAAGTACAAATTGATCGCTCTATACTGCGATCATAAATTCAGTTGCTTCAAAAGAAAGCAAAACAGTTAGGTTAGCATAAATAGCTTTGTAAGACATTATCCGAGTTACTTTGTCGGAATTGTCTCTCAAACTTTAAACGCATTTTTCTGGAAATAACATTTTTCGAAGTGGTTGACATAATATCTCAAGTTCTACTCGAATGATTCCTTTCAAATTTGGTAGAAATCTTTATAATCACTCTATCGTCTGGATTTTAAAAAATTTTACTTTTTCCTACTTATACTTCTTTTACCTATCCTTTACTTCCTCAAAATTTTACGTTATTACGTTGAGAATGATTTATAAAACATTAAAAAAAATCAAAATTTTTACTCTTTTTGTAAAGAGATTTCATTATCATAAAATACTCTCATTCGAATACAAATATCTCTACCAAGAAACTACATAAGCTTTAAAGTAAAGTCTTAAGGTACTACTTTTTACCCTATAGTATAACAAATTAAAAACACATGTTTTAGAATCACTGGAATTATTACAAATTATCTATACAATCAATCTAAAATGCAAATTATGGCTATAATAAACTTTAGTAGTTTTGTCCGATTAGTCCATTATTTTTAATTTTTTAATCCAAAGAAAAACTGATTTCTTTGAAAAATTTTCTTTTTTTTACAGTTTGCTGTTTGCTTATTAGTAATTTTCATTATGGAATTAGCTGCTGGTATTGCAGCCGCATGCTTTAAGAGTGATTTCCAAATGACATTAAAATCAGCGCTTAAAGGTTCTATGAAAAGTTATTCCAGTAACGATAATGACCGTTTGGCATGGGAAAATGTTCAATCAAAAGTAAGTTCATTTTTTAAACAGTTTAGGCAATATGTATTACATTCCTGAAATAACATTTGTGCATTTTACATATATATGTTATGGGCAAGTCATATACAAGTCTATGCATTAGGAACATGTTCCCTTATTGATGTACGCGTTAGTACATCGAATCCAAACCACTGTCATATTATTATTATTAATTTATTTATTAATTATTAATTTTTATTTCAACAAATATTATTTTCAATTAATTAAAATTATTTATTAATTTAATGAAAATAAATAGAATTTATGTAAAATTAAAACTTGTTTATTTATTTTAACTTTTCTACTAATACCGCTATTTGGATTCAACATATGTGGCGCTGTTTAGGGTTTAATAATGTAACTAAAACATTTTCATTAAGAGACCCATCCGGCCATGGTTTGGTTAGAAACTAATTGACTTGTATATATTATATGACTTTGGTTATAGGTCTTATTTAGGCAAAATGTTCAGAATTTTTTTTTCGATTTCTAGTTAAAATGCTGTGGAATTGATGGCCCAATCGATTGGTACAATGAAAGCCCAGAGCGTTTATTACCAAAAAGTTGCTGCCACCCAGTAAACGAAGGTGAAGATCCAATATCCGATGCGGTATGTCGTACAGCCATTGTAACAGCTGATTATGTGTATCAAAATGGTTGTTTTGAGAAGTTGGAAATGAAAGTCAATGGAGCCGCAAATGTTTTAATAGGCGTTGGAATTGGAATTGCATTTGTTGAGGTATTCCGTTGCAAAAATCATTCAATGACTTTACTTATGATGCATTTGTATACCGCAATGTTATTTTTTCAGATAATTGGAATTATTTTAGCATGTTGGCTGGCTTCGTCGATTAAAAAGGATGAAGAAGAAAAATAAACTTTAAGTTTTTGTTTTAATGTTTATTTATAAAAACAAAAAAATAAATAAATAGGTTAGAGAATGTTATATCACACCTCCTATTTTGATATTTCTTCCTATATCACAGATGGCAGATACTGTCTTAGTTAACTTTTTTTCAATAAATGTCACTGATTTTATTTTTATTTAAGAAAATTAGAAGTGTGATCTAACGTTCGCAGCTGGTTATAACTTTAAAAAAGAAATCTCATTTTATTGCTTTCGTGTGTGGCTTTTTATGGTTGGAATTACTATGTTTCGTTGGAAGCTTCATTATAAGAGTCCATGATGCTAGAATAAATAGAATCTAAGAAAAAAGAAAAAAAAAATTAGAGGTTTATTTGAAAATATTTATTTAATAATCTTTTTATAAAACATTAAAAAAAAAAACGAAGAAATATGTTTTAGAGTTAAGGAAAAAATTGATATTAACTAAGTCTCAAAACAGGATTTGGTACACTCGAGGTTAAATATGTTATTTTGATTAGTCATTCGTGATAACGATGAAAATTCTCTGTGATTTTTCCTCTAGTAAAATCAGAAAGAAGTCACCTGTCGAGACGTGAAAAGAACTGATTGAAATATTCGTTGAATATCTCTTGTGTACCTAATTTAATTTTGAAAAATAAAATGGCCATTTATAGGTTATTTCATATTAGTATAACTACATTATACAAAATATTTTGTAATATTCTTATAATAAAATTGTGTTTAGCAGAAGAAAGCACTTTGATGAGTTTAGAAACAAATTAGTTATATAAAACGGTCATGCAGCGTTGCCAACCCAAAATCTTTCTAGGTGGTAGATATGATTAAAAGTTAGTACATATTCTGCTTAAAAGTTGGTAGATCTAATCATAGATCTAGTTACTTTGAGTAACTCAAAGTTGGTAGACCTTCCTAAAAGTTGGTACAGATGACAACGCTGCGACCATGTTTAAAATTCTTGATTGTTATATAGCATAAAAGTGATTTTAACTGTTAAATACACCCGTTTGTGTTTACCTAGAAAAAATTCTAAATAGGTAGAATTTCATTTAAATAATTATCATACGTACAGCACAGACATTATGGTTCAAAATGACAGATTTTAAACCTTCATAGTACAAAAACTTTTAGTTTAGTTTTAAAATTTTATTTACAGTATAAAAAAAGATTTATGTAATATTAAGTTAATAAATTATATCATTTTATTACTGTTACCGTTTTATTAACTGTCTCGAAAATTCAATTATTAAATATTTTTTGAGAAATTACTATTCGATGGTATTACCAATTTTAAAAAAAGTTTAGATAGAAAGTTTTGTTAAGGTAATTTATTCAATTTCTATAATTTCACTACCATTTATATCATTTTATTTTTACCTGTGTCACTGCTAGCCCCAATAGTAAATAAATTATAACCCATTTTTCATAATCGCCAACATCACTCAGAACATTTAAACAACCATCAACAAATATGTAAGAAAAATCAATTAAAGGATCACATCGATCTGGATGAGTCGTAGCTTTTGGGCAACATGATTTTGGAATATAATCAATAACAATATTAAAATCTGTCACATCTGTACATCCACAACATTGTAACTAAAAAAAAAATGTAAATATTGCAAGCAAGTTGGACATTGGGTATTGAACTGTTGATGATTTCACAACTTTTATGACAGTTGAAATTACTTACACTTGTTTGTAGTTGATCAACTTGATATTTCGAATAATTTGAAGATACATAACTTTCTATATGATGCATAATTGAACTCGATATTTCTGGCGTAGTTGATTCTTTCCAATATAAATGTTTATAGTTAAATACTAAAGCTATCTCACTTATTATTAATATACATAATAGAGCAAAATGCTAAAAAAGTTGAATTAAATTAACTTTCTGCGATAAATATTTATTTTCAAAAAGTAAACTTATATTTTTAAGACATATGAGAAGGATTAATAATGGCGGCATTAATCTGATAAATGTAACTCTTGTTGAAATAACGAGTTGGTTAGGTTGAGTTTATCGACCATAGAGGAGTTTATTGGGTTTTAAAGCTTTTAGCCCTTGGGACACTGTTACAGAAAACGGAGATATTATTGTAAACGATATTCACCTGCTATTTTCTTTGTCCAAAGATATTATATAAGTACAGTGAATTGAGTAATGTGCAGTAAAATTAAATAATAATAAATTTAAATCTAGTAACATTTGCGTTGCGACAATTGGTATCGGCAGCCTAGTCTATCCTGCCACGAGACGCTCGTGATAAAAGCATTTGAAAGAAAAATGGCGAGCACTGTCAAATGACAGAAATCAAACTTAAGAAACGCAAAATTACTTACGATTATCGATAAAAGTATACTGTTATAAATATTGCCAATTATACCAAAAAATGTTATAACAATTCCAATGATGGCATTTAAAAAAATTACATGTAATGGAATACCCAAATAAACTTTTAGAAATTCCGTATAATCATCTAATGTAATTCTTGTAAATCCGCAAACGATTATTATTGCAATATTTACAAACTGAAACATAAATTATTCAATTAGTCTATGTGTAATTCCTTGTTAACGTTTCAAAACACGTAGAATTTCTTGCAGCATGCATTTCTACCTACCTACATGAAATGTAAGTTATAGCTGTGATTTTAAATGAAATTTTGTGCATAGTTTTATAATCTAATGTATTGCATATAAACTTCATGGAAACCAGTGGCGATCAACCGATGGAGAAGACGAAAAAGATTTCGACATCTAAATACCGCCCCGAAGTACTGTAAAAAATTTTACCGGCTTCTAAATGTATATAGGGTTTTTTTTTTTAAGTTGACATTTGGTTGAAACTCGAAGAATAAGTTTTATCGATAAAAATGGTTCAAGCAAGAAATTTTGGGTGTGTAGGCGCACATCTTACAGAGCTATTAAACTCGACCTAGGTTTTCAAGCTCAATGAAAAGGTCACTCTACTCCATACCTGGTTATCGATAGATGAACACATTAAATTAGAAGGTTGTTATTGATTAAAAAAGTAACATTTTTAATTCGAAATATTTTTCCGCAAAACTTACAGTTCCAATAAAAGGGGCTTGTTTTTCTATAAAGATCTTCTTTTTTTTTAAATGAACGAACAATCTCACAAAAAATTAGATTTTAGCTATCAATTTCCTACTGTCTAAACTATTCGGTCTACAAAAAAATGTTTGCGTATTTATAGAGAACAACTTAAAGTGTTCATCTAATGTTTGACAGTGATAAAACAGACTGAGGTTTAAATTGAACCTGAAAACTTCGAATTCGATGTCGATATGAGATGTGTGCCTTTGAAACTAACTTTTTTCGTTTGTACTTTACTTTTGTTTGACTTTATTTATCGAGTTTCAAGCAAATACCAACTTAAAAAAACCACTCTGTATTTTGATTATTTTCTTCGAAATCTAAGGCCCTTTGCCCCCTTAAAAAAATTATTTATAAAAAAATTCTACTTACCAATAAACATAATGCAATGAAAATATGTAAAAATTTAATATTCAACAATTGTTTAATCTGAGAATGTTATTCAAATTAAGATGAGCATTTCTGTGGGCTGTATTATGCATTTTGTTAAAATATATCCCCTTAAGGACCCACAATAAAAATATTTAGCTAGATTATAAAATTATTAATTAGCTAGACCGGTTTCGATTGCTTTGGCAATCCTCTTCAGTAGCATTAAACCTCTTAAAATTAAAAGTCTTAAAATTAAAAAAATATTTACAAATCCGAAAAAAGAACCGCATCAATCTGAAACAAATAATAATAAAATATTACCCTTAAAATAAAATTATTTACCCGATTATAATAATAATAAATCTTTATGTTACACCCTCTGAAATAATGTAACTGCCTGCTTTCACCTAAAACACAATAAAATATTAAGTTTTAATCCTAAGATAGGATTATCGTTATGAAAATATCAGAAAACTAAGGGATTAAGCCTGAAAATAAAATGTAAGATAAGAAACGTTGTAAATATAAAATAAAAAACACAGAAATAAAAATAAAAATAAAGAGAAAATTAGATTACCAACAAATTAAAAATTTTAATCCTCGGTATACCTAAAACAGAATAAATAATTAGAATTTAGAAAAACCTGCAATAAACCAAAATAAAATTTAACGAAAATAAGCAAATTAAAAACAAAAATTAAAAAATAAAAATAGAATTAATTAAAGAACAATAGAATAAGTATTACCAAATGAAGTAAAATGGTGTACCTAAAACAGAAGAAATTATTAATTAGCGTACCTAAAACAGAAGAAATTATTAATTAGTGTACCTAAAACAGAAGAAATTATTAATTAGCGTACCTAAAACAGAAGAAATTATTAATTAGTGTACCTAAAACAGAAGAAATTATTAGTTAGTGTACCTAAAACAGAAGAAGTTATTAGTTAGTGTACCTAAAACAGAATAAAATATAAAATAAATAAAAAATGAAAGTGAGCAAAATTATAAAAATACAAGAAAATACGTTGAAAAAATAAAAAATTTACCAAATGACAAACTGAAACAAACAAAAAATCAAATTAAGTAAAAATGATAAGCAAAAATAAAAAATAAAAATTAAATCAAAAAATAATAATAGGAAAGATAAATAAAAAAGATGAAAAATAGCATAAAATATCGATTCTCGAGACAACACAAATGAAACAGGTAACTAAAAGAAACCCTGCCCAAATTGTGTTGTTTTTCGATCACCATTCAAATAAAACAGGTAAAAAGTGTACACCACAAGTATAATTAAGCAATAAACTTAATCGTCACATGTACTCTAGTTAACTGTTAAAAATTTGGTGATTTTCGCTTGTCTTATATGCTTCGTTCGTTGAGGTACCGGCCCTTGATTGGTTCTTTTATTTGAATCCAATGGCTGGCCGACCTTTGTTGATTGGCTGGCATCTACACATAGGCTGTACAGGTCAGAGAATGGTACTGGACCTTTGTCGCTATTCAAAGCGTTCTTTCCCATTCTGTTGATGTACAAACTTTCGTAGGCATCAAGTTTCGATGGAATGTTGACTAATTTTAACAACTTTATCTCACCGATCTGATGTCCCGTTTCCATGGCGTGTGATGCCACTGATGACTTTTCCTTCCTTTTATTGTTGAAATGCGCTATATGCTCTTTGTAGCGTACGCTAAGGGAACGGGCTGTTTGGCCAATATAACCTTTCGAGCAATCTGTGCAATCAACTTTATATATACCTGACTTTTTGTTGTTTGGAATACGATCCTTCGTATTACATAACATTGACCTCAATTTCCCTTTCGATGTATATGCCACTTGTAGGTTTGTGTTATATTTTTGCATGGCCTCCGATACTTGGCTGGTTTTTTTGCCATAAAAGGTCAATGATGTTCTTAGGACTGGTTCTTCCGTTGACAATGTTGTTGTTTCTTTAAGGGACTTCCGCCATTTCGCCTTTTTCAATAATTGGTCAATTACGTTGGTTGAATATCCGTTGAGTACCGCCACATTTTTTATGTAATCCAATTCCTTCTTATAGTTTGTTGTTGATAATGGGTATGTTGTTAACCTGTGAACAAGAAAATTAAAAGCGGCCATTTTGTGGCTCCAATGAGAAAAGGAGTCCTTTGGAATAAACCTATCTACATTTGTCGGTTTCCTGTAAATGTTGAACGCCAACTTATCGCTATCTCTGGATATTTCGAGATCCAGAAATGGTAATTTTTCATCCTGCTCCTCTTCAACGGTGAACTTGATGCTGGGTTCCGCTTTATTCAAAAATTCCAAAAAATCGTGTACGCTCGTTTTCTTAGTATCTATAATTGTAAATATGTCATCTACATAACGATACCAATGTTGTGGGAAATACTCCGCTGCTTGTTTTAAATTCCTTTCCAATCTTGACATGAATATGTTTGCTAAAAAAGGGCTCAATGGGTTGCCCATACTGGTTCCATGTACCTGCTTATAAAATTTTTCATTAAATTGGAAATAAGTTTGTTCCATGCATAATCTGGTTAATTGGAGATATTCTCCTCTTTCCAGTTCAGGCACATTGTTCTCCGTCAACCATTCCTCCAGGTGGTCCAACGCTTTATTAATTGGCACACTAGGAAAAAGGGCCGTTACGTCAAAAGATACAAACTTATCCCCATCTACTAAATTTACACCCTTAAGTTTTTCTATGAGTTCCATAGAATTCAAGACACTATCACCTGTCGGCTTGTTGAATTTATTAAATTCTGACACAAGCCATTTCGCGATCTTGTATGTTGGTGAGTTGATCCCGGATACAATGGGCCGCATACCATCTCCTTCCTTGTGAATTTTCGGCAATCCGTACAATCTAGAAGTTAGTGGGTTTGATGATTGTAACTTCAAACGATCTCTGCTTCCAATCAGCGCCTGACATTGTTTGATCACCTCTTTTACCTCTTTGATATTCTTTTGGAGTGGGTGAAGTCACGATCACCAAGGCAGATAAAGGTAATGCTGTTGTTGTTTTAGATAAAGAAGATTACATTCGACGGATGGAAAAACTATTACGGGAAGGACCATATGAACGTGTCGAGAAGGATCCACTCCAAAAGAATATCAAAGAGGTAAAAGAGGTGATCAAACAATGTCAGGCGCTGATTGGAAGCAGAGATCGTTTGAAGTTACAATCATCAAACCCACTAACTTCTAGATTGTACGGATTGCCGAAAATTCACAAGGAAGGAGATGGTATGCGGCCCATTGTATCCGGGATCAACTCACCAACATACAAGATCGCGAAATGGCTTGTGTCAGAATTTAATAAATTCAACAAGCCGACAGGTGATAGTGTCTTGAATTCTATGGAACTCATAGAAAAACTTAAGGGTGTAAATTTAGTAGATGGGGATAAGTTTGTATCTTTTGACGTAACGGCCCTTTTTCCTAGTGTGCCAATTAATAAAGCGTTGGACCACCTGGAGGAATGGTTGACGGAGAACAATGTGCCTGAACTGGAAAGAGGAGAATATCTCCAATTAACCAGATTATGCATGGAACAAACTTATTTCCAATTTAATGAAAAATTTTATAAGCAGGTACATGGAACCAGTATGGGCAACCCATTGAGCCCTTTTTTAGCAAACATATTCATGTCAAGATTGGAAAGGAATTTAAAACAAGCAGCGGAGTATTTCCCACAACATTGGTATCGTTATGTAGATGACATATTTACAATTATAGATACTAAGAAAACGAGCGTACACGATTTTTTGGAATTTTTGAATAAAGCGGAACCCAGCATCAAGTTCACCGTTGAAGAGGAGCAGGATGAAAAATTACCATTTCTGGATCTCGAAATATCCAGAGATAGCGATAAGTTGGCGTTCAACATTTACAGGAAACCGACAAATGTAGATAGGTTTATTCCAAAGGACTCCTTTTCTCATTGGAGCCACAAAATGGCCGCTTTTAATTTTCTTGTTCACAGGTTAACAACATACCCATTATCAACAACAAACTATAAGAAGGAATTGGATTACATAAAAAATGTGGCGGTACTCAACGGATATTCAACCAACGTAATTGACCAATTATTGAAAAAGGCGAAATGGCGGAAGTCCCTTAAAGAAACAACAACATTGTCAACGGAAGAACCAGTCCTAAGAACATCATTGACCTTTTATGGCAAAAAAACCAGCCAAGTATCGGAGGCCATGCAAAAATATAACACAAACCTACAAGTGGCATATACATCGAAAGGGAAATTGAGGTCAATGTTATGTAATACGAAGGATCGTATTCCAAACAACAAAAAGTCAGGTATATATAAAGTTGATTGCACAGATTGCTCGAAAGGTTATATTGGCCAAACAGCCCGTTCCCTTAGCGTACGCTACAAAGAGCATATAGCGCATTTCAACAATAAAAGGAAGGAAAAGTCATCAGTGGCATCACACGCCATGGAAACGGGACATCAGATCGGTGAGATAAAGTTGTTAAAATTAGTCAACATTCCATCGAAACTTGATGCCTACGAAAGTTTGTACATCAACAGAATGGGAAAGAACGCTTTGAATAGCGACAAAGGTCCAGTACCATTCTCTGACCTGTACAGCCTATGTGTAGATGCCAGCCAATCAACAAAGGTCGGCCAGCCATTGGATTCAAATAAAAGAACCAATCAAGGGCCGGTACCTCAACGAACGAAGCATATAAGACAAGCGAAAATCACCAAATTTTTAACAGTTAACTAGAGTACATGTGACGATTAAGTTTATTGCTTAATTATACTTGTGGTGTACACTTTTTACCTGTTTTATTTGAATGGTGATCGAAAAACAACACAATTTGGGCAGGGTTTCTTTTAGTTACCTGTTTCATTTGTGTTGTCTCGAGAATCGATATTTTATGCTATTTTTCATCTTTTTTATTTATCTTTCCTATTATTATTTTTTGATTTAATTTTTATTTTTTATTTTTGCTTATCATTTTTACTTAATTTGATTTTTTGTTTGTTTCAGTTTGTCATTTGGTAAATTTTTTATTTTTTCAACGTATTTTCTTGTATTTTTATAATTTTGCTCACTTTCATTTTTTATTTATTTTATATTTTATTCTGTTTTAGGTACACTAACTAATAACTTCTTCTGTTTTAGGTACACTAACTAATAATTTCTTCTGTTTTAGGTACACTAATTAATAATTTCTTCTGTTTTAGGTACGCTAATTAATAATTTCTTCTGTTTTAGGTACACTAATTAATAATTTCTTCTGTTTTAGGTACGCTAATTAATAATTTCTTCTGTTTTAGGTACACCATTTTACTTCATTTGGTAATACTTATTCTATTGTTCTTTAATTAATTCTATTTTTATTTTTTAATTTTTGTTTTTAATTTGCTTATTTTCGTTAAATTTTATTTTGGTTTATTGCAGGTTTTTCTAAATTCTAATTATTTATTCTGTTTTAGGTATACCGAGGATTAAAATTTTTAATTTGTTGGTAATCTAATTTTCTCTTTATTTTTATTTTTATTTCTGTGTTTTTTATTTTATATTTACAACGTTTCTTATCTTACATTTTATTTTCAGGCTTAATCCCTTAGTTTTCTGATATTTTCATAACGATAATCCTATCTTAGGATTAAAACTTAATATTTTATTGTGTTTTAGGTGAAAGCAGGCAGTTACATTATTTCAGAGGGTGTAACATAAAGATTTATTATTATTATAATCGGGTAAATAATTTTATTTTAAGGGTAATATTTTATTATTATTTGTTTCAGATTGATGCGGTTCTTTTTTCGGATTTGTAAATATTTTTTTAATTTTAAGACTTTTAATTTTAAGAGGTTTAATGCTACTGAAGAGGATTGCCAAAGCAATCGAAACCGGTCTAGCTAATTAATAATTTTATAATCTAGCTAAATATTTTTATTGTGGGTCCTTAAGGGGATATATTTTAACAAAATGCTGAGAATGTTGTTGTTTATTTCTTGAAGACATTGTTCAAATTGAAGTTTGTTTATCTAATCCATTTTGTGTTTTGTAAAAATTAACAAAAGACATCTTTATATTCAAACATTACGGGAATTGATAAAATGACGGGAAATTGATAAAATTAGATAACGATTAACAGCGATTCACTTGTTTAATCAAATCAAAATTTTAAAATAATCAAAATCCTATTTTGTATAGTCTAAAAGCTGATGGCATAAAAAAACTGTAACACCAAGTTCGGGTGCTTAAACAGTGCCAAGTCGAATAATGACGAGTTAACCCGAATAAACTACGAAGACTTGAATAATACAGAGTTGATTCGGCTTTTGTGTTAATACTAAGTTATAAGACTTTTCCATAGGCTGTTTTAAACCATATTTTACAATTCAAAAATTTACGTTTGAAATTCAAATTTTGATAGGTTATCAGAAAATTGCTTTTTCAAAGGGTGGATAAAAAACGATAAAGGAGGAGTGGTTATTATAGTGTATGTGACATCTGTAGTCCGTGATGATCAACTATTAAGTTTGCTGGCCTTTTACGAGGGCGACTATTAAGTTTGACTACTTTGCGGGGGCAACTTTTAACTAGTAAGTATGAAAGCTTTAGTCCGTATAGGTGTTGTAACTCTTATACTATGATTTTTACATTAGTTCTTATGAACTGCTTCTTCTCTATCCCATCCTCTTTAGCACTTTCTTAAAGTATTTCTAAAAATTGTTTATTTTCTTTAAAGGAAGGAAAGGATACAAATGAGGGATGCTTTGATCTTAGATAGAATGTAATTGAGTTTAATTTACCAAAAGGCAATAAACAAAGATTACTTTTTGGCGAAGATTTAGTCTAAGCCAGAAGTGAAGTGTACAAGCGCCAACGTTGTTCAATTTATTCCGTGTGCTATGTCGAGAAGATGCTTGTTTGTCTCATTCTAAGATATTGCGTTTTCTCTTTTACCGTTAGATATAATCTGAGTAAGCATCTGCCGAGGTGCACAAACCTTTAAGGGCTGCAAGAAAAACACAATATTTTGGCGTAAAAAAGGAGAAAGGACAATTGGAAAATTCGCACTAATGAATCAAATTTTATTTTCAATCTTTTATTTGATTTGATTTTATTCAAAATTTATATAAACACTTAAAAATTAATGAAAAAAAAAAAGACTGAGAACGTGCGGTACGAACTTATTCACATCACAGATAAAAAATTATTTTAATTAATTAATTATTATAAAATGTTCTTAAATAATTTAACAAATAATAATTAATATTCTTATATTTAAAAATTAAACAAAAATATTTACAAATGATAATTAATTATTTCATTTTAAAGTATTTTAATCATCAACATTTAATAATTAGACTTTGATGTATTTCTGTTTCTAAATAAACTGTAAAAATTGTTGACTAAGCGACAATCACATAGAAATTTATAATCAAATCAAGACCGCTAACAACTATTAACAAAGTATTGAGTCATGTAGTTATTTGGTTCTATTTAGTCCATATCTAAAATACAATATAGTCCCATTTGAAGCTGACACACTGACTGACTGACTTGCCTATACAAATTCTAAGGGACTTCGAAATGCTAGAAACCTGTGATTTTAGGCATTCGACAGGGAATTGCTTGAACCTTCTGAGAAAAATCGAAAAAATGATACATTTTCATTGCAACTTTCCCTTTCTCCCCTCGAAAATGGGGAAAACTCCCGGAAACTACATTTTTCTGTTCTATTTAAGCTCGAAAGAATGGATTTTCAACAAGCGACCCGAAATAAAGTAAAATTAACAGAAAATTTCGAAAAATTTCACTCCCTACATCATAATCCCATGAAAACGGGAAACACACCCTTAAAACTACCCCCTTTTTTCTTTACAAGCTAGAGAAATGCGATAATTTTTTTTTTTTTCACTTATTGATTTTTGAATTATATTATGAATTAGTCAATAGAATTTAATATGTTTTCAAACTTTGAGCCAACACATTCAATCAATTAATGATTTCCAGTAAATTTAATTATTACTGGAAGCAAAATGAATTTTTTTTATCTTGCGTAGATCTCTTGAAACATATTGTTTCCTTCTCTGAAATTAGTACCGGCTAATAAAAATCGAATTTCCCTCAATACCTTATCTTCCTTCGACAGTACATAAGCGATCGAGATTTAAAATAAACATCTATGACTTCAAATATGTGATTTTCGTATGTAAATATAATTTTGTAGTCATTATTAAATCGTAAAACAACTTCCGGAAAAGGATTTCCTTGTTAGAAAATTTGTTTAAAATTTGTGGTTACATTATTATTTTATAAGCAACTTCATCACCATTTATGTAATAGCATTTGCCTATTTTTTATTTTTGAGTATATTTTTTAAAATTTAATAACACTCAGACTAGATGATAAGTTTATTTAGTTTTCTTTCGATTATAGATAGATTTTTTCGAGTTTGTACCGTCTTTGTTTGTTTATTTTAGAAAACAATTTTTTTAAATGATTTAATATAATAATTTTCTTTCTGAGTATGAAAAATTATTTTTATTTTAAATTCTTTCTTCGTTTTTCGACAATTTTTGCTTTTGAGGCATCGAAAAAAGAATCTTACTCTTGTCTTTTGTCGCTAAATTTAACCACGTAATTGTTTGCTCTTATTGTAATATTTGATTCGTGTTCTTTCGAAGATATCTTTGGAAAAATTGCACTGTCCAGTTTCTCTTTTCTCCTATTTTTTAAACTTTTTATCCTAATCGAAATAAAGTCTCTAAATAGGAACTTGGGAAACTCATTTTTTACTGGCAAGATGATTTGAATTTTTTTCACATTCCAGGTAAAGAATCTTCTTGAGTATTTTTCACTTTGAGCAGTATAATTTATAAAATATAAAAATTCACAATCGTCAAATTCATTTAACTTAAACATACAAAATATTTACAAATTTTCCTCGAGAAAATCGAGAAAATAATATCACTAACAATCAAACGATTCCTTACAAAATCCATAAACTTTATCCAATCGAAGGATTAGATTTAATCACATACTTTTTAAAAAAAAAACAGCCCGAGTACAGCAAATTTGTTGCTAAATTCACAGAACTAAAACCAAATGCTACGTTTGATTTGCAGTTGCTATTCGATTTGAACCTGACGATAACTGATCCCTATTTGATTGCTCATGATCTTGACTTAAATTATCCAAAGATAATTTAATCTCACTATTCTCGGATAAATTATGCTGATTTTCCGAAGTAGTTGTTTGTGAACCTTCGGGAATATCCGCAGCAGGCGATGTCGGATTTGGATCTTCCAAAGGCGCCACAGCACTGGTAATAACTACACTATTCCCAGCTGCAGCCGTTGCAATCAAATTAAGTGTATTTAAAATAATCGATTCCCTTTTATTTTCTGGGAATAGGGCAGCATAAGTTGGTGGTTGATCTAGTTCCTCATATGATGGGGGACCAGGAGTTGGTGGAGGAGGTTCTTCCACAGGAGTGTTTAAAATAATCACAGTATTTGGAGGTATAGGCATTCGACGTATCGAAGGTTGTGGTTTCATTTTTCGACAGAAACATTCCCATAATCCACAAAGCATTAAAATACATCCACAAATTAACATACCCAACATTAAGTAACCCCATGGGCCATAATGTTCCAAAGCCGCAGACACAGAATCAACTTCGACATCTTTTTTTGTTGTTGAATCACGCCGTAAAACAATATTTTGTGTTGTTCCCGAATTTCCATTTGCTGAATTTGCTGGATTAATAACATTTCGATGTATCCAACGATTACCTTGGATAGCTCCGGCTGGTAAATTATTGGAATTCTTTTTATTTGTGGATAGTTTTTTGATCCATTCATGTGCTATGTACTCCCATGATTGATGTTGTACAGCGCGGTCATGGCACATAGTAGAATCTTCGTCACTTTGGGCTTCACCACGTGGACAGTGCTGGATACCGTCACATACTAATTCCTCTGCGACACACATGAGAGGTTTGTAGCCAACGCTCATGCATGTGTGTTGATGTGGATTTTGGCAGAAATCATCTGGAATTAAAAGAAAAAATTAGCAATTAGCTAAATAATGTAAAAGCAACATCGGATGTCTTTGAGTTTGAAAAATAAGGTAGTTTTGACAAAAAAATGTAAAAACTAAAAATAGGGCATTTAACTTTGGGTAGTAAAAATTAAATTCTGAAATTTCATAAAAATTAAAATTAATGTGGAAATATACTTAAATATTCTGTTTTTGAGTCATAAAAGTACATTCTTATTTTATTATATTAAAATTAAAAGTCGTAATTTTTAATTGCATATCACGTGACCTAAAGCACGAGCCGCGCGATGTGATTTCATATAGGCAAAAATAATATACATTAATTACCAATTTATTGATGGCTTTCATAGTAATTGTAGGTTACGTTACCTACTTTAAAATTTATTTATACATATAATAATTACATATACAACTGTTGTTTTTACCAATATTACGTCACCAAAATGGCTGATAGCTTTTTTGCGAGAATGAAAAAGGTTTAAAATTTAATTTAATTTTATGGCAAGAGAAGCGTGTTTCTTTTGCTGAAATATATATTTTTCTGACTTTTTATTAAGAAAATCAACACTTTGAAGTACTTTTTCAAACATAGTAGAATGCCGTATGGACCGATTATTTTCCGGAATATATCTTAAAATTTTTTGCAGTTGTCAGCCAAATTAAACAAATTTTGGTGTTTTTGGGTCACCCAAAACTATTAAAGAAACCGACGGAAAATTATTTTGCTAATTTTAAAGGGTATTTTAAAGGCAATTTTGTATGCTTCTTCTCAGGGTATCGGGAAGTCCAAAAAAGTGTTAATCTGACTTACCTTGACCAACAGCTGTGATAATCATTTGCGTTCTTGATAATAAGTCAGGATAATCTCCAACTGGTGGATTCCATACAATTCGTAGTTGATGTGTAACTAATCTGGGTGGTGGTAATGGTTCGCCGTCACGACATGGATCAATTTTCCAAAATACTTTACGCCGATTTTCTTGTAAGAACTAAAAAAAAAACTTCTGGTTTAAAAAAGATTAAATAAATGCGAAGAGATGTACCTCTGAAGCTCAATTTTCGGCAAGGTCCCTATTGACTTGGGTTTTAGACAAATGCTTGAGAAGTTGAGAAAAATATTAGAAACTCCTAAAATCATTCGCCAAATATTTTGCTTTAATATTGTTGATTGTAATTTTGTCTTTAATATTGTAATAAACCAACCAGGATTAATAAATTTCGAATTTTGCCCCAATCTCCTAGATCAGTTTTTTGTATTTTATAAATACGTATCAGTAGACTGATGATGACTACATGGTAGTCGAAATGCGTATTTACAAAATACAAAAAAATGATCTAGAAAATTGGGGGCAAAAATCGAAATTTATTTCGAAATATCCTAGAGTTCTCATTTATCATCTTCGATAATATTTATACAACCAGAATTAGTTTTTGACATAGGCTGTTGAAGAAACGGCGCAGATGAATAAGAGTTATGGTGGAATTTTTATTAACTGACAATCTCTTCAATTACGAATAATTTTTAGAATACTAGATTTGGACAAACATTGGTAAAGATTAGTAAAGTTTATTTACTAAATAATATTTCTTAAATGGCAATTATTATGTTGTAAATACGCGCCAGGATATTATATTGTATATTAAGACATGCGCATTAATAATCAGGCTCTCTAATTTACTATCCTTCTCAATCATTTTGGAATGGTGGTTCTCACTCTGTTGCCAATACACGTTAGTATATTTTCAAAGAGTACTACAATACGAGTTTTATACTTACAACACTTAGCATGCAAGTTGAATTATCCTTTTTATTATCCGAATTATATGCAGCGGGTGCTGTTACAAATGACACAGATACAATGTGTGTTGTTGGTGCAATAATTTGCAATTTACATGGTCCAATATTATCATCTTTACTACCATTTATGGTTCCTTGATTATTACTATTACCAAATGTAACACTTAACGCTGAACCAAATCCACTTGAATTTAAGTAATGTTCAACACGTTCTTTATTACATAATGCTATTGTTGGTACTGTAACAAAAAGAAAATAGATTAAGTACATTATTAAGGTTATACGTACACTAAGTAATGTTAAGCTCATTAAAAAACAATAAAATGTTCTCTAGCCATTGAATCTAAACGGAAATAATAAAAATACTGTCGTGGGGTGGAACACACTTAGACCATAGAGTCCGTTGCGAACCCAAAAGGGTTGGTTCATCCCTAGCCACTACTCCATGAACCATTTTTATCTGTTTAAGAACAGTAGCAGTAGGGAAGTGCAAGAGCTGGGCCGTAAGCGAGAAGATGACATATCGTTACTTCCTACTCCACACGGTGACAGCTCCGGCAATAATAGTGATGCATTGATAAGCCCAGTCGTTCAGCGTAGTCAGTGTCCTGTAGTAGAAGCAACGATTTTGCTTACAGAGGCCCTTTAAAGCTATATAATATCTGCGGAACGCCAACGATTGAATTCAGACTATCTGTCTCGTAGAATCACAAGTGCGTTCCTCCCGTTCAACTAAGATTAGTCTTTCTTAAGATATCTTCATTAAGGAGTAACTTGCAATTCGCAAACGGAATTCGTGGAAACTCGTCGGCTTCACAATTCCCTGAAATGTCCCTGTGTTTCAGTATCCATACCAAGCTTACATCCATTTGTTTCGGAAGCTCATTTTAGGACGTTCGACAGTCTTGTGCAACCTTTGAGATTAGGTATAGATCGAGCTTAAGAATTTTAGCGCCGCTTGGCTGTCGGTAAAGATAATAATATCGCCGCAGATGATGTCGTATCCATTCGCATGCCTCGTTAATAGACATAATTTCCGCTTGATCCGGCAGTCGGAATGATAGCCGCAAATTTGGATTTCCAGAGTAACTTCACAACCTACTTTCCTCTCTAACTTAGATCACTCTTTGGCTTAACCAAGTTCTCCTCCCATTCCTAACTAGTGATATCTTCACTGAGAACTTGATCCCAAACTTAGGAGAACGTAATCACAGTAATACACGTAGCCGTGCGTGACAGTAGTGCGTATCAGGCCAGGGTGAGACCAGATTTAATCTGAGAGCCACACCTGCTGCTTATTTTTCTAGAGAACAGACTTTAGGCGTATTGTACTGAAATTTGATACAGATGCTTCTAAAACTCATATTTCCGCCAAGAAAAAATTATCTGCAATTTATCTATCCTTTTTTTAGCGAATTGTAAGGGAAAAATAGAAGTTTCTCTGAACACATATATTTATGTTTTCCCTTTCAAAAATATTAAAAATTTAATTAAATGTTCTCGAAGAAGCTATTTTCATAAAGAATTAGTAAGGAATTGGATAAATTATTCATAAGTTATATAAAGGGACTAAATAGCACAAAATTCATATTATTTTATTTAGACATTAAAATATTTATGTTTAGTTAAAATATCTCAAGATATACAGAGTATTTAAGCAATTAACTAAGCCAGTTGTAAGTGTTTTTATTTCTATTTGCCATAACAATGATAATAATGTGGCTCTTTTAATTATACAATAATGTTAAGTAATATATATTTAATGAATGGAACATATTTTTATTAAAGTAGCATTTAGTTTTACTTAACTTTAAGTAAACTATGTGTATTTTTTAATTCACGCTAAAATTAATGTAGATATTATACAATGATGTTTATATTTTCTGGATAGGTAATCATTATATTTGCCTCGATAATCGAAATTCATAATTTTCTAACATCTTTCTTTACGTTTTATGGTGTTTATAACGACTTTTCAGCCTGTGATCTATGATTTCTATATTTCCAGTCAAAATGGACTAAAGATAGTTGAAAAAGGATCAATACGAAAAATACATAGAAAATTTTGCAGAAAGTTAATAAATGATTAGCGAAATGCAACTACCGTTGAGTCTCGATAATCGGGACTCAATAAAAATCAGAATTTTTCGGATTACATCTATTATTTTTATGTAATTGTACTCGCTCAGGAATAGGAACCGGTGTAGAAAGGGCGGACGAAAACAATATTCGGAATACAAGCATATTTCAGATCATCGAGACTACTGTATTTAGAACAAGTGAAAACAAACAATTGAAAGTGTTGAATGTCAGTGCTTGCATTATTTTTTATAAATTTAGATGAGTTTAAAAACCCAACATCATTAGTTGAAGCTACCTGCAAATTTCACCAACGTTTTGTCCTAATTTGCACCCTCACGGGTAAACAGTAATGTTTATAAAAAAATATTTCAAACAAAAGTTGTTTATTTATTTATAAGGAACATTTTTTATACTTCAACTTTTGTTCTACCTCTAACGGTTTAAAAGACGGGCCATATGGACCCTAGACCCCATTAACCTATGTTGCTCATTTACGACCTCAAACTCACTTTTTACGTTCTATTCGCGTTTGAGTTATAGTGGTACACAGGCGGGCACATCGGCAGACAGGCAACCGGAAATGGACTAATTAGGTGATTTTATGAACATCTCTACCAAAATTTTCTTTCTATCATCAATATTTCTAAGAATTACAAACTGGGGACTAAAATTAGTACACCTTGATGTATATTTTATACATATAGGGTATAAAAATCAGAGTAGAAAATAAATTTAACTATTATTTATCATTTCTTCTATTTTAAAGAAAGATGATTTTTCATTTTTAAAGAAGGATTTTTTCAGCAGAAATTTAATGCGTATTGGTTGATGGTTTTACGAGCATTTATTTTTATACGGATTCGAATTAAAATACTTTTTCTTCAGCAGAAAGTAACGGAGTTTTGCGTCTTACTTACAAGTATTAGAATTTGCTTATAAGGAGAAATACAAAATTCAATATTCCTCGATTCATATTCATAAAATGGAAATATTTATTATGGACAAAGTTGTAGAAAATAAATTATACTATAATTAATGAATTAAAACAATAATTTACTTATTCATAAAGATATTGGTCTTGAACTTAAAGATCATATTCACTACTGCTTGTTAAATGTAGGTAATTTATAATAATAATTAATACACTTAGATAAAGTAACTGTTATTAAAGTCTCATTAAATGCAAACACCGAAAAAAAATTCATCAAATATTAATTAGCACGAAATCAAAAACAACAAAAAATTTTGTCCTAATATATTTTTTAAAACAAGGCTACAATCAAGAATTACGTAATAATTCATTATTTTATAATAATTTTTGTTTCTTCCAGCCTGTGAATAAAATAAACAGATTAATAAAATTAATTTATCTGATTTAAATATTAATTTAAGACGAATTATAATTATTTAAGTTAAGTAAATAAACAAATATATAACAACTTGGAAAGTAATTAATTGTTTAATCCAAGACTTTCTCAAGCCTAGTTCCTACTAAATGTGACCGAGATACTGCATGGAAGGGAATCTTGAATAGAAATACCTATCCTTATGGAATTTAGGTACCGAGATGAAGTACGTCTTAAATTCAAGAGCGGTTGCGTTAAAATCAAATTTCTATCTGGCAAAATAAAATTACAGCCACATTAAGGATGTACGAGCGTCAGATCAATTTTGAATAAAAGGCTTGATAAATAATTTTTAGAGGGGGGAGGGGTATGCTCGATTATTTAAATAAATAAATGACTTCATGGCATAGGCATATTTAAGATTGGTCTAATGGAAAACGGTAGATGGATGATATGTTTTCATAGATTTCTCCAAAACTAGTTGTGGAAATTAAAAAAAAAAAAACTATTTAAATTAAACTTAAATAAATTATTAAAAACAAAAAAATCCGTTGTTCCCTTCTAATTAAGGATGTATGAGCACGGTAGTTAAAAATATGTAGGCATATTTTCAATTTTGATAGTGAATCATGTTATAACTTGACAATATAAGACGAAAAGTAAGAATTAAACTTTTCGATATTATATATTTATTATATTATTATATATTATATATTATATCTGTAGTAATTTTAAAATATCCAAAATTGAAAATAATGTTTAGTTATTAAGCTTTCGATATTTCGAAAACTAAGGCAGATATCGAAAAATTTTATTCTTATTTTTCGTCTACATTCATGAAGTTATAACAAAATTCATCATTAAAGTTGAAAAAATAAGATTGAAATGATTTCAATCACAAGTCTAAACTTGCCTTGGCGCTCGTACTACCTTAATTTAATTTGAAAATGGTTTTTTTTATTGTTAGAATAATAGACCTATTAAGGGTTGTCATACTTATGATAAATGACTGAAAATTTGATGTCAATGTCTCCAAGTTTATAAGCAAATTTTTTCACCTTGTATAATCAAAGTGTCGTGGTAAATATTTATATATTCTTTCGTGAAGAAGTAATAAATAAAAAATTAATTGTCAGACTATTTACGGACATTGCCACTAAAGTAAGTAATAAATAACAAATTTAAATTAAGTTATCGTATCTTGATTACCTTTAACTTTTAAACAAAGTCAAGGGCATCCGTATATACGTAATGGAAAAATATCATTAGAATAACAAAATTAAACGAAATAATAAATAAAGAGTAAGATTTAGTACCTAGAAGTACAATATAAGTTGAATAATAATTTAATGAAATGGGGCCAACATCGGAATCAAAAATAATAGGCTGAATTTCCGTATATAGCTTCATTTTGGCGGTCTAAAAGTTGATTCAAAAGTCTCATAAATTTTCGCTTTTTAAGATCAAAGGCCCAAAAAATTAATTTTTTCGTGAGTATCTCCGTTTCTATTTGAATTCCCCCCCCCTCTGAAAATTGGAATCTAATCTTTCTCGGATGTCTAGAAGTCTCTTAGAATTTGTATAGATACATCTAAAATTATGTTTTATCCGATTTTTTAAGGGAGGGGGGGGGGCCGAGGTTGAAACTAAAATGTTTTTAATCGATTCAGCTTGCCATGAATTTTGAGAATATGCAAAAATATTTGTCAATTTGTGTTTTTGTCCACAATTTATTTAAAAAAATGAGTTGTGAGTTATCAAAAGTTAAACATAATAGAGATAATTTAAAGTAAGTACAAGAAAAATTTATGTTATGGCATATAAATATCCTGATGTTCTCTAAACAATAAAACAAGTATTTGACTTCTTATATTAATACTTTAAATTTTCAGAATTACTGATGCACAGATATGCAAACAGTATCGTGAGAGAAAAAAAAAAAACAGTTACAAGAAACTAATTGCACTAAACCTGCAAGGTAGCGTACAACAAAACTTATATTTATAATTAATTACTAATACAGTTATTTGTATTTCCAAATAAATTTTGTCCTGTTGTATATTATTTTTTTTTGGAATTGTATTTTTTTTTATAGCAAATCGATTACAAGTCGCGCTGAATACATTTAAAAATAGACAGAACAAAAAAGCCCTAAATGATTTAAAAAAATTGAACATGTGTATAATCAATCATTCAAACAAAAGTAAAGCTACATTTATAATGTGCGAAGATACGATACTCTAGCATGTCTAGAAATCCCTTAGAATAGTTTCTAGCATGTCTAGAAATCCCTTAGAATAGTTTCTAGCATGTTTAGAAATCCCTTAGAATAGTTTCTAACATGTCTGGAAATTCCTTAGAATAGTTAATGATAGCATCTTCAGGTATAATCGATGGGGGTGATTCTATGTATATTAGGGTGTGACTCATAGTACACTATGCTATTGTACCATAGAATAAACTTTATGTATCATGGTTCTCACATTTTTATCAATAGTTGTTTAATGTGTAAATTCTCAATTTAATACATAGTATTGAGGAATAAAAGTGCTATAAACTTGTAGGTACAAGTTCCATTATAATCTTTTAATGGATGACTTTAAAATACAAATAAATGCAAATTTCGTTTCTAGGCACTACACTTTCCCATATTACAAAAAAATTGTAAAATAAATCCGTGTATGACGTTTTTAAAACGAAATAGCTCGCGACATAATTTCAAGAAATTTTTATTAATTTCGTTGATAAAATTAATTAATATATTTGTTTATTAAGAAAAAAAAAATTATCTGTATTTTAAAAAAATAATAAATTTTAAAATTAAATTAAACTCTAAAGGCTGTATCACATGAGAATAATTAAATTTTAAGAAGGAAATACAATGAAGAATCAATTATATTAACATTTACTTAATTAATTGTTGATGATAATAAAATTAAAAATACCCATGTAGGAATCGCCATAGTTGAACGACGGGGCCTAGCCTGGTCCAGTACTGGGGATCCCAGCTTTGGCGCCCCGATATTGGCCCATGCTTGAGCCAAGATGAAATAATTAGCCTTGGCCGACCCAACGATAGCCCGAGCCTGGGACAAGGCTGGGTTGCCCAGCCATGGCCGATCCACTGATTATCCAAGCCTGGGCCAACATGGGTTTGCCATAGAATGGCCAACGCAAGGGAGCCCAGTCTTGGGCCAAGACTAGGCATCCTAGCCTTGGCCAATCCAATGATTATCCAAACCTGGGCCAACATTGGTTTGCCATAGAACGGCCAACGCAAGGGAGCCCAGTCTTGGGCCAAGACTAGGCATCCTAGCCTTGGCCAATCCAATGATTATCCAAGCCTGGGCCAACATTGGTTTGCAATAGAACGGCCAACGCAAGGGAGCCCAGTCTTGGGCCAAGACTAGACATCCTAGCCTTGGCCAATCCAATGATTATCCAAGCCTGGGCCAACATTGGTTTGCCATAGAACGGCCAACGCAAGGGAGTCCAGTCTTGGGCCAAGACTAGGCATCCTAGCCTTGGCCAATCCAATGATTATCCAAGCCTGGGCCAACATTGGTTTGCCATAGAACGGCCAACGCAAGGGAGCCCAGTCTTGGGCCAAGACTAGGCATCCTAGCCTTGGCCAATCCAATGATTATCCAAGCCTGGGCCAACATTGGTTTGCCATAGAACGGCCAACGCAAGGGAGCCCAGTCTTGGGCCAAGACTAGGCATCCTAGCCTTGGCCAATCCAATGATTATCCAAGCCTGGGCCAACATTGGTTTGCTATAGAACGGCCAACGCAAGGGAGCCCAGTCTTGGGCCAAGACTAGGCATCCTAGCCTTGGCTGACAATATTCAATTATTGAAGGGAAATCGCAGAATAAATCGTCATATTATTATTAGTATTATTATTATTATTAAATTAATTACATTGATGACATAAACTCCTGAAATGGACACCTTTGACATTGTAAAAATTTTAAATACCTAACAAAAAATGGCATATACAACCAAAAGGTATACAATGCGCATGTGTAATACTGTTTATGGAGTAGGTACATGTACTTACAATAACTTCCTCCGTCTCTGTCTTTTAGTCACTATCCTTTTTACAAAGTAATATTTATTTTTAAAACCTCTCACTAGTAAGATGTTCTAGTAAGGTGTATATAAACATACAATGTTATCGCTTCTCGGCTCAATGAGCTAAGATCAACGTGTAGTTCAACTCAATATCTGGTACGCCTCGCATTGCGAGACCAGTATATTAAACTATTATTTGGAACACGGTAGATTGTTAGGAGCTTGCTCCTCTTCTACCGCGGGTTGACTCAGTGTTGCAGTACAGCTGGAATTGGCCCTGTCAAATAAATCACAAAATAGAATTCTTCATAAAATAATCTTTAAACTTAACTATGGCCTAGCCCTGCCAACCAGGCATGGGCCAGACTTAAAACTTAACTATGGCCCAGCCCTGCCAGCCAGGCATGGGCCAGACCTAAAACTTAACTATGGCCCAGCCCTGCCAACCAGGCATGGGCCAAACTTAAAAATTAACTATGGCCCAGCCCTGCCAACCAGGCGTGGGCCAGTCGGGGTAACCGGTCTTGGGCCAGCATTATCATTCCAGACATTACCCAAGTCTGGGCCAAGTCTGGCTTACAAGTCTGGCCCAGAGTTCTGCATAGTTGGAACAATCCTGGGCCAAGCCTGGGCCCGCCATACTTTCCTACATGGGTAAATCGAAAAACTTATTCACCTCAAAAAATTTGTTAGTGTATACTATACAAGCAGCTATTACCTCTATCGATTACACTAATATAAATGTACATTCCCTGGCAAAATTTAATTACTTTGTAACACGCTATAAAATTTATCGATAATTGTAGGTCAAAGTCTTGGGCGCAGGCGAATGTCCTCTATTGCCCTTGACAACATTTGGTTAAACCAATAAATGTATTAATGACATATTTTTAGGTCGCATTTCCTCCGAAATCTGGCACATCGTTTCCTAGTACTCCACACTGTGAAAGCAATAATCATGATAGGCCCAGTCGTTCAACCTAGTAAGAGTCCTATAATAGAAGCAATGATTTTTCTTACAGAGGTCTTTTAATCTAAGATCAGGCTTTCTTAAGATATCTTCATTCAGGAGCAGCTTACAGTTCGCAAACGGAATTCCTAGATGTCTATTGATGTTTGTGTCTGACAGTCTTGGGCATTTCCTAGCAAACTCGCCGGCTTCACAATTCCCTGAAATATCCCTGTGTTTCGGTACCCATACCAATGTTACATTCATTTGTTTCGAAAGCTCATTTTAGGATGTTCGACTGTCTTTTGCAAACTTTGAGATTAGGTATAGACTGAGCTTAAAAATTTTAGCAATGACGATTTTCGAAAAAATGTTTTAGATGAAAAATGTTAAGTTTTTTTTATGAGGATCAACTTTCTAATTTAAAGTGTTATTCTATTTCTAACCGTTTAGGATCAAAATTGGCTATTACAGAGCCCCGAAGTCCAATTTGATGTCAGAACATGATGTCCCACAAATTAAGCTAGTTTTCTGTAGTTTTGTGTCCAATTGTACCTACGTCCCGAACAATCAAAGCTGCGTATAGTCGCATAAACTATGCTTTATAAAATTGTGTCAAAGTTTATAATTTGCACATTAAAATATAAATGTAATAAAAAAAATTAATAATAATTATTATTAATATTATATTAAAAAGTATTACAAAAATTCAATCAATCAATCATTTAATTAAATATATTTATATTAATATTATAATAAATTTTAATTTATGATTATGTTTTTGTGAGACAACAAAGTTCAATAAACTAAAATTATGTGATACACTAAATCATTTAAACATTTCTATTAAGTTTTATTAAATACATTGTCTATGTTCTTATCAACAAGTTTACTCCAGCCGTTGGCAAATGGCTGGAAAAATATTAGTTTCAAAGGCACACATCTTATACCGGCATCAAATTCGATCTAAGTTTTCAGGTTCATTTAGAGACATAACTGACAAACATTAGATGAACGCTTTAAATTACAAAGTTGTTCTTTATAAATACGCGTAAATACGCAACACTTTTTGTTTGAAACATTTTTTTTGCAAAACAAAATAGTTTAAACAGTAATTAATATCAAAAATCTAGCTTTTTGAACGTTTGTTCATTCAAATTGAAAAAAAATGCTCTTTCTAGAAAAACAAACCACTTTTATTTTATTTATTGGAAAACTTTTTTCGAAGAGTGTCTAGATTTTGCATGAACAACTGTCAATTATACGAAATAACAATTTTGGTTAAAACTTGTCAGTCCTTTTTTTGCGTAAACTGCACGGTTTGCGGAAAAATATTTCGAACATTTTCATCGATAAAACTTATTTTTCTAGTTCAAGCGCATGTCAATTTAAAAAAGCCACCCTGTATAATCATGGCCGATATTAGAACTAATTATAAGAATTGCCAATTAGAATTATCAATATTACATTATATTGATAATTTCAATTGACATTCCAATGTAAAAATTTACACAATTTATTAGACCGTAATATGTAATTCTTATCCAATGTTATATAAATAAATATAGCCAGTCTCTCATATTCTGAATCAGTATCAGACTGGTTATATATATGTTTACATTGACCCAAGTTGTTACAATTCTTTTCTTTTTTTTTATTCAAGGTGGTTCATTTTTTTATATAACATTGTGTACAGGGTAAAATAATATAATTACTTGAAACTTTCAAAGTTACAATTATTTTTAAAAGGCAATAGAGTAGTTTATATTATCCCTACATATTATAAATGTGAAAGTAAGGATGTTTGTTTGTTTGTTTGTTACGCTTTCATATAAAAACTAAAAAACGTTCTTCGTTAATGTTTCCTAAAATATAAAAAAAATTCTTAAAAAGAAGGAAATTTTAAAAACTCCCACTTACGGAATTCTCCACTATTTATAATTTTAATTTAAATCTGAAAATAGATCTTTTTGCATCATTTTTAGATTGTTGTAATATCGTCAAAAACAAGTATTTCACACTAAATAATTTTTTTAATGTATTAAATATTAATTTAAAAATTTGAACAAATTATTGTGTATTCTGAACGCTCTAAAGAATTTATTATCGTTGGAAATTTATCTTTAAGTTAATTTTTCAACAAGTTAGACAATTTCTTAAGAAAATTTTCTGAAATTTTTACGTTTTCATTGTAAACTAAAAAAAATGTTCAAATAATGGGCGTAAAATTTTTTGGCTTCGTAGAGCCCTTCTTAAATATATACTTAACAAGATCACATCAAGAGAGTTTAAAAAACTTTAATACTTTGTTTATAATAATTTGATCCATCTCAATCGTTTTAAAATTATTGTTAAATACTACGCCCGAACCCAAACTTAAATGAAAAATTTACATATACAGTGTGTCCCCAGATAGAGGTAACTATACATGTAAATTTTCTTATTTTGAATTTTGAGAAAAAAAGCCATTCTTTATAAAAAAATTTTGCTTATTTTGAAAAGTATGTAGGCATATTTAAAACTTCTAAATAATGCACAGGGTAGCCAAAAATTTGGTATCACTAGTTTTTTTTTTTTTTGTAAACTACCCATCCTTTTAATAAGTTGACAAAATGTTACTAAGAAAAGTTCCTCGAAATTAACAATTATGACTCAAGATTCAAATTCATGAACGAATTTCAGGAAGATCTTTCCAACTTTGACAATTCCATTCTTAGTGAATCCGAGAAAATAAATTTTCTTTTTAATTTTCTAACCTAGCCCACAAAAAAATACACTCTCGAATCGTACATGTTAATTGATTTATTATTATTTTCTTTCTTACGTTTTTTTATAATTAAAACTTTTGTTCAAATCAAAAATGATGCTATAATTAAAGTACACGGATTTCTTGATATTTTGTATAAAGTCATATTTGTTAATTGCGAGCAACTTTTCTGAATAACATTTTCTCAACTTATAAAAAAGAAGGGTAGTTTACCCAGAAGAAAAATAGTGATTTCAATTTTTTGGCTACCCTGTACATTATTTAGAAATTTTAAATATGCCTACATACCTTTCAGAATAAGCAAAATTTTTTATAAGGAATGACTTTTATTCTTAAAATGAAAAATAAGAAAATTTACAAGTATAGTTACCGCTATTCGGGAACACACTATATATATATCAAATATTTTGTTATGCATGATGGCTTCTTGATATTTCTGATACATACACGGAAAATATCATAAACATTTTTATTTAATATTAATTATCACGTGTTTTGGTTTAAAATTATAATATTTTTATTGTTTGCTAATCAGTTTAATATAAATTGTATATAATCCGCGGTGTAAGGTATTATTAATAACTAGCTGTATCAAATAAATTTTTATTTTACAAAAATTTAAATTCAAGAGTGTATACCTAAATACACCCACACCTTTATTTAAAGGGTCAGCAGATTTAGCAACGAAAATTCTTAATATCAACCGATATGAGGTTGCCTAAACCTCATTGCGAGAACAAATATGGCAAAAGTGGCCACGAATGTGATACAACTACCGTACGGGGTTGAGTGGTGAAGTGATTGATTGCTATTGATTTTAGTGTCTTAAGTCCTGCTATTGATTGTTATTGATTTTAGTGTCTTAATTGCTGTACCGGCTGCGCTACTGATGGTTGTATACATTTACACAAATATGCTATATTATAAAAATGATCAATAAATTTATTTCAAACTCACTGTAAGTTAGTAACAACAATCTTTATGTAGTTGACACAATCACATATGGACTAGACATGACAGCAATGTGTTTGTAATAACCAAATTCTATGTTTACAGCAAACGCAAAGAAATTTTCTTTTAATTAGCTTTATTTACACGAGTATATATTCTAACTAAGTACAATTTTATTTTCCATCAATAAAATGCATGAATTTAAACTAAAATCAATCTCTCTCATATAAGTAATGATTTTGCTTATTTAACTTCAGTGATTTTGTATCAATGAATTCATATTTTAAATTCAATCCCATTCTATTGTAAATACAAATATTTAGCTGTGCTTTTTCCAATCATTAGAAAATTGTTTGAAAGTATTTTGTGTTATACATCAAAGTAGCGTTTAGTAGTACAACCAATAGATAGAAAGGTATATATAATAATTCATAACCGAAAACAAAAGTTATGATAAAAATAAAGTGACAAAATTGTAAGAAATATTTTGATTCGCTCTGACATTACAATATTTATTGATCAAAATAACTTGATAAATCGAAATTATTAAATATTAAGTGCGTGAATTATCCCCCAAAATATGATTCATTAATCTTAATCAAATTATTTAATTCCAAAATAATTTTAAAAAAAAATCTATTTACTTGCAACGCAATCATAAACATTAATTATAAAAACACAGCTATTTTTATCCAAAAAATATTAATCATTAAACAAACAATATAATAAAATCATTACAATGGCCCCTTTTTTTGGTTACATGTAACCTTGAAATAACTGACAAATAAAAAAAAATGTGCGACTGCAAAGCCAAGCCTATAAATTACTTAAAAAATAAATAAATAAAATAAACTTTTAAGCCACATAGCTAGGCCTCTGTATACAGACTCTATGTCTGTATATCAAATTCACACCAAATTTTAAATTTCTTTAACTATAAGTACTTATAGCCCTGGAGCCCGTTACAGTAAAACTGCACTTAAACGGTTTTCGAAATTTCTCATATGAATTAATACTATTTAACGGTAAGTACAATATCTTGCCAGGTTTTTTTATTTTTTAACGCCCGAACTAAAAAAAAGGGTGTTATAAGTTTGACCATTATGTGTGTGAGTCTGTGTGTCTGTCTGGCTTTTTGCATCGTACCACCTAAACGGATGAACCGTTTTTAATTTTTTTTGGTTTCATTTGAAAGGTAATTTACCCGGAAAAAGCTAAAAAATTGGCGACGATCTACAAAATGCTTAAGGAAAAACATAAGTTAATGGGGAGTGTTCTTATATAGGTTTCATGTGCGAGTTTAGGATTCCGTACCTGGAAAATTTATCGGGGGGTTTTTAAGTTTTGTAAATTTCACTTGTTTACTGGAGTGACAGATATTTTGGTCAAGTTTTGAGCTGTCACACCGAGATATTTCGAAAGTAGAACTCAAAACGAACAATTTAAAGAAAAAAAGTAATTCCGCTATAAGGATAAAATATGATTGGCTTTATTAATTAAAAATCGATGTGGCAGAGCTTTATGCCACAATAAGAGTTGTCATACCAAATTTTCCAAAAATATAAAATTTGTAAAAATATTTCACTTATAAATTTGTTAAGAATACGCAGCTCCTGCGCACGTGACGAGCTTGTTTTTACAATTTATTTTCCTTTGAATTCTAGCTCCGAATTGATCAAATTAAATCAAATTTATTGCATTTTAATTTGGAAGTTTTTCAGCAGCTAATTGAGCCAAATGTATTATTTTAAAATAAATTTTCTGAATATAAATTAAATCAAAATTTGAATTAAAAATTCTTCTTATTTCTATGACCGACTAGTAACAAAAATGCTGAGAATGCGGTTGCATTGATTTGCTGCCGGCGCTATGTAGAAAGCATCAGGATAATTTTCAATATGGAAGTACAAAAAATTAACTAAAAATAAATAAAATTTTACATACCTGATGCTAAATTGTAGTTAAATAAATTTTGTAACGTTAAATAAACTATTAAAAATACACTTTGAAAACTCGACATTTTGTATATTTTATTTAAAATTTTTACATATTTCTGTTAAAAAACTTATAAAATTCCGTAATAAAAATCACTTTTCAATATTAAATTTTAAAAATCACTTTTATCACTTACACAAAATATTCACTAAACACTTTTTGAATAAAAAATCACGAAAATAAATTTTATTATTTTAATTTTTAAAGCATTATTTTATACTGAAATGAAGTGCTAAATATGTTTATTTGTTGTAAGTGATTCCTACTTCCAAGAATTATTATTATTGAACTGAGAAATTTACACATAATTATTAAAAATTCTCTTATCAATTTTTTTTTTGTTGTTGTTAAAGTTGTTGAATTTTTTTGATTAATTTGTGCTATTTTTTTTACTTTTATGCTGTTGATACTTTCTTGAAATGATTAAACCAAGTTTGTGCAATTCTGTAACAAGAAAATAAAATTGATTAAATTAAAAAGTACGCAAATGTTTATTTACATGCTAACGAAATTAATTAATTATCTAATAATTAAATCATTCTTATGAATTTTTAGGAGTTGATCTTTTTGAGTCTAGTTTGGGCCTAGTTCAGAGCTAACTCCTCTTAGAAAATAAATTGCGTAGGGTGGGAAAATTTGCTTTTTCTAGAAAAGTTGAAAACTAAAAAAAGGTATATTTTTTATTTGCCATAATTAAGCGATGGTTTTCATATGCATTGTATCGATCCCATTAAGTATGGATTTATTGAAAAACACAAATTATTGAAAAATGAGATTGTAATGTTATTTAAAACTAAAATGATTTTTGAAGTGAAAACTTCTATAGGCGCATTAGTCAACATGCTGTAAGCTAGAAAACTAAAAATTTTTTCAATCGAAAAACGAAACTTATGTTATAATATATATGTTATAATATGTTATAATATTTGAAGCTGTACAATTAACTAAGTGATTCTGATCTTTGCTTACTTCTGATTACTGTTCACAGATGGCATTAAAAAAATTATAATAGTTTTTTATACACAAATTAATAATTTCTATTTACAAATTATGATATTTTAATTATTAACACTACAAAAAATTTAAAAATTCAAAAAAAATTCAGCTACTCCGAAGTTTTAAGTTTTCACTTCCGCCGAAATTCATCAAGTTTGTTTTATTGCGCTTGACGATCTTCCGTATGAGGAGCGGGCATGCTAAACACAGTTTGAGGAGCACAGTTAGCTAAGCGAATTCCCTCAGAGATTGAAAAAAAAAAAAACAAAACATTATTCTTAAAATCGAATATTGTGTTTTTAATTTTCCAAGAATTTTTATTTCGAAAACTAAGCGCCTAGAGAAAAATCTCAAGAATATTTTCTTGCTTAAAACTGACTAAAAAATACAAAAATATTTTTATTTTAAAAAATTTAATATATTGTACTAACTAAATTTTTGAAATGATTACGCGTGCAAATATACACTGTAAATTTTTGTTTAAGGTTAAATCAAGGTTCAATTTAGATTCACTTCATTAAATTGTTTTAAATTACAAAAAAAATTTTATGGCAAAATCCAACAATTTAAAATTGAAGCTTAATTAAAAGTGAGAAATACAAATTTTGACAAAATTGTCAATAAATATTTTTATCATTAATTTTTTTGCCGAAGGTTTTTTTATCATTAATTAAATGAACGTGAGATTTTTCATACTTTCCTAAAAATGATAAAGGAAAAAAAAATTGATATTTTAAAATGTTTATAAAATTTTTAGCACATTTTTGTGAGTGAGAGAGTACTTTTGTGAAAGGTCAATCAACGTTCAGAAGATTAGAGGCCAAATATTCCTTTTCAATCTTATCATATGAGAAAAACAATGGTTTTGATATAGCACTTAAATTTGAGTGTATTGACACTTTTAAGTTGTGTAGGTAGGTCTTTTTTTATTATTACCCGACTGTCAAGAAGTGGGTATGATTTCGCGCGTATCTTGTACGAATATGTACATTTGTTTGTAAATTTCTTTATTATCGATCGCATCTTCTAAACAACTTGATGGGTAGGGTTCGGGTGTTTGAAAAAAACAAAACAAAATGGCGGATTTTTGGCGCGATATAGTAAAAAGTTAATAAAAAAAAATTAACCAAACTTATCGAGTTGGGTATCGAAATAAAGGAAATTCAAAGAGACACTAAAAAGTCTAAAATAAAATAAATAAAATCAAAAAATCAGAAACCCGACTGTGTTAAATAAAATCTGAAACGAAAGAAACAAATCAAGTAGTTTGCATAGCGACTTTAACAGTCGGGGTTCATTATTGGGAAAATTTGAGCCGTACAAGATTTTAGTAGGCCCTAACTAGTAAAGTAGCTGGACTTGTTTCTTTCTTTTCAGGTTTTATTTAACGCAGTAGAGTTTTGAATTTTGTTAATTATTTATTTTTTGGATTCATGACTTTATGTGTTATTAACCATTTTTCGCGCCCAAAAATGCATAAGTAATTTTAATATTTCTTTCTAAACAGGCAGCGTTATACAAGCTATGGTTTTCTACTTGTGATCATCGATAAATTCAATTTTCCATCTAGGGAACATTCTGTAAATTATTTATTGTAATTTTCCAAAAAGTTAATTATTATAATACCCAATTATCAGAGGATAATTTCCTAAATCGTTAAATAAATACAAATTGAATAATGTACAAATCCACTTATAAATATTAACATTAGTTTGTGACCATAAAATAAAATAATGGCGTATGGCTAATAATATGAGTCATAAATAAAGTTGTATAAAAGATTTCGAAAAAAAAAATGATAACGATTAAAGTGAGCCATTTCAATACCAAGTTTTTATTATAGTACATATCTTATGTAGTTTTGAGGTCACAGATAACTATTTTTTTTTAACTTTATTCAGAGAAAAAATACCTGATATGTTAACTTTTTCCGTACTGTTTAAGAGATATAATTCATTAAAACTGGGCAAAAACCTGAATAAAATTGGAAATTTTCAATTGTTGTATATACCTTAAAATGATGCAAATCTGGATTTTTTTGAATTTTTTGCCTTTTTGTTTTGTAATGTTTCGACTCATAATCGGATTTTGAAACAAATCGTTCGCATTATCCGAAAGTACATAAAAAACGTGCAATTTACATAAAAAAAAGGTAAAATCCGATGATTTATCTGAACTGTAATAGCAGTTGACATTTTTCAGAAAAATTCGTTTCTCTCAAAATTGAAGTTATGTAGCAGACTTAAATTGAATACATTTTTCTATGATCATAATTTACATCTTTTTCCAGTATTTCAACACAATTCTTTCATTTTTCGAATCAGAGAAAGTTAAAAATAAAAGGTTACTGCTGATTTCTTGAGATTTTAGAGGTTATTTTTGTTATGTTCAGGGTTCGATAGCAAGCAAAGCCGATGTAGAAATTCATAACAAACAATTCTTTTTTTATTCGTCTCAATCCGATGAATAGAATCAGAGATATTCAAGAAAACGTCACTAAAGAAAACAATGTAGAGATAAATTATCCCAAAACCGCGTACGGTCGTGCGATACTTTCAAAACCGGAAAACTCCTTGTCTGTTTTTAGTAAAAACATTCAGCCTTCTCCCAAATTTTTCCGTATATTATAAGAAAAATTATAAAATACATTAAACAAAAATATTTTTGCTGATTTGATTCGAGTGGTTTGGACTAAGCATTCGATACTGCTATACTAACTTTGTTTGTGTGCTTTAGATTTATGATAAACTACTAATGCATTTATAACATGTATATATACATCTACTTATGCCTCACTCTGTATTGACTGTTTCAATAATGTTAATGAAAATAGAATGCTATTTTTATTAATTAATCTATTAGATAAATATTTTCATATTCTTAAATGTATTATTATAATTAAATAACATTAACAATCATAAAATTATTGCACAATAATTATTTTAATAATTAATTATTATTAAATTTTTAATTTTTGAAAAGTTTATTTTGTAATTTCTTTTGAGAACAAAGACATTTGAAAAATGTAATTGAATAAATTTTTTAAATAATTCTAGATAATTTTATCACATATAGTTTATTAATTACCAAACATTTTGAAGTATTTAATGAAAAAAACTGTTTACGGCGCCTGGGAAGCCTTTGAACTTTAGATTAGAGAATGAAATTAAAATTAATTTTTTTCTGATGGTTTAAAATCTGGTAATGCAACAAAAAAGTTGATTTTGATTTAAAGGTTCAAAATTTTTTGATGAATGTGCTTTAAATTTCGGGATAGGTAGTAACCGTTTATACTTTATAGATAAAAATCGACGTAAAATGGCATTGCTCTTATATAAAAATCTCATAAAACCACATATTTTGAAAGTTTGTGATAATTTTTACTTAGAACGAATGAAAAAAAAAAAAAAAAAAAAAAAAAAACACTTTTTATAGAAAGTAAACGTATTAGCAATGCCATAGAAAAGAAAAAACCAAGTGTCTTCATTTATATATAAGGGATATACGACCAAGGTAGACTTAGGGTTGAAATTATTTTGATATTATTTTCAACTTTGATCATGAATTTTATTATAACTTCGTGAATTTAGACGAAAAACAACCTACCAATATTTCAAATTTTTTAAGCAGTCGTTTTGGAAATATTCACAATAATATCCTATTTTCCCTTAAATTTCAATAACCTGAAACTAGAAAAGGATGCTTTCCTGGCTATAAGTGTATTGAATAATTGTCATTATTTTACGTTACATACCATTTAATGAAGTCCTGCTATTATAAGTTGAATAACTCTCTATACCAATATGACTAAAATAATTCTAGGAAATGTACTTTCAATGATTTATAATCACCAAAAATGTGGTGACAGTAAGTAGCATTGTAATAAAAGCTTTTAGGACTTTTGTCTAAAGAATATGGTCTCAAAGTTTGTGCATCAACTTTCACGACACTCTGTACAAAGATTGTAAATATTTAAAAATTTAAAAAAAAAAAAGAAAAGATTATTACAAAAAAAAATAATGATTTTGAAATATATTTTGCGATAAACTTTTCTATAGTAAAACTGCAAAAGGAAAAACTGTTACCATGTACGTGGGACGTTGTAAGCGATGAAATTTTATAAAATTTATATGAATACAAATCTAAAACATACGTGCTGTATGGCCTTCGTACCATACTGTTAACATTCTAAGCTTATGAATTTTCATAAACAAAAATGTTATCAAAATTTTTCATCAGTCACATAAGCGGCAATCATGTGAATTTGTGTGTCCAATGTGTTCCGAATGAATTGCAATTTGAGCTGAATTTAATTTTTAACAGGCTCTCTAATAATATTTATATTTTTAAAGAGTCTGTTAACTATCAAGATTCAAGGTTTTACTGATTTCTATACCCTGTATATATGAAATAATATCAAGGTAAACTTATTTTAGTCCCAAATTTGTAGCGCTAAGAAATATTGATGATACGAACAAAATTTGGTATAGGTGTTAATAAGATAAAATCATCTAATTATGGTCCATTTCCAGCTATGCTCGTTCGTCTGCCAGCACGATAACTCAATAACGAAAAGTGATAACAAGCTGCAATTTTTAGAGAGTGGTCAGGACGTAAAAAGTGAGTTTGAGTTTATTATAGAGCATGATAGAGTCTGAAATTTTCTTTATAAAAATGAACAACTTTTGTTTGAAATATTTTTTCGTGAATATTATGTTTACCATTGAGGCGCAAGTTAGGAAAAACGTTTCCATTTTCTCCAAAACTATAAAAGATAGGGAGTTGAAAATTTGCAGGAAAGCGACCTTATACCTAAATCATTCCTGAAAAATGAAACAAATTCTAAAAAATACTTTCGAAAATTTTAAATTTATTTAAAAAAAAATCGTTTGTGAGAAATTATAATTTCTTCAATATTGTTTATTTTGTTTTTCTTGAAAATTCTTTCCAAGTATTTTCTTTATTTTCTGAAAATTATGAAAAAAGAATAATTTCTGAAATAATATAATTCATGATATCATAAGTTAACGTCTCTGATACCTACGTAATTCACTTATTGAGGGCAGACAATAGTTTTAATAAATTACATAATTAATTATAAATATATTGAAAAAAAAAAACATTTATTAGTCAAAGTGCAAAACAATATTATTTTTATTGATTTGATTTGAAAATATCAAACAAATTATCGAATCAAAATATTATTATTTATTTGCATTTCATATAAATTATTGAAGAAATAATCTGACCTTTTGCTTATAAATTTTTGATAATATATTCCTATAATCTTATATATTATTATTACTCTAGCAAGATTTTTTCTGTCCTAGGTATCCTTATCTTCCTTATTCCTTTATCAAATTCCATGATTCACCCCTAATTTTCAAGCTTATTGTGTCTAGGTTCGAGTAAAAATATATTCACGTCCAAAAAATTTACCGCTTAGAAAAAAACACGCTAGACAAATATAATTTGAACGAAAAAATATCATAAATTAAAATAAGTTATTAAGTTTATTAAGCAAACATGTTAGTTTTTACAGATGTTCTCCTAATACTCTAGACATAATTACTTTTTTTTTAACCGACTTCAAACAAAAAAGGAGGTTGTTATCAATTCAACTGTATTTTTTTATGTGCTTTACCTCAGTACTTTCGACTGGGTGAACCGATTTTGATGATTCGTTGTCTTTTTGAAAGCTTGTGCTTCCCGTATGGTCCCATTTCATTTTGGTCCAGTTTTGACAACGGCATCCATGAGAAAAGTATGCATATTTGCATTAAGTATGCACGACAAGAGGACGAATAATTCAATATCACGCCAACCGCTTTCGATGAATCTTTTTTTAGTGACAAATTAGTTAGTGTACTTTAGATTCACTAAAAATCACAAAATAAGAAATACTTTGAACAAAAAGAAAACCAACTTCAAAAGAAAAACTTTTCCAAAACAAATTAATATGCAAAAAGTAAAAAAATAACGATAATAAAATGTAGTTAAAATTATTGTTATTTTTGGAGTCGGTGTCAGCCAATATAATGTAACAAACTGTTCTGTCACAGTTGTTTCCTTGGCTGACACCGACTCCAAAAATAACAATAATTGTAACTATATTATATTATCGTTATTTTTACTTTTAAGTGCATATTAATTTTTTTGGGAAAAGTTTTTCTTTTGAAGTTGGTTTTCTTTTTGTTAAAAGTTTCTTTATTAATACATATTGTCCTAATATTAATTTAAGGAATTTGACTTTTTTCACCACGTATCAACGAAATTTGTTGTTTATTGTTTTTGGCCACATGGCCCACGGGTACAGGGTTACCCGTGCGGTAACTATGCGAACGGAATTCCCCACGGGTCGAGCTGGTGAAACATATCAGAGGATATAAGTTTAGTCCCAAGTTTCTAACGCCTATAGAAATATTAATGATATAAACAAAATGTTGGTATAGGTGTTGACACGGGTGTTAGCATTTTCTTTTCAATCAGAGAAATATTTAAATACATCACCTAAAACATCCAAAGAAAATTCAATCATAATTTTGAAGGTTGATAAATAATTATGATATCATTTTATTATTTAAAATATAATATAACACAAAAATTATTTTGAATATTTATTATATCGTTAAAATATTTGATAGCTAAGGTTTTACATTCAAGGCTTTACAAGGTTTTAAATATCTCTTTTAAATATAAAAACTTTTAACAAAAAAACCAACTTCAAAAAAAAAACAATTCAAAAACAAATTAATATGCACTAAAAAGTAAAAATAACGAAAATATAATATAGTTACAATTATTGATATTTTTGGAGTCGGTGTCAGCCAAGGAAACAACTGTGACAGAACAGTTTGCTACATTAACTTGGCTGGCATCGACTCCAAAAATAACAATAATTTTAACTACTATATTATATTTTCGTTATTTTTTACTTTTTAGTGCATATTAATTTGTTTTTTTTTTTTTGTTTTTTTTTTTAAGTCGGTTTTTTTTTGTTAAAAGTTTTTTTATTTTATGATTTTTAGTGAATCTGAAGTACAATTTATCACTAAAAAAAATAATCGAAATCGGTTGGCATGATACTGTTTTATTCGTCCATTTGTCGTGCACATACTTAATGCAAATTTAAGACTTATATGGTTTTCACATGGATACCATTGTCAGAACTGGACCAAATGGAAATGGGACCACACGGGAAGCACGAGCTTTAAAAAAGATAAAAAATCATCAAAATCGGTTCACCCACTCAAAAGTTCTGAGATAACAAACATAAAAATAAAAAAATATAGTCGAATTGAGAACCTCCTTCTTTTTTGTTTGAAGTCGGTTAAAAAGTGAATCAGAATAAATTATTGTTAAAAATTAAATTATTTTCATCAATAAAGATTCACCTGATTCAAGGATAAATTTATTCGTTTTAAACGTTCAACATTACGGTTCTTGGGCCGTAAACCCATTTTTCTTAAGAATTTGGTGAAATTAAAATAAAATATATATTCAGATGTATTTAATTTGTCAAAAAAAAAAGTTTTTCAATCGATTGTGAAACGAGATATTAATATAAAAAATTTATAAAAAAAACACAGTTTCGTGTATAACGTAAAAAAATTTTTTAGGTAAAAACTAAATAATGTTTAATAAAACAAAAAATTATGCAAATTTAGAAAAAAGGTGAGCAAAAATAACCTATAAATCAGGCCCATGCGCAGGAATTATCCAAAGAAGGGGTTCAAACATTAGGTCATAAAGTCAATAAAAACAAGAAATTCTTTTTTCGAGCAAGAGAATATTTAATAAGGTCAAAATGTGATATTCAGTCGAATTTTATTCAATAACGATGTATATTGAGCATGGATTAAATCGTTTAGCCGACCTTCAGACATTATCGATCTAAGATATGTTTTAAGACGACACAAGGTTTAAAAGGAGCGTTCATTCGTCGCTGTTGCTACAAGCAAAACTGTCAGAACACGAAGCATTTTGTAGATCCCGCCCGGTAATGCATTTTCGTCAAAAATGAACTTCATTGACCCAGATGTCGTCACGGAAATCATCGCGCAAAATTGAATATTCTTGTTCAAAAATTCGAGCAAGAGTTTTCATCAATATTTTTCATTTTATTGAGAAAGATACAAGCAAAATTCGATCTATAATCTTCAGATAAATCAGTCTGTATATTCGAGCGCGAGTGTTAAAACGAGAACCTTCCGCACTTCTATGTCGTATTCATCGCAGATATCGCTCAGGGTTCACTCAAAATTTTCCTGAACCCTTCTCCTTCCCCAACGTTTCCTTTTCTTTCAATCAAAATATGTTTCCCAGCCTCAGCTAGTTCGATAGCTTCGGCAAAATCCGGAAGAATTGCCAAAGAATTTACCGAGCTCAAAATATGCATGGATGTGCATTCACAGGACTATTTTGTTATTTCAAACTTTATGTGGACAGATTCTCAATGAAAGGGGCTTTGACCCCCAAAACGTCTTCCTTGCACATGGGCTTGCTATAAATATACTTTAATTTTTTAAGAAAATTTGACGAACGATTTTTATGTAATTATATAATTATGCAGTTTATTGGCCGATCAATTTTAATTTGCCAAAATTAAGTTAAAGTTTTGTTTAAAATTCACTTCCTTTTTCCTAAAGTAAAATGAGGAATTGTCTTGAATTTATTAGAATTATGTAAATCCACCATATCTATTACACTTACAACCTTTAAATAACTTGTTTTCGTGGATTCCATAACAAAATGATATAGAATTCCAAGGTAAATGTCTTTAAACTCAAAATTTAGGGAAGTTATAATGAATTTTTGAGTAAATTCAAAATAAGGTTGAATGTAAAAATTGTTAGAAAGAATTGAAATAAATCAAAAAGGAAGGAAATCTTTTAAATTCGTTTAAGTAAAAATTGCTTTATTCACAGACTCAGAATAATGTTAGCTGTGAGATTTTAAAACCTAAATAAATTAATTAATAAAACGAACTCCGTCAAGTGTGCATCTGTTTTTTATACTTATATATGAAATAAATGATTTAGTATAACAGTACCTGGATGATCGAGCTTTGCTCGTTATTTATTTTAAATAAAATCTCGCTAGATCGATTTTTCGCACTCGAAACCCCCTGCATACTAAATTTCATGAAAATCATTGGACCCGTTTCCGAGAGAAGACGACGTTTTCTTAAAATGAAACCTAGCTAGATCGAGTTTTCGCCCCAAAAAACCACTACATACTGATTTTCATGATTATCGTTGGAGCCGTTTCCGAGATTGATGACGTAGATTTTATATAAGTATAAAAAAACAGATGCACACTTGACGGAGTTCGTTTTATTAATTAATTTATTTAGATTTTAGATTGCTGGGACGGACTAGCTTGTTATATGAGCTGAGTTAACCTTCTTTAATAAAAAGAAATTATTTTATAACACTTCATGATTGATTTAATTTTATTGTATAAAATAAGAATATATGCAGCCATTATAAAACTATACCTACTTCCATTGAACAAAATCCAAGAATGCGGAATGTTGGAATGGAATGGCACTTTGGAGTTCCTACAATATGGATTTCCTGACATTCAAGTAAACTTATTAAATTTAGGCGAATAATGTAGGCGGTACAGTTTCCATCATTCGAAAAATAAACGACAGTTTGTTGGAACTGGAGCTATAAAATTCGCTTTTAGAACGCATTTTAAGAACGAATTCTCTTTAATTAATTAAGATTACTCGGCAAGTTAAATGTTTTTATAGTTTACGCCATTGTATCGTGAATAAACATGAATTTTAACCGAAAGGCTTTGAATTTACAATTGTATACAAGAGTAAGTAAAACATAGCATTCTATGATTTTAAATTTTTCGATACTTCGAAAGGACCTTAGAAATATTATTTATAGGCGAATTATTCTAAAATGAAAACAATTTACTAATTTTAAGCTTTGCTTTGGGTGAAAATTTTAATTTTGGAGTAATTGAAAGAAATTGGCAGAAAATTCAATTAGAAAGTTGATGGAATTCTCCAATCTTCCAAAAAGATTCCGGTGATACTTTAAATTGTTATTTCAGACCTGTTTTTTGAGATTGAAAATCTAGAAAAATACCCAATTCTGTATACAAAATTCACCATGGCTTGGCCCTATCGACATTGAAAAATTCTTTGTCTAAGTAGTTTTTCTCTCTTCACTTGGCTTTGAAATACCTCCCAGAAAAATGTTTTTTGTCATTAATCTTTTAATTAGGTTACGGTAGCAATGCCACGGGAAGTATTAAATATAATAATTTTAAGATCTCAAAAGTGTTTCAATAGGGTATTCCACTATTTTTGAAAAAGTACTTCAAAATGTTTATTTTGCTCATAAAAAGCCACCAAAAATTTATTTCGGAAAAATACACACGCTATCTTGCCAAAAACTTAAATTAAATTTTAAACTTTTTTTAAACTGTCAAAAACCGTTCATGATTTATTTTTGACTAACTTTTGATACCCTATTATGGAAGTAAAATTCACTAAAAAAACGTAATTTATTAATTGACACTGAAATAATTTTTATTAGCAATTTAGTAATTTTTAAGGGAAAAAAACATATGGATTTAATTTGACCATGGCTTTAAAAAAAATTCTCATTTCCTTATTGTCTTTAAAATAAATTACATTATTTTTTAACATAAAATTCTTGTGTGTTCTTGATTAAGTGCATTCAACTATATTAATTATATTCTAAAAATACCTAACAGCTATAAAAATTACACCTCTAAATAAAAATGTTAATTTGATTTATTTTTATCATAAATTTAGCCCCAAAGCTAATTGTTCATTAATTATTGTTTCGGAAGTTTTTTTCATTAATAAAATTTAAATACGTCAATTTTTCAATGTTTTAAAATAAAGTTATTTGTGATATTTCCTATTTTTTATGATAGTTTTCTTAGACTAAACATTTTTATTTAAAGTGTTTCGATACCAAAACTAGTGAAAGAATTTTGTGTGTCACTTTATGAGTATTTAATACGTCTTCTGTATAAATTTCAAGTCGATTCACTGTACGGATTATTTATTGAAAAATTTTAATAACAAATACTTTTTAAGGGACAAGCTTTTATTGTACTAAAAAGTAGAAAATAATTGTATCTCTAAGTCACTCATACCCGACTATTTGTAAAAGCTTGAGGCGGTTAATTTAAAATATCAAAAATGAATCAGAACGCCTCATCTACTCCACATGCCTAATTTTCTTTTCGATTCATCCTTGATATTAAGCGCCTCAAGCTTTTACCCATAGTCGGGTATGAGTGACTTATAGATAAAGTTATTTTCTACTTTTTAGTACAATAAAAGCTTGTCCCTTAAAAAGTATTTTTTATTAAAATTTTGAATTTAAGGCTAAAAAAATTTATTTATATAAAATATGGTGGATATATTGGACTTGGTTTTTACATGATGGTATATGAAGAAGTAATAATAAATGTTGATTTTTTTAGTCAATAAGTGCTTTTAAAAATGTTTTATCATTTACATAAAAAACTTTTATCAATATTCCTCAAGTTTTAAGCTTTAAAATCATACCAAAATTAACAACTGTACATAAAAATGAAAAACTTTATTTGATAGAAACAGTGACTTGATACTTAATTTTTCCGAAATCGTACAAAGAATCGATATGAATTTTTCACAAAAGACGTCTAAAAGGATGATTAATTGATAAATAAAATTCCAAATCTTTGGTATCATTTTCAATTTACGTTATCGAAATACCTAAAAGAGTTGAAATGAAAATGATAACAAAAATTTAAAATTTTATTTATCAATTAATTACCCTTTTGTACGTCTTTTGTGAAAAATTCATATCGATTCTCAGTATCGATTTATGAGAAATGAGTCCTTTTTTTGGTGAAAAAAATTAACTTTGATAGTTAATTTTTCCTAAACCGTTCAGAGAATCGATATAAATTTTTCACAACAGACGTATAAAAAGATGATTTATAGATAAATAAAATTTCGAATTTTTGGTATCGAAATACCTTAAGAAAGCATTTAATTAAATTATATATAACTTGTATTTTCAAGTGAATTATAAATTTTATTTTTCAGTAAATTAAGTAAATTGTATTTTTAACAACTCTAATTGTTCCTCCTGTTACAAATTTCTGTTCTGCCCTTTCAAGAGCCAAAATCTGGATATTATCACATAATCAGAAAGTTTTTTTAAGAAAAATTTGAGTAACAAAATCATATGATTCTACTATTTTCGATGACTAAATCAACGAAGGAAATAAAAATTTAAAATTGCCAAAAAAAAATTAATTAAATGTTTGATCGTGTCCATGACCCAAAAATGAATGACCTTGACTTTACAAATACAAATCAAAGAAATAAAAATTAATATGTAAAATAATGTTACACGTTTTATTATCCTAAATTTATGTAATAAATTGGATCATAATTGAATACAAACTACTGTTGATTGAAAAACGTGCTATTTTAATGGAGTCAATAATATGTTTGTTTTAAAGCTGGGCAGATAGTAGGGAAAGGTGTAGTGCCTCGACTTAAAATTATCATTTTTACAGTTTTTAAAACTATGCATTAAAATATCACAATGGAAACTTTCTCGGTTTATAGTACTGTTATTATGAACCATGGTACAATATCATTATGTACCATAGATCATACCATTAATGTGCCTAAAATCACCCCCACCGATTGTGTCTGAAGGCGCTTTCTTCAACATGCAATCACTCTGTTTCTGTTCACTCTAGAGAACATTATCAAAGATCCGCACCCTAAAGGTATTCCCTACTCGTGAGTGTCTGTCTTGGTATTTTCAATGACTCAGGGAGAAAGACACTCCTTTCTCCCCCATTTCACTTACCTACACCTGAAAACTCATAAAAAACAAGCAAAAACAAACAATTGACTGAGTTAATTGTTGAAATACGCTGTACAGAAAGTGTTAACTGTCAGTTCTTACATTATTTTTTATAAATTAGGAGAGTTTAAAAAATCCACACAATTATGGCGTCCGAAAGGCTTTATTTTTGTTTTCGAAAATATTTTACAAGACGACGATGAAGTTTCTGCAATTTTTCAACTGCCTATCCTTCACAGTTGTGAAGAAATTTGACATCAAAGTTTTGTCCTAATTTGTACCCTCACGGATAAACAGTGATATTTACGAAAAAATATTTCAAACATTTTTTTACAATTAAATTTTTGCTCTATATCTAACGGTTTACAAGATGGGTATTACGGAGATCGTTATAAGACCCAATTGACCTATGTTGCTCATTTACGAACTCAAACTCACTTTTTTTCCTGAGCACGCAATAAAAATTTCAGCTTGATATCTCACAACCGGAATGGACTAATTAGATGATTTTATCCCTATACCAAAATTTTGTTCATAGCATCAATATTTTTCAGCGTTACATACTTGGGGCTAAAATTAATATACTTTGATATATATTTCAAATTTACAGGGTATAACAATATATATTATAATTAAAATTTTCCAGAAAAAAATTTATTTAGTTTTTGACAAAAATGGAAAGATAAAATAGAACAAAACTGTCTTTATTTTTTATTTTTCGTGATAATTTTAAAGTTATAGATAAAAATATTCGTAAAAGATCGTGTAACGTCATAATGTTAATTAATATTTGTATACAGTGTATACTATTCAATTAGCAATATGACGTCACAACGATGTTTTACGAACGATGTTTTGTTGGGCGTTTTCGTTTCTCTTTTGAAAGTTCTTTTAAAACTGTCTGTAACCTTAAAATTATCATGAAAAAATATAAAAACTTTTGTATAATATAAAAACATATATGATATTTCCATTTTTGCCCAAAATCCCTATTGTGTTTTGCCCAGTTGTATTTATAATAATTTTGTTTCATTTTCAAAATCACCTTCACTTAATTAAGAATGACATTTTACTTACACTATTTTAATTCTTAAACACTACAAGTAAGTAATTGTTTTAACAAGCTAAAGATATTTTATTAGCTACATATGACACTCACTATATATACAACAGTTTTATCAGCTATAAATTCTTCATTTTATGTCATAGCAGCAGAAGTTCAGTGTGACATAGATGACATGATTGACATATCAATAAAAACGTTTTATTTAAATATTTTGTAATATTATCAATTGAAAATTATTTTTAATAAATTCAACCAACTTTTATTATACCATGCATATATGTAATATGCAAGGTATACTAAGTTTAGTCCCAAGTTTGTAACGCTTAAAAATATTGATGCCACGCACAAAATTTTGCTATAGGTGTTCATAGAATCACCTAATTAGTTTATCGTCCGTCCGTCTGTGGACACGATAACTCAAAAACGAAAAAAGATATCGAGCTGAAATTTTTACAGTGTACTCAGAACGTAAAAAGTGAGGTCGAGTTCGTAAATGAGCATCATAGGTCAATTGGGTCTTGGATCCGTAGGAAAGCGAAGCGGAGTATTAAATAAAAGATCGTGACGTGTACATTACAAAACTATAACCCCGGCGGAATTCTGATTTCAAAATCGTCATCAGCGACCTCAAAATCATCCGAGTATACGTTTTTGGTCCTTGAATATTTAACGAATATTGCTTTGTTGGGTTAGGGAAGAGCAATAAGTCCCAAGAGGGGAGAGTATATCCCCATTCTAACTTCGGAATCGTGACCAGTGAACCCAAAAACCCCCGAGTATACTTTTTTGGCCCATTTTGTCTAATATTTACAGAATGTTGCCGTTTTGGACCAGCAGGAAGGGGACATTGCCTCAGGAGAGTTATATCGGAATTATATATACTTTTTTGATCCATTTTGATCAATACTTACAGAAAATTGCAGTGTTAGGACAGCGAAGGGTGAAAAACCCCAAGAGGAAATGGATTCTAATGATTGGCCTATTTGCCCATATAATTCTGTTTGAAATGCTAAAATGACACGACTATATATGGAATAAAACGTTATTAAAAGTAATAATTTATGTAGGAAAATTTTGCAATGTAATTAAATAAAAAGTAGAAGTACTGATAACTACTTACTAACCATAAGAAAAGCCGAAAAATTGACAACTATCTCCCTTTATTTTTTTTGGATAATACCTAATAATCCTTATTCCAAAGCACCGAAGATTAAATTTTGCACTAATTTGATCTAAATCACACTTATTTCACACAAAAAAACACTTGTACCAACTATAAAATCATTAACATACAAACTGATAAATAAAATTAAAGAAATTGAAATGAATATGTTTTGAAAAAAATTTTCTAAAATACATAATATTCCAATCTGAAATATACATAAGGTTATCATTAAACTTTCTGAACCAATTCCAATTTGAAACTCATCAAATATTACTTCAAAAATGTTCCGGGGATTAGTTTTATAGTTTCATCTTTGTCTATCTTAAAAATTTATCGTGAAATAAAATAACAAACAAACAAAAAAATTAATAATTTTGTGAGATTAATAATTTATAAAGTTTAGAAATAAAAATAGGTTAATTTCACAATAAATATTTATTTAATGATAAAATTTTAAAATATGTAGTTGTTAATTTTAATTATAATTGAAATCACAGTTTTTTTTTATTCAAAAATAATAAAAAAATTTGTAAACAATAGGGGATCATCCTGATGTGAAATTGGCCATATTACCCATAAAAATGTAAAACTAGATTTGATACCGTGAAAAAATTTGAAAGCGAAATTAAAATTGTTTAAAGAAGTTATAAGTACCTGATCAACGATTGCATTCAAAGGTTGCCCATCTCATTTTAGCAAAACAAAGTTTTATATGTAATCATTATGGCGATACTCACGTATGACATCACAAGTGGGTATCTTCCTCTTTGTTTAATTAGGAACTTTAAACGTTCATATATCTTGCATTAAAGTTCCGAGAGTCAGCAGGATTTATGGAAATCTAAATTGTATTGTTAAGGTTGTTGAGGCACTACAGAACAAAAAAAAACCAGCATCTTAAAATTTTGAAAAATGGTTCAAACATTTGTTCATAAACATCACGGTTTACCCCTTAGGGCATAAATTAAAGACAAAATTTTGATGTCTTTTTTCTCCAAACTTTAAAAAATAGGAAGATAAAAATTCGCAGGTAGCTTCAGCTAGTCGTTTTGTGAGAGAATCTCGAAAAAAAATTTAGATCTAAGTTATCGAATTCCAAAACAAATGGGTCGAAAGACTGCTCTAATAGGGTATTATCGTTAGTCAAAAATAAATCATGAAATTTGAAAAAAGTTAAAATTTATGTAAAAATATACTTCAATATTCTGATTTCATGAAATATTTGATGCTTGTGCATACTACGTGAGCCAATCTCTCATCACGCGACTTATGATTACCGAAGAGTTGACGCGATTGCTGACGGGTTTATTTTTTATCGCTCCGTTGCATGTTAATTATTACCACGCTTCAGAATCTATTTTAAACAAGTGAAAACAAAGAATTGACTGAGTTAACTGTTGAAATACCATGTATAGACAGTGTTGCCTACTCTATCACATTACTCATATACATCTCACACATACATAACTAATAATCCCATATTAATACATACAATAAAATTTGCATCTAATGTGTGCCCTCGTGAGAAAACAGTAATGTTTACAAAAAAATGTTTCAAACAATAGTTGTTTATTTTTCTATAAGGATTATTTTTTACATTTAAATTTTTGTTCTTATCTCTAACGATTTACATGGTATTTCAAGACCCAATTGACTTATATTGCTCATCTACTAATTAGACCTCATTTTTTACGTCCTGAGTGCGCTGTAAAAATTTCAGCTTAATATCTTTTTTCGTTTTTGAATTATCGTGTTGAAAGACGGATGGACAACCGAAAATGGACTAATTATATGATTCTATGAACACTATACCAAAATTTTTTTCGTAGCATCAATATTCTTAAGCGTTACAAACTTGGGACAAAACTTAATATACTATGTATATTTCATATATATATAGTATACAAATTTATTTCCACAAATTTAATACACCTAGATTAGCAATTATGTTATAATTTCATAAAATTCTTCAGAAAAGTAGATTTACGGCCAAACTATATTTTAAAGGATGATAAAATGGAATACAAAATGTACAAAAATCAACGTTTTGGCGAATTTTTATTTGATAAATACTAGGTTACAAAAAATAATCCCGCTAACACTGATTATATACATTAAGTAAACTAGTTTCAAATGATATTTACTTACAACGGTGCACAGCAATGAGCTAAATAAAATGAAACGGTTTATTTTTATCTAGAGTTAAAAAATATACAGGGTGGGTCATTTTAATCCTAACACCTAAAGATCTAGTTTTGTAGTTAACTAATCAAAAAATAACTTAAACTAAAGTTGCAGCGTTTGATGGGGGATATCATGTTCTGACATCAGATTAGATCTAGTTCTTCGTGTTTCTTTAATGACATATTTATATCATGCATATATGTAATATGCAAGGTATACTAAGTTTAGTCCCGAGTTTGTTACGCTTAAAAATATTAATGGTATGAACAAGGTGTTTATAAAATCACCTAATTAGTCCATTTCCGTTTGTCTGCCCGTCTGCCCGTCTGTCTGCCAACACGATAACTCAAAAACGAAAAAACATATCAAGGTGAAATTTTTACAGTTTACTCAGGACGTAAAAAGTGAAGTTCGTAAATGAGCAACATAGGTCAATTGGGTCTTGAACTATGGGTCCCTAGGACCCATCTTGTAAACCGTTTGAGATAGAACAAAAGTTTAAATGTAAAAAAACTTCCTTGTCAAAAAAAGAAACTTCCTTGTGAGGGCGCAAATTAGGCGTAAATTGTATAGTATGTATTATATGGGGATATCAGTAACGTATGAGTAAAGTGACATGTATGTATGTGTAAAGTGATAGAGTAATCAACACTGTCTATGCATGGTATTTCAACAATTAACTCAGTCAAGCTAACTTTTTTCGAAAAAATGAATTAAACAAAAATTGTTAGTTTTTTTTATGAGGATAAACTTTTTAATAAAAAATTTTTTTTTATCTCTTACCGTTTAGGATCTAAAAACCCGTAGAACTAGGTCCAATCTGATGTCAGAACATGATGTCCCCCATCAAACTCTGCAACTTTTGTTTAAGCTATGTTTTGATTAGGTAATTACAAAGCAAGATATTTAGGTGGATAGATCAAAATGGTCCACTCTGTATATTAATTTAGCTTTAGGTATTAAAATAAAGAGATTATTTTCTTTTGATATCGTGCAGATTTGATCTACTAAACTCAATATATCTATATAATTCTATATCGAGTTAGTTTAAAAATATAATATTTATCTTATTAGAGATACTTAAAATACATACAGAGCTATTCAATTAGATGTTAACATATAAACGGTAGAAATTTTTCCCAAAAGGATGTTACTTAGAGATGCAAACGATACATCGATGTTTTTGAAACATTGATATTAAGGTAGAAAAACATCGATGTTTGCCATTAGTATTTTAAAATATCTATGTATCGATGGTAAGTTAAACGTTCGAATTTTTCATCGAATTCGTAACTATTTGTTTCTATTTATTTTCTAGAGTTGCTGGGAGGAGGTGGGGCAGGTTGATTTGAAACTCCACTAATTTTTCAAATGAATGCAGGGGTTAATAGTGATGAATGTTGCTAAAAGTCTAACAATGATGTAGCAAAAATTTTTGAAATCAGTGTTTTCCGACAGGTTTTCAACATTTTAGTCCAAGAGTCACCTGATAACCAGATGAGACATATTTTTTATGAAATTGTATTGATTTTTAAACATGTCTATCATAGTTTTTTTATCGATAAGTGTTCATGACTATTTTTTAACCCCGAACTAAAAAAAAAAAAGGGTTTTATTAGTTTGACCGCTATGTGTGTGTGTGTCTAGCTGTCTATAACTATACCGAGCTGTTAACCAATCGAAATTGATATCAGAAGAAAGATAATTTAATTACGAAAATAATGGTATATAGACTTGCCCGAAAAAAACCGTTCATGGAAAAAATTTATTAAAATTAATTTTATTAAAAATAGAGATAAAAACTTTTCGATAAAAAAGTAATGGGATATTTAAAAATGAATAAAATTTCATAAAAAAAATGTGTCTCAGCTGGTTATCAGGAGAAGATACCGTCTGTTAGACTATTAGAAAATATTATAAAACTTTTAAATTCTATTTTTAAAATTAAAACAATAATTTAATATCAGGAAACTAATAAAGAATTTTAATCCAAATTTGGTTTTATTTTTGTGTGCTTATTTTAATCTAAAATATTTATTATAATAACTGTTAACAATTGTTTTTGGTAATCATAAAATGTTTTTAGATATGTATATTTTTTGTCTCCAAGTACAAATGTCAATAACATTTTCAATTATTAAAAAATTAGTATTGATGGCTGGCAACGCTTTGGATAGTTTATTTTTGGGCAAAGTTTTCGAAAGCTAAATTTCAGGTATATCTTTTTTTTGCACTTAGGTATTTACGTCTTGCTCGCAATAGTAAACTTTTTCAAGAGGGAGAGTTTTTGAAAGAAGCCTGATTAGCATGCGCGCCTTAACTTCTTGATTATTTTGCCTTGTTCTCGCACATGTTTGAGAATAATCGTTCCTTTGTCATAAGATATCACTGGTCGAGTAAAATTTTTTTTTCACTTTTATACGTTAGAACATTTTTTATAATTTCCAGAAATAGGCTTCCAAATTTCTCTAATACATAAGGTTTTTGAAATATTTTTATAAAAAAAATCCGTTTTTCGATTTTCGATTTGAAATTTGAAATTTTGTAACATTCCTTTAAAATTTTGAATTTTTCCAAAAAAAATGTGTTTGAATTCGTCAATAAGTCATATAGGTCAATTGAGTCTTGAATCCGTAGCTTTTTTAGCCCAGTAACTCTCACAATCAGATTAAAAACCTTATACGTACTGCAAATAATATGTTATATTTACATAACCAATATAATTGAAATTTATGCTAATTAAATTACCAAAAGTATTTTTTTCCCTCTTATATTATAATTTTTATCAAATATAACCGCTTGGTAACAAGATTGTTCAATATTCAATTATTATTTTTGAAGGTTAACTTTGATATTATGTAAATACAATTTCTAAATATTAGGACTTTCGAGTTCATGATTTTTATACCATGTATGTATGAAATATACATAGTATATAAAGTTTAGTACCAAGTTTGTAACGCTTAAAAATGCTGTCTGTCGTCTGTCTGTCGTCTGTCTGTCGTCTGTCTGTCGTCTGTCTGTCGCCTGTTTGTCCGTCTGTCATCACGATTACTCAAAAACAAAAAGAGATATCAAGCTGAAATTTTTATAGCGTGCTTTAGGGAGAGTGAAGATACAGTTTCTAATTTTTGTTAAACGGGCTCGTCTTCATGGACACAAAAAAGTCAAATTTGTTTTTTGTTTTTTGTTTTTTTTTTTTTTTTTTTTTTTTTAATGGAACAACATTTTTTTCGTAAAAGATTCTTTTTCTGCGTCGCAAAATAGGGCAATTTTTGTTTGAAAAATTGGTTTCCGAGACCACAATTTTCGTAGTTAGATTTTACGATTTTTCACTATTCTCGATATCTTTAAAATAATGTATTAATCGTCCGTAAAAACTAAGAAAACCTTATTAACGACTGATGAAATCTTCTCCTGAAAATACTAAAAAACCCGAAATAATACAACCCACTTATGAACCATAACATTTCCAATAGTAAATGACATTTCCATTTCAGCGAACCATAATTGGATATCATCCGCCAGAAAATTTGGGAATTTTGGTAATGACGAACCTTCGAAAATAGAACTTTTTATATTTCCATTTCTTGTCAACATTCTGTAATCAAGATTTATGCTTATAAATCCTTAAAGCCACAATGTCAAAACGCGAAAATTTAATAAAAAGAAAGCAATAGTTTTAAAAATATGAAAAGAATAAACATATCATTCAGTTTGGACGCGTTGTACCAAACATGTAAGATCTTGCTCTTTCATCTGAAAATGCTGGCATCTAAAATATGAAATAAAAATCAGGGAATTACTTTGGACGAAATTAAAATCGGATATCTTAAAAAATCAAAGGTTGATTTTTTTTGGCGCAGCGAACAAGAATACAACTACAAAAAATGTGTAATTCGCTACTTGAAAAAGCAAGTTTGACATTGTTGGAACATGAGGATGGCCCTGAATGATAAAACTAATAATTTTTATAAGCCCTGTATATATTTCGATAGATGAAATGAAATGTTTTTTTTTTTTTTTTTTTTGTAAAAGATGACAAAATGTATTTTATTGTTGCAAAATAAATTTAACTTCTTTTTTCTTTCTGTCACTAAAGAAATTAGAAATATTTCTTCAGTTTTTTTCACATCGCCGCGCTGCAAACAATAATTTCTAATTATTTTTTTATTCATGCATAATGATTTTATAAAAATATAGCTATTTATTTATTTATTTACTAGCCTGATACTCGCCCGTTTCACTTGGTTTAAAAGTAAAAAACAATACTTTATAGCCTCCACCTCTCTTGATGTGCACAGTTTTCAATTTTGTTAAATGTAAAATAGTCATAATCGATTGAGTATATCAGAAAAGTTGGCCATGAATGGTTTGACATTTACTATTTAAAATTTTTACAGAATACTTTAATTTATGGTTCAAAATGATGATTATAGTGTAAAAATTTAAGATAGTAAATGTCAGATTAAAGTTTATTTTTTTAAATATATCTTTATAAATTATAGCTCATGTGTTATTCTGATATATCAGCTATATTGCTGTACAGTTTCATTAAAAATCATTCGCTAGTTTTAGCGTGAATGCGTAACAAATAAACAAACAAACATCCTTTCTTTCGCATTTATGATATATAGAGATTGTAAATATAAAATTTAGGTTAACTTGTTACATCTCTTTATTTAACTGCGTTAAATTTTACCATGCACGAATACAATAATTACTTAATCGTCATTATTAGCTTAAGCTAATTCATTTAAGTAATTTTAGTTATTTATTTAATTTATAAAATATATATTCCAGGCAATCCAGGCGCTGTGGCAGGGGTTCTGTGAGCATTACCGATATACGTTCATTGCTTTATTTTTCCTTTTTAAGCAGTGGATCCTCCCGCTTTGACAAATTTTCTGCAATCCGCAATTTAATTTTTTTTTTTTAACTTTTCAAAAATTTAACTAACTATAATTTTGAATTAAAATTTAAATTATATACCGAATGTACAAAAATAAATTGCCAAAAACGATCGATAGGTGTCGTGGGCACTCGGTAGGAACTGTATATTATAAGAACAGTGAGTAAAATGATCCCATCCTGTTTTTTACCAAACATTTCAAATAAAATTGTATTTGTTTTTTTTACATTGCATCAACGATTAGTAGGTATAGACAAGAATAATTGCTAAAATCTTCTAAATTAACATATTCAAGACCCGCCACATGATGAGGGATCATTTTACCCGCAACGACATATTTGAATATCGTCATTAAACATTAATATTCATTATACGCCTATCAAAATGAGTGAAACAACCAGCCAGCGTACCAACACAAAAAAGAAATTTTACGTTGAAATTTGCCTTACCATAGCGAAGCAATAAAATTATTATTTTTGTTATAATTCAACACAAAGCCATTTATCGACAAATATACTAAATGGCTCTAAAGGTCTACTTAAAACAACGAGGGATCATTTTACCTTCAGGGTCAGTTTGTAAAACATTCTCTTACATGTTTTCTAACTGAAATGCTTGTTTAAGATTATTTACCATTTATTCTGATACACCGGGTATGATTAAAATCTTTCTATGAGACAAAATAAATCATTAATCTTTTAAAACCTTTAACAATAAAACAACGAAATTATGGAAAAATTTTTTAATCCCGAACAATTTTTATCAAGTCATATGATTTTTAAATCAAAATAAATATTAATCCAGACAGAACCAGACAGCGTGCTATCTTCTAGTGCTCAAAATATCCATAGGGTAATAGAAAAATCGTTTCTATAGCTTCAAAAATCTTTCAAATTTAAAGTATCTAATGTAGTTTTCAAGATAGTGTACACCTGTTTCCGATATTTCGCACAAAGACGAATGGTAGCGAAATAGTAACTTCAGATATGAAAAGTGTGAACCAAAATTAATTGGCTTCAAAAAAATCCCATTCGGATAAATCGGATAAAATTTGGGTGTAATCGACAAAAATCGATTTTTTAAACTTAATGACGTCATTAAAATCCAAAAAAATGAATTTGGCTCTATCACATCCAAATTAAATCCAATTTTGATAAACAAAATATGTAATCCTACTAAATTTGGGTCATACTTTTCAAATTTAAAAAAATTTGTGGTCAAATTTTAAATACCTATTAAAGGTTTCAAGATAGTGAAGACCTGCTACCTTCGCACAAATCAAATAAAATTTAGATGTATTATGACAAAAATTATTTTTTTGTACTTAAGGACGTCATTAAAATCCAAAAAATTGAATTTTGCTGTATCACATCCAAATTTCATTCAATTTTGATAAACCAAATGTGTAATCCCTCTAAATTTTGTTGATATTTTTCAAATTTGTGGTCAAATTTAATCTATTTACTATATGTTTCAAGATAGTGGATACATGCTCCTGATATTTCGCATAAAGGGGATGGTATCGAAATAGTAACATCATAGAGATAAAAGTTATTTGACATAGGCACTGAGAATATTTTGGCGACCATTGACCGCCTTCATGATCCAAAAGAAAATCGACAGGTCCGTTTATTTGTATTTATACGGTACTACTATAGTCGAATATGATTATTCCAAAATTTCCCATAAATTAATTTTTCTATGTTGCAAAGTGTTGTGAAACATTTTTTAATCGGTACAACAATTTTCGTAATTTTCTATTCTGCATTAGATAGCATAATAGTTAAACGCTTAAAAAATTTATCCGTGTGATAAAATAATGATATTTTAATTGCATAAAAATCATTTTAATAAGACTATAATTACGCATATCAATCGGAAAAATATTTTCTATAAAACGAATTAATTTTGAAGGCTATACTTATTGTAAAATAAATTATATTCACAAACGATTAGGAACTTTAAATCAAAACAAACATAAAACCAGTTTTGGATCGAATATTTACATAGGAAATATAAGAAGATTAATATAATATAGGATGATCAAATTGGGCTTATACATTTTTAATATGATATACAACGTGTTCTGCTATTGACTGCAGAAACCTAGCTTCCGAAAATAAGCTCATCTCAAGACCAACAAAAAAACTATTTTCCAAATTTGGATCAGAGGAATAAGCTGGGAGATACGGGTAAGGAAAAATTGATAAATTTGTTCATTCACCGACTGTATTTCGATTACCAGTAGCCAATAATAATCAGTGGATATTAATAAATTTCACATAATAATGGAAGGGATTTTAAAAAAATAATAAAATTATTTAATTAATTTTGGTCAAATCCCACTTTTTATATTTTTGAGAGAAAACATTAGAGTATTCGTAAAAAACAAATTACTTCACAATGGATGTGTTTGTTTACGTCCAATGATATGATTTTAATTCAGAGTTATTATTGTTTTCTCACAAAAATATAGTAAAAATATAAAAATGGGGTTTTTTGACCAGATCCAATTAAATAATTTTGTACTTTTTAAAAATCCCTTAAATTATTAAATGAAATTTACTAAAATCTACTGATTATTGTTGGCTACTGGTTATTGAATGATAGTCAGTGAATGAACAAATTTATCAATTTTTGCCATACCCGTATCTCTCAAATTAGTACTCACATCCAAATTCGAAAAAGTGTTTTTTTGTTGCTCTTGATGAGCTTATTTCGGTAAGCCTGGTTGCGACAGTCAATAACAGAACACGGTGTATATTAGAATCGGGAAAGTTTGGATGGATGCATGGATGTTTGTTACTCTTTTACGCAAAAACTACCGAATGATTTGAAATTTGACACAGAGATAGATTATAGTCTGGAATAGGACGATATGATTTTTTGGATAGATAGTGGTAGTTTAGGGGTCAGAGTTCTAATGGGATAGCATACAGAAACAGTGTTTTTTAAAGGGTTTTGTAAAAGTTCATGGAACACATTTTTAGCGCATTTTTCTTAGGAAAGCTTTATTAATTTACGGAGTAACGATAAAAACTCTCACTAGTTTGAAAGAAAATGAGATATATCATTATCAATGAGATATTATTTAAATTTAGACATTGGATCGTGGTAATTTTTATTTAAAAATAACGACTCAAAGAGGTAACAAAAACGTTATTTATCCGACTGCGCAACGCAAAGGAGTGGTCACGTGTTAATCAGTCTATATATGTATGTCTGTATGTGTGTTCTTATGTGGCACTGTAGAGATCAAACCGCGTGGGCCGATTTTGATTATTCTTGCATCAATTGGTTTCCCTTAATCTTGCGAGGGTGACTGAAGATATGTCAGTAATGAAAATTCAGTATCTTATTCCACTGTTCTACCAATATTCTACTGTAACTCAGTTGAAATGTTACAGTACCAAAAATCATCTAGCGCGCTTGTTGAACGTTCCACTTACACAAAAATCTTTTGATATCTTACACCGTTTTGTTTTTAACCCAATTCAAAGATCTAATCTAACTCTTATCTAATCAACCTTTATGATTACCGGATGTTTTGGAGCTATGTGTCAAAGAAATTAAAAATATTTTGAAGGTCACTTTTATTATTTTTGAAAGATTGAAATTTAATTAACCTACACATTAAAAGTGCATAGATCAAATAGAATTATTATTTTTAGGAAGTATAATAACAAAAACCTGTTTTTTTGGAATCTACAAATTTACATAAAATATACAGCATGTTATGTATCAATATATCATCAACTAAAAAAAAAGAAAAAAAAAACAAGAATAATCAAGAATTTGATTATATTTATTAGGTTTTTGACAAGAAACCTTGACATTTTCTTTTGATTTTTAAGCAATGAAATGTAATAAGAAATACAGGATTGTTGAATAGAATGTTACCACGTAAAGCGAGACATTTTATTCAAAAGATGCTACTCATATATGAGAGAGACACTTTGTTCTAAAAGATCTTACCACTTAAACGAGGGAGCTGTGTATTTTAAAAACATAGAAAGAGTAATATAAGAGTAATACAAATGGTGTCTGAAACTCGAAAAATAATATAATCGATAAAAATGCTTCAAGCGAAAAATGTTGAGTGTGTTACACACATCTTACGCGGACTTTAAACTAGACTTAGGTTTTCAAGCGCAATTTAAAGCTCACTCTACTCCAAAACAGGTAATAGATAGATGAACAATTTAAATCAGAGAGTTGTTATTGATTAAAAAAGTATCATTTTTTGTTCGAAAAATTTTTCCGCAAACCGTATAGTTTAGGCAAAAACGGACTGAAAAGTTATGCCCAAAATTATTTTTTCGTTTCAAAATTGTTATTTCGTATAATTGTTACTGTGAAATCAAGGCACTTTTCGAAAAAAAATTTCCAATAAATCCAATAAAAGTGGTTTGGTTTTTTATAAAGGCTATTTTTGTTCAAATTAAATGAACAAACGCACAAAAAGCTAAAATATTGCTATCAATTACTGTCTAAACTATTCGGTTTACAATAAAACTACTTCAAACAAATAATATTTGCGTATTTATAAATAAGAACTTTCTTATTTAAAGCGTTCATGTAATGTTTGTCAGTTTTGAACTAGAGTGAAGCTTTAATTGAACCTGAAAACTTAAATCGAATTCGATGCTTGTATAAGATGTGTGCCTTTTATGTTTACTTATTACAAGCTTTGATTGCATACGCGGTAAGAGTATATAAGCTTGTAGGGAAATAAGGCATAATTCTTATTTATATTATACAGTTCAACTGTTTCTCATACAAAATACAGTGGACGATGAATTGTTCAAAATTATTTTTATATAATTATTTCTCTTCAACCACAACACTCTAAATATAGTTGTTTCTGTTTATCAATAAAATCTTTTAACTTTGCATTATTATATCTCAACAATGCATTGGTTAATAATTTTTCTTTTAATTTTTTTAACTCTTTTTTTAACTTTTTTTTTTTAGGATTAAAAACACAACTTCTTCTAAACTCTTCATGTTAATGATCCGAACTTAATTATATCGAATTAGAGACGATCAATCGATTTAAACTTATGATGAGGTATTATAGGTAGTATGAGCGCCAAGGCAAGTTTAGACTTGTAGTTGAAATTTGTTGTACCTTATTTTTTTAACTTTGATGATGAATTTTGTCATAACTTCATGAATGTAGACAAAAAATATGAATAAACTTTTTCGATATCTGTCTTGGTTTGCGAAATATCGATAAATAATTAGACAAAATTTTCAATTTTCAATATTTTGAAAATTACTTCAGATATCGAAAAATTTGATCCTTACTTTTCGTCTTATCACTATCAAAGTTGAAAAAATATTTTTTTTTTTTTTAATTTGTGTCCTTACATCCGTGCTCATACATCCTTAATTAGTCGGGCACAACGAGTTTTTCTTGTTTAAAATTATTTATAAAGGTTTTAACTTTAATTTGAATAGTTTTTTTAAAATTTCTACGGGCTAGTTTTGGAGAAATCTATGAAAGTATATCATCCATCTACCGTTTTACCATAAAACCAATGTTAAATATACCTACTTTTGAAGTCATTTATATATTTAAATAATCGGACAACTCGCCCTTAAATTTTCAGGATTGATTTAAACTTAATCCAATTCGTACATCCTTAATAAGTATAAAAAATAATTAGAATTTTCTAACACTATGTCCATATCAAGACAACAGCCTTAAACGTATTTTTCACCTGCCCGAATAATTATGAAACACCTGGTATAATAATAATAAAGTGTGTTGTTTTTCTCTTAAACAAATTATACAGAGTTGAATTTGACCTTCTTTTGCAAACAAAGTTTATAAAAAATTCACATACACGATCGGTCGTTAGAAGAAATGATGTCAACTACAACTCTATAAACAAACAAAAAAACATTTTTATTGTTTTACGTTTTAACAAATAATTATTCTTTTTAAAAGTTCATCTTTTCAAAAGATACCGTAAACTATTTTTGGTCTAGTTTTATCTGTGATGTTTTATTTATAGCAAAAAAAAAGTAGTACATTTTTACTTTATATAATCGGATTATAGCTCTCACAAAGACAACATATAATTTTAATATAATTATATAAATCATATAAAAATTTGTTTATCCGGTTTTTTAACACAAATTTGATATCTCTATTATTAAAGAGTTAAAAAATTTGTTACAGTTTTAATTAGAAGTTTTTTTAAATAAATTTTACGGAAATTTTCGCTTTGCGAATTATGGATCGACGAGTTAGTAGATGGGAACTCGATACCCACCGTCCAAGTGTACTTTTCTTCATTGATACAAACATGATAATTATTTGTCAAAATGAGAACATGTTTTCCTTCAATATCAAGGGCTTTTTTCCTGATATAATGTTATTATATTCGGGCTGAAACTACAAGGCTTGTCCAACTTGTTGAAAAATTAACTTTAGATAAATTTCCAGCGGTAATAAATTCTTTAATAATTGGTGAAAATTCCATCTTTCTAGTATATATAGAACTGGAAAACGTTATTTTGGGTGGCTTTTCCGATTTTCCAGGAGGGTTTCAATGAAAAAGATGCCGTTCGAAGTTTCAAAAATCGCACCTTTCTAGCATGTCTAAAAGTGCTGTAGAATTTGCATCGGTAAGTAAGTCAGTCAATTTTAGTTGTGGCTATATAGTACATTTTAGATGAATCTTTCTAGCAATATCGTGCGGGCTGGACAAAAATGTTGTTTGGCGTCAAATAATAAAACACATTTTTTTTTTCGCATCAAATAATAAAACACAATTTGTCAACAATTATTAAAAAATTAATTGTTGCATATTAATTTTTTTCTTTTTTCTCATGTTCGAACGTGTTCTTAAATCGTTGGTAAATGGCATCTTCATTTTATATGAATATAGATATAAAAACATACAAAATGAGCACTGAATGAACCTGTACGATGATTTTCCGAGGTACATTTTTCATTTTAAGGAAAGGATATTTTTTACGAAAAAATAAAATATCTCAAAAACTACTCGATAGTTTTACTTGAAAATAATTGTGGATATTAAGGACACAAACAGATATTTTTTCCATAACTATCATTTAAATTGGACCATTTTTGGAGAATAGAGAAAAAAAACAAAAAAAGACGGTTTTTCACCATTTTCTAGAAAATTTTGTGATTATGTTAAAAATGACTTAGAAGTTCTAGATTTTGGCGTGAGAACTTTTCTACTGAACACATTTCATTTTGACCCCAACTTTAGTCAGAAAACGCAATTATACAAATTCCCACCTTTTTTCACCCCCCATTTTTCCTGCTGGGAAATAGGATTATTTTATATTCCTATAAACTCCTTCACCATTTCATAAGTGCGTCAAAACTAAATAACGCTGGTCAGATGGACGTCAATTTCAATGCACTATCTAGATGTTAACAGCGAATAACAGTTATCAACTTGCGGTGGAAAAAACGTGTTAAAATCGACGAATGTCGTCTTAGTCTTAACTAAACGAGCAACGCATGTCAAAGCATTTATGATTTTGTTTTCCACAAAATATTTCAAACATAAACTGTGTTGTTATTTTCACTTTATTGTTCAATAACTCTACGAATTAATTTACAAATCCAATAATGAATACAAAAGAGTCCTTACCATTACAATCTGATTTGAGGACACTTTTTTAAAGCACCAGAAAAAAAAAACAAGTTAAACATGCACCAAACACTATAAAAAATTTCAATAACAATAATTACACAAAAAACAAACAAATTTAAAAAAACAAACTTACGAGAGATGCTTATTTATAACAATAAAGTATTGTTACTTAAGTATCATAAGCGACTTAAGTAGCTGTAGCGCAGAATAGTAGCGCGCACTCAACTCATTCAATAATGAATAAACAACATTTTATTATTGAATGGAAGCGACACATTATTACTTGAGTTTGAAGTCAAGTATTATTAATTTTTTTTAAGAGAAATGTATAACTTGTAAATATAACTGTTTATTATATTCTTTCTTTTTTGAATCAAACCGTTGCGTTGCTGTTGTACGCTAGGATAGTACGGGAGCGAAGCACCACTTCGAAAGGAATTTAGATTCATTTTAATAGACAGTGTGTTGCATTTAAGATGAAGACATCCTCATATTTTCGTTATTTATAGGTCTATCAATTTGAAATTTTACACATTCATATAAGGTGATTAATCACATTTTTTAAAATTCTTAACCGAAATTTGAACTTTAACTGAACCTATTACAAATTGACAAACAGGGCCGAATCTTAATATTTTGCCTAGCGTCAGAGATGATTAAAGATATCCAAAAAAAAAATTATTAGAATATTTTTTATACCTATTTTTTACACAATTATTCCAAGTCTAGTGAAATATTTGAATACATAACACTATTAAATTACCAATTTGTCCAGTTTTTACATTTCATTGCACACTAGTCATCAAATTAAAAAATAAACTTCATAAATCGTGTGCTATAGAATGTAAAAACTAGACAAATTGATAATTTAATAGTGTTATGTATTCAAATATTACAATAAACTTCAACAAATAGTAATAATTGTAAGTAAGGACAGGATAAGGATAAATAATGGAGATAGACTTCCGTGAGTGAAAGTTTTTTGCTAGAAAATTCCTCCTTCTAAAAAATCTTTCTTTTTTTAATTTCTTAAATATGAATATTTTATGAAATATTGGCGAAAAACGAAATACCTTTTTTTCATCTTTATGGGTTTCTAACTTTTGCAATTTTTTATGGGCTGGAAAACGCTTCTGGCACATTTTTCTAGATTTCCGAATCCAAAAAGCTATCACACGTATTTATACGACCATTATTTCTATATTTTACCAATTTGAACTTGTCGACCAGACTATGACTTTGCAATAATAAATGCACACTTAAGTAATTTTACAGTATTTGCTAGCTAATTTGAATTTATGTGTTAGTAAACTTAGCCCAGTTATTTTGATTCAAAGATTGGTCATTCGAAAAATATAAAATCTTTGATTTAGAGCTACGTTATGATTTACCGTTACGAGAAAGGTAGAAAGCGGTAGAGTCGTTTCACAAAGCAATTAATTTAGCAATTACTTTTATCCAAAAGCTGAATTACAAATTTGATTTATTAAAATTAGTTTACGGGAGAGTCAAATTGGTTTTTTATTTTGGTATCGAATCGGTTCGCGGCAAGCATTTCATTTCTGCGATGAATGAAAAATTGAATAAAATGGTTTTGTATAGTCTTGTTAACTTCATGAACAATTTATATTCATATTCCTAAAAAATATCGTAATAAACACTGAACTATTGTGGTGTTAGCAATTAAAAACAAATATAATCTGGAGAATTCCAAAAAGAAATAAACAACATCATTTTAAATTACGTAAACAACAAAAGAAAACATATACAAATAAAATATATGCATATATGCAATAGAACATACGTTAGAGTTCTAGAGTTTGCTAGACTGCACGGTAACAATTACAATTAAGATATATGCAATAGAACATACGTGACAGTTCTAGAATGTACTAGAACTAGATGATACGATAACAATTGATTGTAACTATATAGACGGAGCATGGTAGGCGATAGACACAGATTACAATACGGTAGATTACAATATGGTTAGATTGCAATACGACGGACTCTTCAAGTTAATTAACTACGGTCAAGTTTTATCGTCTATCAAAGTAACATTAAAATAAAAGTATTGTGAATTATACATTATATTTGTATGTAGTAAAAAAGCTTAACAATAAAAATTCGTATAATTAATTATTTGAGTATAGACAGTTTAATTTTTTTTTACACAAATTCGATTACGTTAAGTCCGCTACACAGTATCAAAGAAAGCTTTTGACTCAGCCATTTTATGAATGTCCTAATAAAATATGGAGACGATACTTAAGTATGTATCGTTTTCTTTCTTCAATAAAATGTAATAAATTTATTTTAAAATAATGTTTATGTTTTGATTTTGATTATTTGTTGTGTGGGGTCAATTGCCATTTTATCTAATCAAAACTTACTTAAGAAGTTTAAACTTACTTACTTGTTGTGCAGTGCTACAATTTTAATGTAATTATTTTATATATTATTACTCTAGCAAGTTTTTATCTGTCCTAACCTTATCTTCCTTATTGCTTTATCAAATTCCACGATTCACCCCTCATTTTCAAGCTTATTATGTCTAGGTTTGACGAAAAATACTCAACGTCTAAAAATCTATCGCTTAGGGAAAAACACATAATACAGAGAACATAAATTTTTTGATTTCGGGATGAAAACAATAAGTTCTACCAGAAAATTAATATAATAAGTTCTACCAGTGTAGGTACAGTTATCTCTTATGTAATTTTTGCATTCATATATATTTCTAATTATTAAATAATATTTTAATTAATAAGTGTATGCGAAATTTACGGTATTCGTTAACAATTATTATTATAATTTTATGCTTTTATGATTCATCATATAGCGGTCAAATCGGTGCATGTTTAATTAGATGTTCTAACAGTTAAACCGATTTATATAAGTGAACTAAGACGAAATAATTAAATAGAGTACTGTTAATCTGTTTCAGAAAATATTTATGAATTAGTCTGACCCAAAATTTTGATGTTATACAATACCAAGCCCGTGCTTTATTTAATTTGTTTAAAAGGTGATCATTGCAGATACTGGAGGAAGAAAACAGGAGAATCAGCATTTGCGAGTCATTAAGGTAGTACTATCGGTAATAGACTTTGCATTCAGAATTGGGAAATCACAGATTTTATTTTATTTCACAAAAACTGGACGTTCAGATTTTCAGTTCTCTGAAGGTCCCTAAAAATTTAACTGGTTAATTATGATATAATAATGGACAACTATGCCAAATTTCATTCAATTCTGAATGCAAAGTCTATTGCCGATAGTACTACCTTATAAGGACACATTCCTAAACAAGAAATGAAAAATTAAATTTATGGCATGCTATTCAGGTATACAAACATAAGAAAGGAAGTTCAACTTTACTTAACGACCAAGCGGACTTCTATTCGAACTTTTTTGACATTATTCAATAGGTATATACAAATAGTTTTTCAAAATTCAGAAAATGTGTTTTGAAAGAAAAAAAACCCTATCTTGAAAATTTTAGGATCTTTTGAGATTGGTTAACGGTACTCTAAAAAAAATTTCATGGCGGGCGGCGATTTTTAAGATTTTTAAATTTTCAAAATTTTGCAAATTATCCAATTTTTGGAATATTTTTTTTGCATTTTTATACCATGTATATATGAAATATACAAGTTTAGTCCATAGTTTGTAACGCCTAAAAATATTCATGCTACGAAAAAAATTTTGATATAGGTGTTCATAGAATCACCTAATTACTCCATTTCCGGTTGTCCGTCCGTCTGTGGACACGATAACTCAAAAACGAAAAAAGATATCAAGATGAAATTTTTATAGCGTACTCAGGGCCTAAAAACTGAGGTCAAGTTCGTAAATGAGCAGTATGGGTCAATTGGTTCTTGGGTCCGTAGGACCCATCTTGTAAACCGTTAGAGATAGAACAAAAGTTTATATGTAAAAAATGTTCTTTATAAAAAAATAAACAACTTTTGTTTGAAAAATTTTTTTGTAAACATCACTGTTTACCCGTGAGGGCGCTTATTAGGTGCAAATTTTATAGTATGCAATAATATGGGAATATCAGTGTGTGTGTAGCTATTTAAAAGTGGATATCTTTTTTATTAACGTGACGTCAAAAAACAAACGATTGCTTCATCAACACTGTCTATACATGGTATTTCAACAATTAACTCAGTCAATTTTTTGTTTTCACTTGTTAAATATTGTTTTTAAACAAATTGTTGTCTATTTCAGTAACTATAATAGTTTTCAAAATTTTTAAAAAATAAAAAAAATCTGAAAATTAGTAAAATTTTGAATTTACATTACTTTCCCAAGAAAAAATTTTTAATTTTTTTCCTTTGACAGAACTTTGCTCCCTTTCATTCAAATAAAAGGAGATTAATTCCAAACACGAGTCGTTTTGGCATGGAATGACCCTTTTACTAAAATTTATAATACATTCCCAATTTTGTATTTCCTCCGTTAAAAAGCATTACATCTTCAAGATATTGTGTCATAACATATTTTATTGTTAACAATGACAATTTCAAAAAATATTTTTTTTAAAATGCTTTATAACAATTGCAATAAAAATTATTGTTTATTTTTTATACTATAGATAATGTAAGTGGAACTGTGGTCCTATTGTTTAAAATCATTTAGATAATATCATTGTTGTATTAAGTAATCATTAATCAATTATTTGTACAATTTTTATGGGCTCAATTGTTTATAAACAATTTATTATTTAAACCTACGTTCCGCTGTTTTAACTTTTTTATTTGCCAATTTTCTGAAAGAATACGATGTTGTATCGATGACAACATTTTGAACAAATTTCTTCAAATATCCATAGATCCTGTTTAGTAAATGTTGAGTGTCCGCCTAAACTGTACTGTTTGCGGGGAAATGTTTCGAACAAAAAATGGAATAGAGTATTGAGCTTGAAAACCAAGGTCAATTTTAATCTACACACCCAACATTTTTCGCTTAAGGCATTTTTATCGATAAAACTTATTTTTCGAGTTTTTAGCATATGTACACTAAAAAAAGATACCTACCCTGTTTATAGCAGTATCGACATTGTTCATTTTTCGGTTTTTTCGGTAACTTAGGCTTGGGATCACATAGTGGGCTCAAACTTTGCAGGATCAATGTTGAGAATCACATCTAATAAGCTATCAAACAAAACTACAGTTTTCAGCACCACTACTTAGTGACAGTTTTTCAAATATCCTATTGGGGTAAATATTCCATGTAAATTTGCGAACCCTTACAGGCTGATTTGGTACATTACCGTTTATCATATTTCAGACTCAGCAGATCGTAACCATGACCATCAGTAAATCATATAGCATACATCTAACTATATCACTTTTTGAAAATTTCATGCAAGAGACATCTGTGTTCTGAGTAGAATAATTATATAAAATAACATAAATGTAAGCGAGCCCTGTGTGTTGGTTCGCACATTGATTGAAGCTTCAACCAAAGACTATAGGATAGACAAGAAGCAGAAGTATAATTATAAGTGACATCTGGAGTCTGAGGCGATCAACTATTAAGTTTGTAGGCCTTTGCGGGTATGGCTATTAAGTTTAACTACTTTGCGGGGGTGACTATTAACTATTAAGTTTGAAAGCCTGACTCGGTAAGCCTGACTCATATGGGCTGCTTCTCCTCTATCCTATGCTCTTTGGCTTCAACAAAAATATAATAGACTCACAAAAAAGCTAAAGTACTACGATCTAGCTGAAGCTGAAAATCACTTTTTAACCGACTTGAAACAAAAACGGAGGAGGTTATCAATTCGACTGTATTTTTTTTTTATGTTTGTTACCGCATAACTTTTGACTGGGTAAACCGATTTTGATGATTTTTATCTGTTTGAAAGCTAGTGCTTCCCTGTGGTCTCATTTCATTTTCGTTCCGACAACGTCATCCAAGAGAAAACCATAAAAAACTTTAATTTGCATTAAGTATGCACGACAAGAGGACGATTAACTCAATATCAAGCCAACCGATTGCGATGATTCTTTTTTTAGTGACAAATTAGTTAGTGTACTTCAGATTCACTAAAAATCAGAAAATAATAAAAACTTTTCTTCAAAAGAAACCGACTTCAAAAGAAAAACCTTTCCAAAACAAATTAATATGCACTAAAAAGTAAAAAAATTACGATAATATAATGTAGTTAAAATTATTGTTATTTTTGGAGTCAGCCAAGCTAATGTAGCAAATTGTTCTGTTAGAGTTGTTTCCTTGGCTGACACCGACTCCAAAAATAACAATAATTTTAACTACATTATATTATCGTAATTTTTTTACTTTTTAGTGCATATTAATTTGTTTTGGAAAGGTTTTTTTTTAAATCGGTTTTCTTTTTGTTAAAAGTTTTTTTTTTTTGACAAAATTATCTAGACTAGCTCCAAATGTTAAAAATTAATCTTAATCTTTAAGCATAAATAAATTGAAAAATAACCAACAAATCAATCTCGCAGGGAACGATCTCTGTAGATTTTGTCACGAAGAGGAAGAAACAGTTTGGCGATCCGTTTTATTTACTTTTCCGTCGATTGACCTAAAAGTTTTTGAGAAAAACGATATCTCAGATCTATTTTTGACATTATCCGGAACCTAATCGTCCAAATGTTAAATAAACTCAAATTTTTTTTTTTCAAAATTCTCCAAACCTCAAAATTATTAAGATTACTAATTATTGTTCCATATGAGTTTTATCCAAATTGGAAACGAAAAATTTTTCTCGATTCTTTGCAATATTTTTAAGGAGTTTGAAAAAATCGAAAAATTTGCAAAAAAATTATAGTGTAGTTTAGTTTATAAGGTAACCAAATCCGACCTAGACCTATCCAAACCCAATACGAAATGCGAAAATATCTCTCTCAAACGACACCAACACATGCGATGGACTGAACTCTACTCAAGTGAGTTAAATAAATGAACTGTTGTCCAGGAATATCCTAAAGTTTATTAAAGCTCTAAGACTTCTGGTGTAACTTTGAAGGAAAAAAGATAAAATAAATCAAACTGATTACAATACAAATAATTTAGGAATAGTATGACCGAGTTTTGTTCGTTTTTTTTTTTTTTTTTTTTTTTTTGTAAATCGTGTTTTTTCGATATTGAAGTTTCCGAGATAAAACGACGTTTTCTAAAAATGAAACCTAGCTAAAGCGATTTTTCGACCCCGAAACCCCCTTCATACTAAATTTCATAAAAATCTTTCGAGTTGTTTCCGAGATTGCATACAAGAATTGCTTAAATATATAAGATAACGGATTTTCAAATTTGAAAACATGTATTGTGGTCTTGATTCGATTGTTCAAACTTACCAATTTTTAACTATTTTTAACTGTAAAGTGTAAAATAATGAAAGGAAAGGATGAAGAATGAAAATGAAAAACTGATTTATAATTTATAATTGGTTACAAATTTTTATTTTTTTATCTATACTTACATAAACAATTGTTTTGTTTTTATTTATTTATTTATTTTTTTTTTTGTTTCTTTGTTGATGACATAATTTTTTTTATATTATTCACAAATTTTCAAAATAAATACATACAATAATAATAATTAATTGTAAATTTTCCATTTTCTTTTTTTTAAATATAAATTTTAAAGTGAAAATTCATCTCATTCATCATATGATAGGAAAAATGTGTCTAGAGCCGGTCATTGTATTTGACAGAATTCTTGTCAACGTCCTCTCAAATTTTCAGCCTTTCTAAAATGAATGTCGAATACTACAGCCGACCCTAGGCCTAAGAGAACGAAGGTATAATTAATATAATAATTCATACATTATATTGTAAAATGAAAAAATAATAATAAATTTTCTTTACATCGTATTTTGAATTGTTTTTCTTTGTTTTTTGGTATACATACGAAATAAAATGTGAACTCTGCACAAATATAATAGAAAAACTATTTCTTCATCCCCGAAAAAATCGATGTCTTATACTTCTTTTTAATGGAATAATTGAGTTCTTTGAAGAGTTCTTCAAAAATAAAAGACAACCTTCTAATCGGTGAGTGGTCAAGCGTAATTTTAGTGAGTCATTTCAAAAAGGCAATTTTATAGGTGTTAGCCAACACCGTGTCCTCAATCGTAAGTCTTTTTCCCAAAACGGGGGCTTTGGCCCCAATAGAATTCCAAAAATTTAGCGCCTGTCTCAAGTGAGAACTAATTTTAGAAAGGGTAAAACTAGATTTATATTTATTAAATGGAAAATCTGTCGATTAAAACCAGTTCTACATTTTCTGGAATAAGTTCAAACTTAAGACAGACGCTATTTCTTTCGTACTCTTTTGGGGCCAAAACTAGTTTCCGATCTTGATGATCGGAAATGTTTTTATAGGATGTATGCAGAGTTCTTTGTTTTTATATATTTTTAAAATTCAATAATTTATTTATACGAATGAGTTAAAAAATAATGTCAAAACGAACAACAACAAAAATGGCTGAAAATTTTTTCTTAAGAAATACTTTTGTGAATACAAAATACAAAATTTCAACAAAAAAACTAGAAATATTAGTTTTGTATCATTCAGATGAAAATTGATACAAGTGCGGGGCAATAGTGACAACGGTGCCAAGAACAGGGTGTTAAGTTATCGATGTTATTATTGAATGTGCTACCATTATTATGTCGAAATATTTTATATTTTAACGATTTTTGGGCACCTAGCCAGGGAGAATACTCTGAACTCTCACGCAAAGCGATGAATTTTCTTTTACTCTTCGCAACAACATACTTATGTTAGAGTGAGTTTTCCCAACCAAGTCATGATAAAAACAAAATCCAGAAATCGACTTGATGCTGTATCAGATTTAAGATTAAAGTGGCCCAAGATTACTCCTAAAATCGACTCAATTTGCGACAAGAAACAATCCCACCCATTACATTAACGTCTACAACACAATTTCTTATTTTTTTTTAGAAGGGGTGGCGGTTTGCTGTCGTTTGTGAAATTCGGCGGGAGTACGTGAGGTCATGAGTCCTGGTTTACGCTACTGATCCTCAAACCATAGATGATTCCAAACTAAATATCATTGCTGCCATTCAAGAGATAAGTGTGGAAATGTGTACAAATTTAATCCAAAGTTTTGATAACTAATAAAAATAACATCCTAAATTGAACACCCTTAATTCACACACATTCATCTAGTCAAAGATACCAAAATGACGGCACATTAAAGAAAAAACGTCGAAAATGGAGCACCCTATACTAGGCCTAGCCCGGCAAATAAAACTGATTGATGCATTCTTTTGTTTTTTTGCTGAATTTACACTGAATGGATATGACTGCAGACATTTATTATAATTTTTTACCAAATAATAATAATATTGTAAAAGCTTAACATTAATTATAGGTTTTGTATAGATTAAGTAATAATTTAATAATTAAAATACTATTTAAAGCAAGAGTAATATTACACAGATATTTATCAATATCAACCAACAAATAGATTGCTAATTACAAACCTTTTTTCATCTTAGTAATAGTCAGCGATCTACGTATTTGTATAAACATCTGTGTCTAATCAAGAAACATAATAATATTAATTTAAAAAAAAAAGCAATTAAACATTACATATCACGATCCATTATCATTAATTTTGAAGTACAGAATTTTGGAATTCATGGATTTAATACTTTCTCAATAACGAGGATATAGAATTTTATGTTTTATTCTGGTAGTTCTTATGCCAAGCGTAATCATTTCATAATGGCTAGAAACTTTGTGTGGCTGTATAGTCAGAGTCGAGTCAAAGGGTCCAAAGTAATTTAGCAGCAAGCTTAGCAAATTATATTAGAAGTTAATTAAATACAAAATGTCATTTTATTCCACATCTGGAAAATTGAAGTGTTCAAAGAACATCTCTCGCAGTTTTTTCGAGAGTCAGACAAAATAATTTTTCCGTTTCTATTTTTCTTTGCGTTTCTACGGTTCTTATCATGCATCTACGAGATAGAAATTTTTTATTTTTTTATTGTCGTAGAGATGCTTTATTACCGATCGCGCACGGCTTTTCCGAGGCAGCTATTTTTATATTGTCGGGCAGTGTGCAAAAAATTTCATAAAAATTTGCGATTTGAACCTCTGGCGGATTCCCTGCCAGTCATTCAAGTCGAGAAAATAAATGGCGAATTTGCGATTTTTTCATGGTTTTATCGCAAAGTTTTCGCCGGATTTAACCTCAGCTAACCTTTTTTTCCTTTTTTTAGCGCTACAACCCCCTATTTTTAGTTTTTTTATTTAAAATCTTTCTCCGTCTTTTTTTTTTTTTTTTGCAAAAAACCGGCTTTTCGCAACTTTTTGATTTTTTTTAAATAACTTAATATCTCCGATTTTTCCCAAATATTTCATAAAAAATTACTATTTTGTCCTAATTATCGGGTCAAAAAATCGGGCGGGTTAATATTTTTCAATACTGAGATATTTTCCAAGTTTTAAAGAATGATTTTGACAACAGTCTTTCTAATTTCGAACCATTATGACATGACAAGGCAAATATTACGCGTGGTGCAAGATCTATTTTTGTGTGAAATTTTGTGTGAGTTTCAATTTATTGAAAATTAAAAGAAAAAAACTATTTTTCTTTGGTTCTAAATTTTTTTATTATTATTCGAAATATAAACTCATGGAATGCAAAAATTTCTTAAGTAGTATTATATAAACAAAAATAAAAGGTTTTGCATTTTTAAAAATGTGATAGAATTTTTCACTCAAATTAAACAACTTGTGTGATGCCTACAATGATATCAAATCAAATCTATGCGATCGAGAATAGAAAACCTTTTAATTCATGATAAATTTTCAATAAATTGATTCCACTTTGAAATAAATTATTCCAAAATTCTGTACTACCCATCGATATTCTTCATCTTTCTTCACAAACAGTACTTTACACATAAATGTAAGAGAGAGAGAATTTACGATACAATATTTTTCCGATAATTTTCATTTACAATTTTTCTTTTTTTTCTCCAAATTTTTCTCGAATTAATTTTTAAAAATACAATCACAGTATTAAATGGAAACCAATGTTTTCTTTTTTTACAAAAATTTTATTTTTAATTGGAATCGTTTTACCTTTTTTTGTGAACAACCAATTTTTGATAATTTTTTTTTTTTTTTTTTTTTTGAAATATATTTTTTACTGGCCTCCAAAAAAAGAATTTTTTCTATCAGAAAAAATCACTAAAACTAAATTTTTTTTTTTATTATTCTTAATTTTCACTCTCAACTTCAATTTAACACACTTTTCTAACTATAATATCTCTAGCAATCTCATGAAACACATCTCAAATATCCATTTTTCTAAATTTCCAGTCAAAAATATATAGTAGAAAAACCAGGAAAGTCCTCAGTTTACTACAACCTGTACAAAAAGGAAATTAAATAATTTCATACAAAAAAAAAACCACACACTTCATTTTATTTAAATAAATTCGATATCATAAAAAAATTGAAAATTTACATATTTTCATTCGAAATTTTGCAATAAAATTAATTATTTGGTTTTCAAATTCGTCTCGTTGAAATTGTTCCTCGTAAATTTTTTATGAGATGAATGCGATTTTAAGGGATTAATTTAATCGAGATCCTTAACTTTTTAAGGGGTCATTAACAAAGCTTTTCAAGTTCGAAATATGTCTAACGTTTAAAATTTTCCTCTACTTTTCCTTAAATTTCTAAATTTATCTTAACCCTTCAGAACGATTACTTCAGTCGATAAAAAAAATCGCGATTCGGATGGCTTCGATATACTTCGGCTATCCCCGTAGATACACACTGTGTTTCCAATGACAGATGGCTCTTGGCGCTTGCGCAATAGTGTGAGATTTTCTCTCATTACAAAAGTAAGCAGTCTGACGAGTCAAAATGGAGTAAAAATGGTAAATGTGTAAAATCAAAACCTTCCTACTTTTCTTTCGTGGTCTACGTTGTGAATAACCCCTTAAAGTCTTATTAAATGGGCCGTGACGCGTCTTAGACTTTTATTCGAGGTAAAATTTTCGATTTATATTTGTACGCAAAAACTTTTTTCAAGTAATTAAATATATTTAATTTTATTGCAAAGAATTCATGGTCTATGGTTTTTTTTTTTTCTTTTTAAATAATAGTCCAAATTGTTTCTATTTACTGGAATGCCCTCTATGATTTTTTTTTTACTTTCAAATTTATAAATTTTTCCGTATCTCTTTTTATTTGAAACCAAATCTCTCTAGATCCCAAAATCTGTTTGCTTATTTTTCCCACTCTGTGTATGTATGTATATGTATGTATGCATGTATGTTTGTGTAGGTACAAGAATTAAAAATTTCGTTGGCCTATAAATATGAAGTACATACACTAAACTGCATAGAAAGTGAAACAAAAATAATTATAAAATCAACTTTTATTGATAAATTTTCATCACATAATACTCTCTAAAAAAACATAACAGAGAGTAACACGGGCCATGTGTCAGGCCACTATACTTTTCTTTTTACAAATAGTCTTGAATTTCTTCTATTTCTATAATAACATTTCGAGCTTTAGAGTAAATTGGAGAAGCGTATCTTCAAGTTTTCATCTTTGCCCTTAAAATAAGAAAAAGAAAGTGTCGCATTTGTATCTTTTAACTTGTTATTCAACGTTCTATGCTGTTCAGTATATCAAAAATTTGTTGCTTATTTGAAGAGTTTTTTGTTCATCAAATACCACACGTTAAGTGTTTTCTTTTAACTAATAAAAACTATAATTTAATATATTATATAAAAAAAAGTGATTTCGAACAAGGACATATTTTGACATTTTCACAAAATTTTCATCAAATACATTCACATTAATATACATAAATGTTTGTATTTTATTTAATTATTTAATATTAAATATCAATTAATTTAATTTTTTTTATAATATATTTGGCACAAAACAGACGTTCATCTTCAAATATAATTTTTTTTTCAAGTTTTTTCTTTTTCATTATTTTTAAATAACAGAGAATTTTTTTTCTTTACACAATGAACAGACTTTTAAAATTTTTTTATTTACATAGATTTATTTTAAAAATTAATTTATTTTTATATTTGAAAAATAATCTTAAGCATTCATCTTTTTGAGTTGAAAATATGTAACGGTTATGTCTTTCGAAATGATTCATGACCTTTACCTTTGCGTTAACTTTCATGAAAAAAAAAACACCTGGATTCAAAAAATTCGGGCGTTTATTATTTTTTCAGGCAATGAATAATAAAGCAACATTTCCAAGGTTATTCGATGAAATTAAAATATAAGAGATTCTATTTGCCACCCTTCTGTCTCTTTAAAATCTTATTAGCATGCTATTTAACGTAAATTGAACTAATTTTCCACTTGCTTTAGTTTTCTTTCCAATTTAACCGTAACATATTGTAAATTTTGTACTTGCGCAAAAGGAAATTTCTATTAATTTCTCATACATATTTAAGTAGTAATATTTTTGTTTTTCATTAATTTAGGCAACAAGCATTTATGTTTTCTTTTTTCCCATTTTCGTCATTTTTTTTCGCCAGTTTACTTTAAAATAACATTCATTTAAGAAAACCAACAACTTTATCTTACACTGTGATACAATCAAGACATGATTATCCGGACTTTCAATAACTAGTCTAAGAAACGCTATAATTTGATTGATTAATAAACACGCCTATGATAAAGCTTGTCTATCGAAAAGTGGCCATGGCTTTTTTTAATTAAATTAATTTGAATCAATTTTTTGAATGAACGGTGTTTTGCAAACAAGCTTATACCTTTTATTTTCGTAAATAAACTATCTTTCTCCTGATACAAATTTCGATTGGTGAGCAAATCGGTGTAGATCTGTATGAACAGATAAGTCGATATAGGTAACTACACTGTTCTGTTAACCAATCGAAATTGGTACCAGAATAAAGAAAATATTATAGGTGTGTTTTTAAATCAATAAAATTTCTTAAAAAATATTTCTCGGCTGGTTATCAGATGAGTGAAGGTCGACCTTATACCGTCTCCCATACCATACCTATCGGATTACCTACCGCGAATAATATTGAAGATATTTTGGCAAAACTCATTCAAATTTTAAAAATAACATCTTACTCAAAACTGCTCCAATTAGTCTGATTAATCAAGTCTTTATTGTAATTTAACTTTCTATTAATAACATAAACAAATCGATTAATTAATGAATCTTTGATTAATTAATAAATAAGCAACTTAAAAAAAAATTTAATTTTTTTTTTTTTGTTGAATACGTATACCAAATGTTCTAGTTGCAATTAATTAATTAATTGCAACCAATTAATTCTATTATATATATATTATATTTAATTATTAATTATATTTTTGTTTATATTTACAAATATTATTATTATTGTTAATTAAACATGCGCAGTTTCAATTTTTAAAAAGAAAACAATGTATAAAAATTATACAAATTAATTTTTAGGCCAACATAATAACAAAAAAAAATAGTTTGGATGTGTATATGTATGCTTGTATATTTGTTACTTTATAAAGATCCGGCTCGAAGGGCCATTTTTATTTTTATTATAGGGATGATTTTTTCTGTGTCGATGTCGAACCGGCTTTTTTTTTTTTTATTTATCTTCATCATAACATATTTTAAAGAGTGAAACTTCATTTAGAAAAAATTTTATATTTATCATGAAATTAACCGAATGATAGACGATTATCATTTGTAATCGAAAACTAAAAAACCCACCGTGTTCTAGACTACATATTAAAAACCTTTTACAATTACCTAGAAATTTTCCTAATAGTTTAGCTGTTAACTTATTCGAGGCAACTTGCTTATCTTAATTTACACCTAAAATCTAAACTAGCTTTCAACAAAATAACACATTTCCTAAAAATTGTTCGAATTAATGAGCCTACACTTTCATTTGTGACAGTATTCACCCTATTACCTAAAACTTTCCACAGCCAATTCCTTCGAATTACCTAAATTTTCTAGTGATTCTTTTCAACAAAACAATTTACATATAATACTTTTTCATCGTTGGCCCCCTTACTTATCTTACGTTATTTTCCCGCGAATAATTTCAATTTTTTACGTGTCGTCTATCATTCGTTCAATTCCTTATCAGTTTCGGTTCATTCTACCATAAGTCAATCAAAGTTTCACTTCAGATGCAAAAAAATCGGTATACTAAGTATAAAATAATATTAAATGATACTCCAAGCAAATAAGACGTTATGAATTAAATTCCGAAACGAGCAATGTGTCAACGTAAAGGTGTATCAACAGGGCCTATAAATTTTGTATATACAGAGGAATATTTTCACCCAAGTTGCCTAAGAATCTTCAAAGATTCCACAAATTTTTACAAACGTATATGCGCTGCAATAAGGGTTTAAAATAAACCTTGTTGTGGGTTTTATTGAGAAGATATACACAGTTTGGAATTTGTATATCATATATGTTATAAAATTGCCTATACAAAATAAAAAGAACGTAAATTACTGTTGATATTTTGTTTCACTTATATATTATTTATATTGGGTAGCCAAATATATATAATTTGCAAGGTGCTGCAAGTACGAATTCCTAGGGTAAAAAATCTAGAACTTAACGTTGATAAACTACTCGTTACTGGATTTAAGTTCCCAGATAACTAATTTGTTTGGAGTAAGAAAAGAAAAAAGAAAATCAACATAAAAACAAAGATGAGAGAAAAATAAACAACTTTTCTTTTTCTATCTTTTGAATATTTTGTTTGTAAATTTCGATAACTACATAATATTTTTAATGTATATATATATAGTTTTTTTTTTTAAATTATATATATATATATTTATATATATATATATATATATATATATATATATATATATATATATATATATATATATATATATATATATATATATATATATATATATATATACAAAAAGGAACAAAAACACTTGCGACTCTTAATAGCTATATATTTTTTAAATTTTAAATTATATATTTTTCATATTTTTTGTATTAGTCATACATATGTATTCCAAAAATGCTCATTGACTTATCCGAAATCGCCGTTTTGATTTATTCAATAACATTATAAATATAGGGGTGTTCTATTTTCGATGTGTTACCAATTTGACGTTTTGTACTAAAATGTCCTGTATTTTGATATGTGGCCAGTACTACCATTTCGTGTTAACGAAAATGACAAAGTATTTTATATTTGCTCGGTTTGATGATCCAATAATCAAAGGTCAAAGGTCTGCGCTAATTATTCTCTAAACATAGATGATCATAAATTGAATATGATTGATACCATTCAAGAGCTAAGTGTGGAAATTAATTATACGAAATTTTGTTAATTAAAATGTCATATTTGTTTACCAGGATGTTTTAACTCGCCACTAGTTCACAATGCATGACATTCTATGGCACAAAAAACCAAAATGGCGTCATATTTAAACATAAGATCGTAAAAAGAACAGTCTTTATATTCAGATCCGGCTCGAAGAATTAGTTTTGATACTACCAATAAGTATAGTAACTTCACTTTAATCAAAACGACGACTTTTGGCACTCGTATTTCCGAGTTCCTCAAGTTATTCGAAACCAATTTAGCACACGTAAAGCAGTGTAATAATAAATTAGTACGATATTTCTATATCACACACGTTAAACAGAAGGAATACATACATAAAAACTAAAAATTTTTTTGTAATGTTTTGTAACAAAATAATAAAAAAACGTTTTTTTTTTTTCAATATTGGTAATGTCGTAATAATTAATTAATAAACTCGTCGTCAATCGTAACGTCAAAAAAAACTGTCTCTATCTCAGCGCCACAAACACCTATTAAATGAGGCGTGTCAACTATTTAGCAGCAATATAACATCATCTTCAGCAGTTGAATGTCCTTCAAAAATTATGAATATCCTCCGACGACACACAAATCAAAATATATTTTTTTTTTTGGCTACACTATATTTTTTTTGTCTACATATTCGAAATTCTAGCTACTGTATAATATTTTTTTATATAAACAATTCGCAATAGAATAATATTATAATCTATGAACAATATAGAATTTTCTCTCCAGAAGTCTGAATTTAGGTAGTTTAATCGAGATTAGAAATAAGAAAGATTTTTGTGGAGACTTTCATTTTGATGTATCGAAGATATATTTCGAAATATCTTAGTTTTTGACATGAATTTTTTCCCCATGTTTTCCTTAGAAATAAATTTCGATTTGTTTAACTCAGTGGTGGTTTGGAAAGGATTTTTTTTTGAAGGAAACTATATCGCCAACGTTAAAAAAATCGTGCTTCACATTTGAAGAACTATTCAGAACATCAAAAATAAAAGTCTCCACAGTCGGATTGTTGTCTAATTTTTGCAGGAACAGAAAATTCTACTATGTCACATAATTTTTGGCTAATTTGATTTTGTGTTTTGGATTTACTGTTGTCAAAAAGGCAAGATAATTGGATTATTCTCGATTGTATTTCTTTTTTTCTGCTGTTGAAGATGATTTGTCACTTTTGGAGCTGGTGCATGCTGTATTACCTCTGATCACGAATGTGACTTCACAACAATAACACCAGGTCGAGTTTGCTGTTGCTGTTGAACAGTAGGATGAAACTGTAAATATGGATTGAGTAGTCGTTGTGTGATTTCTTTTGGTTTTGTTGTCAATGCAAGCGGTACTTCTTGTGTAGCTGCTGTTGAAGGTGTTGCTCCTCTCACCGTTGACACAACTGTTGTACTCCGTTGTTTTGTATCATCGAATATTTCACCTTCCAGATGGCGTATTGCTTCGACAATAGTCTCTAAATTTTGTCGTGAAGTATTTGCATGTACATAGAGATGTGTTTGTGATGATGATGTGATCTCCTCAGGACAAGATGGCGTTGGGGAGGGAGGCGGTAAACGCTCAACTTCTACTTTTGGTTCAGCTTTAATAGCCGCCTCGAGTGCACTGGGTAAACGTTGTTGCAATTGTGGACTCGGTGATCGTGACATTATTTGTGGTGACGATTCAACTGTTTGTGTTTGTGCAACTGGTGGAACTGATTCCATGCTAACAACTTCCATATCATCTGGTAGGGAAACTATCACTGCATTATCGCCGTTAGTTTGATATACTTGTGATGAGTAAACAACTTGTGATTCGAGAGCACGCAATTCCTCTTCTAGAAGTATACGCATGCGTCGTTCACGCTCTAATTGTGCACGTACTTCCATTAATTCAATATTTGCGTTTGTTTGTACAACTGAAATGCCAACAGGTTCTGGAGACATTGTATCGATACCTTCATCCGCTGACTCAGAGATTACTGTGGTTGATATTGTGGTCATAGTTGGTGGTGTCGAGGATGATGTATTCTCGTGTTTACGTTTCTTTGTTGGTATTTCGTTACCTTCATGTTGATTCACTAAACGTTTTAGTTGAGAATTTTGGGAAAGTAGTCGTGTTTTTTCTTGTTCCAATGAATAAATATATTCGGCCGTTTGTTGCAAAATTGCAGCCTAGAACAAAAGAGAAAAAAATTTATGAAATTTTATATTTAAAATTTAAAATAAAAATTAAAGGGGTTTCATGATGGGGCTATTTTCTTCTGTACTTCAAAGGCCAAAAAGTCAAAATGCTCCCAATGAAAAATCAAAACCTCTGTATAAATTAGCTATAAAAAGAATATTCGAGTGTGGATCTAAAAGGGAATCTACGGGGGATCAAGTTCCTCCACACCTTTCCTTCAAACTGAATAAAAATCTTTATAAAATATAGTTTTCCACGTAAATCATACATTGAAATGAAAGAGGACCATTAGTATCGTCACCATTCATCCCGTCTGTCTGTGGCATCGTAGCGTCTAAACGGATGAACCGATTTTGATTTTTGTTGTTTCGTTGGAAAGGTAATTTAATTTAATAAAGAGTGTTCTTAGTTATGTTTGCGAGTTTAGGGTTCCGGGTTAAAGTGCGAGTATTGGGTTCCGTACCCGAGACAATTGAAAAATAGGCGATGATCTTCAAAATCGATTCAGTTTGGAGAAGACTTTAAGGAAGAAGGTAATTTAATAGAGAGTGTTCTTAGATATGTTTTAAGTGCAAGCTTAAGGTTCTGTATCCGAAAAATTTGTCGGGAATTTTTTTAATTTTGTAAATTTTACTTGTTTCGATACTTCCTCCCGTTCTATAGAAAAGGTTTTATAATGGAAAAGGTTTTAAAAATCATTGTAGATGATTTTTAATTGAATTTAATGTTTTATGACGGTGAGTGTTTTTTCAAAAAAGATAATTAGAAAGATGTTTGGGTGGGAAATGTTGCATACTAAGGGGGGACTTGGATAAAAATTGAAGATGACAGTAATTAAGAGATTACGCAGTAGGTTAAGGGAAACGCTTCGCACTATTGGTGTCAGATTAGAATTGTGAATTTCTGTCAAAAGACCTTAGTAAGACCAATAAAAACTAATTTATGCCCTTATGAATTAAGGACCTGAAAGTATCGCATTTTTGTTAGGTATTAATCAAAGATTATAAGATAGAGGAGAAAGCTCCCATTACTGGCAATATTAAAAAAGAGTATAAGAGTTTCAATGCCTCTATTAATTGAGTCTAGTCATAAATACTCTTCACCTCCATAATTTTGTTTAAAAAAAATTCTGTTAGCATTGCGTAATTTCGATCTAAGGACCTCTGGATTATAAGCCTAACAGCAAACATCCACTTCCCTGTGTAATAATATCGTAATAACATGTGCTGCTTCGATTGTATTTACAAGACCCAAATATCAGATGGCAGTCGTACCTGTATACGCAAGCTTCTTCTCTATATTGAACTCTTTGGTATAAATAATAAAGGAAAAAAAATTGTTACATTAATTTTTAAAATGAAGTATAGAGGTCAGCACCACAATGATTAGAAATGCATTTTACAATGAACGTTATGAATGCAGTTTGTACGTTTCTGTTCAAGTTGATGCGAGTAATATTGATTTTACGTTATGCAGCCGTTTTAGTTGTATTTGTATATTTGTATTTATGTTTATATACACATATAAACTGACTGACAAATGCATATCGTCATCCTGAACAACAGTCAGTTCTCACAACTACTATAAGCTGGTGATGGTGTGTGATAAAGCTCAGATCCAAACAGTAAGCACTGAGCACACTACGTGTATCCTAGTAATTATTCATTTATAGTCAATAGCTTGTGTGATAGTTCCCTCTGCAGCTCTGCAACCACTACCAGTTTGTTATTTAATAGTAAAGTCAGCTGTTGGCGTGATACATATATGTCTTGTATGTGTAAAATCATTGAAATTTCAAATTATTGTTACAATTTATAGGCATTTTAACTGTTTAAGCATGTTCTTAGCATGGTCAGTACGAAATTAAGACTTTTTGTTAGATTTCCATTTCCAAATTGTAAAAAACCGAACCATTGTAACGTCATGTTCGTCCGTTCCTATAGAATTTAACAAGTATGAAATGTATTGGCAATAGAATTGCCAACTCAAATTTCTGAGAAGTAGATAGATAAATCAAAAAGCGGAGAGATAGTGGAATTAAACAGGGAATCGGACTCAATTTTCTTTTAATCACTTCGGATGAAGAATTCTCATTTTACGAATACAAAAGTGAAGTTAGTTTATAAAAATCTTTACTGGTATGCCAAGATATAAACTTTTTAAATTCCTAATTAAACAAAGAGAAAGATACCCACTAGTGACGTCAAACGTGAGTATCGCCAAAGAGAATACATATAAAAATTTTGGTTCGATAAAAGGAAACGGGCCAACCTTTGAATGCAATCTTTGATTGCTTATAACTTCTTCGCTTTAATCAATTTTAATTTCACTTTAAAAATTTGTCATGGTATTAATTTTAGTTTTACATTTTTATGGATAATATGGCCAATTTAACATCAGGATTATCTCCTACTAAACTTATAATATCGTTGAATCACAATAGCACAACAAAATTAAGTAAGAAAATCATGGTAATCAAGAAAAAAGTTTTGTATCTTTGAAATTTTCCACAGTTGTTTATTAGGTTGTAAAAACTTCGTGCCAAAAAAATCTGTTTCTCAGGGGGGGGGGGGCGGGGGGAGGAGGCTAACCGACCACTAGTTAGTAACTGTTCTAGTCATCGAGAGCAGAATTGTTTTTAAAACAAGCCACGAGTTAAGATTTACATATTTCTTCTTAAAACTCAAGGTTCAGTAGTTTTGGAGAACAGCCGAAGAGAATGACCACTTACTGTTTAATTCTATATTTCCCTGTTTAACCAAGTCTGAGGCTTTGAAAGACAAATGACAGGCCCAAGAGTAGCAACATAAATAACTTTACCGTTTTTTCATAAATTAACGAAACTTTTAAAAAGACGTGATAAGAAATTTTGCTACAATTTTAGATTAAAAAAAAGAGTACTGTTCATTTGGTAACAAGTTTTTATGCCATCAATAATATTTGCATAAATGAATAATAAAATAAATTATTGTTTTGATAAAAAAAAAAAAATGTTAATGTTTATATCACTAATCTATAATTAATTTAAAAATATTTTAATATCAGTAAAGTGGTTTGATGTGCAGAAAAGTGTTCTAATAATAAACTACCACATGAATAATTCCATAGAATATTGACATTGTTTAGCCTTGACCACAATATTTATTTATATTTATATTTTCAAAAATCAAAAAAGCACATCTATTTTATCTACAAATTAAAAACTGATGTTTTTTTAAATTCATTCTATATAAAAATACAGAGTGCAACTTTAAGAATTCATTCCAATATATTCCAAAATAAAGGAAATTTTCAAAAAATTTTATTTTCAGTTTTAAACCGGAAATGGACAAAATTATGATTTTAAAATATTCTTCTATACACACATTTCCCGACATTATTGTTTTCTAAAAGAGTTTTTGTGTTCAACATATTATATTGGCATACATAACTATGATTGTGACAAAAATTCCCTGATTGTTTTTGAAGTCTCATAATTCCTATATATTATAAATGTGAAAGTAAGGTAGCTTGTTTGTATGTGGCACTGTCACGCAAAAACGACTAAAGGGATTTGATAGAAACTCTATAATGATGTAGCTCATAAAACAGAACACATAATTTATTAAGACATTTAAGACAAAAATTTATTAAATTTAGTCTGACATTTCACTACACCATCTATGAACATCATTTGGAACCATAAATATTTGTATAATTTTTCCCTAAAGAAATTCGAAGTGGATCTCGATCAAAAAGAGAAAGTCCCATTACCCCATTGAAGAAATATATGTAATTTCAATAAAAAAAAAAAAACCGAAACCGGATATGAATTCATTATATATTTTTCGTAATGTACTTCAAATCAATTGTTTGTTTTTCTATTTTAATTATTTAAAATAAATATATTTATTAAAATTTTCTTAATTCAATAAAAAAAAACTAAACAATGAAAAAAAGTTTTACTAAATATGTAGGTTATAGGTTAAAATATTTTTGTTAAATGTTTCTCATAACCTCTCTTTCTAAGCTGTTCTGTGCCACCGTGCCCCGTCCTTAGTCTATCTATCGTATAACCGACAGCTGATAGACAACATGATATCAGGTGTATCATGAACAAATGTATGGATGTCTATTCAATTCATATTGTATGCATTTATGTTATGTATAGTTTATTCATAAATATCGACTAAAATTCTTTAGAACTTAATCATACATATCTCATATTACCTCTAGTGTTGCCCCCATTGTTGATTAATATGATTTTCTGGGTTTTTCAGTATAGGAAGTTATTGTAATGGGTCTGATGGACTATGGGATTTTAACGAATAAGATGACAGCGCACGAGTAAAAAAAATGATAACCAAACCTGTTAGACTATGTGGTAATCTTACATTTCAATAAAAGTGTTTTTATGTTCAATTTTTTTAGTCAACAACTAATCAGATTAATTTTTCATGTAATTTTGAATGTATTATACATACTAAATAAATAAAAACGTATACAAATTAGAATTATTTTTTTTCTCTATTTAAATAAAATAATGTTGTTTGAATGTTGTGTATGTCTTGATTCCTCCCAACTCTATTCCTACGAACAAATACAAGAATAATAAAATAAAATCTCCGTCTCAGTCATACAATATATCTATTTATAGCCTACTATTATATTGGAATGTGGTTATTTGATACTTCATATTTGTACTGTAGTAGTAAAGTAATGCTTGCTTGCTATGCTAGTAAGTAAAGTAACACGACTACACTATTCTATAGTACGATTTATTAACTCTTTGAATGTATGGAATGCAATGCATTCATACTTAACTTACTGACTTACCGAGTCAATATACGCTGCGCTGGCTAACTGACTTGAGTGCCTACTTTAAATATCTATTAAGAATTATCAATGTATTACTTGAAAATATTTAAACTATTTAAAAATATTATCTGACTATTGCAAAATATTCTCACATTCCTTTAAAGGTAGTTTTGATCGTAAAGCCCACTTTTCTTAAGGCGGTATTCTGGTCTAGAAATTTGAAAAAAATTGCAAAAGTTTAGACTCTTCAGAATATGTCCAAACGGATTTGTCAAAATTATAATTATTTTTAGAGATACAGTAGATCAAAATCGGTCGAGCATAGATCATCACACAATAAACGGCAGATATTGCCGTAAAATTTAAGGACTGGTTCTTTACAGGAATTCCAGTTAAAGAAGGTCCAATTTATGGATCCAGGAACGCCGGTTAATTCAAAGTGAGTATATTAAATTTTATTATCCAAGTTACTCTGCCGGAATTGTTTCTCAAACTTAAAACGTGTTTTTCTCAAAACTACTTATCTCGACGTGAATGATGGAATTTGATAAAGGAATAAGGAAGGGTAGGACAGAAAATATTCTTGGTATAGTAATAATATATAAGATCGATATTTTACAACTGTATTGAATGTAAAATTAATTGACTGCAACGTATTGCTCGAAATAAATAAATAATTATCAATTTTTGTTGAAACCATCAAATAAATTATCAACTCGAAATTTATTTGAATATTTATTTAATCGATAAAATAAATAACTTTTTCGTTATTAATAAATCGACTACAAGTTATTAAAATATATATGAGGTATTAATAATTAATTTAAAGTAAACCCCAAATTTAAACATTCAATATTGATTAAATGGAAAATTAATTAGTTTTTGAATAAAAAATATAATACGTATATTCCCTCTTTGCGTTTCGCCTCGTTTTGTACATTTTGACTAGGTACGATTTCTATCGTATCATGATGATAGTTAGGCAAAATTTATTACATATCTGTTAGTGTTATTCAGTGAAGTAAAATATACAATTTAATTTTTTGTTTATTTAGGGTCATCGTCCTTTTATTTAGAACTTGAATACTTGTGGCTATAGTCTTGAGCAGACGGCGTATTTAAGCCTTTATTAATATACAAGGTGAGCCATTTTAATAATCTTTAATGGCTAATTGCTCGTTTTGAAGTTAACCAATAAATAATAACTTGAACACACATTATGGAGTTTGATGGCGAGCATCATGTTCTGACAACAGGTTGGACCTAGTTCTTCGGGTTGCTTTAATAGAGAATTTAGATTCTAAAAGGCAAGAGATAGAATTACACTTTTTTCGAAAAACATTAGCTTTCGGAGGAAACCGACTGAAAAATATGTCATTATTGCATTTAATCGAAAGAAAATAAGCTTAAAGTTTAGCGATAATTGTAGGCCCAGCAGTTAGCGGATTTTCTTTCGATTAATTATAATAATGATATATTTTTAAATCGCATTTCGTACGAAAGGTGACTTTCGAAAAAATGGTTTAACTGAAAAATGTTAGTTTTTTTATGAGCATTTCTAACTTAAGTTAAGCTAACATATCCATAATATGGACACGATAAAGAATTAGAATACTATATTCGTTGCGTGGGCATTTTAACGTGGAAATGGAAAGCGACTGACCGGTCGTAACGATGAAGGTCGAAGATGTGATGATATTTATTATTAGTTCCGTTGCATCAAAATACATTTTTATTAAATTGTGTCCACAGCTCTCTATTAAAAACAAATACTTGACAAATATAAATGAAATATTGTCCTTAACTCTCTACACACATATTTCACTCTACTCTCGTGTCAAGAGTATTGGCTGGGATGAGTTAGCTACTTTTTGATACAAAAAAAAATTCAATGGAATGAAAACAAAACAAAAACCTCGTGAGCAACAGTGCTCCATCACTAAAGTCATATTTCCCCCAAAAGTAAGGAACCTAGTAATCAGAAAATAGATTTTCTTAGGAATTCAATAAAATTGAAATATACGATTAACAAAAATACTCTGTAATTAATAAAAAAAAAAGCAAATTTTGTCACCGTCTATGGAATGAGATATTACCAATCAAAATGTGAATAATTAACGCTAGAAGTATACCGAGTATAAACAAGTGAAAACAAACAATTTACTGAGTTAATTGTTGAAATAACAAGTAACAGTGTTGAATACGCAACCGTTTCTTTTTTTTTATGTCATGAAAGTAAAGAATGGTAGCCAGTCTTAGATAGAAAAACATGCATACATGTCACACACACACATAAATGATATTCTCATATAATACATACTATATAATTTGCGCCTAATTTGTACCCTCATGGGTAAACAGTGATCTTTACAAAAAAATTTTCAAACAAAAGTTGTTTAGTTTTTTACAAGGAACATTTTTTACATTTAACTTTTGTTATATCTCTAACGGTTTACAAGATGGGTCCTACGGAATTAAAACCCATATGACCTATGTTATTCATTTACGAACTCGATCTCACTTTTTATGTTCTGAACACGCTATAAAAATTTCAGCTTGATTTCTTTTTTCGTTTTTGTGTTATCGTGTCGACAGACAGACGGACAACCGAAAATGGACTAATTAGGTGATTTTATGAACACTTATACCAAAATGTAAGGACCCCATTTTGTCAATTGATTTTGTTCAGAAAAGTATATACAATAATATTCCGGGTGGTACCAGAAACCGTATTGCTTCAATTTATGTATATCTTCTCCTCCGTAGAAACAGTAAAATGTCAATTTTTTGAGCCAAGTAAAGTTCTACCCCTCCTCGTTGACCTTCGATACAATACGTTAAGTCTATATTTTCGGAGATAAAAATATGACTAAAAAGAGATTTATTATTGATGTTTGAACAAAAATAAAACATAAACACGAGCCACATTCATACAGAGAACAATCACTTTCATCTTCTATCATTAACCATACCCTGATGATAGCTAGGGCTGTAACGGGTAACATGTGCTAACGGGTAACATACGAAGCAGCTGTGTTTATACAATTTTTTTAATGTTACATTGATGTTACTAGCTGACAAAAATATAAGGGTGGGAAGAATATCCACCCCTACCCTTAATACAATCCATTTCTGAAGTGTGTAGTTTTTTTTTTTTTAAATGAACTGTGTGCGAGTTATGTTATAACGGAACATAAAACACTAATTTTATATTGTGTTGCGGCAATATATAATTTTACACACAATAAAATTCTTGCTATGGATAGAAGGATTTTTAAATAATGGGTACAATTTTTCTGGATTTTGATATTAAGGTTATGTTATGTTAACTACACTAAAGTACCGAGACGGGAACAGTTTTTTTAAAACTACTAAAACAAAAATTTTGTTGTGTATGTCAGCTCTGACGCATGACTGGAGTTTAAATGTTGTACAGTGTTCCGAGTCCGTCAGGTTATTTCAAACAATAGATGCTTTGTATGTTATACATACTATGTAGTATAGTTCTATTAAACCAAAGTGGCACTGAGCAAAAGCGAGTGTAGATATGAGTGCACATACATATATATCTCTTTCGCAGTGCCACTTGGGTTTTATAGAACTCTATAGTTTATATATGGTAACCCGAAAAAACCCGAAGAAGTACGATGTCATTTTGTATCGATCGGTAACCACTACACTGTGTGCTGTGTCTCTCAGGTTATTGTCAGTTTCAAACAATAGAAGCTTTGTCACACAAGTATACAAATTATTGTATCGCCTATGCAAATATTTGAAAACCCATAGCAAAAATACACTATTCCATGAACCGTTTCATTTTATCATGACATTTGAAACCGGTAGGAAACACGTTAAAATAATTTATATTCCAAGAAATCAACTTTAAAATATTGTTCATGATACCTAATGGCACAAAACCAAAATATTTTTAGGGTAAAAATAAAAAACACCACACCCATTAATATTGAAGTCATTTAAATATTTATTCCCTTTAAACATTAAATGGAATGAATCAATCATTATTTAAAAATATATAACAAAAAATAAAAAACCGATCGTTAATATCAGTAATTAAACACATACACACACAATAAAAACACTTGAATAGGTTGGTAACCCTCGTATTGTAAAAAAAATGTAAATAGTAAACAACTTATTTAATAATTTCTGGTGTATTTATAAAATGAAAACAGCTGATCGGAAATAAATTGTCCGATGTTGGTAATTACTTTAAATGCTCATTTAAGCATACACAAGTTTAAAGCTTGACATTTTTTTAGTAGTAAAATGTAGTGTAATACCTGTGTTATCGAAACGTATGTATGGTGAATCGTTCGTCACACTATACGGAGTGTGCCAAAAAAATTGTATACACACTCGAAAACCTCAATTTTTCTAATTTATAATTTTTTTTAGGTATAGCCCATTTAAAATAATGTCTGATATTAGACTAGACATAAAACAAATGAAACTTACAAAATTTAAAAAAACTATCGACAAATTTTTCGGGTATAGAACCCGAAACTCACACTTGAAACATATCTAATAGCAAGCAAGCTCCATTAAATTACCCTTTTCCTTAAAACCTTTTCCAAACTGAGCGGATTTTATAGATTATCGCCAATTTTTTTAGTTTTTTCAGGTACGGAACCCTAAACTCACACTTGAAACATAGCTAAGAACACTCTCCATTAAATTACCTTTCAAACGAAACAAAAAATATTAAAAACTGGTTCATCTGTTTAGGCACTACGATGCCACAGACACACACACATCAAGCAGTCAAACTTATAACACACTTTTTTTTTGGGGAGTTAAAAACGTTTCTTTTTAAAGTGCCATAAATATGAGAACGTTGTCAAAGTGCAAAGGTGGTTTAGAAGGAAGTTTTAGATAGACCCACTGACAGGTCACAATCGGGCCGATCAATCGCCACAATTTCAGCTTCTGGGCACAAGAGAATCTTCATAATCAGAAAAACATAATTTAAATTCACCAGGAAATTCAGTGTGGTGTGGACTGCCAGCGCAGGAAACATTCTTTTTTGACAACACGATGACTCTGATGCTGTTTACTCGAATTTGTTGCATGAAAATAGCATGCCTAGTGTTGAGAGGACTATTATTTTCATCAAGATCTAGCACCTCTCAACTATCATCGTAATGTGAAAGGTTGTCACAATGAAAATCTGCCGAACGGATGGATTGGGCTCAGAGGTGTCATCGAATGACTTCCATCCTCTATAGGCCTCACGCCAATGGATTTCTTTTCGTGGGGACTTATCACTAATAAGGTTTATTTATCGAAACCGGCAAAAATCGATCAGTTGAAGTCGGCAATTCATTAAGAATGCATCGAAATTCCCGATAAATTTGAACATTTGCACTGACTAATCAAATTCTACATCTGTTTTTGGGGACATTATGTATTAAATGGTTGTTTTTGCATTGGTGTATTACTCTGAGAGAGTTGGTAGAAAAGAAAAGATGCCTTTACAATGTTATAAGACTATCTTTTGCTACTTATATTCAGTGTAAATAGTGTATACACTCGGATACAAAAAAACATATGTTTGGTAAATGTAAACGAGACGTTGAATAAACGACACGAATAAAAATATTATTAATGTCAGCTGTTATAAACATGCAATGTTTTGTAACTATTATAATGGTGATGACGAACGACCTGCCTGCCTGCCTGCCATGCTGTTAGGCTGATATCGCGTCAAGTTGAGCCATCAGTGTATACAAAATACTACTATATAGTATACTTATCATCATTGATCAGATGATTGTTTTGTGCTGTTTTTAGGAAGAGAAATTCTAGTTTGTAAAAACACTTTAAAAAGAATATCAATTGTATTAGTCACACTGAATTGAATTTACTTCTTTTGACGTGAATACGTCTATGTTTTCGTTTAACAGAATTCACATGCACAATCACGCCATCTGTTGGTGCATAAGTGAACGAAGTCGGTAAGTAAACTCAATATATTATATAGATATTAATCACAATATATTATAAATGTGTAAGTAAGGATGTTTGTTTGACCGTTTGTTTGTTAAGCTTTCACGCAAAAATGCCTAATGGATTGGAATGAAACTACAATAACATTGCTCATACATCAGACTAACACATGAGCTATAATTTATAAACGAATATTTAAAAAAAAATTAAATTTGCCCATGACGTTTCCCTACGTCATCTATGAGCATCATTTTGAACCATACACTCAATGAATCCTGACTATCTCTTCTGATACAGTTAATGAATCAAGACTATATAACACTTTAAAAAAATTGAAATCTGTACATACATTTTACCTGAGTAAAATAATCTCTACCCTTATTTCGAGTGTTATGGCGGAGGAATAGGGAAGAGAAGAAGAGGTGGAGGCTATAACGCAGTGGTTTTTACTTTTTGGCCAACCGAAGCGGGCGGGTATCAAACTAGTTTTATATATTTTTTTGTAAAACTTCAATTCGTGAAAGAATTTATAGATTACTTTGAGCAAGGAAATCACCTCTCTATCACCTTTAAAGTGAACTCTTTAATCAACGTTTTAACTTTAATCAATCGTTTTGATGAATACCAACCAACTTTTCCAAGAACTGTTTTCTGTATGGAATTTGTTTTATTGTTCCAATAAATATTAAAAACTAATTAAAACAGTTATCATTGTGTAATTAAATATTCAAAGATTGTAAAAAATATTTGTTTTGAATTTAAATTGAACTGAATTACCAATTAATTATAAATTTTATTAAATAAAATAAAATAATAATAAATAAATAAAAATATTGACAAAAACAAAATAAGTACGTACTTAATTAATAAACGTTTGAATTGAAATGTGAATAATAATAAAAATAATAAATATTATAAAATTAAAATATGATGTATGTATCCAATGTAATGAATGTTTATGTTTTGTGTGTGAATAATTAAATTTCTATTTATAAAATGTGGAATTTCCTCTTCAATAAAATTATTTAATAATGAGTCATCACAAATTTTTTACCATTACATTATAAATAAATATATTTTATTTAATATAATGTTATAAACAGACAATTAATAGTCCGCGAGACAGCACTCTTTTTGTTAAATGATTAATTAATACAGTAGCTGGATGACCGAGCTTTGCTCATTATTTTAAAGTTAAAAACATACAAATTTTATCACTAATATAAGAACCGTTTAAAATGTACTTTATTTCGATAACTACGATATGCGTATATCAACCAAAACTGACATACGGACTGTACACTATGCAATACATACGAAACGAACCACGTACAATGTGTATACTCGCCAATAGATATCAGGAAGAGTCATATTTTGCAGTTTATGTTTAAGTTTCTGAAAACACAGATAAAACGATCTTTTTCTAAAAATGAAACCTACCTAGATCGATTTTCCGACGCAATAACTCTCTGTATAATAAATTTCATGAAAATCGTTGGAGCCGTTTCCGAGATTCCATAAGAATTTCTCGTTTAAATATACTCGTGAACTCGTGAAAAGGAAGTCACTCACGAAATTTCAAGTATGTATTGATCATTTAACAAAAAGGATGTGCTGTCCCGCAGACTATAATATTTTATAATAAAAATATCATATGATTTAATGTACTACAGAGTGCTCCAAGTTCTAACGGCAGGATTTCATCAAAGGGTAGATAACTATGCAATAATGGAAATTAACAAATACACTCACAGTGTGGAAAGTGTTCTTTTCTAGACACAAGTTGTAGAAATACTGGGAAAAATAGGATATTTTTGTGAAGATTGTCAATGTTAAGAAAAATTGACCACTCCTGTTAAGAAAATTGAAAATTTGACAGTATCAAGAAATAATTATTTTCCACTTTTTAGTATAATAAAAGATTATCCAAAATATCGTATACATGATTAAAAGTAAACAATAACAAAAAGTAATTATCCAAAGTATTTTATATTTAAGTTTTTTTAATACTCTGACATTTTTATGAAATCTGCTGTTACAATTTGGGCCACCATATCAATTCTTGCGGTGATTTTCTTTGAAATAAACCGTGAATAAATAGAATTTGCACTAATGATGTAGCCTAGACAATTCAAATCTAGTGATTTGAGATTTTTGGCAGAACGTAAAAACGATCGATTCCCATGTTCCATTCTGTACTTATAAATGATTAATTAATAATATTATGTACTAAAAATCATTGAATCTTTTATATTATGGCATGATTTATTATTCAATAGCTTTGCAAAACGCTTAATTTCCAGTAATAAAATATGAATAATATACTTTTATTAAGGTCCCAGAAGTAAGAGTAACTTATCTCGAAAACTACGTTCTTAAAAGGTCAAATTTCAATCGAAGAAAACTCTTTTTGGCAACAAAATTTTTTGTTTTTCGGTCTTAATCTTACTACGAACTGCAACGGAAGCTTTTTGCAGTTAAGAAAAGTTGTACATCTATTGACCAAACAGTTGGTCATGATCAAATATTTCCAAAATTTAAAAACTCAGGTGGTAGTGGGCAAACTGTGGTCTTTCAAGTTCAAGATTGAGGTATTCAGCCAGAGAAATTATGGACGCATCGGCACCGCCGTTGAGCTGGTTAAAGTTATAAGGATGAATTTTTGTTGACTTCGAGTTAAGATACAGTTATTATAATAAATTAATGCTACGATACTCGAAAGAAAATTATTAGGTTTTTGGATAATTTTTGTATTTTTTTACTATAATAATTAGTAATAATTCCATATATTTATTTTTAATTGTGTAAAGAATGTGTTATATTAATAAATTTAGCTACAGACGATGGTTGTGTTGAAATCGAAACATCGATATTTAGCGAAATGTAAGTCTATTGTATGTTTTTTAATTTTATTTTTTAAATAAAATTTCTTAATATACAATTTGATTTCGAGTATCGTGGTATTTATTTCAATAATTTGATAAAATAATTTAGCTAGAGTTTTGTTTTTTCTTTTGCTAAGAGTTCAGATATCGCAATGTCAAGAGGTTTATGGAGGCATAAAAAATTTAAAAGATAAAAATATATTTCCAGGATTTTTCATTTGGCAAATTCGTTTAAGCTTAATATCAATCAGGGCAGGAAATCCAGGATTTTTCAATTAACATATTATTATAAACTTAAGATCAATCAGGGCAGAATTTAAAAATCATCCCCAAGCATGATGTGTACATTACATGTATAAATAAAAAAATTACATATGTTTACTGCGTTACAAAATGGGAAAAAAACAAAAGAAAAAACACATTAATTATTATTAAATCTGACATTCACAATGATAAAATAAAAATATGACCTAATTCGTCCCCAATAACATAAATATACCACGATTTTGTTTTTTCACCCGTACATAATAACTACATACAAGCTCGTATAGCATAGACAATTCGACCGCTGTCGGAGCCATCCAGATTCCAGAGCTACAAGCTACATGCTTGTGCATACTCACACACACACCACGTACACACATGAATGGGAAAACCGTTGTACAATAAATATTCTGTGCTAATAATGTTTGCACGCTTCTTGTTGTTAAAACCAATCTCTGGAGAGAAAAATTATAGGAGTGTACCTACGTGAAACAAGCAAATAAATTCAATTATGGATGATTTTTGTAGTCCAATTTTTCATTTATTGTTTTCATCGAAGAATTATTGTTTGCAATGGGGAACAGATGTGAACTCCAAATTGGTAAATAATTCGATTTGTACCCGTGACACATGTATAAGACGCTTTGTAGTTAGGAAAAATGATTTGGTTTTGAACATGACCAGTGATTTTTTTCAGAAGACGTGTCAGGTAAATAGTATATTACACATCTAGAGAAAAAAAGTAAAGAGTGTCTCATTATCTCATATTCATTGTAGCCCGAGGAGAAGTCGAAGTTGACAAAAATGAGATTTGAGACATTCTTTACTTGCTCTGATAGTGTGTACTATTTTTCTTCCCGACGAAGGCAGAAAGTGGCAGCTTCGTTTTGCAAAGCGGAACACTGCAAACATCATATTGAAAATACAATAAATAGATCCGGCAAAATCTGTCATTGAGCATTAATAATTTTTGCATGGAAAACTTTGGCAGGATCCTGTTGAAAACATTCTCCGGAACGTAAAAATGCAGATTGCCGGTGGGTAACCCGATAGGATATTGTTAAAACTTTTTTTTTTAACAAATAATTTTTATTGACCAAATCACTTTTTAGAGTAAAAAATTCGTAAAATTTGAAACAACGAGATTTCAAACGAAATTTGGGGGAAAAATAATAATAAGAAAAGCTATCAAAAAGATGTAAAATATTGGTGCATGTCAAATTGTCATGACACGATATCTGGACGTAATCACATAAAAAACTACCATTAAAATACTTTTTGTGAGTCATCAAGGAATAAAATAACATAAAATCAAATTTTTATGAATATATTTTCTATATCAATCTATCATGACACGATACCTGAAAAGAAGATCCATATCGACTTTTTATATATATTTTATGAAATATGCATAGTATATTAAGTTTAGTCCCAAGTTTGTAACGCTTAAAAATATTGAAGCAGCAAAAAAAAAATTTGGTATAAGTGTTCATAGAATCACCTAATTAGTCCATTTCCGGTTGTCTGCCTGTCGTCTGTCTGTCCGTCTGTCATCACGATTACTCAAAACCGAAAAGAGATATCAAGCTGAAATTTTTATAGCGTGCTGAGGACGTAAAAAGTGAGCTCAAGTTCGTAAATGAGCAACATAGGTCAATTGGGTCTTGGGTAGGTAGGAAAAAACTTAAAATTTAATTTAAGTTTTGGAAATAAAGCGTGTGTATTTTTCCGAATTAAATTTTGGTGACTTTTTATTAGCAAAATCAACATTTTGAAGTACTTTTTCAAAAATAATGAAATACCCTATTCTAATGATATTACAGTTGTTAAATCCACTTGAGGCGTTTTTGATCTATTAAAAAATCAGTGACAGACATGTGAAACACATATATCTTCGATAAAAATGAAAATACTGAAAAATATTCGAAAAGAAAACAGGAAAAAAAACGAATAAAATGCGGAAGTAAAACACGTGTAAGTTATAAAGTAAGACGCAAAATGTATATAACACTCACAATAATATTATTAATATGTGTTGGTTTTGGTCATGTGATGGTAATAGTGGCTTCATCGATCCGGGCGTTGACGTCGCAGGGCGAGGTCGTGAGGCGACGCGACGCTACTCAAGTCAACCAACGTCGAGGTCATTCAGTGCAGATGTACCCCCTAGCATATATGTATAATGTATATAGTAGAGGTACTAGTTTTACACCACTACTAGTATGAAGTGGTGTGCCGGCGCGGCAGTCAGTCGACAGGATACCCGTAGACCATGGTATAGGCAGCGTAATGTCTACTTGTACGTATATAAAATAATAGTATATGTATGGGATTATTATGTAGAGAGGTACAATATAGGCAACGACGCGGCACTTCCCGCCCTATCCAACCCGGCTTGACTGCTTGACGCGCCCTCTTGCTGCCATACTTATCTTAACGGTTATCTGCGTCTGTATCGATTTATTATAGAGGCTAATGACCACACTACCTACATACAATTTCATTTATTATCCAACCATCTTATTCTACGTCTTTCGACTACAATCCATACCACCCTCAAGTTTCTCGTACTGCTCTCCATGTAAACTGCTTGATAGAAAAGATATTGTTTTCAATTCGACAATCGAAATTGAATTGATTTTTGTTATCTAATAAATTTCGAAGTACTTGGAATTTCATAACACTATCAGCTGCAATATCAGACGTTGCAGAAATAAGAATGATCCAGATTATTGTCGAATATTCTAGATAATCCAAAAAAACAATATCTAATCTTTTGGAACGTTTTGACCCCCGAATTAAAAAAAGGGGTGTTATAAGTTTGACCGCTATGTGTATGTGTCTGTCTGTCTGTGGCATCGTAGTGCCTAAACGGAGGAACCGATTTTGATTTCGTTTTGAAAGGTTATTTTATGGAGAGTGTTCTTAGATATGTTTCAATCGCGAGTTTAGGGTTCTGCACCCGAAAAATTTGTCGGGGGTATTTAAAAACTTTGGCTAATTTTAGAGTTTTGTAACATGGTTTAATTTTTTTGAATATCTGCGAACATTTTAAAATCATTCTTAAAACATTCCGAAATCCCGAAACATTTCAGATCATTCTCAAACAATCTGAAATATTCCAAGCCATATTGAAAAATTCTTGCAAACTCTAGAGCGCCCAAGAAAATTAGAATATTTTTTTTATAATTTTCTAGGGAAATTAGACTACAGTTTCTGAGAAAATTCTAATACATCATTATTGCTTGTGACACACTAAACGTCGCTCGAAAACATTTCCAATTTGAATTACAGGAAATACAATTTGCAAGCGAAGACAGCGAACTAGCGAACTACAGTATCGCCATCTGTGAGTAAATTAAACAAGCGATCGGAAATATTAGTTTGTAATGTAAGTAAAAATAATGCTTATGTATGAAATATGTGTAAATACTTTCTTTTTTTTTTTACATATTTTTTATATTACCAATGCAATATACTTAAGGTTAGGCTAGGTTAGAGTGGCTGTCCTGTGGTGGGACACAGTTAGACCATAGGGTCCATTGTCATACCGAAAGGGGATTGTACAACCCCGGCCATTACTCCATGAACCATTTGGAGCTTTTTAAGAGAAGCAGGAGAGCTTTGACGTTGACGGACTCCAGGTCGGAGAGGTCGTCAAAGAACGCCTGGCTCAAATAAGTCCATCTCCTCATGACAAGAGCTCGGCATTGACAGAGAAGATGAGGCATTGTCTCCTCCTCTTCATCACTGTGACAGCTCCTGCAGTAATCGTGATACACCGCCAGGCCCAGGCGTTCAGCATGCCTGCCGCCCAACCAGTGTTCTGTAATAGCCGTACAACTTTGCGAACAGAGGCCCTTGAAAGTGATATAAGATCTTCGGAACGCCTGCGATTGTACCCAGACCAATACTTGTTATGGTACTACAAGAGAGATATGTCTTGTAGTATCAGTTCGATAATGTACCGAATCAGAAAGGGATTGATATGGCCTCTAAAAACCATATTCACGGTGGCTTATTTCACCATCGTAAACATTACGATCGTCGATTCGATTTTAGAGAACGTAGAAAATGCTATTTATCAGATGTCTTCATTATTATTAGTCACGATATGTTTGTTGTGTTCTAGAAAATATTTATTTTTTTTTTACTTCCTCGCAACACACCCCGAACGAAATCTATAATGTTTTTAATAGTAAAATAATCATAATAAAAAACCTAATAATTGTTGATTGGAAAATTTATACTTCGAACGATTTCTTTTATTAACAAAAATTTCTACTTGCTAGCAGAAAACTAGGCGAAGGTTGTTTGTATATAAACGCTTTTCTGTGGCTTTATTGAATCTTATTATAAAATTTAAAAATTTACGTACGGTGAATGTTCACTTCTTTTTTGCGGTAAATGGTTCAAAGTCCTTTGATTACAACAAACACAGTTTTGGGACCTCTTGCGTGGTAAAATTGTGAATTACATAATTTTAAACTTGTGATTTTTAACACAGTATCTTATGCAAGAACGTTAATTGTACAAAAATTAATCGGTGATTGAGTTTCAAAAAAGTTTTCATTATGAAGAAAATTTATCACCAATTATGTTTAGATAAAAAATCATTACCTTACGGTGCTTTCCAAAAAGAACGTCAAAAACTGTCAAATTGACTCATAAATTTTATCTTTTACGATATGCTGAAAGTATTAAAAAGCATTTACGTGATACAAATATTATTTTTATTCATAACTTAGATTTAAATTCAATGAATATAAATTAGTTGCTAACTTGATTAGTCATGTGACGGCCGAACTACTTTAAGGCGAAATAAGAAAAACATATTCCGCCAGTTCAGATCAATGAGCATTGTAACACGGGTGAAGTCTGGACGTTTACAATGGCCTAGCTCATGTTCACCAGGGAAGATCAAAAACAAAGAGATCATAGAAAGGAGAACCATCAGAAGACCTCAATATAGACGAATTGATGTAACAGCGAAAGGAGTGAAAGAACAACTAGGAGATTTCTGGGCCAAGGTCAATTTGTATTTTCTTCGAAGAGAAGAGGCGTGGAATGGCGCGTCACTCGTGCGACAAGGAGTTTAATCTACTGGTTTTCCCACAATGACACTTAGTGTGTCTCCTATTTTATTTTCTCGTTAAATAGAGTGACCTCTTAGCTAAACGATTATTCAGAAATTCGCATAAAAGAATATAACTCATAAAAAATGAGCTCAGAATAGGACTTTTAACAAAAAATAAATCAAAACTAGAAAAATACATTCAAACAGTACTTAGAAAAATGTCAATTAAAATCGTAGTAAAAAAAGGAATAATGAACAATAATTAAAATCAGACTAGAAATGCTAGTAATTAAAAAAAATAGTAATATTCGAATACTAGAATCAAACAAGGTTACTATTACATTATATAGTCATTGGTAGCAGATGTAGTATAGTATGCTAGTTCCTTTAACACATACTAGAATTACTAGGTATCGTAAAATGTAAATAGAATTGCACATACCATACACATAGAAAATCTAGAACAACTCAACAGGGAAGAGCTGCTTGCTTGCTTACCGAAGAACCAAACGCAAAAAAAAACTTGTAAAACCCTCGATACGGGACTCACAAAAAACGAACATTACTACATAAAGTTAGAAAAAAAAAGCAATACTCTTATTTTTTTTCATTACATTCTCAATCATAGTCCTCGCCATTTAATATGGCGGGAAAAATACACGGAGAGTAAAACTTGACGAGATAGTCCGGCGTCGTCATAACAACCGACGCTCTACTACCGTCAATTTTACTATGACGTCATTCACATAGTATATATGTATGTACATAGAAAGCTCGAAATGGAAGAAAATCGATACAGGTTTTGCGTACAATATAATATTTGAAATAGGTTTCAGAACAAGATGGGTGTTAGAGGGGCATAGTGAGGAGAAGCTTATACTACAAACACAACATGTTCTCGTGTTGTAATTTGCTTATATATATTTATTCACCCCCTTCTCTGCTCTTCGTCCTTTTTGCTAATACTCCACACCCAGTGATGTTGGTTATTTTAAATTTACTATTCTTGTCGCTGTAAATCGAAAACTAGAAAAACTGTAAGACACAAGTATATTTCATGAATTTCTGCTTTTTACTATTTACAAAACTGGTTTAAATTCAATTTGTATTTGTGTTATCCGATATATTTAATCTAAAAATGGTTATGGGAAAGAATTTATTAAAAGTTCGAAATAACTTTTTTTGAATCAACGTTAAATAAGATTTTTTCGTATTCATCTTCTTACCAAATAGACAAATAATAGTTAACAAATAAGATTAAGTTCCTAGCACCTAATTCTTGAAGATTTTTTGATCACTCTACACCAGAGGTGGCGAATCCTGTATTGACGTCCCATTTTTTCTAAAAAAAAATGCTTAATGCGGTCATAGACATTCCAAAGAACTTTTACTTCGTGATTATTGGGATTTACAATTAATTCCTTCTTAATGACGTTTCCTACGCAATATCGAATAAAAAAGCTAAACGGGCAGATTTAATGACGTCAGTACTTTCGTCAAACCATAACGATATCATAGGAGCGGAGTAAATTTCAATTTTTGTTGATCTGTTGCATTTCTGGCTAGTTTTGCGATTCTTTCTTTAATTGTGTTTCTAGATGGAGGAGTATCTTTGATGCGCTCAATTATCTTATCTTTATTATTGAAATCATCAAAAAGTGAGGACGTCAACCAGGCAACATGGTAAACATGCTCTTCAAAAACTCTCCTCGTGAAAAGATATACTATGCCGAGCAACAACATTTGCAGACGAGTAACTTTGCCGCGCTCTTATGGCAATCTTTGCCAACATATTTAATCATAGACGTTGACTTTTTATTTCTGTCTTTCATTGCACATGCAAGTAATTCCTTTTGCTCTGGTTCGTTTTTCTAACTTGACAAACGGATTTGTGATTTGTTTCAAAACATCAATTGTAACGATGTAAATACATTAACAACAACTTCGCCCTAATATCAATGATCAAGTGTCATAAATATTATTCAGAAGTTAGCTCGTCGAAAGCCTCCTTCGAAAACTCAATGATAAAGGTTAATTTTTTCAAACATTTTCTGGTTTGATACATAAATAACATTTTTCGCAAAGAAATCCCAGCTTTGTCAAAGAGGCAGCCTCGCGTGCTTAGATGGCCCGCCTGACTGAATAATTTAAAATTGATAGTTAGAGTCAAAATTTGGAATAGCAACAGTTAAAAGAAATTAGACCAACGTAGTATATCATTAAAAATTACAGTATTAGAAATCTCGAAATTAGAGAAAATAATTTTAAATAAGTAACATCGAGAAACCGATTGCGAACTTAGCCAGATATTAAATAAGTAAAACCCGATTTAAAAATGCCATTTTTTTATATTCTTCCAAGCTAAAATTCTTATATTCACAATTACATCCATTGAAATTTTATTCGATAATGGAAGTAACCTGACAAAGTGGAGTTCACCATAGTTTATGTTTACTATACCAAACAGATATTCACAAAAAGCGGAACTATATGCTGTTGACGGTAGTAGTAGCAAATCTAGTTAACGCGCATGATCAATGTGATACGTACCAAATATACATATTTAAATGTCAAAGGTCAAAGGGGAATAAAATTTATATGAACTTATCAAATTAGCATATAAAAACACATTTCGAATAGAAAAAATATTAACCAACTTCCAAATATATTTTTTAAAAGAGAAAGATTTATTAGTTCCTGTTAATACACGTCGAATATGTTTTCATAATGTCCGATATAGAAGAAATATTATAATTTATTAAAAATTACTGGTAATTTATTTTACCAACGTTGATAAAACTTTATCACTGATAGTATTTACTACAAATACTGACTGCTTCAGTATCTATATTTTAAGGGATTTATATATTAGGGTATAAAAAATGACGAACACGATGAGTTTTACGATTTAGATTTAGCAAATTATTAACGAGTTAAGTTCGTAAATAATTTTTTTTAATTTTAAGAATTTTTCGATTAATATTAGAAAAATACAATTTTTCTCATGTCATTTTTGCACAAAGTTTAATATTTACAGAGAAATTTACGATCAAAGTCCTAGCATTCGAGTGAAAATATTAAAATTAAAATATATATTTACGGTGTGTCAGATGGAAAAATGTCAAAGGGGTTTTCATATTAGAATTCAATTTCCAATATTTTTCTGCCACTCACTATTTTTGGAACACTTTGAATATTCGTATTATGAAGTTTCTAAAAATGAATCAACGATTGATTAAAAGATGCCAAGAAGCATGCAATTTCTTTGGATAATAAATTTTATAATTTAGAATTAAATAATTATGGTATTTCCCTGATACACTCTGTAACATTGTACATTCATAATTGATTATAAAAGAGTATTACATAAAATACTAAACACAAATTTAGTATTACACTTGATAAGACATTATCACCGCGTAAATAGAATTGTTCTTATCATTTCTGGTTGGGGTATTCCAAAAGGTTTTGACCATTTAATAAAACAGTTATTATTTCTAAAAATTTTCCATATACTTTAATCGGTCATTCGGCAGCTAGTGACAGTTGAGCATACAGTTTTCAAGTTCAAATCGTAATCTAAAGTAGCTCTTATCATTTGTAGGGTTCCATATATATAAATAATAGTTTAAAAAAACTAAAAGCACGCTTTTGTAACTAGCTGAACTAAAAAGTAGAAAATAATTTCTATTAATTCAAAAAAATCAATTTATCGTAAAAAACCGTGGGATGCTAGATTTCAATTATTGTAAATATTTTATAGACAAATATTGGTAAAAGTAAAGTCATTAAAAAATATCTTAAAAAGCAACCCCACGCTTTTTTACGATTAAATAATTTTTTGGAATATAAACTCATTTTCTATTTTTTAGTTCAATTAGTTACTAAAGCATGCTTTATAGTTCTTTTAAACTATTATTTATTTTGTGTTTTTTAGACTATTATTTATCAAAAATTCAGTACAAGTATGGTGGGAGCTGTATATTTTTCAGATATGGAAATCGTTATTCTCGAAAATTCTGATCAGGATAATCAAATAAACTTAATAAATTAAATTATTGTATTGTCATCGATCCTTGATAAGTATGCCAAATTTCGAAATAATCCGATGTTTTTAAAGGGGTCAAAATAATGTTCAAAGTTTCCGTTACATACTAACATACCAACATACTAACCTACGTATGAAGCTAATAAAAACGTGTTAAAAAGGGGCAAGAACGGAGGAATTTAGCACTATCAGAAGGCCTTAAAATCCCAAAAAAAATTTTCTTTAGTTAAATATTAATAATTATTATATTTTAAAACTTAATATTTCTTTAAAAATGCACAATGAAAAAAATTTTAATAAATATTGTTCATAAATGATTTTGCATCAAGAAAATCATACAAAAAAAACCTTGAAACACTGATAAAAGTTCGCCTTATTGTGATGTGGCTATAGCTGTGTATGTACAATGTTGCTACTGCTACTCTTATTATTAATAATAATAATAATAATATCGATTAAAAATTATTACAAACTCATTCAATAAATAGATAAGGTGGCAAAATCAAGGTTACCACATACATACTCACTTCACTTACTATACTATCTGTGCACAAAATTTGTTTACATACACAAAAAATATTAAGAAATTTCAATTTAGAAACCTTGAAATTATTACTGCAATTGAAATATGTATTTCAAAATGCAAAACTTTGGATTATATTAATATTTAACGGTTTTTTTATGTAAATTTTATATACAATTTTTATTGCATTTTTCCTATGGAATGTGGAAATTCTTGAGTAGATAAATCTTAGTTGGCTAATTTAGATCGTTAAGGTAGTTCACCTGTAAAAGTTATGGATTATATGCACGGAAAGAGTATATGATCTTGTAGTAAAATGAGGTTTATTTTTTTGAATTGATCCCTCTGTGCTGCGAGCTTCTGCTGCTTCAAAAGAAAGCAAAACAGCTCGTTTAACAGAAATAACTTTGCAAGGCAGTGCATATGAAGTAGAAGAAAGACCAATGTATGAAAAGCCCAGAATTGTTTCTCAAACTTAAAACGCATTTTTCTTGAAACTACATTTTTCGAGGAGGTTGATATGATATCTCAATCTCTACACAACCGATTCGTTCCCTGTAATTCGAATAATTTTTTAATCGCCGAACTAAAAAAACGGGGTGTTATAAGTTTGATAGGTGTGTGTGTGTCTGTCTGTTTGTGGCATTGTAGCGCCTAAACGCATGAACCGAATTTGATTTTTTTTGTTTCGTTTGAAAGGTAATTTCAAGGAGAGAGTTTAGGGTTCTGTGCCTACCTAAAAAACTAAAACAATTGGCGATAATCTTCAAAATCGGCTCAGTTTGGAATAGCTTTTAAGGAAAGAGCTAATTTAATGGAGAGTGTTCCTAGATATATTTCTACTGCAAGTTTAGGTTTCCGAACCCGAAAAATTTGTCGGGGATTTTTTAAATTTTGTAAATTTCACTTGTTATTTTCTTTTTTTTACAATTTATAAAATGTCTACAAATATCTACAAAAATGACTACAATAATGTTTTTCATTATTGTATAATCTAAGTTTGAAAAATGCCTACAATTTAGCCTCCTAGACCAGAATACCTCTTAAGGAAATTGAGGTACTAAAAATCAAACCTACAACCTAGTTTTTCTTAACGATCCGTCAGTATATTAAGTTTCAATACAGTTTATGGATGAGTTGTTTCAAATCATCATTTTCTCAGCTACAATTGATAAGAGATTACAAAACATTTTTACAACGCAACACACAATTCTTTTTGTTTGATTCATTCAACAAGACTTCCCGGTTCACTGCCTTGCATTATTTTGAAACAATCAACAATCGTAAAATATTCTAACAATTGTTTTTAAGATGTAAGAAATTAAAATTCACACAGAAACCTTATTTTGTATAAAAATTAAATGTTTATTTTTTTAATATTTTAAAAATAAAAATCTATATTTTTAAAAAGACGTAAAAAATAAATAAAATGATTTAAAAAAAAGTATTTAAGAGACTTTGTTAAGTATGCAATTGTGTGTTGGAATTTTAATGAGCTACAATGCATTTGAATTCTGGGAAATGTTTGATTTTAATAAAATAATAATAATCATATTAAAACATTCCTTCAAGTCTATGTAATAACATGGCGCATATTACTAATAAAATTATAAATAAATGACACAATGTTCACACTAACAACTTTTTAATTTTAGGATTCCGTTACGTTACTTTAGGGGAAGTACCTCGATTTATTATTGACCTTGAAATTTAGCAATACAATTCAAAACTATACACGACTTCCAGGAAAATAATAATCTTGTAGGGAAGGTAGCGTGCTGACCTAGAATGTCACGAGATACTTCAGTTTGTGAGTTCTATAGTAAGATGTGTATATTTTTGTTAATGCCAGATATTTACTCAAGCCTATAGAACAGAAACCTTATAGGCATCCTTACAATGAATAGATAAACGCAAATTATACAAAACGAATAATAAACAGATAGTTACACGTCAATTCACCATCGATTTTATGTCTCAGACATATCATTTCGTCGTAAAATTTATCACACTTCTGATTATAGTTAAGGAGGAATTTCGGTCACTATAGAAATAATATTGATTAAGACTGAGATAAGGTCACCTTCTATTGGAGTTTTCAATTATGACTTCAGCGCCATATTGGCAAAACCATCAACCATCATCTTCGCTAAAACAATAGTTCTTCGTTTACCAAATTTTTTGTGTATGGTCTAGTAAAACATTTTGATCGAATTTATTTGATTTAAGGTTAAATAGCAATTTTTTTTTATCAAAATATACTTTTGACATCATAGAAACAAAAAAACAAAAGTTGAAAATTATTATTTATTTTGTGCCTAACTAGCTGCGCTCCGCGATAATACCCGCTATTAAAAGAGATTTCGTGAATGATTATCGTTAATGAGTAAATTAATCAAACCTTCTTGAGAAAAATGCGCTAAAAATCGATTTCACAATCTTTTACAAAACCCTTTAAAAAACACCCCTAAGCCTTCTGACCCTTAAACTACCACTACCTAGGCAAAAAATCATGTCGATCCTTTGCTCAAGATCCAAATTAATTTTACAAGACCTTCAAAGTTGTCCCATTCTTTCAAACTTTCAACAAAAAAAGTTTATTTAAAAAATAAGTCATTCTGTTTTTAACGATCATTAACTTAGAAATCTTAATAGAAAAACACATAAAGACAGTTTGAAAATGTGATTATCATGGTCATAAAAACATTACAAAAGGTCTTTTCAAAACCATTATAATAAAAAAAGAACTATTGCAAATTGTTATTCTCCACAATGATACGCCATATTTTATGTCAGCCAATAAATCAACCAATTATAGTCAATAAACATCTTTTTAATAATTTCATCACTTTTGGTAAAGACTTTGGTATGGATTGATTTTCAATTCCTAATTCCCTATTTGAATTTATGTTGCGATCTCGATTCTGTACACATCGAATTACAGTATATAAAAACTGTGTTTTAGGCATTAAGATTACATCATATGCATACAGAGTTCTTTTGTAAGTTGGCATAATTATGCTCGAAACTCGAAAAATAACTTTTATCGATAAAAATGCTACACGCGAAAAATGTTGGGTATGTCTGTTTAAGACGCACATCTTAAACAGACATTAAATTAAACTTAACCTATGATTTCAAGCTCGATGGAAAGCTCACTCTACTCCATAACGGGTAAACGATAGATGAACATTTTAAATTAGAACGTTGTTATTGATTAAAAAAGTAACATTTTTTGTTCGAAACAACTTTCTAATTTAAAGTGTTCATCTAATGTTTATCAGTTATGAAGCAGCGTAGGTTTTTAATTGAACCTGAAAACTTAGATCGAATTCGATGCCGGTATAAGATGTGTGCCTTTGAAACAAACATATTTCGTTTGAAGCATTTTTCTCAATTAAATTTATTTAACGAGTTTTAAGCATATGCCAACTTAAAAAAAAAAAAAACACTCTGTATAATTTTCCAAGTCCTGTGAGATGACGGCTAGGTTTTCAATTTTACGTCGAGAAACTACACGTTTCAGAATTTAAAGAAAATACACTACGAATAACCAATTGCAAATTTTCTTAAAGTATTATTTGTAAAATACATTTTCCAAGGACATTTTTTATGCAGATTTGTGAATGCAAATTTGAAACAAAAAATCAGTATGACCGATAAAAAAAATGAAAACACACAAGCTTTTTTTTTCATACAATACTTGAAATTTTTGTTGCTTTTATTCTATTTAAGTGGCGTTTACATTCATTAGTATTGAATTGATGATTGATGGTGACCTTCGATAGTCGTCTGAATGGCGCGGCTGAACTTAGTGTTTGTAATCACAGCTGATCGTATTAGTTCGTATAAACAATTCACTTCATATATTATGGTTTGTTTGTTTGTAGTTTAATTGTTTTGAAACGAATTGCATAGATTCTTCATTCGTGCTTGGTTTTTTGTAATTTATTCGGAGATTAAAATTATAAACTCTAGCTTTGAACAACATTTTGGTACAGGTGTTCATAAAATCACCTAATTAGTCCAATTTCGGGTATTTGTCCGTCTGTCAACACGATAACTCAAAAATGAAAAATGATATCGAGTTGAAATTTTTACAGCGTGTTCAGGACATAAAAAGTAAGGTCAAGTTCGTAAATGGACAACATAGGTCAAATGATAGACATAGAAAAAAAAGTTTAAATGTAAAAAATGCTCCTTATAAAATAAAATAAAAAATGTTTCTTATTAAAAAAAATAAACAACTTTTGTTTGAAACATTTTTTCGTAAACATCACTGTCTACCCGTGAGAGCGCAAATTATGCACAAATTGTATAGTTTGTATTATATGGGAATATCAGTTATGTATGTGTGACATGTATGTATTCAATGTCACAAAAAATGCACGGATTACAAATAATGCTATATGTAATCCTTAGCATTTTTTGTGACACTGAGTATAAGCGTAATGTGACAGTGTAATCAACACAGTCTATACATGGTATTTAAACAATTTACTCAGTCAATTGTTTGTTTTCACTTGTTCAAAGTAGTTTTGACATTAGTGTTTATCACAGCTGATCGTATTAGCTTATATAAACAATTCACACCAAATATTATGGTTTTTCTTAAAATTTATTCGAAGGATAATGAAACACCCTAATAAATCCAAAAGTAGTGGAAAAGAGACTAAAAACAATTCAGTAAAAATTAAATTGAGAGAGTTGGATTAAAAAAAATTTCTAAAAATTATTGGCACCCAAAAATAACAATTTTATTTATGGTTTGGAAAAAACCCTACCCAAGTCACATCAACGGGACTGAAAACTGTATTCAACATTAAGTAAAAAACGTAACGTGATACGCAATGTAAATTTTTGTTAACGTGACCGGATGTGATGCCTCATTGAAAAAAATACTCTCAAAACGAAATTTCATGTTTACTCTCTTTAAACCTAAAATATATATATATATATATAATGTTCGAACGTATAACAAATATTATTATATTAAATACAAAGGGCTGAAATGGATCCCATAATTATTTTAATAAAAATACAATAACATATAAAAAAAATAATAATAATTTTCAAAAATAATATTTTTATATAAATATAATTGTTAATTCGCGTGATCAAATCACATTAATCAATAACTAAACAAAAAAAATATAAATAAATAAATAATATAATTAAAGTTCTAGTGTTAATTTTGAATATTGCAGATATTATTAAGTTTTTTTTTTTTTTTAATACAAAAATAAAATTAATTACATCCTCAAGTTAAATTGTTGTTAACTTAATGATTACTATCATTTTAAGTGTCAAAATTTATATTAAAAAGGTTGTCATGCTTCTTTTTTTTTTTTGGTGAAAAATAGGGATTCTTAAAAACATTTGAAAATGCCAGTAGAAACGTTGATTTAATAAGCAAGTTGTTAGTTTTCCGTTGTAGACCTTGAAGTAGATAAAATAAAATTATCGAAACGTTGCTGAATTGAATAATTTTTTCTTTTATATTTGAATCACTCTCCCGCAATCAACTTTAATATAATATTTATTGTTTTACTAAGAAAATTCCTCTTAGGTAAATAGTCAAGTTCAACTAGAAAATCGTTAAAACTACGTCCCTTTTCAATGGGATATTATCGTTAGTCAAAAATAAATCATGAAATTTGAAAAAAGTTAAAATTTATGTAAAAATATACTTAAATATTCTGATTTCGAATCATTAAAGCACATTTTTCTTTTAAGGATGTATGAGCACGGTAGTGGGAGCACAAATTTAAAAAATATATATTTTCAATTTTGATGATAAATTATATTATAACTTGACAATATAAGACGAAAAATAAGAATAAAATTTTTCTGGCGTTATTTTCGAAATATCGAAAATTGAAAATTTTGTTTAATTATTCAGCTTTCGATATTTTGAAACCCAAGGCACATATCGAAAAATTTTATTCTTATTTTTCGTCTACATTCATGAAGTTGTAACAAAATTCATCATCAAAATTGAAAATAAGATAAAAATAATTTCAACCCTTAATCTACCCTGCTCTTACATCCCTTATATGGACGGAGACACTTAGTTTTTTTCTTTTCTAATTCATTGCTAATATGTTTACTTTCTATTAAAAAGTTTTTGTTAAATTTGTTTTCATTCATTCCAAATGAAAATTATCAAAAACTTCCAAAATATGTCGTTTTTTGAGATTCCTCCATAAGAGCCAATGTATTTTATATCGATTTTTAATGACTTTTTTCTTAAAAATTTGCACGGATACCTAAGCTGAAATTTTAACCACATATTCTTTGAGTAAAAATCTGCCTATACAAAAATTGTGAGCCTTTAAATCAAACATTGTTGTCATGCTCATACATCCTTAAAATATTAAAATTAAAAATCGTAATTTTTAAACTTTATATCACGTGATCTAAAACGCGGGTAAGACAGGTAGATAAAGGCTAAGAGCTATTTTGCATGGTTTGATGGGAGACATCATGTTCTGACATGAGATTGGACGGCCCACTAGAATTATCTGCCCAACATTTACACTGTATTTTCGGTCAAGGTAGCACATGAATTAGATTCTATGTAATTATGTAAAAGATCTCTGACGATCGATGACGTAATCTTTATAAATGAGCCGACAGAAATAACCTTGCCAAAAAAATTTGCAAATACTTTATTATTATTATTTAAAAAAGTGTCCAAAATGTTACAACATTGAACAGATACACACATAATGAATCATAATAAAAAAATGTTTTGTTTTAATAACATATAATTAATGTTCTTTAAAAAGAATTAGAGAATAAATTAAAAATGTAAATGCGTGCAAGACAGTTACTTTGAGTAAGCACCAACCAATGTCAAATATTTAAACAAAGATAATAGATAATGTATTTTAATAGCAAACTATATTTATTTATCTCACTTTCAAAGTTAACAAATCTGACAACGCATGAGTGCGGTGCTGTGCGGTGCGAGTCATCATGTATTTTAAAAACTCTTTTAGCGTACTAGACTGGCCACCAGACATCAGATCATAACGTAATAGTTCCAGATTTACATGACCTCAATATTATTTAAGTAATTGGTCTAGGGTTAGGCGTGGTACATGACATTAACTTTTTTAAATTCGAAAATTATCAAGGCCGGAGGCTTCACTTTTAGTTGATCTGGAAAAGTAATTGTGCGACAAGGTTTACATTGATGAATTTAAAATAGTAATTTTATTGTACTAAAAAGTAGAAAATAATTATTTCTATGAATCACTCATAAATGACTATTTATATACAAAAAAATATCAATGATTAAGGGCCTCAAGCTTTTATGGTCTTGATATATTACACGGTTTTGTTTTAATTAAAATATTTATAAATGGTAAGTAATCAGGTGGTCTAAATTGGAACTATTAAAAAAACATTTACTGTTTAATAGTTTTTATCGCCAGTTAACGTCTAAAAAACTATTTTCCTAATTTCGATCTGAGGCCTAATTTGGGAGATATTCATGGCAGGTATGGCAAAAATTTCTTCATGCACTATCATTTGATAACCAGTAGCCAATGATAATCAGTACATATTAGTAAATTTTAGTAGCCAATAACAGAACACGGTGTATATGAGCATGTTCAGCATGATCAGCGCCGTTTAAAATATCTGTCAATTACTACGACTGGCTCTATACCTATAACTTTTGGCGGGTACATATTACACACTTTATTGTGTGTAATGTGTATGAAAGAGATCAACATATATTATACAAGTGTTTAGAGAGAGATGAGATATATTGAATGCACTAATATTATGTACCATGGTCTTTTATGAATGGTGAGGTAAAGTATGGACGAACGTGCCCAAGATGTTTACACACAATTAATCAATGCCAGAGATTATTTTGCGATTCATTGGTTACAATGTTTGTATGTGTGTGTGAAATCATATGATTGTAGTAGATATGTCTCAGATTTTTTAGTTCTTGGTTTAATATTTTTCTTGTTAAGGTAGTTGCTTCGAGATTACAATATAAAGAGAAATGTACAAAATTTTATATTAAAATTAAAAGGCGATTTGCCACACCGTTTATGAAATAATTGCGATTAAATTTGACATATATAGTCCAAAATTTTTTGACAATATTGTAGCGAAACCATATCCGTAAATATTTCAAGGAAATTTTGTTTAATGCATGGCAAAACAATTTAATCAAAAGTTGTTTTTCATTTGAAACAAAGTATAAAATTTTTGTGGTTAGAGGCCAAGTTAAGAAATTTTCATGTAATATGTAGATATATGTGTTTGTTATTACTGCACCAATTATTACTACGTTTATGCAAATTATGAAGCAGACAACCACATAGACAACCGCTTCCTGTTATAACTTATAATTATAAGCATCAATATTTATGGAATATTTATGACGTAATTATTATGATTACGAGACAGAAAACCCGTGGAAAAAAATAATACTTCTTTTTTAGTACAATCTTTTTAGACCCATCAGGATATATTTGACTTTATATAACAAGTGAAATTTACAAAATTTAAAAAACTCCTGATAATTTTTTCGTGTACGAAACCTTAAACTCGCACTTGAAATATAGCTAAGAATACTCGCCATGAAATTACCTTTCAAACGAAAAAAAAATCAAAATAGGTTCATCCGTTTAGGCGCTAAGTTGCCACAAACAGACAGACAGAAACACACACACACACACACATATACATAGCGGTCAAACTAAAACACCTCAGTTTTAAGTTCAGGGGTTAAAAAATATTCCTATAGAAATTCAAATGGCTTAATAATGTTTAATGGCAAATTTTTCGAGAGTGCATCCTCTTTCTTGCAAAAGAGACAAAATATTATAACGTTAGAAAATAATTACTGTTAATAGAATAACGGGAGGTCAGCCAACTTGCCTGTTCGGATAATTCTTCGAACATCGGATATTCAAGATAATTATTACACATGAATAAATATGATTATTTTTTAAAATACTATTTTGATATTTAACACTTTTTTTTTTCAAAATTAATTTCCTCGATTAAATTACAACAATGTTTTTGTGTGGCCGTATGTTATGTTTATTATGATCGAAACGCAGTATTTTACATATTAAAAAAAAAATTTCAAGGTCTTTGCTGTATTTAAATAATAATGAAAAATTATTTATTATTAATAATAAATTTTATTGATTATAAAATTGAATTACATCGTTGCGTTCTTATGTTGGGGTATTGAAAAATTCAAGAAAAAGCAGGGCCTCTTGTTCAGTTATTACGTGGTAAATTTTTTTGTTTTTGTTTATTCATATAATATTACACAATTTAAAAATACAATATACAGTATATAATACAGTCAGTTCTTCTGTGTAGTATTCTAAGTCATGATTTAGTTAAATTAAAATATAGTTTAGACGCACGCATGGTGGAAAATTGTCAGCCAAAAATTTTCCTATAAGGATGTATGAGCGGATATGATTAAATTATTTCAGTAAAACAAATAAAAAAGGTATATTTTGAAAATTTTGATAGTGAATTATGTTATAACATGACAATGGAAGACGAAAAGTAAGAATAAAATTTTTCGCTATCTGGCGTAATTTTCAAAATATATTAAAATTGAAAATTTACTTTAATAATTCAGTTTTCGATATTTCGAGTCAGATATCGAAAAATTTTATATATCATTTTTCGTCTACATTCATGAAGTTATAATAAAATTTTTCATCAAAGTTCAAAATAAGATAATAATATTTTCAACCCTAAATCTATAGCCTGCTCGTAAATCCGTAAAATAGATGGAGACACGCGAAAAAAAGGGTAAATTTTCGAAAAAAAAAATTTTTAGGTCGTTTCAAAATATGTAGTAGATTTCAAAAATCTAAAAAAAATTCTGGAATAATTTTCGAGGAAAAAATGGCCGAGATTTTATCCCACAAAAATTGTTTTGTTTTTTTTTAAACTTATTTGTACTTTATTCCAAGTAAATTTCAGTAAAGATCACAAAAAAATTATTAAGCCTGATTAACTTAATAATTCGGTATAATTTTTTCTGAAACTTTCTTGGAATAAGGTACAAAAATAACGTAAATGGTAAACGTTAAAATGTAAAAATACAATTCATGGCCATCTATTCTGATATACTCAATAAATTATGACTATTTAAAATTTTTTTTAAATTGAAAACTGTGCATGCGTACATTTTACCTGTGTAAAACCCTCTACCCCATCGGAGGGGGATAAGAGAGAGCAAGGGAGGTGAAGGCTATAACACGATGATCTTTACCACTCTGCACTTCTAAACCCTGCGAAGCGGACGAGTATCCAGCTAGTAGACTATATAGGGAATTTCTACAATTAACTCTATCAATTGTTTATCCCATATATTATTACTCTAACAAAAGCTCGGTAAATATATTTTGATTTTCTCACAGTAAATTATAGCATGATTAAAAAGATTATTATCAACATAATACAAGAGATCACGTGGTTGGTGTATTTTGATATTCATCTAGTTTGTTTTTTAGACAAAATAAATTTAATATTTTTTTAGATAGAACAAGTGAAAACAAACAATTGACTGAGTTAATTGTTGAAATACCATGCATAGTCAGTGTTGATTTCTTTATCACATTACACATACAAACATGTGACACATACATAACTGATAATCAAGTATAGTACATATTATAAAATTTCCGCCTAATTGGCGCCCTCACGGGTAAACAGTGATGTTTACGAAAAAATGTTTCAAGTAAAAGTTCATTTTTTGAATAAGGAACATTTTTTACATTTAAACTTTTGTTCTATCTTTAACGGTTTACAAGATGGATCCTACGGACCCAAGACCCAATTGACCTATGATGCTCATTTACGAACTCGACCTCACTTTTTATGTCCTGAGTACGCCGTAAAAATTTCAGCTCGATATATTTTTTCGTTTTTGAGTTATCATGTCCACAGACGGACGGACGGACGGACAACCGGAAATGGATTAATTAGGTGATTTTATGAACACCTATGACAAAATTTTTTTCCTAGCATCATTTTTTTTAAGCGTTACAAACTTGGGACTAAACTTAATATACTATGTATATTTCATATATACATGGTATAAAAATAAGAGGGAAACCTTATCTTTTTACTAGTAGAGTATACAATTCTATGAGAACACCAGTCTTGTTTGTCAGTTGTGTGTTTTGTTTGTTGTAGATTGTAGAAATAGAGACAGTGGAGTGGGGGAGAAGGTAGGTAGTAAATATAAGTTGGTGATGACAGCAGGTGAATGAGATCTGTGAAATGTTATGTTTATTTGAAATACTACGACGCAATATTTATAAACAATAATAATATTAATAGTATATATTCTTCAAACAATCTATCATAGTTTTCATATAATGCAATGGAGTGAGAAAGAATATATCTATTAAATAAAAAAAACTATCAATTTGTTTTTAAACGTTGATTAATTATATTGTTTACTATTTGATCGATATCGTTTTTTTCCTAAACTGTACTACACACTACACCCCATCTTTTTATACCATGTATATTATATGAAACGTATCTAGGTCTAGTCCCAAGTTTTAAGCAACGCTACCAACTACCGACTACCAACAAAATTTTGGTATAAGTGTTCATAAAATCTTTGCCCGCCTATATGCCTGTCTGTCTGTCGACACGATAACTCAATAACGAAAAAAGATATCAGACTGAAATTTCTATAGCTTGCTTAGAGCATAAAAGTGAGGTTGAATTCGTAAAAGAGCAACATAGGTCAATTGGGTCTTGTAAACCGTTAGAGATAGAGCCATCTTGTTAAGCTTTTGAGATGGAACAAAAGTTTAAATGTAAAAAATGTTTCTTATAAAAAAAATAAACAACTTTTGTTTTAAACATTTTTTCGAAAACATCACTGTTTACCCGTGAGAGCGAAAATTATATAGTATAGGAATATCAGTTATGTGAGGCTATTCTACGTATTTCTGAATTCATTGTTTGTTTTCACTTATGCTACGATATTTGGTTGTTCAGAGAGATTAAAGTGGGAAAACTACACTAAAATCACTACCATCGATCAAAATTCTCACCAAGGTTGATCAAAGAGAAGCTCTCGGATAACTGTCATTTAATAAACCCCTTAGAAAAATTCGAAAAAATCGTATAAAATAATTTGTTTCGGAATTTGATGAAACTCAGTTTATAAAGTAATTTTGACCCAAGAAAATCAAAAATCGAGTTTATTTGGCGATTGGCCGAGAAATTTTCGAAAAAAACGATATTTCGGATCGATTTCCGGTATTATCTCGAGAATTATTCGCCCAATCGTTAAATGAAATCGATTTTTGTATTTTTTGGGTCAAAATTACCTTATATACAGAGTTTTATCGAAATTGGAGACGATAAATTTGTATCGATTTTTTGCAATTTTTTCAAGGGGTACCCCTTAGAAAAATTCGAAAAAATCGTATAAAATAATTTGTTTCGGAATTTGATGAAACTCAGTTTATAAGGTAATTTTGACCCAAGAAATTCAAAAATCGAGTTTATTTGGCGATTGGCTGAGAAATTTTCGAAAAAAACGATATTTCAGATCGATTTCCGGTATTATCTCGAGAATTATTCGCCCAATCGTTAAATGAAACCGATTTTTGTATTTTTTGGGTCAAAATTACCTTATATACAGAGTTTTATCGAAATTGGAGACGATAAATTTGTATCGATTTTTTGCAATTTTTTCAAGGGGTACCCCTTAGAAAAATTCGAAAAAATCGTATAAAATAATTTGTTTCGGAATTTGATGAAACTCAGTTTATAAGGTAATTTTGACCCAAGAAATTCAAAAATCGAGTTTATTTGGCGATTGGCCGAGTAATTTTCGAAAAAAAACGATATTTCGGATCGATTTCCGGTATTATCTCGAGAATTATTCGGCCAATCGTTAAATGAAACCGATTTTTGTATTTTTTGGGTCAAAATTACCTTATATACAGAGTTTTATCGAAATTGGAGACGATAAATTTGTATCGATTTTTTGCAATTTTTTCAAGGGGTACCCCTTAGAAAAATTCGAAAAAATCGTATAAAATAATTTGTTTCGGAATTTGATGAAACTCAGTTTATAAGGTAATTTTGACCCAAGAAATTCAAAAATCGAGTTTATTTGGCGATTGGCTGAGAAATTTTCGAAAAAAAACGATATTTCAGATCGATTTCCGGTATTATCTCGAGAATTATTCGCCCAATCGTTAAATGAAACCGATTTTTGTATTTTTTGGGTCAAAATTACCTTATATACAGAGTTTTATCGAAATTGGAGACGATAAATTTGTATCGATTTTTTGCAATTTTTTTAAGGGGTACCCCTTAGAAAAATTCGAAAAAATCGTATAAAATAATTTGTTTCGGAATTTGATGAAACTCAGTTTAAAAGGTAATTTTGACCCAAGAAATTCAAAAATCATTTGGCGATTGGCCGAGTAATTTTCGAAAAAAACGATATTTCGGATCGATTTACCTATACCAAAATTTTTTTCGTAGCATCAATATTTTTAAGCGTTACAAACTTGGGACTAAACTTAATATACTGTGTATATTTATTTCATATATACATGGTATAAAAATTGATACAAAATTTGCATAAAAATAACAAATCATCGTACACAATAAAAAAAAAGCCGGCTAAAAATTATTGCATTTAAAGTAAAGCCGGTTGGAATAATTTCAAGATAAAAATATTTTATAATTTTTATCGAATCACATAAGACTTTTCAATAAGTGAGTGAGTGAGTGAGTACGTCAGTCAGTCTGTCCGTAAGTTAGTCCGTTCACCATACCATATACTGGTGCGCCGTGCCGTTCATTAGTCTATCTGGCCGTCACAAAGTAATATAAAATTAGTGGAACGCAATGCATGTTATGTAGTGAATACTTACTTATTATATATATGAGAGAAACATTGAACTGGCGTTCTCAAACAGCTGTTTGTGTATTATGTATGGGGCCTACGTAAGGAAAACTCTCTGTTGCGCCGCTACGCGCACTTCAATACAACCATTTATTTTTTTTAAAATTTTATTTTGACTACAGTCAAATTAGGTTATAGAGACATCAATTAAATTAATAAATTTACCAAATTCTTACACTCTCTTTCTAAAAATTTTGTCTAGAACCTTTTTTATGTAAAATTAACTCAGAAACAAATTTCATAATAGCCCATACTGCAATAAACTTTTATAAACTTTTTTAATAGTTTACGAGAAAAAAACTTATCACAACCTTTGACCTTGAATTAATTTTTCTGCGCACATGATTTTGCAATGGACTTTTCATAGCTCATTTCTTGCATCTGAATACAGATAACCCAGTGAAAAACTTCACTTGGATTTTTAAGCAGAAAATCCTGTATTTTCCTGGGCTAATATGGAAGTGAGACTTATACACTACAGAACTAGCTAGACTTTAAAAAGGGCCTCGGCTAGTGTATATGGCGAATGTATTTCGGTCAAATATCGACAGAATATGGGTAAATATTCTTCTTATCTAAACTCTTAAGTTTTTTTTTTTTTTTAATTTCCACCGACTAGTTTTGGATAAATTTATAAAAATATATCATCCATCTACCGTTTTTGCATAATACCAATATTAAATATGCCTATTTATGACGTCATTTAATCATTTAAATAACCGGGCACCGTGCCCTAAAATTTTCAAAATTGATTTACACCTAGTCCAACTTCATATAAAAACAAGTGAAAACAAACAATTGACTGAGTAAATTGTTGAAATACCATGTATAGACAGTGTTTATTACACAGTGACAGTGTTGTCACATTACACATTCATACATATCACACATATATAACGATATACCCATATAATACATTGACCTATGTTGCTCATTTACGAACCCGACCTCACTTTTTACGTCCCCAACACGCCATAAAAATTTTAGCTTGATATCTCTTTTCGTTTTTGAGTTACCGTGATTACAGACAGACAACCGGAAATGGACTAAATAGGTGATTTTATGAGCACCTATACTAAAATATTGTTCATAGCATCAATATTTTTAAGCGTTACGAACTTGGGACTAAACTTAGTATCCCTTGGTATATTCCATAAACATGGTATAAAAATCAAGCCTTTTATCCAAAATTGCTCCGACGCTCGTACATCCTTAAGTGTAATAGTATATCCAAATTAACTCTTAACGACACTTCTAGTAAGAAGATAATATTATAAAATGTTCATATCGCTTATAACGACCATAATTTTAAAATTGCTTGCAAGTCGTTATAAATGATTTTTACTACACTTATTACTAACAGAAATAATATTTAAAATAATAATTATAAATAGCATATTGCGTAAATTAGGCAAATGACATTCGCGCGCTTTGATTTTAATTTAATTTTTTTTCTCTTTAATTACTATTTACGAGGACAATAATTATTGATAATGTCTATCGATTAATTGCAAAATCAAATAATATTTTTTCTTTACAAGATTGCAGAATGATTTAAATTTATTAATAATTTCCGTATAATAATTTACTAGTGGCAAAAGGATAAGAAAAAGTATTAAGGACACTTTTAAGTCGTAATTTATTACAACCTTCAGGAAGTTAATTTTATATTGTGATTGGTTAAGAAACCTAAAAATATTCTAAAGTCGATTATGGATTTATTATATTAAAATAGTTGTCTTGTTTTGGGCTTAATATCAGAAAATTCTGAATGTTTGTTTACTTATCTCTATATATTATAAATACGAAAGTAAGCATATTTGTTTGTTTGTTACGCTTTCACGCTAAAACTAGCGAATGGTTTTTAATGAAACTGTACAGCATTATAGTTCATACTTCAGAATAACACATGAGATATAATTTATAAAAATATATTAATAAAAAAAATTTAAAAAATTTAAAAATTAATTTAACATCAAATTATACCTATTATTTCACTACAAGCTTATATACTCTTACCGCGCATATAATTCATCCTTTTGAGAGTATTGTATCACGACATTCTTAATGCTAAACTAGTCTTATCCGGGCCGGACTTATGGTCTGGGCTCCATTCCCATCGATTTTTAAAATCTCTCCAAAAATCTTTCCTACTCCAATAATTTTCATTCACGCTTCCTTCGAAATATAATTTTTTTTTATTCAATAAAGGTCTTTTTTTAGTTAAATTGATCACCAAGTTACTGAACTCTCAATCTTTATTGAAACATGAAATTTTGCAGTTTCAAATGTACGATAATTTTTTTGTTAACATTATTTAACTTCCTCGAGCTTCCTATACATAAATAAATGCTCATAAAAAAAGCATATGATTAATGATCAAATAAAAATGTTGGAAAATTTCCCAAGATTAATTATATTTTATAGCGCCAGATAATTACTAACAAAAAATACTTTTGTATATTACAACATCCGATCACATTACACACAACACAAATATGCTAAAATGAATTCATATTTAAATTTGCATAAATGATTCAATTTCAATATTTTAAAAACAAAATATACAAATTAACAAATTGAATTCAGTTCATACATACATATTACACCAGGAGCCACGTCTGTCAAATTTTGATACAAAGCGGGACTTTTTACGTTAGCAGTACATAGTGCATACCATAATACAAATGTCAGTAAAAACTTACTCTAGGCCGAACTGAATGCTACCTCGGGTATGGTTGCTTTAAAAGTTAAACAATCTTTAATAAAACCAAAATTCTATCATTTCAAAAATATCTTATGATCAATTTCATAAGAAATGATTTCAAAGGGCCCTGCACATAATACATAGCTTTAAGCTTTCGGTTAAAATTTTTTGAAAACTATGGATTAAGGAAGTTTTGATCATGCTAAGTTCTTTTGGACTCAATCATCAAAAACCCGTCCCTTCCTTCATTACGAACAATTAAAAAATTTACAAAATTTAAAAACATCCGACAATTTTTTCAAAAATCCTAAACTTGCACTTGAAACATATCTACGAGCACTTTCCATTAAATTATCTTTTTCTTAGAGCCTTCTCCGAACCGAACCGATTTTAAGAATCATAGCCTATTTTTTAGTTGTTTCGGGTACGGAATCTAAAATTCGCACTTGGAATATAGCTAAGAACACTCCCCATTAAATTACCTTTCAAACAAAACAAAAAAATCAAAATCGGTTCATCCGTTTAGGTGCTACAGGTACCACAGACAGACAGACAAACACACTTAGCGATCAAACTAGAACACATTTGTAAGAACATTTTTGTAAGAAATTAATAAAATTCCCTATTTTTTCTCTTTTTTACGGAATTTCCTTACATTTCTCTGTTTTTTCCAGTAGAGTTTGATTTCCTTAACACTTCCGGGTTTTCCAGTCATCTGCCCAGGAGTGAATGGAAACGAAGCCATTTCTAAAGTATTAGCTTGATGCTTATCATCCTGAAAAAAATCTTTTCATCTCCCGGACCATATGTATTAAAATCTGATAAGTCCAGCTTACGTTCAAAATTTGAACGGCTTTGGCTCTTGGTATATGTACATACATTACAATGACTCAATGACCTTCTAAAATAAATTGAAAACTATTTTACATAAGACTATAAGACATCTGCTTCTAGTTTGGTTGGTCACACCATTTTATAATCCACGAATCAAGGGATTCAAACACACTATAGTTAGCTACTAGAGTGGAGTATACTTTAAAAAAGAAATTTAACCTTGAACTCTCGTTTAACTTGAAATGTGTTTAAGGTTCGTAATAATAATATAAATGGCATTATCCCATAACAAAAGTCATTAGCATATTTGTGCTTTCCAAATAATTTTAATTACACTTTTAATTAAGTTTTCAAGTTGACCTCGGTCATGTGTATTTACTAAAAGGTTAAAACACTCTTCGATGTTATACTTTAAGACAGTTTGATTGTTAACGTATATTTCTTAAGAATTTGATGAAATTAAAATATAGAGTTCCTTATTTTTATCTAGGTGTTCTGTCATTGGATAAATTTATTAATTGATTTGGCTAATTATTTCGGAAATTAGATCTCAGATCGAAATTTGGTATAACGAGCTTTGTCGTTCGTCTTTATAAGCTTATTTAGAAAGTCTAAAGTTCTGCAGAAATTTATAGAACACCTGGTATATTGCTTATTCTATATACATAAAAAATGTTTTATCCTGAATGATTGATTGACTGACGGACGGATCAACGCACAGCCTAAACCGCTGACCGTGGCGACCTGAAATTTGGAGGGTGTGTTTTTTGTATGACGTAGGCATCCGATAAGAAAAGATTTTTCGAAATTCTACCCTTAAGAGGGTGAAATAGCGAATGAAAGTTTGTATAAAAATCCGTCTTTTTTGAGTCCACTACTTAACCGTTTTGAAAAATTATTTCACCTATAGAATGCTACATTGTCAGCAAGTTACATGGGCAGATTTTTTTTTTTTTTAATAAGGCTTCCGCACCAAAAAATTAAACAAACGAAAGGAGAATTAAGTGAGGTTAGAGGAAGAGCAGGCTATAAGGGGAACGTGCATTAATTACGTGAGGTATTTAAGGGGGTGTCGAGCCGAATCTTACTAAATCTTACTTCGGGGAGAGGGGGGGTCTTGGCAAATATGACGTAATTTTTTTTAGCAGAAAATATTGTAAAGCTGTGTGAAATTAAGTTAACTTAATGTTGAATGAAAGTAAAAAACGTATCTTGAATGAAATATGGCAAAATCTGAAACAATTATATTTATCATATTTGTCCGAACGCCACAGAGCAGCATAGCAGCTCTTCAATTGTTTAACCGCTATTGATCAGCCGTATCCACAAGATTACAGCAATATTCGCAAATACCAGTCTTGCTAGTCTTAAATAAAAATAATTGAGCAAATTGTGTTTTTTTTTTAAAATAAATCCAATACTTTTATACCCAAAGTATAAGTTTTGAAAAATCTCTTGTAAGGTTGGGGTATGGGGGAGGGGCTCGGCAAAAATTTTACGATATCTCACCAAGGGGGGGGGGGGGAGAAATCCTTAAAAATGCCGTAATTAATGGACGCCCCGAAACGCGTAAGGAGTTTTAAGTTCGAAATTTCCAAGCGACGTTGGTGGAGGTGGATAACTGCTACTTTACTTACAAAACAAATAAACGAATCAACAGTAAAAAGCTTTTTGCTTGGTTTAAATAAATTTTAGCATAAAAATCTATAAAATCTGCACGAAGTCATTTTATAATTCAAATATGCAAATAGGTAGTTTTGAACATGTGTTAGAAGTAAATGTTATTTCTATTTATAGTAATAAATATTAAATCACACGTAATTATTATATATTTGCCGGCTCGGCTCAGTTTACTAATAAAAATAAATGGTTTTTTAAAAAGTTGTTTCGATGAACCATACATTACATTTGAAGGGTACAGGGTAACAACATGCTAAATCATACAGGCATTGAACTGAAACATATGCAATTAAGTTGATCCTAAGTAATTAAGTTATCTTTAGGAAGAAATGCGACTTAAAAATAAAGAAATGCATTTAATCGAAAGGAAAGTATAGCCACAGAAAATGCTATAGCCAAAAATTGTCAAAGGCAATGGAAGACATTCTCCTGAATCCACGACTTGGATCTGAAATTCTAGTTTCAAGGTCATTTGTCCTTGATCTTCAAATGTTCTTGAAAATTAACCGGGCTTTACAAGTTATTAATACAGACTAATGAATGATCTTTATTGACCTTGATAACTTTTATCTAAAAATTCTTCTAAATGCAGTGACATATTTTAAGTCGGATATCCTCCGAAAGATAACGAATTTCAAAAAATGTTATAAATAAAAAATGTTAATTTTTTTATGAGGATCTGCTACATTTTTCCAAAATTTGTGTATTGTTACATATTTTTATTATAAGACCTATTTAAGTTATTAAAACGGCTGAATGAATTCAGGAGAATGTCTTCCATTGCCCTTGACAATTTTTTGGCTATAGCATTTTCTGTGGCTATACTTCTTTCGATTAAATGCATTTCTTTATTTTTAAGTCGCATTTCTTCCTAAAGATAACTTAATTACTTAGGATCAACTTAATTGCATATGTTTCAGCAATATAGACATGAGGATCTGCTACATTTTTCCAAAATTTGTGTATTGTTACATAATTTTATTATAAGACCTATTTAAGTTATTAAAACGGCCTTAAAGAATATTTCCCTTTCATCGATGTTAGTTGTATAAAATGATGGACTTAGAATGTCTTCAGCCTAGCATGTTATTGAATTATATAATAAATTTTAAAGGCTGATTTGTTTGTGTATACGCTTGTTAGCGCAAAAAAATTTATCCGTAGCATTCTAAAACTTTTGCACTATAAAATATCTTTTTCATTCAAAAAAAAAAACAAAAATGTGACTTAGTATATTCTTTGCCTGTGCCCTTCATTTACAATACACACAAAACCAATAATAACCAAACTATCAACCACACTTCAAATAAAAATGATTTCCACCATGTTTGGCCTCGTTCGTTTTTGTATTGTGTATGTCTATCTATTTTGTTTGTATAATATACTTGTATAGTGTACATGGATATGGAGTATGGACGGTCACGTGAACGTCTGTGACTGTGATCGGGCCTCATTCAAGCTGTGAGCACACAACTCTCTCTCAATTCAACGCATACAGAGAGCACTGATCTCACGACCTTGTTCTGTGCCGCATCAGTTACGTTGTGTACTAACTCTAACTACCAACTAACTATAAACATAATATTATCATCGGTAAGCAAACCATTTTATTAACTTTACTATACTCAAATTATGTGATTTTAGGGTAAGATGTAGTACCTAGTTAGAACAAAATGTATCGTGAATCGTCTGTACACGATACGAAATTTTTTAGATATCACTATGTCAGTATCGGCGTGAACGTCATAATGTGTACTGTATTGAGGAAATAGTAACATTAGTATGGGCGTCAAGTCCATACTGGTTGGCGATATCTACAATACTTCTGGCGGATAGCCCTATTCAATTCTGTAATATTACTTATGCTAACTTAGATACCAGCATTTTAGTAACCGCCATGCATTTCTTACCGTGTAGTTCTTATACAGATATTACTATTTACTAGACAGCATTTGTATTTAAATGATATTTTAAGAGAATGTAGGTAGGCTGAAGATTGATTGTTTGACTAATTTTTGATGAGTAAGTGATTATAACACGCAGTTGCAGTTCTCACATAAATATGGAGAAAAACGGTATTCCAGCTAAAGCGTAAATTACCTCGCACTTCTTAAGTTTATGTGGAAGAAAAGCGACAAAAAATCTTTCTTTTCACCGATATTCCGGAAAACAAGGATAGTTCATTCGCCAATCGAATAACAACAGCGTTAAGGAGCGTCTATAAACTACGTGGCCAATTCCAGCCCCTTTGGGAGGGATTCCAAAGAGGCTCTCCATGTAGCTTACTGTACCGTTTACTGTGATCCCCTCTCCGGATCAAACGTAGTTTTTTTTTATTATCATGTAAAAAAGACATTTTGTATTTTCTGAAACATGGCGTTATAAGAATAAAGCGTTCATAAAATGTAAAAGTATACCAATGTTCGAAATTAAATATCCGTATACCGCAACTAAAACTGAAAATTATTTACATTATGCCAAAAATATATAAATTTTGTATCCTGTGTCCGTCAGGTTATTGTCAGTTTCAAACAAGAGATGGATTTGTATGTGTTATACGTAAAATGTTTCACATCAAGTTCACACAAGATATACACAAACATTACTAAAAATTGAAATGCCCACGATAGGTTTCGCGAGGTCTTTCGATCAACTGATTTTACTCTTTATATTTTTTTCATACTGGGTGCATTATATGTAAATCGATACTCAAGGAGTAAAAATATATATAAATATATAGCTTTGGAAATAATCTCCTTCCCTCTTGATCAAGTTACGCGATTTATGGATGCTCCCTCATTAGTAGTTCTATTATTCCATTCAGAAATTTCGATTGCCTTTCCAGTATACACCATGCTCATACTCGTTGCCACACAAAGCACAACCTCATTTTTCTCCCATCTGATTTTATTTATTTAAAAAAAAAAAACTCGAATCTTATCTAAATTTTTCGCACGTCATAAACGGTGACGTATACCAATAATCGCAGATTAAAATGAAAATATATGAATGAAGAGGTGAGTCATCTCCATATGATTGAATTGAATTGAAGAGAGTCAGATAGATAGAGTTAGATAAACGATACGATGTGTTATAATGTTGATGAGACTAGTTTTGTTCTAGGAAGTATATTTTATTTGTAACAAAACACATTCAACATTCAACAAGCAAGTCAACACTCAACATCAACTTAAAAACTATTATCACAACTCTCGACTGAAACTACTAAAATAAATAACAATTTTTATTGTATTTATTTATATAATTATTAATATTATTGTTGAGTTTATAGTAGAGTAAGTTTCTGTGATGTTCTGTTGCGGGATATCTATTTATATCCGGCTGCCATACGAGTTGTATGGCACGACCGGCGCGGCGTTATAATATTACTATCTATATAACTAAACTGTGTAGCTGTAATGTATTTGAAAAAAAAAAAGTGGCCTCACATTTGAATAATGATGCATTCATCAATATTTAGATCCGATAAAATCCATCATTGAGCATGCAAATTTTTGTAGGATCTGGTTTAAAAATGTTCCTGAACGTAAAATTGCAGATTGACGATGGGAAGCCGCTAGGATGTTATTTAAACTATTTTTTATAATATAGGCCGAATCACTTCGGAAAAACTTTTATAATATAATTGGGCTCAAAATTAATAAGAAGCGTTCTGGAAGGAAAACTGGAGAGTTTAGGGACATTTTTCTCTTAACTCTCTAGTTTTCGAATAAAAAATGTTGGAAAAACCCGATTTTTACATCCCTCAAAAAGTGAATAAAAAAATTAGATTTTTAATATGTATAAAATTTGTATTTGTGGTGTAAAGCTTACTCAACAACATCCCGCAAATATTGAAAAATTTCATTTTCCAAACTTTTCTGTTAATTTTATTTCAAATCGGTTGGTGAAAATCTCATCTTTCTAGCATTTATAGAACAGAAAATCGTTTATTTTTAGGTGGTTTTTTTCTTGGTGAATATGCGACGGCTTTTCAATCAAAAATCTTTGCTATGCTGAGAGGTGCCTAGATCTGTAACTCGAAAAGTTTCAATGGGACATATCAGCTTCTCAAAATTCAGCATCTTCTGCGTGGTTTCTGCGTTTTTAATAGTTAGACCGCTCTTCGGGCCCTTGAAGAATTAAGATTCCAATCGAGGTTAATCTATAAATGCTTAAAGGAGCTGAATTGCCTGGCAATGAATAACAGAATCATTAAAGGAAATGAAGCAGCGGACTCGTTGGCACTAGAAGGGTCGTCTCAAATGCCTCTTTCACCTGAGCCTGCCATTCCTATAGCATGATGTTCCGCAATTTACCGAATCAAGGAATGGCAACGACTAGTCCATCTTAATTTCTGGGGCTTAGCGCAGGGTATGAGACAGATCAAACTGAGTATAACCACAGCTACATCATTCGATTGTGACTCACTAGAGCACAGTTGAGAAGGGAGGTGGGACTCTTGACGGAACACATCTGATGATCCTACTAGAATCTGTTTGGAAGACCTTCTGCTGTCTGTAGAATCTGTTTGGAGGACGATGAAACGTCCATAAAAGTTACTTGCACCGGCAGAAATCTGCAGGGCTTCAGTTTTAGAATGGTCTGGTCCAAAATCTTGGATACATCAATCCTGGGAGAGATCCCTGCGGAGAAGCTGAGTGGTTTAAATTTACTTGATTGTAACAGCACCTGTTCTCAAGGAGAGCACAGAGGGCCTTTTGGTCTAGGCTCTAGGGACTCATCTGCAGTACTTCTCTTATGTTTTATTATTATCTTGAGGGCCCATAACCTCTTATAAACACACACTTCTGTTCATAGTACAATATTGGTACTTCTTCTCTTAACTATAGACTACTGTTACACTGAACTGACTGCCTCTGTTGATAGTTTTAGATAGGTTTTGTACAGTGGATATATGGCAGTTGAATTCTATTGTATATTATAATGTTTGTTGTGTTTTTTTTTAAATGGAAATGGATTTTAATTCAATATTTTATTGGAATCATAAATTTATACAAACATTGTATGTAATTCAATATAATTTTAGATACATTAATAGATTCTATTTTTTTTATTTTTTTTTTATTTTTATGAATGAAATCTATTTTGTGTGTGTGTGTGTATGTTTGTGTATGAGTACATAATTATGTATTTACTAGTTTTGTAAAATAATAATTTCTATAAATAATGTTATTGTAATGCAAGGCCATCATTTTTATATTCAAATAAAAAAAGTATGCATACTAAAATTAATATTATCTGTTTATATTTGTAGTGAGATATTAAAAGGAGACCCCATTCATAATAGTAAATATTTTGAAAACATTCGAGAAATAAACTTTGCTATGTGACAACCGGAGGATTCAACAAGAATTACAGCAGACTTAAACTAGGTGAATAAATGAATGAGTATTAAAAAAACCAAAGTAATTTGCAACAAAACCGATCAAAAATACGATTGAACTTGACTGTCATTCATAGCCCACTCTTTTAATGGTCTAGTTATTCCATAACCAACTGAGGCTTCTTAAAAAATTTAAGCTTCCTTGTGTCTGTCATATTGTCTGCTTGATGTCTTCTAGGAGTTTAATCAGACACAAAAGTATGAATGGGAACTCTCTACTTATCAGCGACAAAAGAAATAGTGCGCTGGTAAGCGCAAAATGCCCTCAAAATATTCTGCTTCGGATACCAGGGCAATTCAACTGATCCAGGACAATACAAGGTCAAGGAGGAAAGAGACGAAGAACATGCCGTATTTACAGGTACCTTTAGAAACTGCACTACCCTTGTCCTGAACGATCGGGTGGAGAAGTTGGCAGAAGGCTTCATATAAACTAAACAAAGGATAACTGAGTACAATGCCGCAACTTTGCCTACCTGTCATATTGAATTGAGAGTGCTTATCGATCACTGTAAACTAAAGATAAATCTGTCGCTTATGGGAAGGTCAGTGTAATCTGCTCAGACTGTAACGGAGTGTATTAACGTCCTTTCATCTTATCATAGAATTTCCTCTCAAAGATAAAATAAGATATTTAGCCTCCAACTCCATTGAAATTAAAGAGTTAATGTGAAACCATGCCTTGCTTAGCGTAATAGAAATTTTTCATTCAGCGATAGTCACAAGACTAGAGAAAATATGACAGAAGCTAAAAATGATGAAAAGAAGTACTTGGTACTGCTACTTGATCACAGATAAACCGGAAAATTATTTAAAAAAAAAAACTGTAAGAACATTGTAAACATATGAAACTTCCTTTCAAAAAATAAACAAAAGGTGAATTGGTTAATTAATTAGAACAATAAATTAAAAATCAATTAACTACAAGTAAAATTTCTTGTTGATAAATTATAAATAATTGTGTATAAAATTTAAAACAACAGAGCTGCGAATTCGAAAATAAAATAAATATATTAAAATTAATATAGTAATTGAAATATGATTATTATTGATAAAAATTAATTCATGTATTTTGAGCTTAATAATATTATTACAGTGAAATTCGTCTATACGGATTACAGTAGATTGAAATTGTATTAGTAGAAATGAATATTTACGATTAACTCTATAGACCTTTCCCAAATAAAGTTTAAAGTTGCCGTAAAACCAAATATATAAAAAGTATTCGATAATTTTTCCAATAATTAAAACAGGTTTTTGTAGCAGATAATATGGCGCTCGCTTAGTATGCTAAAAATTACACCCCTTAATTTTTGAACCTTTTTCACTCGCTCTTGGTGACCTTAAATGAGACTATTCTGAAACTATACTCCATTCAATAGAAAAAGAATAATCAAAATCGGTTCATAATAAACGGATATATCTTAACAAAAACACACTCACAAAAAAATACAAATAAATAACCTCTTCTGTTTTTGTTGGTTAAAAATTGATAATAATATTTAGTGGCATGGCATAATTAATTTATAATATATAAATACTCGACACAATAATTAGTTAATTAATATATGAGTCATTTGTTTCTAATAAAATTTTATTGGAATTTTCTAACGGTTTATTTATTTTTTAATAGAAAATTAAATTTACATATAAAAAGGTGTAAAATATAGATAATTTATTTAACCCTTAATAGACATTATGACAATATTTTTAAAACGGCAATATTACTGAGCTGCAGTTGTAATGTTTGAATTCTTATACTCCTAAATATTAACAAAAACATAAATTCAGAGAGTTGAACAAATGAGGAGATTTATTAATTCACTTTTCATTAAAAGCTAATTAATCTAATTTGGTCAAAGGTTATAAGGTTCATGGATCTCATTAAATATAAAATAAAATTTAATTTGAAAACTAACCTTGCTCAATTTTTCGCCTTCATGGTGTGGAAGTAAGGTCCGTAATGATTGGAAGCCAGCATTTATACTTTGCATTCGGCGGCGTTCGTTGCTATTTGCAATTTCACGACGAATGCGTTTTTCGGCTTCCATGCTTCCACCTCCGCCCGTTAATTCGGGCCCTTCTTCGGATTTTACTCTGAAACAAATAAATATACATACTTGTTTAAAATTGTGCAACTGTTTTAGTTTGAGGCCGATGATTAAAAAAATTCTGTATTCCTTAGTCGAAAGTATGGTCTATAAATCGTTAAAATAACGGTTGCACGTTTTTATACAAATTATTACTCCATATAAATTATTTAATTAACAAAAAATATCACATGTTTGCTGTAATAACAATGTTACTATGGATTGTAAAATTATAATATTGAATTATAAAAAAATTTCCAAATTCAACTTCGCGCTTGCGATATGTTGTGACTATTTAATGGCGCTAGTTAAGTGATCAAATAATGTGGAAAACTGGCTACAAAAGTCGTTCTTTCTGGAACCAAATGCGGCCAAAAAGTCCGTACTTTCGGCTAGAGGATACAGAAAAATATAAATTTTTTTAAATAAATAAAAATAAAGAGAGTAGGTATAATAAAAACTTGGTTTTTATAGGTTAGTTTGTTTTTAGTTTTGAAAAAAGTACCTTCAAATAAATCACTCATTATTATAAAACGATATAGAAGTTACAAATATTTCCGCTAACGGCGCTGAATTTGTTGCACGCAAGAAATAGACAATAATAAAAATAAAAAGAGACTTCATTTATTCACCCGTCTTGAAAGCTTGACCTAACTACTGCAGCTGTGTTAATGTAAAAAAAGTAAGGGAATAAAATTTTAAAAAAACGATAATACAATGAATTTATTTTTTATCAAAAGGGGATGAAAATCTACGTTGTTATTATTTCTTTCCACAGAATTATAAAAACAAGAGTGATTAAGAACTTTCTTAACTTCCTGGAAGTGTTCATAAAATCACCTAGTGCACAATTCCGTATGTCCGTCTGTAAAAACGAAAAGAGATATCAAGCTAAAATTTTTAAAAACTTGCTTAGAACGTAATAAAGTGAGATCGAGTTCGTAAATGAGCAACATAGGTCAATTGGGTCCTATATCCGTATCCGTAAACCGTTAGAGATAGGACAAAATTTTAATCGTAAAAAATGTTCCTTATAAAAAAATATAAAACTTTTCTTTGAAACAGTTTTTCGTAAACATCATTGTTTACCCACGAGGGCGCAAATTAGGTTAGAACAAATACAGTGAATATACATGTATTGTATTGTATTAAGTATTCATGTTTGTATATGTACTGAGGAAGTGAGAAAAAAGATACTCTTATTACTTTGTGTGGAAGAGTGACTGATCTTTCTTTGCTTACATGATTAAAAAACAATCGAATGCTTAATCAACTCTATCTATACATGGTATTTTAACAATTAAATCCGTCAATTTTTTGTTTTCACTTTGCCAGCAGTTCCTATGACCATGAATTACTTATTTTGTTCTTTTAAATAGCTGGATAAAATAAATAAAAGAACTTATGCCATGAATTATTATTTGAGATATAAGGAATAATTTCGAAGATTTGCCGCCGCATATCACTTTCTATAATCTGCAGTCCTTTAAGCAATTCACTTTCTATTTGTCAGTAATTTAAAAACTGGATTTGTGTATACTTTTCAAGTCATTTAATTTCAATAAAGTTCAGATAAGATATTAATTCTCTTATACAATCATTGGATGATGTAAAATTGAAATTAAATCTATTTTAAGACCAATTATAATCCGAGATAGAATTTTTAAAATGCCTTAAGCATCCATGGAAGCGTTACTTTCGAAACAACAAAAGTGGAAGATAAACTTAGCATGATCGCCGTGGGATTAATAAACTTAACCTTGTTATAAGACTTCAAGAACAGTTTCTTTTAAAGATAAACTATTATAATAATAAAAAAATCTGATTATTTAAAAAAAGTATGTTTATTTATTTTCTTTTAAATTTCAGGGTTATGTAAGGTGAGAGATCCATACAACATACAGCATACGGTCGTAGACGCGTTGGAATTTAATAGTTAACACATCATCAAGTTAATAAGTAACAACAGCTAATAGCTCTAACAATTACCATAATAAAATTATTTATTTTAACTTTACAATCGTGATGTATAAATAGTATTTTTAATAATTATATTTTGTATTCTTTTTGTTGTAATTTGAACTTCGGTTAAAACGGTAGTTTTAACACCCCCCCCCCACCCTCCTCTTTTTACTATGCCCTTATAATGATGAAGAGATCTTAATGAAACTGCTAATTTAACAAAAAAATTAAAAAATTCTTAAATTTACATGTACGTGATATTAGAAGACCAAACAATCGAAATTTACCATTTTAAGTCGGTTTAATGAAATATGGGTGAGTAGGTTTTTCAGTTTAATAAAATCGGCCACCTTATGAAAGCTATCGAGAAAAATTTTGGTACTGTAAACAGTTTTTAAAGTTGGTTTTTTGTAGTTAGTTCAAATGGAGTATAAGTCTGCCATTCTCATAGCAAGATGATCCCTGATTTACTAAATCAAGGAATGGATACGACAAACCCATCTTCATAACTGAGATTATGCGGAAAACATGTCACAGGTCAGGCTGTGAATAACCACAAATGGTCCATTTGACTATGTTCGGTGGAAACTCCCTAGAATACAGTTGAGAGGTGGTACTTTTTATAAGACACTGTCGATTTGACCTTAATAACATGAAGATCTCAGATGATCTGACTTGTTACTTGTTTTGACCTTGCAGAAACCTGCAGGGAGTCAGGTAAAGAATGTTTGGATCCGATATTTTGAACGAATCAGTCCTAGGAGCAATCCCTTTGGGAAAACTGTGGGTTTTTTGGGAGGCGTCAGACGACCTATCCTATTACTCCATCTGCATAAAATAGCCCATCTTACCCGGAGACGTTTCTCCATCGGGTGGCAGGAAGGGCATTGAAGACCCTCATGTCTAAGTGCTTCAGAGCCCAACCAACTTCTCTGTAGTCGACAAACTGAATCTAACAATACAGCGTATCTATTTTCTCCGAGAGTATTTTTTCCGATTACCAAGTGCTGAAGACCCATTTGCGATATTATTCTTATCAATATTACTATTATTATTGTGGTTTAATTTTCGTTCGAAATCACTTACGGAATTTATAAAATCTTGTTTCGTATCGGGTCCATATACGGACATCAGACTTTGATATTTTCATCATATTAAGTAAAAGTTCACACGGAATCAAAAACACCTTTATCAGAGTTTTTGGTCTATCTAATATAGGATCGCTACCAGTCGCAACAATAGTCCTTCTGTGCTTCCAGAAAACAGTTTATGCCGAAAGTAGGTATAAGCAATCTTCAGTTTTCGGTACTGCATATTCAAATGCAAAACTGAATGTGTATACTGATAACAACTCTAGATCGACTTACATGCTTGACTTTGACCTTCTACTGAACAACTGACCATTTTACATGAAAACTACGCCATTTATAATAAATTATCATTATACATTAACAGAGAATCAATTTTTCAAATACAATGTTGCATATTTATTTATTCAGTTTGAAAATACGTTGAAAAAGAAATTTTATTTCATATTAAAAACCCACAGCAGCAACGAATGACTGTACTACAGCTACAGTAGTTGAATTGAGAGAGTCGCGCCATACCACACACACACATATACATAAAAACCTACACACAAATAAATACTCAACATGAATTCAGTCAGAGAATATCTATTTTTGTCGATATCAAGTTCTTGGAACTAACCATACGCTCATAATATATTTGTCTAGCGTTTACTATACAATGTTCTTTTTGGTTTCGTGTACTACACTTGAGAGAATGTAAAAAAAGATAATGCTACCTACTATGTAATACCAGTATCTTTTTCTACTTACACTCAATGAAAATAGTGTGTACACTAGGATTCAAAAAGAACATACGATTTTATTGTATACATTTATTTAAATATATTGTACACACATATACATACATAATATTATGCACGATCAGCTGATTCAAAAGCAGGTCGAATCTAAATATGGATTCGGATTATGTTATTTTATCTCTGTAATTGAAACAGTTTTATGTTGTTAGACGAATCATTTTAACATTTTAAGAGAATTTTTTGTACATTGACCTACGGGGCCAATTTTTTTTCTTAAATGTGCAGAAAGGCCCATATACATATTGCAATGGGTCAAATAGGCCAATTATTATAATCCATTTCTGAGGTGATTTTTACAAATTTTAAAACTGACAATATTCAACAAAATGGGTCAGAAACCGTATAATCGGGGGTTTTCGGGGCGCAGATCACTATTCCGAAATCAGAATTTCGATACACTTCTAACCTGCTGGAGCAATTCGCCCCGCTGGTCAAAAATAGCAATAATCTATATATATTAAACCAAATGAACCAAAAAGTTAACTCGGGGGTTTTGGCGGTCACTGATCACGATTCCGTAGTTAAATTGTGAATATACTCTCCTCCCTTCTTGGTATAATTCAATAAATATTCTATAAATATTCAAAAAAAATGGACCAAAAAAGTATACTTTTGGGTTTTTGGGGCCGCTGATTACCATTCTGAAATCAGAATGTGGGTATACTCCCCCCTCCTCTTGTGGTTATTTGTCCGCACTGGCCCAATACAGTAATATTATTTAAATAATCAGTAAAATGGACCAAAAATACATCCACGGGAGTTTTGGGAGGTGCTGATCACAATTTCGTAGCTAGTATGTGGCCCATTGGTCTTTTTTGGTCCATTTTGTTGAATATTTACCTAATATTGCTGTGTTGGGCCAGTAGGACGAATAACCCCAGAAGGGGAGAGTATATTCTAACTTCAGAATCATAATCAGCCACCTCGAAAATCCATTTTGTTGAATATTTTCATAGTTTTAAAGTTTTCAAAATCACCTCAGAAGTGGATTTAATACTTGGTTCTATTATTGGCCCATAGAAATGGTCAAACATTCTAGCGGCACCAAGTTAGATGTAAATTTTAACATATGGGCCTTCCTAAACATTTAACAAAAAAATGACCCCATAGGTCCTGGTACAAAAAAATTTTCATTTTACACTTTTTCCGTCTAAAATGATTCGTCTATGTATGTGTTATGTAGTTCACGTACTCGGTATCGGTACATCGTTTTGCGTAGTATGCACCATAAATAATTTTGGGAGGGCGTTAATCTAAAACTATGTCAGTGGCGTTCTACTTTTTTTTATGTTTAAACATATAAAATTAGCACGCTTATGTAAAAAATTATTTATTTATTCGACCGTGAAGTTTAATCTTTTTGGACTAGGTAATTTTAATTGACGTGTAGTCACTGAACTTATCGAATTTGAACTTTCAAGGCAAGCAAAAATTATGTATAAGGAAAATAATCTTCGTGATGTATAAAAAAACATTATACAGTTAAACCTGGTGAACACGACAAAACAAAAAGTCCCGACCGAATCCTTATACGAACACATATATTGCGTGTTGTTTAAATTGGCATATGTTTGAAACTCGAAAAATTTATTTACTGCCTATAAAGGCCATTCATGAGAATGCATATACGCGATTAAAAGATTTTCCTAGTGAGATTTTTTTGGTCCTTTCCGAGGAAATTCCTCCTTAAAATTATGTTTGACTTAACCTAGACAGCCTGATGAAGTCTTGAATAGATACGAAACGTTGCAGTAAATGATTTGTTAAGTTTTATCGATAAAAAAACTTTTAGCAAAAAATGTTGCGTGTATAGACGGATATCTTACGCAGGCAACTTAAGTTTTCAAGCTCAATGAGAAGTTCACTCTACTCTATAATTGATAATAGATAGATGAACACTTATTAACACTTAATTAGAAAATTGTTATTGATTAAAAAGGTAACATTTTCGTTCGTAACATTTTTCCGCAAACTGTACAGTTTAGGAAAAAACTGAAAAGTTTTACAACTTTTTTCATAAAAACTATCGACTATAACGTAGAAATTTCTTGATCCCTTAAATCTTCGTTATAAATAATTTTGACTTTATTTTAAACAAGTGAAAACAAACAATTGACTTAGTTAATTGTTGAAATACCATGCATAGACAGTGTTGATGATTCTATCACATTACACAAACATACATAACTGATATTCCCATAATTACATACTATACAATTTACGCCTAATTTGCGCCTTCACGGGTAAACAGTGATATTTACGAAAAAATGTTTCAAACAAAAGTTGGTTATTTTTTTATAAGAAATATTTTTTACATTTAAACTTTTGTTCTATCTCTAACGGTTTACAAGATGGGTCCTACGGACCCAAGACCCAATTGACCTATGATGCTCATTTACGAACTGGCCCTCACTTTTTACGTCCTAAGCACACTATATTTCAGCTTGATACTTTTTCGTTTTTGAGTAATCGTGATGACAGACGGACAGACGACAGACAGGCAAGCGGAAATGGACTAATTAGGTCAATTTATGAACACCTATACCAAAATTTTTTGCTTAGCATCAATATTTTTAAGCGTTACAAATTTGGGACTAAACTTAGTATACCTTGAATATTACATATATGCATGATATAAAAACTCATTATTTATTATATAACAAAAAAGGAAATATAAAATATTTTCTGTCCATGAAAAAACTGCCAAATCAAAAATTACTAATTCGATCATGTTTTATTTGGCTTAGGGAAGTAATCTCAATTATGAATACATACTAAAATGTAGTGAATGACCACCCACGAAGATCTAAGACCCCCATGGAGCCAGTGATAAACGTAGTGAACTATGTTAAAAAATAATTGTATAAACTGTCCCCTTGAACTCATGTGACTTTCTAGAACATTCGTACGACGAAGGTCAAGTTGTGTTTATGATGGATAAAATTTCGAACGACGCGGGATTTGTTTCAATCATTTAAGTTCATTTTTCCGGAATGATGATCATCTATTTAAGGATGTTATTCCGCTAGAAAATTCTCAAAAAGTTTTGGACTTTTACGCATGGTAAGAGTATATGAGCTTGTAGTGAAATGAGGTATTATTTTTGACTAATACTGTACCAACGTAGGCTTTACACGGACAATATTTAGTGTGTGATCAGTTGTTTAGAATGCTTCTACTATAATTTTTTCTGTTACAACCGCAATACTATACTATACTTGTTCCGCCAACACAATTATTTTCGTACCCCTTCACTTAAAATTAGCGTCTAAATGATTATTTTTAAAACATGTATATATGAAATATATGAAGGAATACTAAGTTTAGTCACAAGTTTGTAACGCCTAAAAATATTGATGCTACGAACATAATTTGGTATAAGTGTTCATAAAATCACTTTAAAAGTTAAGTAGATATCAGTTTTTCATAAAAATGTTGATATTTCAACTACCTAAGAAAAAAAATTATATTTCGGTTCTTTCTTATGCTGTACGTGTAAAATATGTCAATTTTAATTGCCATTATCTCGTAAACAGTGTGATAAATCGGGTTCAAGTTTTAATGTTCTCTTAACATATTGTAATCGCGCTGCAACTACCTTAAACCATAATTCTTAAAAATCAGTAGACAGCTAAATTTGTTTATTTTATTTATTTAGGCTTTTTTACGATAAAATCCGTTACAATTGCCAGTCAATTACACAATTGTGTTTATGTGTGTGTTTGTCTGTGTATGGTTTTACAAGACGTAGCTGTAGAGAGGAGCAACACCGTTATAAGCTTAGAAAATAAATTTCTTTTTCAAAGAGAAAAGAAACACAATAAAATATTTAAATGGTAACATTGTTGTTTTAAACAATATGTAGCTCAAGGCTGTTTTGTGAATCCAATAAGTAAAGAGTACATAATATGTGTATCCAGACATACTAATAGGTCTGGTGCCAACCGTAGTATTTGAGCTTAATTTCAGAATGACTGAATTTGAAAAGCTGTTGTTAAGGTTTACGCACTTGCCTCTCCAAATTGAGCTTGGGTGTTGAAAATTTCTATATACGTTGAATTAATAATAATAACTAGCTCGGTCCATGCGGAATTCCTCTCCCGTAGCTACGTAAAAAGTGGTGAAAAAAAATCAAAAGTTAAAATAATATTAGGAGAACATGTATTCAAAATAGTAACTATATAAGTATAAGGAGAGCATCTATAAAAACTAACATGTTTGCTTAATAAACTTATTATTTAAATTTATGATACTTTTTCGTTCAAATTATTTTTCTAGCGTGTTTTTTCCTAAGCGGTACATTTTTAGATCGTGAGTATATTTTTCGTCAAACTTAGACACAATAAGCTTAAAAATAAGGGGTGTATCATGGAATTAAAAGAATAAGAAAGATAAGGGTAAGGCAGAAAAAAACTTGCTAGAGTAATAATATATATATTGAGATAATAAAGATATCGAAACTGGGTCCCTATCACCTAGACCAAGAGGTCCTCTGCAGTTTTCTTGAGAACAACCTATGACTCGAAGGCGAGACGTCTCCAGGTAAAAAATGCTATTTTAAGCAGATGAAGCTTTATAATTCTGTCAAGGCCAGACATCGCTGAATATCTTTTAAGAGCGCAAACTTTCAACCCTCTATTCCTGTTATTTATACCAAAATTATCTAGATTTTGCGGTTTGAAAGGCTTTGCCCACTTCTGCAATCTCTCAAAATTGAATTTGAAAATTTGATTGGAGGTTGAGTTAGTGTCAAGGACGAGAAGTTAGAGTTTTTGGATATGTCAGCTATAAAGTCCCCTGATCTCCCTTTTTACACCGATTTTTATGGTTTTTAAGATTTTTCAGGCTTCTACAGGCAGTCCAAATTTAACTGAACGGTTATCTGAATTTGAGTTGAATTAATATCAAGGAAATACTTTTTGGGAATGTCAACTTTCCAGTCACCCTTTTCCATTTTTTACTTCAATATATAATGGCTTTCCATGGTTTTTAAGCTTTTGCGCACTTCCTTTCCGCCTTTCCAAACTGAACTGAAGAGTTCAAAATCGCCCTGCTCTTTTTTTTATGCCAAAATATCATGGATTTTCGCTGTTTAATGGTTTTGCTTAAATTTACACAGTCTTTCCACATTTAGTTAATGGGTTGCAAATCTGTATGTAGTTTAGTGTTTTAAGATATTTCAATTTTCTCACCTCTACAATCTCATAAAACTTCGTTGCAATAAAAAACGTTTCATAATATGAAGAACCTAATGCGGGGAATTTGTTTACGTCCTGCTTTGTTGGGTATCGGACAAAACGATTATCCTATAAATCGGATTTTTTCATTTTTAATTAATTATTGAAAATGTTGAGTTGAAAATGAGTACATTGGATAATTTGAGCTCTCCTGAAAAAGTCCCTTAGACCAGCACTGGGCATCGGTTACTCAATTTATTCAGTAAGCACTGTAGATAGTTTTCGTATCTTCCAGTGAGAGTAAGCAAAATAGGTATGTTCTGAGATGAAATTCACTCAGTGTAAATACAGAGTATCCTACCAATTATTTTTTTTTAAATTAAAACATTTATCTGGGAAAAAATATAATAATGTAATATAAATTTAATTGTTTTTATAGACTAAAATCAATGGTCTTTTCTTTTATTAAAGTCACTTTGAATTGAAAAAGTAATTTTTTTTTGTAAGTGACTTTAATAAAAGAAAAGACCATTGATTTTAGTCTATAAAAACAATTAAATTTATATTACATTATTATATTTTTTCCCAGATAAATGTTTTAATTTAAAAAATAATAATAATTTGAAGGATGGAGATAATTTTGTTTGGTTATTCATTCATCTCTTAAATTTCTTCGAGGAAGACTTTGAATTGAAAAAGTAAAAATTAATTTTTTTTTGTAAGTCTTCCTCGAAGAAATTTAAGAGATGAATGAATAACCAAACAAAATTATCTCCATCCTTCAAACCTTATCATTGGCATGTGTAAATTAAAATTACTCTTATAATTCACTCCACAACAGTAAACTATTTTTTGTTTAGATTCTAAAAAGATACACTCTGTATTGCAACTATTTTTAGCACTTCGGAGCATACCTTTCTTTTTAAGAGCAATAAAGTGTAAACCAAAGTCAAAGCCTGTCCAGCTATGCCTTAATAACTTAACAACAGCCTCTCAATTTTCTAACCGTTCTATAATGTCTGTCAAATATAACACCTGACTCTAGGTCTACTAAACATTCAAAGTTGTTCGACGGACGACGGACGCTACGATAAATATATATAATACAGAAGCAGAAGATAGTATTGGAGGTATTTATTATTCTGAAAAAATATAATAAATAAATGTGTTGTTTTTTAACGATTGGCTTTTGCAAATACCTTGAACTACATTTCAAATGAGAAAAAAATAAAATATTTAATTTTCTTAATTGGATTTGATGTTTGTGAACTATTAAATTAACATCACTTTTTAATTATCATAAATTATTCTGGATAACTAATTAAAAATGTCTGGAACTATTAACACTGCCCACAGGGCCTGTTCGTGTACTTTTGTTAGTTTAATATAAGTAGTACTCAGTAAATTAAAAAATAACTTGAGATAGAAATTATTTCAAATGAATTAAATTATTTAGATTATTTTTCTGCTTTAATATTTTCACTCTCAAACATCATTGAATAATCACCTGATCAAACTATTTTTAATTAGCTAGTGCATTATAAAAGATATTTATATAAAATTATGTAGAGGTTATGATAGTTCAAAGTCGCTTGATCATAATTAACACAGTTTTGGGGCCACTGGCGGAGCAAAATTGTGATTTTTAACACAGTAACTTATGGAAGAACTCAAAATAATGTTAATTGTGGGAATGTCAAATTCTTCTCTAGAAACGGAAATCGCGGGAATGTCAAATTCTTCTCAAGAAACTTATAAAGTGATCGATTTTTTGTTTGTTTTTTTCGTGAATGTATTAAATTTTACAAAGAAATTGTCATCGATAATCTTTTGAAATATTACTTTTTTATCTAAAATCAATAAATTTATTATAGGTAGGTTATGCTGTCACCAGTGTCATCGGTAGCGGCATGGCGGGGGTGAGAGGGAGTAATGATCCGACTTTATCCTAAGATTATTACAATTATGGCGGGCTCAATCACTTAACTAGTCAAATTGACGTATAAATTTTACCTTTTACGATATGCTTAAAGGATTAAAAAACATTTACGTGATACAAATATTATTTTTATTCATAACTTTAATTTAAATTCAATGAATATAAATTAGTTGCTAACTTGATTAATCATGTGACGACCGAACTACTTTAAAGAATAGTAAACGTGCGAAATATTTGACGCATATGCAGAATGCGTGAGCAAATATCTCATCACGCAACTAAAGATTACCGAACTGTTAACAAGTTAAGATTTATGACTTAATTAAGTCTCGAAATCAAGCCAACTTTGCATTCTATTTCAGATTTGAAAATACTCGAGACAAATTGAACTTTGAAGATTAAAATTTGATGAGCAATAAAATATATTTTGGCGCGAAAATTAAAATAAATACATACCTAAATTGTTTACAAACTTTTAAAAAAAAAAATCAATAAAAACTTTTAAACAAATTAAAAATTATTTTTAGCACAAAATTTTTTTGCATCATGTGAATTGTATACATGATAATTACAGCAAAAAAAAAAACATAATTACAACGTAAACAAATAAACAGAAGAGAAGTAAGAGGAATTCATTTACACATACATACCCATACGCAAAACTAAGAAAACCATGGGTCGACTTTTAAGAAGAGAGGTCTTTTAAAAAAGAGATAGATGGATGGATGGGATGTAAAATCGTCTTTTCATTTTAATAATTTAATTTTTTTTTTGCATAGCAAGCAAAATATACAAGAAGCAGATAGACACATACAATACAATTCATACATATATACAATTATTGCAGCAGTTGGTTTTAATAACCGGCCGGCTACGCGCAGTTGCTTGTGTTACTTGACCTTGGAAGAGGTAATAAACATAAAGAACCAAGCGCATGTATCATACACATAACTTAAACGCGATGAACATACAGTTTGTCCTATCTCTTCAAAATTATAATAGTAAATATCTTTTAAAAGTTACAAAACATAATTATGGAAAATACTAAGCTTTTATTTTAATCCAATGGCCTAATTTTAATGAACTTAAAAGTAGAAATAAAATTTTTTTTTTAGTTAGTCTGTTAGACTGAAAGTCGTTCAACACCCTTGCGGAATTTAGAAAAAAGTCTCTCCCTAATTCAAAAGGTGTTAATCGCGATTAACGATTTGGGGAGTTTTTATCGTTACAGTGTAAATTAATGAAGCCGCCTTCAGAAAAATGCACTAAAAATCTGTTTCACGAGCTTTTACAAAACCTTTTAAAAAACAGGATTCTGTATGCTATCCTATAGGAACCATGCATTTTTACGGGATAAAATTTAGCCTGTCATTTTCTGGCATCTAAACTATCAATACCTATGCAAAAAATAATGTCGATTAATTGCTCTATGAAAATTTAAAACAAATCTATTCCACGGGAACCATATATTATACCGGGATAATAGCCTATGTGCTATTCCAGACTATAATCTATCTCGGTGCCAAATTTCATCCAGATCCGTTCACATTCATCCAAACTTTCACGTATATACGGGGTTTAACCTCCGTTTTTCAGACAATCATCTCTAACAGAAATCACTCACATCATTATTTTTTAATATTTACCGCCCCATTAAATACAAATGATCGGACTGCCGCTACCTGGACTCGAAACAGTAACCTCCCAATTGGTAATCAAACCGTTAAAGGCGATAGCACCTTTAACCGCTCGGCCACTGAGCCAGTTAAAATTTTCAGAGACATGCGAATCTCACTTAAAAAATTTTAAAAAGGTTCGTATGGAATTTTCATTTTGGCCGATTATTCTACAATTTTTTAAGTTATTCCCGGTCATTCTGGTAAAATCTGCCCTTCTCTCATTCTGTCCTTGAAAATAGATTACTTTCAGGATAAATGGAAGCAATTTGCGAATCGTCGAGAATGAATTGTAGGATCAATTCGAGCTGGAAATGCTCCACTATCTTCCAAATCCCAAAACTTACTTAAAAGGCTAATTATAAAACCTTACTTCAAAGAAAGTACTTGAATCGGATTTAGGAAAAATAGTTTGAAAAAAATTTTTGTAATAGTGTCCCATTTTTTAACATAAAGGCAAAAAATTTGGGAACCCAACCAACTCCGTTATAGTCGACAAACTCAATCCATTCAACTCGTAACTACAACAATACTCCGGGTCTATAAAATTTTCGTTCTATTTTTTCCGATTGCCCCAGATACATGGAGATTTTTTAAGATCTTATTGTAAGCGTATGTGCTGGATCTAGAACGATGGTTCGGCTAATTATAGATATCGAGAGCAAGTTTAATTCATTAAGTCCAATTTCCCAAAATACGAATATTTTAAAAAAATATTAATTAAATTAATAAAAATGATACAATAACGTAAATTCAAGATCGGCGGAGCCGTGAAATCTAAATAACATCCTAGTAAAAATGGTATTTAAAAAAAAAAAAGAAGTGTAAAATTAGGAAAAAAATAGGTGTACACTCAATTTAAAAAAAATTTCTAAATTATCAGGAAGAATGACACTCAATAATATTCTCTTTTTTTTTAGAAGAATTAAATATTTATAAATAAAAATAAATACTGCGTATTATAAAATTTTCATGAAAAATTTATTTAAAAAATTTTCTTCCCACCTTTGAATTAAAAAAAAAAAAAAAAAAAATAAATTAATAAACTCGATGCAATGATCTCATTTATAAAAATGCTGAATGCTATTTATAGTCAAACAGCTGAGATGTTAATGAACGCGAGATAATTTTTTTTTATATTAAAATATTAAAAATCTCTAAATTGAAATACATTCCCTTTGCATAAGTGACAACGTGCTCGATCAATTTAAAATGTTCCTCAAAAAATATTACTCAAATAATGTAGAAAAATAATTTTGAAACTCAGTACAATAAATTTAAATTAAAAATATTAAAAGATTACTAAGATAAACTTGAATAATTCAAACAAAATACTACACTAAAGAATTCAAGCCATGGTTGTGTTTCCATTTAAAAGTCTTGAAGAATGCATGTATATTTAAATCTGTGTACATGGATTGATTATAGAAAGAAAGACGTGTACAATTCTTCACTAGCTTCAGTAAGTTAAAATAATGCATTTGACTTTAAGTAAAAAAAAATTTGACGTCAGTAAATTTAAATAATCAAAACAAAAATTTTTTCAAATCACTTTTTGTCAAAATATTTTTAAAAAACGTCGCTAGCACACCCTGCATCATTCATAGTTGCAAAATGGCGTGATAACAGCTGAGCCCGACTGTCGCCGGTATTTAAGTTTAGTTAGATAGTACACTCAAATGACGTTCTTGATTAAAACAGTGAACACAAAATTTAAATAAAGCACAACAAAATATTTTTTCAAAACAAACACAATTTTATTTTTAAAATAAGCATGGTGAAAAATTAATTATTTAGTGATGCACTTACCTATTAAAATTTCCGAATAGATCAACTTCTTCAATAATGACCTCCTCAGTTTTTATATTTATAGACATAACACTTTATTTTAAACTTTGTTTCTTCGCGTAATTATTATCGAAAAAAACAATAAACTTGCAATTTGTAAAAAAATTGACACTTAAATTACAAAAATCAACTAGCCTAGATACTATTACGCGGGACGGGCACACTCAAAGCCTCACAGCGGTTTTCTGATGGCGGGAAACAGCTGAGGTCTGAGTGGTGACGCCAATTGTGATATTACTACACACTACACAGCTGATACACATTATCATTAAATTATTTGAAAAATTCATAATTTCATTTTCGTCAAATTTGTAATTAGATGAAATTTTCTAAGTATTTTCAATGTTTTTCATTTAAATTTTATTAATTCAATTTTTTTATATAATAAAATAACCTGAAAATGTTTTATACGGTGCTATATTATGACGCGGAGTAATATTAATTCTGGAAGCGTCTGCCAGCTGGTATAATTGCCCCGCCCATTGTTATACACAAATGCATTTATCTCTGTTCATACAAGCCATTTATATTTTCTTTGTCATACATACTGATACATTTTGCTGTAACTTAAAAAAAAACTACGGTTGGAAAAATTTTTCATGATATTTTAAAATCATACTTTATTCTTTCAAAATTTCATGGAATTTAAGAAAAAAAAAAAAGAAATTTTTTGCAATAAAAAAAAAGATAATAAATAAAGAAGGAAAACGCACATGATTTTATGGTGTTTGGTTTTTCAAATAAAATAAAAAATCAAATCAAAAAAAGTAAAATTAAACAATAATATGAGAAAAAAATGCACAAAGCTCTATAAAAGCTCCATTTTTTCCAAGTAATATTATTGTTTTACAAAAAATATAACTTAATATGTCATACATTTGTTTTGTTTTTTTAATCCTAATACTTTATTTATAAATATTTTAATAATCTATAATTAAAATTACATTTTTTAAAATAATATTGGAGGAGTATTGTTGATTCTCTTCTGTATTGAGTCCTATTTGAGTCCGATTCAAACGTATTAAAAGATTCATGCAATTCAGAAATCTACTTTACCGGTTGGTAATCAGTAGTATTTTTATTAATTTTTTTATTTTTTGAAGTTTTTAAAACACCAGAAACTGTCCCACATTAGACTCAATCTTCTTCTCAATTAAAATATGATTTCTTGATGCCCATTTTGGAAATATAAATATGAAATGGCAAAAAAACACAGGCACTACAAAATGTATATAATTTATATATAGAATTTTTTTTAAATTTTAGAACTATAATATTTTCTTCATATTGGCAGCTTTCATTAAACGTGAATGTGCTGGATTTAATTTGATTTTTAATTGTTGTATTAAATCAAATATTTTTAATGATGGACCCACTTTCATTCCAGTAAAATTTATTATTTGATCTTTTGTTAAAGTCAACAAACTATTGCCATCTATTTTCTAAAACATAAAACATTGTTTATTTTTAAAAATCAATCATAAAATTGAATTCAACTACTATCAATTTTTTAAAATTTTCCTGTAATTTCCATTATTTCCTCTTTATATTGGCCTACAAATATAACTTCCCTGCATCCCCTGACAAACTATAAAATAAATAAGGCTAGTTATTTACAATACTTATTTAGTTATTTGTAAAACTAGAGATTTTCGACCTAAAAACAGACCATCAACATAATGTGTTCAAGGTCACTCCTTATAAAAACGTTATTAGCTTTTCGCAATTCCTCGCCTTGTAATTTTACTTTTCTTACACGTATTTTATGGAAAATTTCATATAAACTTATCCCAAAATCTATGAGTCTGATAACAACCTCTTATCCGAAGGCGAGCCGTCTTCGGCTAGGAGAGGGTATTTTAAGCAGATGAAGCTGCATGATTCTGCCGAGGTCAGACGCTATACAGAAAGCCCACAACTTCTCTGTTAGGATTTCTGCTAGGATTGATTGATCCAACATTTCGTTAAACTGACGAACCGCAGGTTTCTGCAGGTGCAGAGATACCCATGTTATGACGGTGATATTCAATCGACAGTGTCCTGTCAAGAGTGTCACCACTCTTCTCAACTGTGCTCTAGTAAATTTCAGACGAGCACAGTCGAATGGCCTAGATATAATTAAATACACAGTTTGGTCTGTTGCTCCTAGTAATCTAATGGACTTGTCGAAGCTATTTCTTGAATCGGTTAATAACGGAGGGAATGGCAGGCTCAGGTGAAAAGGGTTTTTGGGACGAACCGACTCGTGCCAACGAGTCCGCTGCTTTATTTCCTTTAATGCCAGAGTGGCTAGATACCTAGCTTGACTTGGTTATTTAGTGCCAGTAGACTAATAAACATTAAAAATTATTAAAAGCAGGGATCCAACATTGCACAAGGGATTCTTCTCTCATCAATTTCCTCTAATTCGCGTTAAAACTTCAATCCGTATTACGAATGAGTAGAAATGTTTTAGGTAAGATAAATAGGCAAAATCAAACATGCTAGTTTACTGAGATTTGAAATCGATTTTGATATCTGAAATTTTCTTAGAATGGCCCACTTGAAAATCGCCCCTTTAAATTATATCTTTTTATAACCAATATTTTTATGGAAATTTTGGATAAATTTCATGAAAACAACAAATACCTGTTTACTAAACGTATCGCAATACGCTGCGCAATCATTGACACGCAAAAATTGTGCAACATCAAAAACATTCCATTCTGCCGGACATAATTCCCCATTATCGGATATTCCACCCGTACCGTCAATCAATCGTGGTATATATTTACCAGTCGATCCAAGGGAATGCTAAAAATAACAAATAAATTTTGATCTTATTATACCCTAAATTATTATACCTAAAAAAAAAAACTTTTTCTAAATCATTAAATTCTTACGTTATTGATATAAGACGTTGCTTTCCTCTCATTTGGTGCGGACAATTGACTTGAATCCGAAGCCATTGGTAAATTTTGATCAGGCCCTGATGGTTCATGACCCGTTTCTGGTTCAGTAAAATCTTCTTGATGTTCCTCTTTAATTATGATTTCCTCTTTAATATCAATCATATCGTCATGCGTTACAGGTGGTGGTGGCGGCGCCGGTTGTGCATGTGCCGTATTTTGTTGTTGATGTATTTTATTTTTTGGTGGAGCTGGTTTTGCGGGCACATCTTTATTCTTTTTTTTACGTCCACGTTTCTTTAAACCTTTAGGTGATTTTACAACAACTGTATTTGGTTTGGTCGGTAATCGTGGACCTTCTAATTTATGACCAACCATTTGACACCATCCCACGGGATATATGTCAGGACTTTCACAATCTAACCATTGATCATATTCTTCTTCCCAGCCGTCAAATGATACTTTAATAAGTCGTCCCACTACTCGGGATATAGTTGCTACACAAACTAATCGCGGATCCATTAAATCTGCTGCTTCTAATTTCATGCCAACTTTAAAATTATGCGGAGGTATATCTCGTGCAAATAAACATTCGGGAGCTGCTATATTATTTGTTTCTTGTAGATATCTTATCCAATTAAACGTAGATGCGTCATACCTACGGATGTAAAATCGAAGTGTAAAAGTTAGTGTTTACACCAAAGGAAGAGGAGAATCCTCCTTTTTCTTTTAAATGGATCTTAATTTAATCAGAGTTTATATAAATTTTTACAGCATGTACTTATGAAATACACAAGGATTTCAAAAAGTACCAAATTCTATCTTGTTCTTGTAAAGTAAGGACTTAGGAATTGGTCAATGTAAAATTGGGTCAAAATTTCAAGAGATACAGAAACAGTTTAAATTAGAAAATTATTCCATTAATTCAGTCAAATAAAACATAAATAAGTGAAAACAAACAATTGAGTTAATTGTTGAAATAACATTTATAAACAATGATGATTAATATAACAGGACTGTGGTGTCACACACACACATAACTGATATTCCAATACTGTGTAATATTATAATGTTCTAACCTAATTTGCACCATCACGAGTATGTTTACGAAAAAATGTTTCATACAAAAATTGTTTATTTGTTTGTAAGGAACATTTTTTACATTTAAACTTTCATTCTATCTCTAACGACTTTTTACAAGAAGATAGACCTAATTGACCTATGATGCTCATTTACGAGCTCGACCTCACTTTGTACGTCTTAAGCACACTATAAAAATTACGATCCGCTATAACAGACGGATAAAAGAGCGACCTGAAATGAATTTTATGAACACTAAACACTTGGTACTAAAATGAACACTTGGTACTAAACTTAGTATACCTTGATATATTTCATAGTACGTGGTATTAAAAAGAACGTGAACGCTGCATAAATTATTAAAAACTTTGTTCAGTTTTTAACTTAAAAGGGTTGGTTTTTTATCAAAGATTGTAGATTCATTTTTAAAGTTGGTCTAAATTTCCAACACTTTCAGGCCATAATGGTTTTTATAGGAACGATAGTTTCGGAGATATAGCTTCTCAAAATTTGGCCAATTTTTGATGAAATAAGCGAAAAACTCTCAGTGCCCGTTTGGATATTCTTAAAAACCCTACTGACATCTCGAAAGACGATAATTTTGGCCAACCAGATCCATAATAAAAGACAAAGTTTGATTAAAATAAATACATCCTCAAAATTGATGTCAGATTTTCAGATATTTTTCATCGATGTATTTACACATTTCTTTTTTAATATAATTTAGCAAAACTTGAAGACCTTGTATTTCCTTGAAAATCCTTTCCCTTCCTCTCAGTTGGCTCTCTTGGTTGAGGGAGCGGGTCATTTCGGAGTTAGTTCGTTAGTTTAAGTTTGTCTATTTCTTAGTGTCGGAAATGAGGAGGAGGCCCGTTATTTTCAATTGAACGTTCAACATAATAATTCGACTTTCATAGTATAAAAAAAATAAAATAAATGGAGACAGTATCAGTTCCGAAGATATCGAATAATGGAATATTTTAACTTAGCTACGGAAATGAGCTCAAAGTCGATCAGCAGTCGACTCGTGGACAAGACATGAGGTTCAACCGACTGTCCCACCATAAATTAGCATTGTAAAAAAGTTAATAACTTTATCTTTTTGTCCTGTTAGAAAAGTTTATTTTTCATTGATTTGAGCCCATTTTCCAAACTTTTGTACCTTTTCGATGTAAAGAAAATGTATTATTCCTCAAGGTTTGTGTAAGGAATTCTTTGCTATTTTATTAGCTTCTAAAGAAGAATGAAAAAATTAAACATGCAGTAATTTTCATCAAGTAAAGATCACATACCCTTTTGGTGGTGTTAACGGGATACTATTCATCTCACAAAATCCGACAGGAAAAATACATGGTGAACTAATATGGTAACAAAACCAGTCGGCTCCAGTTGCTTCTACATCGTAAGTATCTATTCGAATCATAATATACCCATATTTTAAAACATCCATAACCGTGGCCACACAAATCGATGACAAATTCAATGGATCCACAGCTTCTAATTTCATACCCACACAGAAACCCGAATTATAATGTTGATTTTTTAATCCACTCTGTATATTTGTAAAATATGTAGCCGTAGCATCATCTTCATCCCAAATTCCTTCATTTATTCGTTCAATATAATCTAATGGAGCATCTAAAGTATGGCCAACCATGCGAGCCCAACCTACAGGATGTATCAACGGTGAATCTTCATGGCACCAAAATCCTTGATCACCCGCAACACTATCGTGGTACCGAACGTTTAAACGTTTTCCTACAATACTATGAACCATGGCAACTTTCACTTGTGAAATACGATTCTTATCAACAACTTCCAAGTTTAACCCGTTACGAAACCTTGATTTCATGCTATCACTAACTTTATTATAAAAATTCGACGGTAAAGTTCGTGCACCGGTTAAACGTTTCACTAAAAAATCTTTCCAATCATTATATTTATCTTCAATTGTTTTTGGTGGAATGAGCGGTTTGCCACGTGTGGCACACCAACCGACTGGATGTACCGTGGCTGAACACAATGAAACCCAAAAATCTTTACTGGAATTGGTCCCAAAACCTTCGTAACGCATTAACGCTTTATATCCAATAATTTTTAAAACAGTTGCCACCCAAAATGAATCGGGAAAAGCTTCTGAAAAATTTTCACTATCTGTGTTCTCAACTTCAACTTTCATGCCAACCAAAATGTTATCCCATATATCGGCTATGGGAGCATGTGGGAAACTTGAAACAGGAGCTGCGACAAAACTTGAATCAGAGAAATTCCATTCGTACGTATTTGCCAATTCAGGCATTTTACGTCGTACAAAAGGCATTGTATCCTCGATACTAGTTAATAATGTTGGCGGGGTTGGTAATTGAGGAAGAGGTTCAACGGGTACTAAGCCACTGTAATCTTCATCTGGTTCAATTTTAAATTTGTAATCGGCGAAATTGTTTTGTTCAGGCGATTGTTGAGGTGATGAGGTGAGAGGTTCTGGTATAAGGCCACTGTAACCACGCGCACATGCCATACTACAAAATCGACGTTCCCGTGTATAAAATGCGTGTTTGACTCCGATTGCTCCGCATTTTTCACAAACAGCTAAAATTTAGAGAAAACGAAATTATTAAGAATTAATTAAGACAAGAGCCATAACAAACGTGTTGCAATTAGAAATATGTTGGCTAACATAAGGGTAAATAGACAAGAGCTTTACACTTTTTGAATTTTCGGCCTCCAATAACGGCGAATTTGCAAATTCGATCATTCTTTAATACTTATTGTTAGCCATGGACCAAATAATCTTTGATCCGTCCCTGATAAATTCATAGTATAAGAGACAGTAACTGGATTTTGCTGGATTTTGGATTTTAATTTTGTGTTTGGAATTAGGTAAGAATGAACTAATGAAGTATGCCTGGCATACATTTGTCTACATCTACTAAAAGTTGCGGAAATTGCTAAATTTAAAATCATTTTAAGACAATTTTTTCCATGTTTTTTTAGCAATTTAAATTATAATTGCCAACCAGTTTTACCGTTGCTAACACCGCGCCAGACATTAACTAATAATTTTTAAAAAAAAATTTAGTGTGGTGGTAATTTTAACATGATTTAGTTATATAGTTAAAGAATATAATTTTAATTTGCCAGATAAAAATTCGGTTGCTTTACTGGCCCGAATCCATCGGTAATTAATCCGAAACCAATAAAAGAAACTGAATAGTAATTTGTCATAATTTTGACGCTAAAAACTTCGAAAATCGCATTTCAAATCAATTATTCAAATCAAAACTGCAAAGAAAGATTTTTTTAGGGCAGATGGAGGCCCCGCGGGGACCTGGGCCAGTGCTAGTGGAAAAGAGAGGCCTGAGATCAACTAACCTACCAAAATTACTTGAAAAAAATAAAAATAAACAAACCCATGCCATCCTTTTGAATTGGTATTACAGACGGATCTGTATTACTTTGATATGCAATCGGCGTTTTTAAAACTAGACCCGGATGTTTGATTGGTTTAATTTTTCGACTGGACATTGTAGCTGTTTGCGTTGCTGTACTCATCATAAATCTAGTTGAGTTATCTTCATCGAAATCTTCTAAATTGAACGACGATGTATCATTGCTATCGATCATCATTGAACTTAAATCGTCCATTTCCTAGAAAATAAATAACGAAATAAAAGAGTTACGTCGATTTTGATGAGATGAAATTCGGATTTATTTTGAATTTATATATATTTCGATTCTCTTCTGGTCTGTATACAATTTATTTTTATTTGCTTCTGCAAGGATATCTAACGAATTTGGAAAGGAAAAGGCATTTCTAAGATTTCCAGAATTGAAAATATTGCTTTAAAAATGACACTTTTTTAATTAAAAAAAAAAATTTACTAATATATTTTAAATTTAGACTTATAAGACTCCATGCATATTTACAGAGTCCAAAAACTATTTACAGTAACATATACATGACCGGATAAAAGAGATTTCTTTCCCATCATTCAAAAAATGCTATTAAATCGAGATAAAAAAAAGTCGAAAAATTCAACTTAAGTACAAAAATACACATCTTCAAGGATGTGAAAATAAATCATAGACATTTCCAGGTTTTCAAGGACCGTTAACACCCTGTTCTGGTGATTAAAATAAAATCTGTTGTCAACTCAGCCTCTAGAAGAGAGATTGCGCTCAAGAAGAACACTGGAAACTATAGCTCTAGGTATTCGAAATCAGGCTCCAACTCTTATGGAATGTCATTATTTTCAATGCCTGTTTCCATTTTTTTTTTTTTCTGAAGTGATAGAAGCCATTTCCGTTCTAATGGAAAACTCTAATGAAACTAAATTTTTACAAGTGAGAAAAAGCACTTTTCTCACCTACGTGCAGAAAGTGTCAAGTTGCCGAAAATAGAATGCAAACCACGGGAGCAAGTAAAGAATGTCTCAGATTTCATGTTCATTTCTGCACGGAGGTGAGGAAAGTGCTTTTTCCTACTTGTATTCTTTACTTTTGCTTCCTAAGGTGTATAATATACTATTTCCAAATTGTGGAGAAGGTAGAATTTTTGGACAAATTTCATTTTTGCTTTATCCTCTTGAAATTCCAATTTTTGATTATTATTAATTTATATATTTTTTGTATTTTATTGTAGTAATAACCCTTCATATTGATTTTTATCCAAATGAAAAATTTAGTTTCACTTGCACCTTTTTTATGATTAAATCAATAAAATTGTAAAAAAATATTGGTTCGGTAAATAGATTTTCTAGAATAATTAAACCGAAAAGTCACGAAAATCTAGTCGATTCGACTACCAGACAAATATTTTACAAGAAATTCGATCGAACCGAGAAGACGATTTCCGTGCTGGATTTTATACGATTCTTCAGAAACTATTCATAAAATTATCAAATGAACACGATTTTTGAATTTTTTGGGTCAAAATTATCAACATTACGAGTTGAATAGAAACCGAAAGTAAAATTGTAAAAACATGGGGGAAAAATTTTCGTGTCAGATTTGAATAAAGCTCGGTACATTAGGTAGACTCAAAAATTATTAACTTCGAATCATTTGACGTGAAGATTAAGAATTTTCTTCTCAAAAATCTTTCTCAATCAACCTCACAAATGTATTCATATTTGAAATTCAGTTAGGACCTACGATAAGCGATTACACTATAACCGTTTTATACATCTACCTTTCATGATTAATTCAAAGATTAAAAATCAAAAACTTTATTTAAGTAAAATATTGTAAACAACAGCATTAAAGAAACTCGAAAAACTTTATTGACTAAAAAATACAAATGGAAATAAATATACAAACCATTTTTGGTGTATGCGTAGACATATCATCCGTTGAATGATTCGAAGTCGAATGGTGGGACGCAAAAAATGGACTATCATGATCCATCATCATATTCGAAGCCTCGTGAGGCATCAAACCCATTGAGATGTTTGAATTAGATTGACCACCGGCTCCCATCCATACCATTCCTAACTCTGAGACACCAGGCATTGTATAAACTACACATCAACAAAATTTAAAACAAACAAAAAAAATCAAATAAATAAAAAGATTATGAAATAATTTAAATGTAATAAATAATAAAAAACACTTTTTTTAAACAGTAAACACTAGCCAGAAAACAAAGACATTATTTTACGACTTTTATTTTTGACCAATTAAATAAAACTTAAGTATAAAAGATGAAAATGTTTACCATTCATTTTACGACTCCATATAAATTTCAACGAAATATCGGATAATATTATTAATAATATGTCAAGACATTACAATTTTTTCATATAATTTTGTTAATTGTCCAATTAATAATCTTCAAACTATTGCAAAGATACCATACGAACATAGTCATTGTCTATGGTGCATCTTTTAAAATTAATAAAACCATATTTTAACAGTGCTGCCAACTTAAATTTTACATCCGCAAGTGTCATGATTGATTTTTTAAATAAAAATTTTAATAGTTTCAATAACATAATTGTTTTTAAATTTTTTATTTTTTTTATTTAAGTGTAAAATGATTCATTGCGTCCAATGTACATTGATGAATATATTCGAGAAATAGTTTTGGAGAATGTTTTTAATTAATTTTTTAATGGTTAGTTCACACTACACAGAGTAAACATATAAGTCTATTGACACCATCCACGGACAAATTCATTTATTACGAGTATTCACTAATTCACGGGGGTCTGCAGGTTAATTTCGAATTGTTCGGACCTGTAATTACATTAGTCCGTGGATGATCTCTGTAACACCACCGAAATATAAATCATTATTGGCTGGGTGCCCGGACAGTTAGGAATCGGTGGAAAGGAAGAAGACTGGCAAATTACCCAAAATGGGTAAATGTTATCCATAAATCGACCCAGAATCATTTCTTGGGATAACGAAAACACAATTAAAAATAAATTAATGGTACACGATTTCAATCGCTTTTGGGACTCTCATGGAAAAAGATTTGCAACTGAGTTTCCTCAAATGATTTTTGAGGATACTTACTGGCCTGCTTTCTAGTCATTGTTAACTCAATTGGCAAATGCACAAAATCAATCTTATTTTTGGTTCAAATTACAACATCAGTTTCGAAGAACTTATCTCTACTCAAGTGAAATAAATAAAGTATAGCCCTTCGCCCAGGAATATCCTAAAGGTTATTAAACAATACCAATTTAATAATTTTATCTACCTTTTTCTTGCAGACAACTTTTACCACGAGTGTATTTACCAGACATGTAGTCTCTACGGCAGTCCGAAGTTATGACGTCATCACGGGCTATTTTCTATCTCTCTACATTTAAATCTTCCTTAAACCATACATATTTTCTTAGTTTTTGATGTTATCAAAAAATTGATTTCACACGATGTTTTGGCTCGATAACGAACGTCGATTGAGACATACAAAAATTTCAAAATAAAAAAATAATGTGAACAAATAGAAACGTCATCCCTTTATCGAAATTGTTCAAATTGTTTGTCATTGAACTTTTGGTCGATAAAATCCAAAAATTTCCTAATCGTCACAAAAAAATAAACGCCACCTGCAAAGTAAATTTTCTAAGAGTTTTCTAACACAAGGGCTTATAACCACTATGCTGTTTAACGGTGGGCGTTAATGTTCCGTAAAACATAAACCTACCTTAATTCTATCGCATAAGTTAAGTTTCCACTATCATTTACGCTTTTATCTAAAACTGTATTTTTAAGTTTTTTTACTTGTCATTCAAACGACCAATAAAAAAACGATTTTTGTGATAATCAGATAATTTAAAAAAAAAAAACATCGAATTTCCACGTGGAACTTTTCATTATGGGTCTATGGGAAATAATTCATAAATACTGAGTTATCATCTTCTATAAAACTAATATACAATTTTGTTGTCTTTTAAGAATCGTTTCTTAATACCATTCAAATTTTGTAAAAAAGCGATAACATTTTTAACTTTATCACATATAAGATAATTTTTTTGCTTACATAGACTATAATTTTACAAAATATGTTTGTTCTAGTATTAAGTTTAGCGGCATTATTCAAGAGTAAAGATCATAATTGCTAGTCTAATTCGGACTGAAATTTATAAATCTAAAACTAATGTTACTCTAATAAAAAAATTATTTATTCGTTCAATCGTAAGTTAAATAAAAAAAAAAAAAAAAAAAAAACGAAAATAGGGTTATGTTTGATTTGTACAATTAAATTATGATAAATTCTAGTGATCGTACAATGAAAACTGTTTGGAAAATATGGTTTCCAATTGTTGTAAATGCAATGATGTCAATTATTGCGTATGCCGTTACAATACGGCTTATACCAAAATTAAAACCAATGTTTATCAAAGCGAATTTATTTGGTATTGACATGAATAAACGAACTAGCGATAAAGTGTAGGTATTGAATTGTTTGTAGCAAACCCACAAAAAAAAAAACTTTCTAAAATTTGTTTTCTTGTTTGTTTACAGACCTGAAGCATTAGGTGTGGTTTCTGGCTGTATATTTTTAGTAACATTGTTCCTTTTTATTCCTATTCCATTTGGATCTTCCATATTTGAAAATGGGAATTTTCCACATGATGAAGTAAATATCTTTTAAAATAGTTCTGTAGTTTTGAAATAAATACGATAACTGTGGCGCCACGATTTGACGATGGAATATGGTTAAACAAAGTGAAACAAATCGAAAATGAAGAGTGCTAATTTCGAGTTTCGGCTTAGTTTTCGAGTAATCGACTTCTAAAGTCTACATTTGAAATTACACATATGGCCATTTTTTGTATGTTGAATCGTTTAAATTTAACAAGTTCCTATGGATACTAAAATTTAAAGCTAATACTTTGAAAGAATTCTGAAAAACATACCTATAATTTTTTTTAATATATCGATTTTGAACTAATATTATCGATTTTCAATTATAACACTATACTACCCACTTTAGTTGATTTAAAAATTACAAAATTACACATTAGTTCATTTTAAATTGTAATATTACAATTTCGTCGAACAAATTCGTTAATTTTTTTCTTCACTGATCTACAGGTTGGCCATACCTTTAATGGGGTCGTGTTAGCACAGGTCTGCGGGTTTTTAGCCCTTCCGTTTACCCTGCGTTCATCCACTGATCTACAGGTTGGTCATGCCTTTAATGGGGTCGAGTTAGCACAATGATTATGAATTCAATTACAAAAATGGCGAATTTAATTACATAAATATTTCATTTTTTAGACTTCATTATCTCGAAAACCAAACCAAACCAAAACTCGAAAATTGATATTCTTCATTTTCGCTTTATTTATGTGTGTTTGACAATATTCATTTGTCAAATCGTGGCGCCTCAGTTATCGTACTTGAGCCAATCACAATCTTCTGCACTAAGAACCATTATTCGAGTTGTATTTAAATTAAAGCCATACTGAATCGAATTTTTTGGGTTCAAATTACCTCATGAAATTTTATCCAAATCGAAAACCAAATTTTAGTAAAAGAACTTTTTTGGTTGTTGGTGATTTTATCGATATCTTTATAAACAAGGGAAATTTACAAAATTTAAAAAACTCCCGATAAATTTTTCTCGTACGGAGCCTTAACTCGCACTTGAAACATATCTAGCAACACTCCCCATTAAATTAACTTTTTCCTTGCAGCCTTCTCCAATCTGAACCGATTTTGAGGATCATCACCTATTTTTTAGTTGTCCCGGGTACGGAACCTTAAACTTGAACTTGCAACATAGCTAAGAACACTCTCCATTAAATTACCTTTGAAACGAAACAAACAAAAAAATTAAAATCGGTTCGTCCGTTTAGGCGTTACGATGCCACAAACAGACCAACAGAGACACACACACACACTTATAACTTAATTTATATCTATGTTTTTAAATATAAATGTTGTCTCAAAATTGACGCAAAAATTAATTTTAATAAAAAGGAGTTTTTTAATTAAAAGTTGTAAATTATTTTATCGATTCATAAAGTATGCAGTTTAGGGTTATGTTAGAATAGCATTTTATAACAGTAAGGCTATTCAGACACTATCGTGTGTCGTGTATCTGATGCTAACGACTTTTCTTAAAAAAGCAAGCTCCTAGAACGGCAGTATATTATCTGTGATTGCGTTCATTCACTGATCCACACGGGTTAATCATGCCTTTAATGGGGTCGAGTTAGAACGGGTCTTGCGTTCATTCACTGATCCACAGCAAATCTGGGAAAAGCTTAAAAACTTAGATAATAAGGAGTATTTGATAACGTTAAGATATATTTGATTTGCGCGATTCTGTTCACGTTAATCAAATACTCAAAATTATCTTAACGTGAGACTCACGCTAAACACACGATAGTGTCCAAATAACCACACCCTTTTTAAAAAATCACCCCATAACTTCGAAATTTATCTGTGTTTTAGTTTGTGGAACTTATAGCAGCTTTACTATCTATATGCTGTATGTTATTACTTGGATTCGCGGATGATGTCTTGGATTTACGATGGCGTCATAAATTAATGTTACCCACCGTGGCATCATTACCTTTACTCATGGTCTACTACGTAAATTTTAATTCAACAACTATTCTTGTTCCAAAACCGTTGCACGATATATTCGGACAATCCGTAAATTTAGGCTACATCTATTACTTGTATATGGGAATGTTGGCTGTATTTTGTACGAACGCTATCAATATCTTGGCTGGAGTCAATGGTTTAGAAGCTGGGCAAAGTATTGTTATTGCTTTATCGATCACGATTTTTAATATTATCGAATTATCGAGTGATGTTTGGAAAGTGCATCAGTTTAGTTTGTATTTTATGCTTCCATATATTGCGACGTCGTTAGCTTTGCTTAGACATAATTGGTAAGTTGAAGACTTCGACCTTTTGTTTAAAAAAATTTTTCGAGAAAAATTGTTCAGATAAAAAAGCAAAAGAGAAAATGGAGCTATTAACCAAAGACAATCAAAAGGAGTAACTCAATCGGGTCTCTAAAATTCAAGTCTGTTAGCGTTTTGAGCCCTTCTTAAAACCAACCTATTATCTGGAAGCAGTGATAGCAGATTCTGTCCAAGCAAATGAAGCTACAGTCGGGCCAGTCAGATTAGGGCGGGGGCCCTAGTCTTCGTTAATTATTTTCGCGCCCTTGTAAAAATTTGTCTTTTTTTCTTTTGCTCTTTCTCCGGGGCCGCTACCCGCTGTATGGTACCTAGACAGCTACCTCCTCTGCTTAATGCTTATTTAATCTTCCCTAACTCTACCGAAATTAACGACGCCCACAGCATCTCTGTCGGGATTACTTTCAAGACAAAATTTTCATAATTAAAAATTCAATACCTGACAAATTTATAAACTATCGGGGTCGTTAGAGATTCCCTGATTGTGCCGATTTTGATCCACAATGTTTTAATTTGTTTTACCATGGTCGTGAGTCTACCGCTTTATCCCATTTCGCCCTTAAAGAAAGCTGGCATCCGGATCAAACCGGCTGTGTCATTTAGTGCTGTGTCTGGTAATTCCTTTCTTCGAGATATTCCGATCGCTATCAGAGAAAAAACTTATTAGTGCTTCATTGTAACTTTTCGTGCTACAATCCGTCTTTTACTGCCAAGAAATAATAACTTCGCTTGTTCTGATTGATCAGAGCTAAGTGGCATACAAAAATTTTTGACACAGATTCGAAAACTCGCAATTTTTTTATGGATCGTTTTTTTATACCTTCTGTTACTTCGAATCCAAGAAATGAATTTGGTTTTACAATAACAGACTCTACTTTATTTCAAAACCTAAATAAAAGCATTAAATTTTGCGTATTAACCCTGATGGAAAAAATATTTGAAGAAAGAGTAAGTCTTAGAAACTCTGAAAAAATCTTAGGAACTCTGAATAACTCTGAATTTCTCAACGTTTTAGGACTGTCTAATTCAGGCTTAATAAATTTGGATAACTCTGAATTAGACAGTCCAAAAGGGTTGCGTTGTTCAGATTTCCTAAGACTTTTTCAGAGCTTCTAAGACTTATTAAGATTTATTTTTTCTTCAAATACTTTTTCCACCAGAGAAAACCGATAATCGTACAATTATGCTCGATTTATTTTTAAAAAGATGTTTAAACTCACATAAATATGTTATTTTTCTAGGTATCCATCAAAAGTGTTCGTTGGCGATACATTTTGCTACCTCTCTGGAATGACATTTGCTGTGGTCGGTATTTTAGGACATTTTAGTAAAACAACATTACTATTTTTTATCCCACAAGTATTTAATTTTCTATATTCCGTACCTCAACTATTTCATTTAGTTCCGTGCCCTCGACATCGTATGCCAAAATTTAATTCGAAAATTGATAAATTAGAAATTAGTTGTACAAATTTTAATTATTCTGAACTACATTGGCTAGGAAAATTATTTATACGATTATTTAAAATGTTAGGCTTAGTGAAATGGGATGAAAAGGGTGATCATGTTATTGTAAATAATTTAACGGTTATAAATTTAATTTTATTATGGACAGGACCAATGCATGAAGCAAAATTAACGACAGTGTTAATATCGATACAAATTTTATGTAGTTGTATTGCATTTTTAATTCGTTATCCATTGGCATCTTACGTTTATGATTAGAAAATCGAAATCGATACTAATGTTAAACGATTTTTCATAGAGTTAAATAATATACCAAAGTTTAAATACATATTGCCTTCTAAAGTTGGCATTGACCTACTAATAGGCCTTTGTCCTGATGTCGATTTTAATGTATCTTCCATTTAAATTTGAAAATATGCGAAAATAGATGCCAAAATATGAAATAAAAATTAAAATCGATTGATAAACATGAAAGTTATAAGCAATTAAGTAAATTTTTCTATTATTTTCTTCCAAAACAACTTTGATTTGTAGTTTCTATAGTCACAAGTTATGACGTCACCGGCGTTAACTGACTCAGCCGCCGCGCGAGTTAAAGCCCAATCGACTTTACTCGTTTGGCTATTGACAAAGGGCTATTATTAGTATATTTTTAAAAAAAATTTTGAGCAGGTTCGTCTATTTTTGTTAGGAAAAAAGTTGATGATTTCATGGGTGTAGTTTTTTCGAATAGAATTAGATCTTTCAACTTTGCGCTTAGCGAAACTTTAAAAACGTTTAAAAAATTCCACAGAAAAACCCTTTGCACCAATTGAAAACTTTGCTATAAAAAGGCAGCGTAACACCATCCACTAAGAACTTGTTCATAAAATTGAGCATAGAAGGCGGTATTTATGTTTCATATAATTCTGCTCTCAAATATTCTGGGTCTCGACATTATGAAAAATTGATTATGACACTATGACTCTGTAGATAGAGCAGACCTAGGTGAAACGCTTTTTTGCAAATTTATCGTGGAAATTTTGTTCAGTGTTTTCTTTTAGGACCTCCGAGCTTTGTGGATTAATCGTGTAAGCACATAATAAACCCGAAGGAAATATGTCGGTTACACGGTCTACTGTTTGGATTCCTGATGACATGTAGGACTTAAAATCGATCCCGTAATTCACCAACTTTTTTTAAATTTTAAATACATTGCCACGATTTTCTCGCCTCAAAATTTTCTATGAAATTAAAAACGTAAGCCACTTTTGTTGAAAGATTCTAGAGAAAATCTTTGGATACAGTGATCTCTTAGTATTGTTTGTCGTGTCGTTTATTACTCTTTATAAATTAACCTCATAACTTTTGTCCCATATAAGGGAAAAAATATTTTACAACCGTTGAGCCCAATTGATAGACGGAATGATTTTTGTTTTTCTTAAATTTTTAGTTGAATATTAAAACTGCCCGATAATTTATAATTTTAAAAATAAAGTTAACTTAATAGTACACCCTGCTGTATAGGGTTTTGACTTTCACGTTTATGAGCAATAGGCAGAAGTATTAAAATAACAAAGCATCTTAATTAATACAGTAGACGAACCCAGTGATAAACGTAAGCCAAAGTTATAATTTTTTGAAATTTTGTATTGGTTTTTAATTTTTGTTTAATTTACACTGCGATTGTTCCGGTCACAATAAAAGTTCCTAAAATGTCACCCAGAAGGTTCCTTAAAAATTGATCTATTTAAACACAGACGCAGTAAATTCATGTAGCGCCAATTATGATCAAAAATTGCACTATCAGTTCAATTTTCTACCTCTATACCTCTAAAATTGCAATTTTAAACTTAATTAAGACTTAGAAAAAAAAACTGAACAATGTTTAAAACAATCAAAATGTGCTTTTAAAAAATACACCAAATCAATTTAGATTTTGCGATTTCGACTAATTTTTTAGAATTTCATGCCATTCTTAAAAAGTAGTAAGGAATATTTAAAAAAAAATTATATTTGTAATTATTTTTGTAAAAAAAAAGAAGGATTTTGATAACTAATTCGAGGATATCATATTTTTTCGAATTCTATTTCAGAGCATTTCTAGGATAGAATCTAGTCAATTACTATTATATCTCCCTAAATATAGGTATGTAAAAATTTTACAAAAAATTAACGAAAATTTGCTACGAATAAATTGCTTTCGAAACGTATTTAAATAAATCACGAAATTAAATTTAAAATTTTTTTAGCGCACATAAATAAGTAGAGATTAGATTATTTAGATATATTTCCAAAGTTACGTTCTTATCTAAAAATTTTAGTATAAAAACGAAGCGTTTTAATCATTACTGAATCTTTCGACTTATAGATCTTAGATCCTTACCCAATTATCATTTACTGAAGCTTCAATTTATCTAAAGAAAATCGGTTAAGATTCTGAGTACGAGTTAATGGAAACTAAATAATATGCAAATTGATAGAGACTACAGACAGTTCAGCAAAGAGAAAATTGTCGACAGATTTATTCTTTGAACATCTAGATAAATATTCCAAAGTTTCAAAAAAAATAAAAGTTTGGAAGGTGAATGTTTGTCACAAGGTATTATAATCTGAGAAAATTCTTTAGATGGCATGATATAGAAAACGAGAATGATTACTGTTGTTGCAAAGGCGACATATCACAGCTGGGATAACTCTGTTTCTAAAATATAATCCTTAGATGTAGTTGGGATCAAAGGCCCGGTCATTCTTGGCTGTGTCTTGTGTAGTATCCAATGAAGCGTCATATGTTAAAGTGCTTTTTGTGTAAGAAGTGCAGGGTTTTGTCTAGAAAGATGACGTTTTTCGTACAGGTATTGAACGAACTGTTGTCATGAAAATTGTATCGTTCCATTGAATTAGATTAGAATGGCGATTAGTATCTGCCAAAAAATACTAAGCACTGTTTTGTTGAATTTGGGTAAACAAAATCAACACTATAAGCTAAAAGAGCATCCATAAATCGCGTTGTTCAAAGCTCGCTGAGCTACGTCAGAAGAGGGATGGCAATGAAGTCAATCTACGTAATTTTCTTTATACAGTCTTTTTTGGATTAAGGAAAAAATAGACCGAAAAAATTTCAGTAAAAGTGTCTAATTTATGACACAATGGCTAAAAACTTCAGAACCCAACCAACTCTTCTATAGTCGACAAACTCAACCTAACCAACTCGTAATTACAACAAAACTTTGGTTTATAAAATTTTCGGTCTATTTGTTTCGATTACCAATTTTTTTGGCACATTATATTCTTACAATGCCGTTGTGCCAGTATTTCAGAAAATACAAAATGTCCTCTTAACTTTATATTAAGAAAACCGTAATATGAAGGGAGGAAGGTGGTTCAAGGTTCAAAAAAGCTGAAATAGAGCCACGTAGTTTATGGACATTCCTTAACCACAATTGATTCCTTATGAAACAAAATTTTTTATTCCTACAACGACACCTTCCTTTCAGTTTTCTAAATATCAGTAGACTTTCAAATGTTTTCAAGTACAGATTAAAGATGGGCAATGCTTGATTCAGATTGCATTAGTACGTTATAATATTGTGATTAATAAAAGTAATAAATTCATATCTCTTATCTGCGATCGTTATCATAATAAATATTTAATTCTATTTTTGGAAATAAAAAAATAAATTGTAAAATATATTAAATCAAAAGGATATGTAGGTGAGGAGTTATTTTGTTATGGAAAGTGATATATTTGTTAAATATTATTGTTCAAGTGATAGATGTAAGGCTATAGGCGTAATATTTGATATCTGCTGAAAAAAGTGGCTTGGTTGTTATCTTAAAATACGAAAATTGTCATATTTTTAATTACACGGGAAGGTTAACCTTATGGTCACACTATGTGTTAATTGTTGATGCAAATAATTTCCCCTAACTGCCTTAAACAATAAAGTTGTATAGTTTAGTAGAGCCGAGGATAAACAATTATTTAATTGATATTCTACATCTTTTATCAAAATTTCCTGTTTATTAATATACAAAGACAAAATTCAGTTTTTGTTTTTCCCCCAACGATATTATCATATTTTGATGATATTACGCAAGATTGGCGAGAATCCGAGATCGTTATCACCTTTCATACACGCGTACACACAGGTATCAATCTAAAAGTGATGTGCATACATTGTCCGGACTTTGAAATGTAGGTAAAGATATGTTGAAAATTTCGATTTGAATTTTCGAATCTTATACCATTAAGCTACCTGAAAAAGTAATTCTTGGCTATGAATATTTTCGATTTTAATAACAACCTCTCACTTTTCTAGCAGTTTACAAATGTCAAATACTACGCCTTGCCCTAGAGGACTTTTTTTTTTATTAATTTCAATTAGGTAATAATTAATGTAAAACTATTGTTTTTTTTTTGTTGTTTTTTTTTTTCAATAAAAATTTTTAATTATTTTTACCACAGATTTATTTAATTATGATAAATTTTTATACCTTGTATGTGCAGGGTATATCAAAAACTATAATAATAAGCGCAAGCAAATGTGCAAGAAATCAGAAGCTGTAGAAAATACAGTATTGTGCTAAGCGCGCCGCAATATAAAAGCACAGGAATATTCCAAAAAATGTACGAAAAAAACAATCCATGCTACCGAGAAGCAAAAAGTTTGGTCGGGTAGAAGAAAAAAATTCTAAGATAGCCATTTTTTACATCTTTCCAGCTAGTGCAGAACTTAACTTAAAAACAAGTAAAACAAACAATTGACTGAGTTAATTGTTGAAATACCATGCATAGTCAGTGTTGATTTCTTTATCATATAACACATACATAACTGATATTCAAGTATAGTACATAATCGAGTGCAAATTAATTGATCAACTCTGTATTTGTATCCAAGAAAAAAATACTCAACAACTTATTTTGACAACTATTATAATTTCAAAACCATGAACTATTCGAAGCTTGATAAAAAGCGCCCTGAAATTAGTCGAGAATTTGAAATAATTGGAACAATAATTAAATTTGCAATTATTGGATGTTTATTAGCGTCCATTGTGGGTTTCTTTTGTATGTTTTTGTTTTTGGTTTTAAACATGGCACAACTAACTGAAGACCGTATGAAATATTTAAAGACATTAAATACGGAGTAAGTTAATAACGATAAGCAATTTCCCATTTATATTAAATCTCAGATTATTCTTTTGGTATGACGGAAGTTTTCCCTTTGAAAGAGAAATCTCCAGCTATGAGAATTTTAACGTATTAAGCCCAGAACTGTATTAACTATTAGAGCAAGTAGGCAACTGCAAAAGATATGTACAAAAGAAATTTAAAATGTTTCATAGAGAGAAAATTTAATTGAAAAATTTGAAACCACAATGACAATAAGTTTTATTACTTTATTTCGACGCATGCTGCCAGTTGATGAAATATTTCATACTCTTTGAAAATATACTAACTAGAATTGGCAGCAGAGTGAGAACCACCTCTCCAAGATGATTGAGAAGTATAATAAATAACGAATCATGATTATTAATGTGCATGTCTTAATATGCAATATAATATCCTGGCGCGTATTTATCTCATTAATACTAGAATTACTTGAAAAGAGCTGATGATCTTCAAACGGCTGAAAAGAGGACTAGAGAATTGCAATATCTAAGGCCTCGGTTAATCCAGTCCTGGTCATACCATGGCCTATCTAAAAAAGATGCCACCAGAATTGAGATCTAATATAAAAAAATGACAGTGAGAAAACATGAATTCATTTTCTAAGTTCTACGTTTATTTTAGTCCTCGATTTACATAACGAAGAATATCCCCTCATTCAATTCTTCAAGTCATGAAATTTACTATACATGTGTAACATAACTTGAATATTCTCTGGAAATTCTGAAATCTTTTACTTCAAGATGGGAAGGGAATTAGAAATAAGCTTTATTAAAATAAATTATTATGCTATTTATATATACTGGAAATCTAGAAATAACATTTATTTGTTTTCAATCAATTGAAGAAAATCTGTGTAAATAAAAAAAAGTTTCCAAATAAAACAGAGTGAGAGTGTACTTAAAAGTATTACAGTGCCAATCAAAAGTATACAACCATATAACACGGATTATTCATTTTTCAATTTTTGTATCTAGACAAAAAATTAGTTAAGTAAATTACAGATGAGTTATTAATTACCTTAATTATTAAAATTGCCAAATAAATTCGTGGATCATATGGAGAACTCAATTAAAAGCATGAAAAACCGATGAATTACAGGGTTGACCCAATTACAGAGTGGATGCCATCAAAGGATGAACGCGGGGCTACAAAAAACCCACAGATTTGTTCTAACTCTATCCTATTAAAGGCATGATATAAGATCGGAGGATGGGAGCACCCATACAGTGAAAACAAAGGTCAAAAATTCCTTAAATCCGTGTTGAATGCTATCAGAGGGTGAACGCACAAGTCTTTTTTTGAAAACTGTTTGTATAACTTTAGCAATTTTAATAATTATTAAGGTAATTAATAACTCATCGTTAATTTACTTAAGTAATTATTTATTTCTAGATACGAAAAAAGGAAAAATGTTTTTTTTTACTATTTCTGCGATTCGAAATCTACGTAAAAAATGCATTCATTTGGTTTTGTTTCTGATGTTCTAGGAACATTTTTAAGAAAAATCGCTTAACTGAACTAATACCATTTAATTTTGTAATGTACTGTAGCAAGCAACAAAAAATAACACAACCCCCTCTCATGAAAACATTCAGTCGAGTAGCTTTTACAAACACGGTACCGCTTCATTCACTCAAAATCATTTCTGTTAGTTTACAATTGTACGAAGATCTGATAACTTATCGTCTCAATTATCTATTTTTCATTTAAAAAAAATTCGAAATTTTTTCGGTAATATTTTAGTGCTGTTTCTTTAAACAAAGAAATCCATTTGATTGTGTTTAAAAATTAAAAGTTAAACAAAAATAAATCAAAAATGGGGTGTGCTATAGAAATTGTAAAATTAATATTGTTTATTTTTAACTTAGTATTTGCGGTAAGTTTGAATTTTTTTTTTTTTAATTGATGACGTATCCACCAAAAAAAAGTATTCTGGTTGTTTATTTTGATTTTGTGAAGAGGTGTTTTTGTATGCCAGTCACTTACATCCTTTCTAATTAATTATATTTTTATTTTTATTGCTTCGAAGGTTTTAATTTAATGTTGTTGTTTACCCCAACACCTCCCACTACCCCTTTGTTGTTTTTAATGTATAATTAAATAAATAATTGAAAGTAGGACGCCATAATAACTACCAGTTGAATTCCATTTTTATCAAGAGAAATTCTTTTTTGTTGATTTATTCTATTTCTATGGAGTTAGGTTTTTTTTTATAATAAATAGAATACGATTTGAAAAATTCTCTTTCGATAGTTGATATCATTGTAGGGTTAGATTCCTGAGCAAAGCTAGACTTATTTTTCAGAATTTTGCTAATTGATGTAACCAAATCGTTATCTCAATTACGGAAATATTTACGGTACTTTTATTAAAAAATTAGCTGTATTTTGTCCAAATTAAATTCATAATTGCTGTTATTAACAGTCGTAAATTTAGAAAACCATAAAAGGTACCGTAAAGTAAATTTAAACGTGATTAGACTCCCAAAAAAATTGGTAATCATTTTGTCTTGACTGTTTTGACACGTACGGGTCTCGTCATGTTTTTTAAAATGAATGAATAAGGAAACAATTAATAAAATTATTAACCATAATAGGATTAATTTGTTTGTGTAAAAATGTTTTATGGAAGAGGGGAAGAAACATGGGCATATTTAATATGCGTGAGGGGCCTCAATTAATTTCTTTGTTTTTGTATACTCATAATATGTAATCGAGACTCCCAAGAGAACAAATGACTCATTATTGTTGTTTGGCAAAAATTTGGAATAATTTAATATGTATTTTATCAGTCATATTTATTTTTAAAATATTACTTAAAAATATGGGGCGTTATTTATGTTTTACACTCGCGGACAAAAGATGATCAATAATAATAATTACAATGAAATGAAATTGAAAAAATAAAGAGCCTAAATGGCCGAACGGTCTTGTCTTTGTCTGTTTGTCCATTTAACTGTCAGTTGGTGACAGTTCAATGTACTGTGCGTATGTAGTAATTATAGTATATATATCCATGGTAATACCATACAAAATATAAGTAATTAATACCATACAGTATGTCAACAAGTCTGCAAACCACTTACTATGACGTTTTAAAATTTGAATTTCCGTTTTAGAAATTTGAATTTCTGTCATTGAATTTGTACTTAATTTTAGGTAATTAAAAAGATATTAATGGTTTAGTTGAAATGTCTAGCCAATAAAGTTACGGAAAAAAAGTATTTGAAACAAATTTAAATTTCATGAATATTTCCTATTATGTAAAGTGGTGAAAAAATTTAAAAGTTCTTAAATGAATATTAGGAGAACATGTATTAAAAATAGTAATTATATGTCTTGAGTATTAGGAGAGCATCTGTAAAAACTAACGTGTTCGACTTAACAATCTTATTATTTAAATTTATGATATTTTTTCGTTCAAATTATTTGTCTAGCGTGTTGTTTCCTAAGCGGTACATTTTTAGACCGTGAGTATATTTTTGCGCTTGAAAATGAAGGATGAATCATGGAATTTGTTAAAGGAATAAGGAAGATAAGGGTAAAACAGAAAAAAACTTGCTAGAGTAATAATATATAAAATGCTGTTATAAGGGCGGGAAAATACTCCGTCTAACAAAAGAGGGGTGTTATAAGTTTCACCGCTATGTATGTGTGTGTGTGTGTGTGTGTGTATATCCGTGGCATCGTAGCTTCCAAACGGATCAACCGATTTTGATTTTTTGTTTGTTTGAAAGGTAATTTAATGGACAGTGTTCTTAGCTATATTTCAAGATCGGTTCAATTTAGAAGGAGCTACAAGTAAAAAACCGCATTTATGGGGAATTTTTAAGTTTTGTAAATTTTTATTGTTAATAGTAACTAAAATTCTAATTTGACGAGAAAGACAATTAAATGTAAAATAAAAATTTTCTAGCGTAGTCAGTCATAGGTTCTGTATTTTGAACAATTTCGACTTAATAAATTAATGTTCTTTGTAATAATTTATAATTTACAATTTGCATGGATTATTAAAAAATGTATATTTTTTTTGTGTTAATAAAAAAAGCGATAAGAAAATTTTATCCGTGACAAATAAAAAGTTTTTTTGCTTGATTTAAGAAAAAATTAATTGCATTAAAAGCCTGACACCTAACTATATATTTTCTTTTTGCAAATTTTCTGAACTGAAACGCTTATATATCGAAAACGGAGAGTTTTGGTAAAAATTGTCATGAGTCAAAAAATTCTAAGAATTGTCTTGCAGTAGTCGCGATACACTGCCAGGCCTAGGCGTTCAGCATGCCTGCCGCCCAACCAGTGTCCTGCAATATCCGCAACAACTTTGCAAACAGAGGTCCTTGGAAGTGATATAAGATCTTCGAAAAGCCTGCGATTGTACTCGGACCATATCTGTCTTGTAGTACCACAAGTACGTTCCTCCCTCCATCTAAGATTGGCCCTTTTTAAGATATCCTCTTTGTGGAGCAACTTGCATTTCGCAAATGTCCTTGTGTCCCGGTACCCATACTAGGTTTAGATTCATTTGTTCCGCCAGCTCATTTAAGGACGTACGGCAGTCCTGTGCTACCTTTGACGTTAGATAGACTGTCGGTGAAGATTGTAATGTCCCTGCACCTAAGAGTGTTCAGTCTTATACAATCTACATTCTACAGTGATCCGGCAGCCGAAATGATAGACGTAGATAGAGATCTTCAGAGAAGATCCCAAAACCCACCTTCTTTTCTAACTTAGATCCGTCAGTGTAAAAAACGACGCTCTTTGGCTTGACCAGGTTATCATCCCAATCCTGTCTGGATTCCAATCCTGTAATATCGTTAAAAAAAGGAGTATCTCACACAAATTTTGATTGACCATATTCTCTGTGCCTATCATTTGATTCTGTTTGTTACCTAATATCTATTAAAAGTTAATATTCATCATGCGATGTGTATTGCGAACTGATTATAATCAGTAACAAGTGAAAACAAACAATTGACTGAGTTAATTGTTGAAATACCATGTATAGGCAGTGTTGATAACTCACATTTCACATTTCACATACATACATATCTGACATATTTAACTGATATTCTCATATAATGCGCAAGTGTTGATGCGCAATCGTTTGTTTTTTTTTGACGTCATGTAAATAACAAAAGATATTCACTTTGATATTCCTATATTAATACATACTACAAAATTTGTACTTAATTAACGCCCTCGTGGGTAAACAGTGATGTTTACAAAAAAATGTTTCAAACAAAAGTTGTTTATTTTTTTGTAAGGAACATTTTTTACATTTAAACTTTTATTCTATCTCTAACGGTTTACAAGATGGGTACTACGGACCCATGACCCAATTGACCCATGTTGCTCATTTACGAACTTGACCTCACTTTTTACGTCCTAAGCACGCTGTATAAATTTCAGCTTGATATCTCTTTTCGTTTTTGAGTAATCGTGACCACAGACGGACGGACGGACGGACAACCGGAAATGGATTAATTAGGTGATTTTATGAACACCTATACCAATTTTTTTTTTGTAGCATCAATATTTTTAGGCGTTACAAACTTGGGACTAAACTTATAATACTATGTATATTTCATATATACATGGTATAACAATCATAATATTTCATCTATAAAATTTGTTGACATTGTATCATCATGTATGAATTAATACAACTCTCAAGGTTTATTATTTATACTTACATGTGTTCAATTATTTATTGTAAAATTATCCGTGTAGTATGTACATCGTATAGCCTAACTAAATTCATACAAGCTTTCAACACCTTTTTAACTCTCTACAAGTTAGTAAAATTCATAAACATGTACATTACTCAATGTCAAGTCATTACTTATCTTGACTAGATGTTATTGCTTTGAACGACTGTTACAAATGTATAAAATTTAATTTTTTTAACACAAATTTGTAAATAATGATTGTGTAAGTTACAAAGAAAAACAAGCGACCTACTCCCGCCTCGATTTCGAATAGATGTAATTTACTAATGAAGAAAATGAGAAGCTACGAAAAAAATTTTGGTATAGGTAAATCGATCGGAAATCGATCCGAAATATCGTTTTTTTCGAAAATTACTCGGCCAAATAATTTTTTACGATTTTTTCGAATTTTTCTAAGGAGTACGCCTTGAAAAAATTGCAAAAAATCGATACAAATTTATCGTCTCCAATTTCGATAAAACTCTGAGTATAAGGTAATTTTGACCCAAAAAATACAAAAATCGGTTTCATTTAACGATTGGGCGAATAATTCTCGAGATAATACCGGAAATCGATCCGAAATATCGTTTTTTTCGAAAATTTCTGGGCCAATCGCCAAATAAACTCGATTTTTGAATTTCTTGGGTCAAAATTACCTTATAAACTGAGTTTCATCAAATTCCGAAACAAATAATTTTTTACGATTTTTTCGAATTTTTCTAAGGAGTACCCCTTGAAAAAATTGCAAAAAATCGATACAAATTTATCGTCTCCAATTTCGATAAAACTCTGAGTATAAGGTAATTTTGACCCAAAAAATACAAAAATCGGTTTCATTTAACGATTGGGCGAATAATTCTCGAGATAATACCGGAAATCGATCCGAAATATCGTTTTTTTCGAAAATTTCTCGGCCAATCGCCAAATAAACTCGATTTTTGAATTTCTTGGGTCCAAATTACTTTATAAACTGAGTTTCATCAAATTCCGAAACAAATAATTTTTTACGATTTTTTCTAATTTTTCTAAGGGGTACCCCTTGAAAAAATTGCAAAAAATCGATACAAATTTATCGTCTCCAATTTCGATAAAACTCTGAGTATAAGGTAATTTTGACCTAAAAAATACAATAATCGGTTTCATTTAACGATTGGGCGAATAATTCTCGAGATAATATCGGAAATCGATCCGAAATATGTTTTTTTTTTGAAAATTACTCTGCCAATCTCCAAATAATCTCGATTTTTGAATTTCTTGGGTCAAAATTACCTTATAAACTGAGTTTCATCAAATTCCGAAACAAATAATTTTTTACGATTTTTTCGAATTTTTCTAAGGAGTACCCCTTGAAAAAATTGCAAAAAATCGATACAAATTTATCGTCTCCAATTTCGATAAAACTCTGAGTATAAGGTAATTTTGACCCAAAAAATACAAAAATCGGTTTCATTTAACGATTGGGCGAATAATTCTCGAGATAATACCGGAAATCGATCCGAAATATCGTTTTTTTTCGAAAATTTCTCGGCCAATCGCCAAATAAACTCGATTTTTGAATTTCTTGGGTCCAAATTACTTTATAAACTGAGTTTCATCAAATTCCGAAACAAATAATTTTTTACGATTTTTTCTAATTTTTCGAGTCATAAGGTCATTTGGGTTTTTGCTGCGTAGGACCTATCTTGTAAACCGTTAGAGATAGAACAAAAATTTAAATGTAAAAAATGTTCCTTATAAAATATTAAACATTTTTTCGTAAACATCTCTGTTTACCCGTGAGAGCACAAAATTGTATAGTATGTATGTTATGGTTATGTCAGTTATAGTATCAGACAGAGTAATCAACACTGTCCATACATGGTATTTCGACAATTGTTTATTTTCTCTTGTTTTAATTTTTTTTTTTCGGTGTACAGGCTATTAAAAACATAATATTTAAAGCCATTATATTTCCCACTTTTCCGGTGTGGTACTAACTATTCAGAAATACCATCAAAATTTCTCACTTTTCCGGTGGATTCTCTAAAACCTTATCCTGACAATTGAAAACATGACAAAAAAAAAATCATATAAATCTTTCAAATCGTTCTCGGCAATTGATTTTTATTTATGTATAAATTTCTGGCTTGAATTATTTTATTTAATTAATTGGATAATCTAATAAATCTTGTTTACATGCATTTATTAGTTTAAAATAAATACTACATGGGATTGTTTTTCGAAAAAATTTGATTAATGACTTTTTGAAAAATACTTATCTTAAGGTAGTAATGCAGTATCGAGGGTCACTGTTAACTATTATTTAAAAAATAATTTTATCCAAAAGATCAAAGTTCCCTTAGTTAAGAGAAAAAAATAGATTTGTTACTTATATATTATTACTCTAGAAAGGTTTTTTCTGTGCTACCCTTATCTTCCTTATTCCTTTATTATATTCTATGATTCATCCCTCATTTTCAAGCTTATTATGTCTAGGTTTGACGAAAAATATACTCAAGTTTTACAAGTATATCGCTTAAGAAAAAACACGCTAGACAAGTAATTTGAACGAAAAAATATCATTAATTCAAATAATAAGTTTATTAGGCAAACATGTTAGTTTTTATAGATGTTCTTCTAATAAAGAGGACAACATTAAGCCGGAACAACAGACATTTCACAACTATTAAGGTATTAATTTATTATTATAAAATATTTTTTAAACCTGTGCTACTAAAACAAATTTAAATTTAAAGTTGTTGCTTTTAGTTACGGGTACAGTGTAGTCGTCGCGGGTACCGGTTTGCACGTGGGTGGAATTCCTCTCGGGCCGAGCTAGTAATATAATAAGGGTTATGTTAACCATAATAAAAATAATATATAAATTAAAATTTGTAAAAAAAATATGAGGATATGTTTATGAATTCGAAAAACAGCTGATTATTGAGTTGCCATTTTAGTCAACTTAGTTTTTAAAAATGTTTTTATGATTTTTAATAGATCTTTTCAATTTACTTTTGTTACGAACAGTTGTAAAAAAACTATTCAGCCTAAGAAAATCTAATATATTTTATCTTTATCAAACAGCGTTTTTTGACTAGGATAGAAGATATGTGATATGTCTTTACTTGATTGAAATCTGTCCGAAACAAAAAGAATCATTTTGTAAATGAAAAGTCCTATTATTGTTTATACATGTATTAGATTTGTTCAAGGCTATACTATCTTAAAACACTGTTTTCGATGTATTTTTCCAGGAAGTTGATTCATCCAAAATATTTTTAAGTAAGATGAAATAAGATTAAATTAAATTATATTATCACTAATAATTTATTCTGTCATTTTCGAATGTATGATCATTTTGGCAAACTATGTGTAAATTATACTCATAACAAAATACTTAATGAATTTTATTTCTCTACAGTTGTTATGAATTTATCTCTCTATGAAGATTAGGTATTCCTTAAAGATGCTTTTAACCCCCGAACGAAAAAAGGGATGTTATAAGTTTGAATAGAATTTTTCTATTTTCAACTTTAAATAATTAATATCTCTGAAATTATTATTTAGAAAATTTGCAAAATACCTTTTATTCTAAATTGTCCAAATAATCCTTAAAACTTTTTTTTGGGGATAATAAACAATTTTTGCAATTACTACATAAGAATCGCTGTCGCAAACAAAATATGGAAATCGATGTCGATGAAATTTCCAATTTTTTTTTATTGAATTGTGTTATTTGAACACAAATAAACACATGATTCCATATTTGATAACATTAAGTAGGATAAACCTTGCATACTCGATAATTCTCTGAACTGTTTTCAGAGAAAAAAACACACATAATGAGATCATGTTACAAATTTAAAATAAATATGACTGTGTGACCGCTATGAAGTAAATTAGATAGTTTTTAAACTTTTTAAATTGTATACTTTTTTAGCTAAATGTGTGTATACAACGAGTTCAGAATGGTGGATCAGACCAGGCAGCACATAATTGTATATTATTTATTGTATTATTTAAAAAAATTTAACATAATTAAATGATTTAGGCGGTAATTATTTTGCTCTTGTTACTATATCTTTAAAAAAGTATCAGTACCAAGGCAATTTTAGATTTAGGGTTGAAATTGTTTGTACCTTATTTTCAACTTTGATGATGAATTTTTTTATAGCTTCATGAGTGTAGACGAAAAATATGAATACAATTTTTCGATATATGCCTTGGTTTTCGAAATATCGAAAGCTAAATAATTAAACCAAATTTTCGATATTTTTAAAATAGGGAATATTCATGAATTTTTTAATATTTTTAATTCATTGTTTACACCGTTATAACAAAGTAAAAAATATAAATACTGCTTAAAAATGCTGTATTTTAGTGTAAAAAAAATATTTAAAATACATTATAATTTTGAGATATTTAAACGCAGTTTTTTTGGCGCTCTCTGTTGATGACGTATAAGTACGTGATCTGTCAATTGGTGACAGTTTAATGTATAATTTACACTTAAAAAAAATAAATTTTCAACACAGAATTTACATTCGTTATTATTAAGCTTTCTAATAAAAAGCCGTAGAATAGTATAATTTAATGAAATACGATATAAAATGTGAGTAATTAATATTATATAGTATGTCAACAAATTTGACAAGCCCGTACTTTGATATCACGTCCGTATAAAAAATTTGAATTTCCGTTTTAGAAATTTTTAAATGCCCTCACTGAATTTGTACTTTTATTAATTAATTTTAAGTAATTAAAAAGATATTAATTACTGAAATAATGGTTTAGTTGAAATGTCCAGTCATTAAAGTTACGGAAGAAAAATATTTGAATCAAATTTAAATTTCATGAATATTCTCTATTACTCCAGGTATCGAAAAATTTTATTCTTCCTTTGCGTCTTATATTGTCAAGTTCGTAATTCACCATCAAAATTAAAAAATATATTTTTTTAAAGAGTCCCCACTATTGTGCTCATAATGTAACGTTGTAATATTTCCTGTTTCTACCGATAGTTAGCGTGTTTATTAAATAACCATTGTACAATCAGTAAATATTATTTACCAAAATGTTAGTTTCCAAGGTTCTCTATTATAAAATGCAAATTATATAAAACTGGTATTCCCCTCAAATATATAAACAAGAATCTTGTTTGTTACGTCATACACACATACATAATATTTATATGTGGGGATAATATTAAATTGTGTAGTCAGAGAGTTGTTGAAAGACCAGGTGATGCGTGAATTTTTATACAATGTGTCCTTGACTATCATCGCTCGTTGAATATGGTGCAAAAAAAAAAGTAATATTTGTATAAACATATACTGAAGTATTTTTATGTCTGTGTAATAGGACCTATACAAAATTCGTAACGCAGGAGCTGCGTTAGCTAAACAAATTTCCTCACAGATAAAAAAAAAAACACATTTTTAAAGAATAAAGAATTTTTATTTCGAAAACTAAGCGTCTATAGAAAAAAAATCACATGAGTACTTTTTTGCTTAAAACTGATCAATACAAAAATGTTTTTTATTTTGAAAAAATTCAAAATTTCTTTTACTTTGCGCACCACTCCAACCCTGGATTATCTGTCGAGTTTTCTAATTTACAAACTACCGAAACCCTTCTAGATACCAAATTTTATTCAAATCGAACTGTAATTACGATAGCTAGAGAGTTTACAGGCACTTAAATGTATAGATACATAAATTTGAAAACCATTTTTCAAAATTCCATCATCAGTAAAAAGCAATAGCTTCATTTCCTTCGGCAATTCGTTAATATTCATTAATGAAAAATAAATTATTTATTTATGATCGGAAATATTTGAAAAAGGAAGGAAATGACATTTAGGGAGATGAAATAATTTTGTTAGATGTGATATGCGATTACAACCACGCAAGGTAGTGTTAAAACATTTATTATTTGAATATGTTATTGTACCGAAAAACATTTTTTCTTAGTAGATTCGAATAAAAATAATATACCTTCTATTAACCATTTTCGATTTTATTTTATACCTTAAGGATATACGAGCATCAAGGTAATTTTAAATACTTAAAGCTTGATTTTTTTTATATGAAGTTGGACTAGTCTAAATCAATTCTGAAAACTTTAGAGGGGGATGCCGAAAGAAAACACTTTTTAAAGGTTAAATCCTTAATAAATTATTGGAAACAAAAAAATAAACCCGTTGTGTCCGATTAATTAAGGATGTGTGAGAACGGTAGTGGGGACGAAAAGTAGGAATACAATTTTTCGCTATCTGGAATAATAAATGTTCAAAATATCAAAAATTGAAAATTTTGTTTAATTATTTTAGCTTTCGATATTTCTAAAACCAAGGCACACATCGAAAAATTTTATTATTATTTTTCGTCTACATACATCAAAGTTGAAAATAAGGTACAAATAATTTCAATCCTAAATCTAAAAATGCCTTGGTGCTCCCACTACCTTAATGAGTGATTAGAAACTTATTTTTCTAGAGGGGACCAGTAATTAATTTTTCCGTCACTAGTTTAAAAAAATAAATTTTTTTGACCCGCGGGCACCAGGTAGGAAATAAACTTCTAAGAAAAGTTATCCATTTTGTTATCTGATGCTCGGATATTTGCCCCTTCCTACGCATTCGTACACCCCAAGATCGTTGAAGATCTAGCGTTTCATTCTCACAGTTTCTTACTATTACCCCCCTACCCCCCTCCCTTCACTCTTTTGCCGTTATATTTTAATTTGTAGCTAATTATCCGTGCATCGTATCAAAAAATTAAATAGGACTTTTCGTTTTAGAATTTCATTTTCTTCCTCATACAACAAGGGCGTCCGTTACTCTTGGTACAACATGTATATACAATAGGGTATTATTGTTAGTCAAAAATAAATTATGAAATTTGAAAAAAGTTAGAATTTATGTAAAAATAAACTTAAATGTTCTGATTTCGAGTTATAAAAGCACATTTTTCTTTTAAAATATTAAAATTAAAAATCGTAATTTTTAAACTGTATATCACGTGACCTGAAACGCGGGTAAGCCCTGCTGTGATGTCATATCGGTATGAGTCATAGACCATCAGTTAGTTCAGTGTAGACAACTGGGTATAATATATAGATGTCTATGAATATATCTGTCAAAATTATTAATGATACCCATATTACGTCATCAAATTAGATGCCCGCGTTTTTGACAGTTTAAAAAAGGTTTAAAATTTAAGTTTTTGGCAAGAAAGCGTGTGTATTTTTCCGAAATAATTTTTTGGTGGCTTTTTATTAGCAAAATCAACATTTTGAAGTACTTTTTCAAAAATAGTGGAATACCCTATTTGGCAGGTGTTGTAAGAGTATAGGTCCCGAAAACAAATTAATAACCAATTGCTAATTCGCATGGAATATTTATTTGTATGTATAAGACCTTCAACATTTATGGCCATATCTTACGTGATATATTTGATACATAATTATGAAATTAGTAAATATTATTTCAAATGACTCACATTTATTTCAAACTGTGAAAAACTCTTAAGGAGTGTTTTTGTAAAGACAATTAAAAGAATTCATTCTTTTTATATTCATTAGTGAGTGAATGAATGCTGATTCAGCAAAGTCATAAATAAAAATAAAAAATTAGAAAATATTATTGGTAATGTGTGATAAGAGCAAGTGTAAGATGTTCCAAAAAGAATCTTAAGGTAGTTGCTCTGTGATTACAATATATTAAGAAATTTACAAAACTTGGAAAATAAGTAATTAAATATCACACCGTTTATGAAAGAATAGGGTATTCCACTATTTTTGAAAAAGTACTTCAAAATGTCATCACGATTACTCAAAAACGAAAAGATATAGCAAGCTGAAATTTTTATAGCGTGCTGAGGACGTAAAAAGTGAGGTCGAGTTCGTAAATGAGCAACATAGGGCAATCTTGTAAATCGTTAGAGATATAACAAAAGTTTAAATATAAAAAATGTTTCTTATTAAAAAAATAAACAACTTTTGTTTGAAACATTTTTTCCTAAACATCACTGTTTACCGGTGAGAGCGCAAATTGTAGTATTATATTGATATATCAGTTATATGTGTGTGACATGTATGTATGTGTAATGTGACAGAATAATCAAGACTGTCTATACATTGTATTTCAACAGTTAACTCGGTCAATTGTTTGTTTTGACTTGTTTTTATTTTACGTTTATTATTTTGTTGTTGCTAAAAGTAAATGAGAATTCATCAGGGGACAGGCAATACGGACAGATAAAGTCACTGAATCCAGTACACGTTCGTCTGTAAAGTGTTTTCTTTTAAATAATGCTGATATGTTTAAAAATTAAAATAAATATTTATATAATATGAACAATATAAACAATACTCTTCTCATTAATTTTACAAATGTGTGTGTTTATTACAGTGCAACCTCGATATAAAAAATCTGAAGGGAACCAGTAAATATTCGTTATATCAAGTAATTCATTAAACTGAGGTTTGTTATATTGAGGTTAAGTTGGTCTAAAATTCGTTATAAAGAGGAGAAAAGTGTCGGAACCTCTCGCGACATGAATTACATACTATGGAGCATACTAACTGTCATATATTGGTGGGACTTTATACGTTATATAAAGGTTTTGAATTGACGAATTTCGTTATTTAGAGGTATTTAAATTTTTTATTATAGTTGAAAATTCGTTATAAAGAGACTGTTCGCAAAAAATATTCGTAATGTAGAGGTATATTTTATATTGACTCTTATGGACAATTCAAGGGGATTGCGAAAAATTTGTTAAATCGAGGAATTCGTTATATTGAGGTTCGTTATATTAAGGTTGCACTGTATTATGTAAATAGAATATTTTTGAACATTATTCTGATCTAAATATGTCTCACCTCTCGAACAAAATTGAGTTTTGCTTTCAAGAATAATTTGAATAGTCTTTTTGATATACTTTTTTTAAATTCATTAGATCAAACGTTATTTCTTGTAAACTAATCAATCTGCTGAAATTGTTTACTAAAATACGTTCACAGGAAAATATAGAAAATTTCTTATTAACAAGTGAAAACAAACAATTGACTGAGTTAATTGTTGAAATACCATGCATAAACAGTGTTGATCACTCTATCACATTACACATACATACATGTCACACATACATAACTAATACAGCTGATATTCCCATATAATAAATATATGTAAGTTACACGTTGTTACCCGACTGTCAAGGAAGGCAAGCTTGTATGTATGTATAAATATTTGTAAATTTCTTTATTACCTCGTATAAAAACGGCTCGATGGATTTCAACAGTTAAGGAATCATTATATTCGTCTTAAACGGATATAAGTCTTAAAAACCTTATCCTTTTTTGGAAAAAGAACAAAATTGTAGATTTTTGGCGCGTAATAGTAATATATTAAAAAAAAACCAAATCTATCGAGTAGGATATAAAAATAAAGGAAATTAAATAGGGATTTCAAAAAAAGCTAATTTATCAGTCGGCGTCCTTTTTTGGGAAGATTTGATCCGATGAACAACTGGACTATTTTTCTTTTCAGTTTTTATTATCATAGAGACAATAAAACGTAAGAAACAAAACAACGTATTAAATAGATTTTTATCCAGTATAACAGGAAAAACTTACATACCGGAGAAATATAAACATTACACACTACGCACGGAATATTAAATTAAATACTTTATTATTTATTTAAAAAAAATTATTATCGAAGAAATAAAATATTTGAGCGGAAGTTGATAAATCAACATATATCGGTAGGTACCACCTATATGTGACAAAACGAAACAATCAGATTCATATCATTGGAATTAATTTGAACTTTATTAAAACGCTAGTTTTTTTAATATCCGCTTTGTAAACAATACTTACTTTTGTTTACCTATAATAGTTACAGGCTGTTCAAAAAGTATTAATAAGCATGCTTTTATTTAATGTGAGTACAACTTCTATAGATGGGGTTGCCACCTCAAAGTTCCTGGAAATATTGAAATTAATCTAATTATGTCACCGAATCATAATACTGTACGATATTTTTCCATAATTAAAAATTTATGATAAACAGTCTACAAATAATTTAAAATAAAAGCTACTCAGAACTGTTGAATTTATCTGATTATGAAAAAAATAATCAAAGAATTTCGTTCTGGCATTAAATATTATGAATTATTAATTTATTTTTATTGTCCGACCTTCGGCCGAACCCGAAACCGAGACGAAGTCGAAGGTTTAAAACATGATTTTAAAACTTTAATATTAAAGTTGATCTCTAGAAGTTGATTTAGAGGTTATGATCTTGAGAAATTGATCTAGAAGTCAATCCAAAGATGATTAAAAAATTACCTTGAAAATTTCAAAATAATAACATTTTATCTAGTTTATTTATTCTGTTAAAATTTCAAGACTGATGAAATGACAAAATTGGATTTTTTAAAATTAAATATTTATAGCGTTCTGGCAACAATTAGGAGGGATGTAAATGTTCTAGCAAAAATTAGGAGGGAAGTAAAAATATTGTCGAAAATAATTTCCTAAAATTTTATGACTTATACTTGAAGAAAAATAAGTCTTATTTCTTACCCTCTTTAAAAATTTAGGGTAGTCCACCCCGGCCACACATGGCTGCCAGAAGTGGTTTTTCATTATCTTTAAGCATTGAAGTTTTACTATGAAAAATTTCGTGACTTTTGAAATGACCACCTAAAATTGGTCACTTTTTCTCCCCCTACTATCTGTTACCAGTTGTGGAGTAGACCGAGCTTTTCATTGAGACTGAAAACCTAGGTCAAGTTTAATACCTGCGTAAGATGTGCGCCTGTAGACCCAAAATTTTTTGCTTGAAGCATTTTTATCGTTAAAACTTATTTTTCGAGTTTCAAGCATATCTCAACTTTAAAGACATCCTCCTGTATACATGGTATAATTAATTATACCACTTTTACGATCAAAGTGTAAAAAATTACGAAACTTATTCAAAAGTTGTGCATTCAAATTTTTCGTTACAGATAATTTTTAAATTTATTGTAAATAATCCATCTAGAGAAGCGAACGGGCAACAGCTAGTTATGTTTAAAGCATGACCACATGAATAAATTGATATTTATCAAATTCCAAAGTTGTGGGTTTAAATTCTACGTTATAGACAATTTCATATTTCAAATTCTCTTGTAAATAATTTTTGTTTTTGCCAAATGTGTAAATAAATAATTCTCATTCAATTAAAATTTAAGAAATAAATTGTAAATAGTCAGAATCAATTATTTAAATTCACAAACGTTAAACATTTAAACAATTTTGTGAAAAAAAAAACTTTTTGTGAAAGTTCTACTTACCGTTTCAGGGTACGGTACGAGAATTAAAACATTCTCCCGATAGAATTTACTACAAAAGATATGAAATTATGTTTTTTATAGCCCAACATCTAGTAAGCATGGTATAGACCGGTAATGGAGGTATAGACCAAAACAGTTTTCCTTAAAATGGAAGGACATTCACCGCCTATTTTGGTAAGGATTTTGTGCATTTACATTCGGTACGTGATACTGAACCTAAAACTCTAAATTTAATGCAGAAAAAAATTCTCTTTAGTCTGAAGTATATTACTAAATAAATAAAAATTAAGAGATAAACAAACACAAAACTTCGAGTATTTTTATAATTATTTAATAGAAATCTAATAAAATATATAAATATATTAATGTCATATTTATTTACAGAATCATATTATTTATATTAGAAATAAAATCAAAACTTTCTGGATCCAATTTTCTTCTCATTTTCATGAGTTTGGCTTTGTTGTAATTATTATCAAATTTACTATAAAATTTGAATTTGTTATCCATTTTTTTTAAATAAAAAACTTAAATTTTTATTAATATAATAACTATTTTTTTTAATACTCATAAATGATATGACACAGGCATCTATTTCCACTGAAACTGTTCTCTTTTAACGATATCGATGTCTTGGATAATTATTTTAGATAGTTTCTATTGTCGTTAGTCACCAGGTCCATTATTCGCCAAGATGGGTCATTTAATGACTAATAGCTTCTTTTGTAGTTAACAAATAAAAAAATAACTTAAATAAAAGTTTCAAAGCTTGATGGGGGACATGAAACATGATGCTCTGACAACACATTGGACCTAGATTTTCGGGTTTCTTTAGTAGCCAATTTAGATCCTAAACGGTAAGAGATAGAATAATACTTTAAATTAGAAAGTTGATTCTCATAAAATAACTAACATTTTTCATCTGAACCATTTTTTCGAAAATCGTCGCCTTGCGATGGAAATGCGTAGTAACATGTCATTATTGCATTTAATCGAAAGAAAACACTCTAAATCCGGAAAAATACTTAACCCAAAAATTGTCAAGGGCAGAAGAGGACATTCACCTATGTCCATGACTTTGACCTACAATTATCGATAAATTTTAAACGTTTAAACAAAAATTGTTAGTTTTATTATGAGAATAAACTTTCTAATTTCAAGTGTTGTTCTATTTCTTACCGTTTAGGATCTAAATTGGCTATTTAAAGAAACACAAAGAACTAGGTTAAATCTGATGTCAGAACATCATGTCTCCCCATCAAACTCTGCAACTTTTGTAAAAAATTATTTTTTGATTTGTTACCCAAACGAGATATTTAAGTGTATAGATAAAATGGCCCAGCTTGCATATTACTTAAAACCTTTTATTGAGCTCATCTACAATGAACAAATATTTTCCTTTTATTTAATAGGCAACTTCTTTTTTAGAACTTGAAAATCACTTTCAGATCCTCTTCTTTTTCTACTATATTTCTTAAATTCTAAGATCTTGTAGCATTCCTCAAGAAACTCTTTTTGAGTTTTAGACGGATTTTCAGTTTTCCATTTAAATAGTTCTATTATTTGGTTCATGTAATCGTTGGAAAATTTATATTCAAACTCACCTGCAGGATCAATTACTAGAAGCTCTTGGTCAACACGAATTAATTTCAATCCTACTTTTCTTAGAAGAGATAAATATTCTATGCATTCTAATATCATAATTGCAGATTTACGTTGCCCATTTAATATACCTGTGACAAATTTTAGTGTTGTTTCAAATTGTTCAAAGGTGAAAGAGAATTTATTATCTGCTTTTATGGAAAATCCGACAAAACGTACAAGCATCTTAAGAAAAGCTAGCTTATCAATCTGTGGAAGTTCTTCTTTTCCGATTCTGTTCACAATATATTTAATTAGATCAATAAAAATTCCATCTGAGTAATAGCTTAAATAAGTACCAGGTTTAGGTATGTATGATTCTACAGTTGTTTCATCTAAAATAGAGTTAAAATTCTTTGACATTTCAGGAGTGAGGATCTCTAAAACCCTAGAAATTAGAACACCATATCTTTCTAACCAAATTTCATCTTTTTCACCATAGATCGCATTGATCGATAATTTAGTATATGCAATAGCACTTGGATGATGAAGAATAGCAATGAAAAACGTTGTTTTGTACGTAGTCAGTTCCTTATCAATAACACCATTATTTCCGCAATTCATATTATTTATTAGAGAATTGATTATTCTCATTATGTACTCTTTCTGAGTATCCTTAGCGAAACCAATATATGACTTCGCACTATCAATAATATCTGGATAAAAAATATCACAAAAATATTGCAAGTAACTTAATTTCTGCAATTTTTCTAGCGTTTGTATTTCTTCTGGAATTAAAATATCTATTATCTCCTTCAGTTGCTTGTTCTTTATATTTTCATCCGTATTAGAAACTTTGAAATTTTTGAATTTCATCTCCAATTCCAAATCTATTTCTAATTCTGACTTAATACTACCATTTTTTAATATTTCCTGTGCGACCTCATCATTGAGCATATTTTGCTGTATGACTTGGCTGTAGTAGTGGTGAATTGCTTTAAGAATATTATTTTTGAACATGTTATTTACCTTGAAATACTTTGATTTTCCATTTGCGTTTAATAAAAATTTTAAAGTGGTTGTTAGTGTTTCAATATTTGCCTCCCTTACAAACTCTTCAAAAAGTTTTTTGATGAAAACAAAATCGGGATCACCATTATAATAATAATAATCATATGAAGGGCACCATTTCATGCATTTTTCAACATCTTGTTGTAACTCACTTAAGCTTTTTACAGATAGAGTATCATAAGATTTAATTTTTTCAGGTAAATCATTGAAAGGTAGCTTTGCTTGAATTTTAACATCTTTCAGTAAATTACAGTCTTGAATTGTTTTCCAATTGTTATCTAAATTACTATCATTTTCTGTTTTTACTTTGTTTTCAATAAAATCATAAATTACTTTGCTATTATCTCTAAAGATTTGCATCAACAAAAAGTAATATACTGCTGTGTATTTAGGATGATCTTTCTTTTTCCTCAGAGCATCAACAAGAAGATCGGCTGCAAAGTATTCAGCGTATGTTGGATGAAGAAAATCTGCAGTGCCGTCATTTTTTAAAGTCTTTATAAGACCAATATCTTGTAATTCCTCACTTGAAAATTTTACCTTTTTTAAAAGTCCTTGTATCTGATCTTCAGAGAATAATGATTTTAATGCTAAATCACCATGGCCTTTTGCGTATGAATTAATAAGTGAGATTCGTGAAATCTCGCCTAATTTTTCGTTTATATTAATTTTTGTTTTGAAATATCTTAAATATTGATATTTAACAAATCTGTCATAAAGATCAGATGTGTTAGTAATTTTAAGATTGGCAGAATTAAATTTTTCATCTTCGAAATATTCTTTACACTCGTCTTGAAAAATTTCAGCCACCATTCGTGCTTGTAATGCAATTCCTATTAGACCCTTTTCTTCAATAAATTTTAAATCTTGAAGGAGTTGGCTTGTAAAATTAATAACTTTATCCTTTTGAGTTGATTCTTTTACATTTAATCTTTCAATCCAAAATTTTTGTAAAAATTCTTTAATTAGTTCCTTGTCAATAGGATTTAAAAAATATGCAAATATTCCCAAAGCATCTTCTAACTCAGATCGTGCATATGAACGAGTTGTGATAAACACTTTACCTTCTGTAGTTCTTCTTACGGTTCGTAATAATCGCACTACTTTTTTTCTAACAAAGTCTTTGATTTCATCAAACCCGTCTAACAAGAGGGTAACTTGATCTTTCTGTTTCAAACAATATTCTAGTAAATTATTTATTAATGAAGTTTTCGAACTTACTGGATCAATAACATTAGACAGAAACGCCACAATTCCACTTAAGTCGTCAAAATTCGCGTTAATTATTTCCGTTTGATAATGTTTTAAATTAATTCTAATAGGCCACAAGGAATCTTTGTTTATTGAGTATGTAGTCAATATGGTAGATTTTCCCATGCCAGCTTCTGCAGCAATAATAGCTGAATTAGTTAACTCATTAATTTGTTTTTTTTGAACTTCCTCTTTTAATACGAATCTACGTAAATTAAATAAGGAGCCGTAAGATTTTTTCCATTCCAATACACCATCCATGTTTTCAAGCCAATGAATATTGTATTTGTTATAATCACGACATAATTGATCAAAATCTTTCATTATATCACGATAATTATCTAATCTAATAAATCGGGTAACGTCGTTTTTATCTGGGTCTTTATCGCTAAATTCTCTTTTCTTTTCGTCTTTAGGAACTAATTTAGAAAAGTCGCTTTCTGTACCACTAATAGCAAATAGGTCATTCTTATTCTCCTGAAGACATTTTTTATCTATCTTTGTTTGATAAATAAGTGTGCGTGGTATATCAATATATGTATCAAAGTCATATTTATACTGACCACCGATTATGATGCTATCTTCGTCAATGAGTGTAGTTAATGCATCTCCATTTATGGCTGAGTATAGACTATTCTTACTAGCTTCCGTGGTTGTTAGGCTTAATAATTTCCTTTTTTCTCCAAAAAACGTAATTTCTGTTTCCAACATTTTCGCTTTTGAGTCAGCAGAAAGATCATCAAGCTTATTATTATTATCTTCTATTTCTTGCACGTGCAATTTTTGAAAAAGGTTTTGGATATTATCATTTTGTTTTGGTTTAATGATTAAAATAATTTTCTTGTTAGAATCTTTTTCAACTATCTCGTAGAATTCATTTAATAAACTCTTTGCATCTTCGGAAAGGCTTGTAATTATTAAGCAATCTTTTTCCTGTGAACTGAATGCACTTACAGGATCCATCTCAGAACCTCGCAATAAATCTAATGATTTTAGATCTGAAAATATGGTTCTTTCTTTTCTTTTTGTACCAGGATCTGTAAGTACCTGAGATACTTTAATTTCACTTAACAATTCAGTTTCGGAGCAAATGATTAAGATTTGTTTTTTACCATTTTGTTTACTTAAAAATGTTCCAATTTCCTTTACTGTTTCACTATCTTCATTGAACTTAAGACCAAATTTTTCTATCTTTTTTGTGCATAATATAGTGGAGCTAATTAACCCCAAACTGGCAATCTTTTGCCTTGCTTCACTTAAAAACTTTTTTACATCTTTATGTGTAAGAAAATGTGCTTTTCCATCTCCTACTTCTCCTAGATTTTGGTGGAAATGCTTCATCCAATCATGCATAAACTTAAAAAAATTATTGTAAACGATGTCATTAATTAGATTAAACTCATTACCAATTGTATCTTTAATCTTTTGTTCTAAGATTTCTCCAGATGGCTGATCAACAGCAAACACTAGTTTATCTAAAAAATCATCTATCTTTTCTTTAATATTATCAATTGACAATTGATTTTTGTTTAAGGTTTCTTGAAATATTGGCGTTAATTCCAGAATTATATTGTTTCTTATACTTGCATCCTTATTAAACTGATAACGCTTACCTCCCAAATTTAAAAATGTGTCATGGTCTGTTTTCTCTGAAAAATAGGTTTTCCATCTTTCTTTATCGTTTTTTGTTCGTTGTTGGTCCTTTTTCCTTGTGCTTGGCTCAAAATCAAAATTAGTATTAGTACATATAATAAAATCTTCTATCACTCCATCTTGGAATTCGGATTTCTCTATATCTTTTAAATATGAGACAAAATACTTTTGCAAGCTAAAGTCCTTATCATCCTTATGAATAAGCTCACTAACCTTAATTTTATTTCCTTCTCTTAGAAATTGTCTATGTTTTGCTTGTAGGAAACGATACTTTATTTTGTTCGTTTGACTATCAGTATAACGAAAAACCAGATCATCAAATTTCTCTGCTTCAGTCATTTCTGTAGCTAAGCGAAAAATCACTTCGGATCTTTCACCTTTAAATGCAAACAACATCAATAATTTTAATTGATAATCATTACCGTGGATAATTTTTTTAAGTCCTGAAGCGCTATATTCTTCATTTGAAGCCCAAGTTTTTCCCTGAATTCGATTACCATCAGAAGATGATTGGTGAGAAGGACCCTGCATTTTGATCACTTTAAAATCTTTTTATTCCATCATCGGGTAAATCTCGTGATTTTTGTTGCCTTTTTTTTTATCAATATCCTCTAATTTATTTTCTTCATTAGATTTTTTATAAAATTTGGATAGTTTGGACATATATTTCTGAAAATCAAATCTAATTCAGAATTGTTTTGTGTTTAAATTTTAATTACATTTCTATAACACATACCTCTTTATTTTTCTTTTGGAATCAAATATAAATTTTGACCCGACTAAATATAAAGATCTATAAATAACACACCTTTAAGTATTTACACACTAATTCACACATTTATTTTTAATTATTGATTAAATAAATTAATAATCATTATTATTAATTACTGAATGCAACTGTTCGAGTTCAACGTAGATTATCCATAAGTTTTTAATAAAAAAAATGCTTCCACTTTGTTAAATAATGATTTAATATATTTAAAGTTATTTTTTTTATTCTTAACAACAAAGTAATTATTTAAAAATATTCAGTGATATATTATCTGTCCCGCATCCTAGTGGACTGTGTCCTGGGTTAACCGCATGCAAGTTGTAGATCCAATTATTACATATGCTTGGTCGTACAATTGATAAACAGCAATTCAGCAACATTTATTTAGTTAACATTGCTCTCTTAATTTTAATCAATTTGAAATAGACTAGTCATAATATTTAAAAAAGGCCTAAGAAAAACTTTTAGAAGCATTTCTTGTTACTTTTGGGCAAAAGGTATTTTCCTCCTATTTCGACTCTGCTGAATCCGAATATGTCGGTTGCTCTACCGAAATCTTGACCGGAAGTGATATATTCAAGATTACGACCAGATTTTTGCCCCTTTTTTAGTTTTCTCAATATAAGTCCAAAACTATGCGTTTTTTTAGAAAATATTTTTTTTAAAGTTTTTAAAATAGAAGAAAATTTGAAATTAAAACCAGCTCCGTAGGTTTAATACTTACTAAGATACAAATCTCCAAAAATTGGCAATTTTTTCGAAAAAAGTGAAATTTTCATACTTGGTCTATTTTCGACTCGAGGATAACGAATGCTCATTTTATGGATGTAATCATGGGAAAAGATGTTAAAGCAAATGTAATTAGCCTTAATACAAGCAAAGAACGATGTCTTTAGGCCATGCCGTTCACTCACAAATCTTGAAAATCCAAAAAAGACAAAACTGCATTTTTCGCCAATTAGCTCTGTTTAGTTCTCATAATGGTTTGAAGGTAGTTTGAAAGGATAAATCATGTACATCCATAATGGTTGCTGTGGGACACCCGATATGAACTAAATATCTTTCGTTTTTAATTATTTATTATTTAATTATGTATCAAGTTTTCGTTTATCAAGTTCTGTTAATAGACATTTTCTTATTAATAACAGAATAATCAGAAGTTACCAAAGTCGTCTGAAATATCGAATTAGATTTTGTCATCGTTATCATGACATCAGTAACGCATGCAGATACTTTGGAATGGCTGGATACATTCGTACTCTTCTTAATTTAAATTAATTCACATTAGTTTCGTAACAATTTTCCATAAAGTGGTAGCATATATTGTGCGCAAGACTTTCTGTTTCGGTGATTTAAAGCACGGTGGGATTGTATCTGCGTCAAAGTTTGTTACTTTAAAAATGTTCGTTGACCGAGTTAGAAATAAAACAATTTTGGATCAATATTACTCGAGCCAGGTCAACGCTTTTAAATCCGTATATATTTTACGAGTGTATTCTGGAATAGTTTCCATTACTGTTTCGTCGTATTCAAGTTTTTTGTCATCGAAATTTTTGTGGAAAAATTTTTCAATAGTGGAAGAGGCTTTGTATTACTATATTTCACTTAGGCGGTAAAATACTCATTTTTAATTCATTCTACTACTTCCTAAACTTTTTTTATGTGTAAATAACGATCATATCGCAAATAAAAGAATCGCTAAATTGATTCATACTATGGAAGGTGGTTGCCTAAACTTTCCAACCGATTTGGCTTGAGACAAATATTTGAGTCATTCAAACATTCCATCAATCACCGTCAAGGCTTGGTTCAAGCGTCAAACAGGTTCCTAGGTGGTTAATTATGCTCGATTAAAGCTTTTGAACAAAAAGATTTAGCGTTTAGGGTTTGCGGTTTGCTGAACATGTATGAAGAGGACCCATAGCTGAACAATGATAACGATATATGCTTTCTTTTACCGGCAAAAATTGATTGTTTCGCATTAAATATATGGAAATATTAAAAAATTGTTATTTGATATTTTAATTTTCGTTCTGTTTATTTGCATTCAATAAAATTTTTAATATAAATAAATAAATTGGAAAGTGTTTTTTTTTTTTTTTTTAAATAATATTAAATTATGAACATTTTGGATAGTAGGTTAAAATAGTTTTTAAACTATGTACAATATTGTATTGTGTTAATACCATTCATTGTATATTGAATCGTTTCACCTAAATTCATTTTTTATGTGGGAGTTGGTAACACCTGTTGGTACTTTATGATTCGTTTTAAGGTTCCGTTACAAACACAATAAACCATTATCGAGAACAGGCGGTGAGGAGGGAGGAATAAACTAAGTTACGAATTTGCTTACTTTGAATTAAAAATCATGATAGCTCAATTAACCATATTAATATTTTAACAAATCATTAAAAAAAATACTAATTTAAAATATTTAAAAAATATTAAAAATAAAGAAATCAATCAATAAATCTACCATGCATTGCATTACAATCAAAATACATTTGATATTATAACAATTCATAATTGGGTATGTTTCTTTGTAATTGAAAACTATAATGTGTTGTAATTAAAATTCCATATAATACATATAAAAATATATAAATTAATTACTTTTTCACGGTCGAACCTAAACTGGAGAGAATGCATATGCATACTGGACTATAGTGTACTTGTATTACTTTTTTTAAGTACCACTAATGAAATGATTCATTTATTTATTTGTTTTTAATAAAATTATGATTGTCACATGTGGCGTTTCATTTTTATCTAGAAAATTTAAATGACTAGGCTAGGTAATTTAGTTAAACGTTATAAATTCAAATCATTTTCCTAAATGTTTAGTAAAAAGGTTAGACTGTTAATTAAACGGCTAATTAAGCTAGTTGGCTGCGACACATAGATACGATGTATTTAAGTATTGTCTAAATTTGTGACGCCTGACAAAAATAATGTACGTATACAAGGTGTTCTATAATTGACTGCAGAATTTTCTGAATAAGCTGAGTAAAAGAAGAAGGTAATGTTCTTTACAAAATTTGGATCTGAGGCCTTTTTTTCGAGATAATTAACCTACTCCTATATTAATAAACTAGAGTGATACCCATCCGCTTCGCTGGGTTTAAAAGTAAAGATTGATAATGATTGCCTTCGCTTATCTCCTTTCTATAGCACTCGAAATAATGGTAAGGATTGTTTTACACAGGTAAATTATATGTATGCTTTTCTATTTTTTTAAATATAGTAATTATTCATTGAGTATATTTTTACAGGAATCTGTAATTTATGGTAATATCAAATGTCAAATTAAATTAAATTTTTTTAAGTATATCTTTATAAATTATGGTTCATGTGTTATTCTGATATATCAGCTATATTGCTGCACAGTTTCATTAAAAACCATTAGCTAGTTTAAGCGTGAAAGCGTAACAAACAAACAAACAAAGAAATATGCTAACTTTCGCATTTATAATATATAGAGATTAATAATCCAATAAAACACAAAATAGAGGATGTGTTTTATCATAGCGTGAAGGGGTGATCTAAATGAAAAATTACTGCAAAAAGAACTTTGGACACAACTTAATTATTTGGCTACTTATATTATTATAAAAACTAACCAATTAAAATCAAGTTTTATTACACTCCCTTTCTTTGTAAATCAAGTTTTGTATGCAACCTATCGTACGGAAATCCATGCTTACATACCTCAGCATGTATTTTATCGTAACGAACAGTCTACTCGCAGACAAACCACATTAGGTATAGTGTGTTGAAGTTGTAAGTATGTATAGTGTGTAAGATTTTGTTTTAGAGTTTTTGCATTTAGGCCACTCTTTCACACTATAATAAAACACATCCTCTGTTTAAGTAGTGTTTTTGGATGAATTTTATTTTGATGAATGTATGTTTTATTAATTGATTAATATAAAAGTAGATTAATTATCTCGTAAATCAGGCCTCAGATCTATATGTGTTAAAGAAGATTTTCTTCTTTATTTTTCTCAGCTTATTCGAGAAACGAAAGTTCTGCATTCAATTACAGAGTACTTGTATAGCAGCATGTTTTTATGTGCTTGAGTATATTGACTGATATTATACCTTAATGGAAAACTTTTGATGTAAGTATAAATTGAAAACCAAATATAAATTAAATGCTAACATATGCCAATTTTCCCATGTGTCTAAATAATTTAAAAATGTATTTATAAGTTTTTATCTTCTTTTGAATAAAATAGTATTTTTAAAATATTTGGGTCAGTAGTATACGATAGGCATTTAACGATTTCTATATTTCTGAATCATAAAAAGTTTTCTAATACTAAAAACTTTATGGAACCTCTGAATAACATCAATTTAAGCAAGCGTTTTTCTTAAGCTATTGAGGAACGAGCGTCTCAAAATGTGTTCTAAAATCCAATGCGACCCAGTTACGTTTGTCGCTTAACACTTTTACTTTTTAATCCTTTTTGGACCAAGATATTAGCCTTCCAACCAAAACTGTTACTTTTGAATTTAAAATCCTGTATCTTCTCAAATAATTATCGCACTCAAAATTTTCTCATATCGTACGAAAATTTTAAACCCCTGACATATTGTTTTGTAAAAAATCTTATCACGCTCTCACTTTTCCTTTTGAAAATAAGCCAAAAAACCGAATTTTTCCATAACATAGAGGAGCCGGGTTCGAGTACCGACTTCTGTGTAATTTTTTTGTTTCTTTCTATTTGTTCAAATAAAAACACATTAAGTAATGCAAAAATCAAGTTTTTGTAAGCTGTAGAGAATTCTCATTAAAATTTGTCAATCAGAGGGATAATCAGTCTTCCATTTCGATAATTACTCTGAATATATACTAAAAAAATCGATATGAGATTGTCTCAGCCTCATCGAGAGATCAAATATGGCGAATGGGACGACGAATGTGATACAACTACCGTACGGGATTGAGTGGTAAAGTTGACACAAATTTTGTTTTGAAATGCAACATAATTTTAAACAATCTTTTTTTGATTGATATTACCACTTATAAATATTGTAACAAAATACTGATTTGATTGTCACAACCACAAGAGCAGTTTTATAAGGTTTATTTGAAAAAATTAAATTTCTTCGAGTCGGAATTAAACCAACGACATATGGATTCTATTGATTTTAGTGTCTTAAGCCCACCGCTGTACCGACTGCGCTACTGATAGTTGTATTAATGTACACAAATATGCTATATATTATAAATGATCAATAAGTTTATTTCAAACACACTGTAAGTTGGTAACAACCATTTTCATGTAGTTGACACAATCGCATATGAACTAGATATGACAGCTACGTGTTCGTAATAACCAAATCCTATATTTAAAGCAAACGCAAAGAAGTTTTCTTTTAATTCATCGATTTGCTTTATTTATACACGATTAAATATTCCGCAACTCAGTATAATTTTATTTTCCATCAATAAAATGCATCACTTCAACTAAATTCAATCTCTATTATGGAAGTAATGATTTTGTTTTTTTAACTTCAGTGATTTTGTATCAATGAATTAATATTTTAAATTCAATCCCCTTCTATTGTAAATACAAATATTTAGCTGTACTTGTTCCAATCATTATGAAATTGTTTGAAAGTATTTTTCCTTTATTTCAATATGAAACGACCAAATTTCGGATTAGTGTTACTTATAATGAAAATTATTGAATGTCTTAAACTATTTAAGTTAATGCTTGATAAATGAATTTGAGTGGTTTCTGATATATTAAATATTAAATGAATTCTATAACTACTATAAATGTAACATTTCAATTCATGACGTATAGTATGTAATAAATAGTAGTTATTTTATTATTAAGGTATGAAATTACAACTTACTATAGAATAGGAATAGCTTAGGGGTGCGATGCACAGGGGTGGAGTTGTATTATGATTTTTATTGGTTGCATGTTAACATACTGACCTAATTATGCTTATAAATCGTAATATTAAATTACATTTAATATGCGGTTTTTAATCATCATGTGTTTGTTATTTTTATTTTAAATAACTCTCCTAGAACTCACTTATCCTCCCTTTTATTCACAAATCTATGGATTTTAATTTTTTTTTGTGGAATCCTATTTAAAAAAAATAAAATTTAGCCCATAATACTTACTGATAATGACAAATACTCCTTTTTACCTCGTTAGGCGATGAGTTTTATTAAAATACGAAACACGTCTTCCATAAATGAATGTTGATACTAAATTTGAAATAGGTTGGACTAAAGAATCACGTAGTCCATATAAGCTTTGATCCCGTTTTTCATCCCCTTTGGGTTATAATTTTGGGAAATCTTTCTTATCGAATGCCTACGTTATACAAAAAACACATCATCCAAGTTTTAGGTCTCTGCTATCAGCGGTTTAGGCTGTGCCTTGATCCGACACTCAGTCAATCAGTCAATCAATATTTTAGGACAAAGCATTTTATACGTATAGATTTGAAAGCTCTTATAGATTTCCATGCGTGAATAATAGCTTACTTAATAGATAACTTACTTTTTTTTGAAGTCGCTTAAAAAATTAACTAGTATTTGTGTAATAACACTCTGGATGGGGTTGAGTGTGCAAAATATGATTACCACATTTTGTCAATTGATTCCTTGATCAGAAAAGCTTATAGATTAATATTCTGGATCTTACCAGAACCCCTCCCCCTATTGGTCCAATTGTTGCATAGCCCCCCTCAACAGAAACAGATTCTTTGTGATTTTTTCGTAAACTTCTTCGTTTTCGAGATATTAACAGTTTAATGTTTAGAAAAACTCCAAAAAAGCCATTTTAAAAGCTGAAAAACGGAGCTCACAATTACATTTTTGAGCTTATCAAAATTTGTGTTTCACCTATACATTATTTTCGCTTACTTCATGGATGAAAACACGAGAAATACTAAAAATGGATATTTCTGTTAAAGTCTGAGAATGTTGTTATGTGGAGACTAACAAAGAAATGCAAGAGGAGATGTTCTGTATGTTGACACCCCTAACTACAAAAATGCAACAGTATACGGTTAATGGGTTTTTAGTTCTGTGAGAGTTATATAGTAATTTTTTTGATACGAAATTGTAACGAACATTCCTTTGAGAATAAACGAATTACACAATTTTTTTCGTACTTAATATTTTTGAAATGTGAGTAATAGTTACACCTTTCATAATAAAAATACTCATACAGAGTGTTTTAAGGTAAATGGTATATGTTTTAAAAAACAGTAGTACGAACAATTTTAATTTGAACTTTTTATACCACGTATATGAAATATACCAAGGTATACTAAGTTTAGTCCCAAGTTTGTAACGCTTAAAAATTTTGATACCATGAACAAAATTTTGGTATAGGTGTTCATAAAATCACCTAATTAGTCCGTCTGTCTGTGTCTGTGAAAAAAGACAGTATATTATTCTTAGACCAAAAGATTGAAATTTCCCGACGTTTATGAACTGATTTTTTATATGCGCCAGGGTATCCAACACTTCGGCCGGGGGCTGTATACTATTTTCTTTATTTCCTAGCCGAAAATAGGTCTTCCCAACCACATTTAACATCGGGAAAAACCACTTCGTGGCTCGGTAGCATACCAGTAATTTAGCAAGGCACAAAAATCGTTCTACTCGGAGTTAAATGCCGTCGAGTAGATCGTACTTTCGACTAGACAATCAAGAAAATGTTCAGAAAATTTTGATCTAATTTGATCTATATAATGTAGCATATATCCAAATTTCATGCAATCGTTTTTTTAACAGTGGCCACAAATTCTGAAACACATGGTTACATAATTTCAATAACACGAAATAGGCATAAAAATAATAAACATTATAATTTATTATTTCTACTGATAATACTATTATAACATTTTTTAAGTAGAAAATTTAATTATTGGTGTATACTTTTTTCAATTTAGTGAATAGACCGCTAATTACTTGTTGCAATTATATTTTATTTAAATTATCACTAAATTATGAACTTTTTGAAAAAAAAAATTTTTTTTTTACTAGGAAAAATTATAAATAATTAATATAAGGAAACTGGTTTTATTCATTGAATTTTAATTTAGTAAATAATTTTATTCAAGATTATGTAATAAATTTATTTTTATGTTGAATAAAATCAATGTATTTCGATGTCGTTCTTCGCCTATTTCTCGTTTATTGTTTCCAAAAGAAAAAATAATACCATATACGGTTGCATAAAGGGAAATTCTGGAATTTTTCATTTGCTCTATCCCATTTTATGACGTATTGTTAAAAAAAGAATGAATAGAAAATTGAATACTATATACCCTAGCGAAAATTTTTATGAATTTATTTTCCAAATCTAATACTTTTAAATGATCGATTTTTTTATTTTGTCAGCGCAGAAATATACCGTAAATTTTCAAATACAAATTAAGTAAATGTCGAAATTAGTACATGCTTAAAACTTCCTTTTGGCGAGTCCATCAAACTCTCTTACTACTCTCTTCGATTCTACGTCTCTAGGACTTTTTTCGAATATATATGTATATATTATATATAATATGTATTATTTACAAGAATTGCTTGTTTAAACATATAAGGTTAATCCGCAGGACAGTACCCTTTTTGTTAAACTATGAATACATATTTGAAACTTCGTGGGTGGCTTTCTTTTGAAGAGTCTACCAAACTTTCTCTTTACGACTTTTTTGGAAAGTACTGCGTTTTCAAATGAACAAGATTCCTTCATATTTAAGCTGTCGCTTTGAAAAAACGCAACAGGGAATTTTGAAACTATGACGTTTAAATATAGAAGATTAATATGATGAAAATTAGTATGCAAGGGGTGTTTTTAGAGCGAAAAAACGATCTAGGTAGGTTTTATTTTTAGAAAACGTCGTTTTATTTGTGTTTTTAAGAAAAACTGAAACATGATAAATATGACTGACATCTATTGGCGACAAAATAAAGTACATTACCGGGATATTCAAATTGGTATTTGTGTAGAGACATTTTAAATGGTTCTTATATTAGTGATAACATTTGTGCTTTTTTAAATCAAAAACTACCCAGTAAAGCTCGGTCTTCCAGGTACTGTTTATTAAAACTCCCCGTGCATTGCAGATATGAATCTGTCTGGGTTTTACAATATATGTTTTTATGTAACAAAAATTGTATAAAAAAGGATTACAAAAATATTTTTCACAAAGTTTTGTGAATATTATTCCCATGAAATATTGTAACAATATAAGTTTGCATCTTCTTATTGTAGAGCGCATACCGCATTTTGTCAATTGATTTTTGTTTAGTAAAGCTTATAGATTAATATTGTGGATCTTGCCAGAAACCCTATTTATCCAATTTTTGCATACCCCCCCTCTCCACAGAAACAGTTAAATGACTTTTCTTTTAATCAAGTATAACAGTTTAATGTTTGGAAAAACTCCAAAGAAGCCATTTTAAAAGCTAAAAAACGGGGCATAAAATTAGATTTTTCAGCTTATCAAAGTTCTAAAATAAGAGTAATTACAGATTCTTTAATTCTAAAGTATCAACCTTTAATTCTTTAAAGATGTTATAATTCTTATTAATAACAGTGTGTAAGACTGAAATATTTAGTACCTCTGTCTTACTTATTGCTAATAATGGGAATTAAACATCTTTTTAAGAATTGAAAATTGAGCCTCTAGAATGATGTAACCTGTATTACTCTTCAGAACTAATTAAAGGATGTTCAAACATTGTTTTAGAATTTTGATAAGCTGAAAAATCTAATTTTATGCCCGGTTTTTAGCAATTAAAATGGCTTTTTTAGAGTTTTTCCAAACATTAAACTGTTAATATCTCGAAAACGAAGAAGTTTACGAAAAAATCACAAAGAGCCGTTTTGACGTGATGCCGTTTTGAAATGACCCATAGAACCTAGAGTAACTTTTACTTGATTTAAAAAAATTTCATTTAACTGTTTCTGTGAAGGGGGGGGGGTATGTAAAATTGGACCAATACAATTACTGGCAAGATCCACAATATCACTACATATTATAAAACAAAGTCGCTTTTTATGTCCCTATGTACGCTTAAATCTTTGAAACTACGGAACGGATTTTGATGCGGATTTTTTTAATAGATAGAGTGATTCAAGAGGAAGGTTTTTATGTATAATACATCCATATTATAGTAGAGTAAGGGGTTGAAATAGGGGTTGAAAGGGATATGCTTCAAAAACTAAAAAAGTTATGCATCGATTAAGCTCAAATATTGACACGATATACAACCAGATTCAAAGATCTATTGTTTTTATCTACTTTTAACCTTCGGAGGGTAGAAAGGTGTAGCGAGAAAGTGGGGAGGAATTATCGAATATTTACAAATCTACCTAAGTGGGGTATCAAATAAAAGAGCATGACGTGTACATTACAAAACTGTTATCCAACGAAAGGAAATGTGGAGGGAGGGGTGCAAGTGGGGATGTTGCCCAGCAAAGCGGGTAGTTCACAGGTAGTTAATCTATAAGCTTTTCTAAACAAAAATCAATTGACAAAATGCGGTACTCATATTTTGCACACTCAACCCCATCCAGCGGTCGGTCTATTGAATATGTTCTTTTAGCCGCCCATTTCTTTGTTAAAAAACAACTACCTACTACTTCTTTTTTTTTTCTTATGCGTGTTCGTCTGAACCGTACATTGTTGATAATAAATATAAACTTTATTTGGTTTATTATTATAAAAAACAACTTTCTCTTTTATTAAAAGAAATGAAAACTATCATATTTATTATATATGAAAGAAATGATATATAGCTTTTATTTTGTATCTATTCTTTATTTGTTGATAATTTTATGGACATAGCAACGAGGCGGCGATAAAAATATGATGACCAGCAGGCTAGTACAAGTATTGATTACTTTTATTCCAATAATTATTGAAAATTTTGTAATAATAATAACAATCAATATCATGAATTGCGCTTATATTATTTTAGTACACTGAAAAAAAATTAAAATAATGACAACCTCATCCCGAAGTTGATCGTTTCATTTGAAATATAATAAAAATACTTTCAAACAACATTTCCTAATGATTGGAACAAGTACAGCTTAATATTTGTATTTACAATAGAATTTGATAGAATTTAAAACATGAATTCATTGATACAAATTCACTGAAGTTAAATAAACAAAATCACCACTTCGATGAAAGAGAAAGTTTTAAGTTTAAAGGAATATTCATGTAAATAAAGCGAATACACGAGTTAAAAGAACATTCTTTTGCGTTCTCGCAACTCGAAAAGTATTGACTTTTCATGACTTTTTTGCTTAGAATTCATCCTTCTATCGATTCCCGTTATCATTTTTACCATATACTTTTCCACCCCCCAAAGAAGAGATCTCCCCCACCCACTGGACAAGATCGCACAAATTTTTGTTTTTAACTTTTTTAAGTAAACTTGAAACAATACAATCGAACAGTTTTTATAAAGATTCATTGACTATCTTTGGATTCCGAGTTAAAAACCTAACGGCTCTTCACTAATAATTAATTTAATTTTTGGACATTGATTACAAATATTCAACAGCTTAATTAACTATGAAAACAAAATGCCAAATCAGTTTAAAGAGATTTATTGCAAAGTCAATTTTTCCATTTTCCTTATTTATTTAATTCGCACATAAAATTACATGCCACAGTAAATATTTATTTAAAAAATAATTCATAGTTAACAAATCATGTAATATTAAACCATATTTTTTTCCTTTTGAATTAATAACGATAATTTTATTTATTTATTATTGTTTTTATAAACGATGAATCATCGCATCAAACAACTATTATTATTGCAATAATACATGTGATTTTAATCTGATTTCTTATTGTTATTTTATTACATAGCTTATATTATATGTAGGTACTTTACTTGCTTAGGTCAGGGATGTCCAAAATCTACCTATATTTACAATAACCTTCACGTGTTTCATTGCCTAAATCTCAAGAACACATTTTGTTCGATTTTACCTTAACAAATAATTTGTGTCATTATTAAATGATGCGTGACTATTGTAATGATTTATTTTGAAATTTACAAGTGTTTTTTGGAGGTTAAAAAAATTATAAAATTTACTCAAGGCTTTTTTAAGTTGGCATATGCAAGACCATTTTTTTCAAATTTGATTAACAAACGCACGAAAAGCTAGATTTTTGCTATCAATTACAGTCTAAACTATTCTGTCTACAAAAAAATGTTTGCGTGTTTAAAAAAAAAAACAACTAATTTAAAGCTTTCATCTAATTTTAGTCATTTATGAATCAGAGTGAGGTTTTAATTGAACCTGAGAGACCGAATTCGATGCCGATATACGATGTGTCCCTTTGAAACTAATATTTCTCGTTTGAAGCATTTTTCTCGATTAAATTTATTAAAAAAGGACACCCTGTATAGTAAACGATTTTTAAATTAAAAGTAAAGGAAGCTTTACTTCCTTCTGAAAATACTAATATCGCGAAGAAATAAAATCTACTTCAATAAATATTTTATAAATAACATATTACTATGTAAACGTAATGGACGCAGTCTTCATGAATATAACATACTATAAAATGGTTGCCAAACATATCATTAATTTCTCGAATAAGAAATTAATAGTTAACTAATTGATGTGTCCGTTACAGTTTCTCCCGACTCTCTGTTTCAGTATTTAAATCTTACAGTAAATAAAGAAAACATTAAGGTCAATTCGACAAGATGCTTATAAAGATTCGAAGCCCTTCTAGCTTTTATAAATAGTATGTACATTTGCAGCAAATAAAAATGCGACACTTATATACATCCGATATATTTGGTGACACTAAACATATTAAAAAATGTGTATTTTTCAACCATCAAATATATCTGATATATAAGAAGTGTCGTATTTTTTTTGTCCGCAAGTTACATCAAAGAAAGTATGTATATACATCAAATATGGTGGAAGCGATGGGAATATCGGCTGGTGCTTACTATAAAAATGCTTTGTCGCCCAATTTACATATGTTATTCGCATTCTTCTCGACAAACCTTATCAATTGATACCCATATCATGCGAAAAAATGACTAGTCTGCCTTATTGGATTTAAAATGACGTCACTTATTTAACCACGCATTGTTATCAAAACTAAACGTGCTCGCAAAATTTAAACTCAATTGATTGAGAATCACTGTTTTAAAATTCAGTTGTAAGATTTGACTCAAATAAACAAGCATTGTAGCCGATATAAAATGATCTCAATTTTGTAAAACAATTTTTTCAATAATTTTATAACGAGTTTTTTTTTCCATGATTCAACAATTGATAACGGGGAGTTGCAACTACTGCGATAATAATTCGTACTAATGCAAATGAGAAGAAGTCCTGAATTCAGTAGTTACAATTTCAACTACCAGATGGCAATACTTATACTAACAATTTTTTTTAAGGCCAATAAAAATATTCAAATTCAAATCAGATAAACTCCGTCAGCTGGCGATAAAAATTTGTACTTTTAAACAGGAAGTGGACCGCTATTTCAATAGTTCCAATTTAGACCACCTGATTACTTACCATTTATCAATTGTCAAAATCAATCATTTCATTATTTTTTATGGAAAAATAAAAAGTCGTTCTAATAAGTATTTTTTTTTTTTTTAAATTTTGTTCAATACTTCTATTTTCAATATCATTGAAATTAAGAGCAAGGTTTATTATTATTATGCGCCCTCATGAAATCTGCGCTACTGATTATCAGAATGACCTTAACACAACTTGTAATAATGCTATATTGCTAATTTAAATATTTAAAAATTTTGGTAGAAAGTGTTGTTGACAAAATTTACAAAAACGGAAATTCTAAATTTACCTATTAACCTACAAATTATTAAATGTAAGATTGAGTAGATTACAGTTTTAATTTATTCAATTATTTATTCTAATTTTTTGGTAAATTTAGTACATCTTATATACAAGGCGTTCTGTTATTAAATGCAAATCGTTGGCCTACAGAATAAGCTCATAAAGACGAACAAAAAAGCTCTTTACTAACTTTCGATCTGAAGCCTGATTCTGAAGTTGTTGCTATGGGAAAAATTAGAAAGTTGATTCTCATAAAAAAACTAAAATTTGTTTTTTAAAACATTTTTTCGAAAATCGTTAACTTTCGGCGGAAATGCGACTTAAAAATATGTCATTATTGCATCTATATTTTACATATTCGATTTGTTAATATAGATTTAACATCCCTGGCTGTAAAAAAATGTGTTTAAACAGTAAAAATTTTTTCCGTAATTTAAAAAAAGTTAACGTAAGCTTTTTTTCCCAGTTATTTGAGCAGCTATTTTATTTGTTACATTTATTATGTAAATGAACACAATAATTAATTCTTTACAAAATAAAATTTTTCTCATTAAGGTATTTTCTTCGCGCTTATACATCGCGAACTATAATCCTGCCACCTGTGAGTAAATGAAACGAAGCTATTAGAAATCTTAGTCTGTAATATTCGCACCGTGCGTGAGTTTTATTGGAGGCGTTTCCATGGTCACCACACACTACTTTAATTTTAGAATTGTATGGATGCATATATAATTGTATAGATTGCATTTATGACTTACATTGAAACTATGATATGAGTCAGTTGTATTAATATATCACTGTTATCAACTTTAAATGACGTCAAACCAACCTTCGTGTAACATTGTGTGTTTCCGGATCGTTTTCGCCAATTTGAATTTTTGTCTGTTTTCTCGGCCATATGGCTTCAAAAAAATCGGGGAAAAACATTAGCTCATTTATCAAGACATTTACTTTCATTTAAAAAAAAGAAAAAAAAAATGTGAACAAGGTCTATAGTTATTCATATAAAGAATAATGAAACAAATTTTTCATTAAAATTTTTTTAAATCGTCCTGTATAATGCCATTTCAATAATATTTCGACATTCGTTAACAACTTTGAAATGAGAACAAAGAACGTTTCTTTCTAGAGGAACAAAAGAACATTAAAATTGTTTTAATACAGTCGTATATATTCGATATGGTCTCCTCATCGAATTCCTACACACATCTACATCTAAGTACATTATCCTTGAAGAATGCTGCTGGCTGTTGCTTACAAAAAGGATGTGGTGAAATAAATAGGATGACGATCATATTGGCGCCAGAAATCTACCCTAGATTTCCATTCCAACAGTATCATGTACATTTCTATAATAAATTCAACATACATTAATAAAATTGTTTCTAGAACTGGGGAGGGAGTTATTGGAGCCATTGGAGAGGATATGTGTTTTATAATACAACATAAATTTTTGTATTTTAAAGACGTAGTTAGTTTTTTCCCACTGGAATGGATACGAATAGTTTTTTGAAATTGAATTATATCTATATACCCAGATAGAGAGAAATAGAATTCTAGATTAATTAGAAAGTTGAGCTATGTGTAAAATTATTTCGCGTTCAATGAATCATTTATATGTCCTTGGAGAAATGAAATTTTTTTAAGGGTGTCTCTAGTTTGATTAATATCTTTTGGGTTTTTTTTTTGTACCATGTATATGAACTATACCAAGGTATACTAAGTTTAGTCCCAAGTTTGTAACGCTTAAAAATATTGATGCTATGAACAAAATTTTGGTATAGGTGTTTATAAAATCACCTAATTAGTTCATTTCCGGTTGTCTGTCGTCTGTTGTCTGTCCGTTTATCACGATTACTAAAAAACGAAAAGAGGTATCAAGCTGAAATTTTTATAGAGTTCTTAGAACGTAAAAAGTGAGATCGAGTTCCTAATGAGCAACATAGGTCAACTGAGTCTTAGAGATAAAACAAAAGTTTAAATTTAAAAAATGTTCCTTATAAAAAAATAAACAAAGTTTATTTGAACCATTTTTTCGTAAACATCACCAGTGAGAGCGCAAATTATGTGCAAAATGTATAATATGTATTATATGGGAATATCAGTTAAGTATGTGTGACATGTATGTATGTGTAATGTGACAGAGGAATTCACTCTGTCTATACTTGGTATTTCAATAATTAACTCAGTCAATTGTTTGTTTTCTCTTGTTTCAATGTAAAAGTTGGAAGTGCGTGTTAGAGTGAGTACGCATTTAAGATAGAAAAATCATTTGTGTGATCTTCTCTAACAAAGATTATATACACGGTGTTCTTTAATTGGTCCCGGAAAAATGCGACTTACTGCTCAAATTTGTTGAACTTGTGCTTCGTTTCTTCGTCCAGATACAAACGCGCTTTAAAAAGCATTTATGAACTCATGCATGCGATATTCTTTAAAAATAAAATGGTGTCAATTAATTAAGTTTAAAAATAAAATTTTTTATTTTAGTAAATATTTAATTTAAAATATAACATAATTACAATTACAAATTAATTATATGTTACATGTGATATTTAAATAGTAATAATATTTCAAATGTAATAAAAGGCAGCAGAGTCGCCACTCCTTTATTTCTCTTCATATTTCTAAATTTTAACACATCACTGGTAAATATTAAGGCGCATATTTTATTTAATTTTTTTATTCATTACAGAATATTTTTACTATCTCTAATTGTAAATAATAATAAAAAAATTATATTTAATTAGACATACTTTCCTCGTAAATATAGACTCATGCGCTCTATCGAAGGTTAACGGTGAGGAAGTGAGTAATTTACAATTTTTTTTCTAATAGAGCGGGCGCTGGATGGGGTTGAGTGTGCAAAATATGAGTACCACATTTTGTCAGTTGATTCTTGATGAGAAAAGCTTATAGATTAATATTCTGGATCTTGCCAGAAATCCCATTGGCCCGATTTTTGCATACCCTCCCCCCCAATCTACAGAAACAGTTAAATGACATTTTTTTGAATCAAGTAAGAGTTACTCTAGGTTCTATGGGTCATTTAACGTCAAAAAGCCTCTTTGTGATTACTTCTTCGTTTTCGAGATATTAACAGTTTAATGTTTAGAAAAACTATAAAAAAGCCATTTTAAAAGCTGAAAAATGGGGGCTCACAATTACATTTTTATTATGTCTTATCAAAATTCTAAAATAATGTTTGAACATCCTTTATGAAGTTCTGAAGAGTAATTACAGATTCTGTAATTCTAAAGCCTCAACTTTTAATTCTTTAAAGATGTTATAATTCTTATTAATAGCAGTGTGTAAGACTGAAATATTTAGTATCTGTCTTACTTATTGCTAATAATGGGAATTAAACATCTTTTTAAGAATTGAAAATTGAGGCTCTTGAATGAAGTAACCTGTATTACTCTTCAGAACTCTTCAGAAGGATGTTCAAACTTTATTTTAAAATTTTGATAAACTCAAAAATGTATTTGTGAGCCCCGTTTTTCAGCTTTTAAAATGGCTTTTTTATGGTTTTTCTAAACATTAAACTGTTAAAAAAAAAATAAAAAAACCCGACTGAGTTAAATGTAACCTGGCAAGAAAAAACAGGTCCAGCAGTTTACATAGCGACTTCAACAGTCGGGATCCATTAAAATCTACACAGGCTCAAATATTTTCAATAATGGGTCCCGACTGTTAATGTTGCTATGTTAACTACTGGACCTGTTTTTTCTTTTCAGTTTATATTTAACTCAGTCGGGTTTTTTATTTTTTAAATAACTTTATTTTATGTATCCGTCTGATAATATTATGATGAAAGAACACTGCACCATGTCTAGACGAACTTGTCGATACAATGTACTCTCTAGGTATGTTACAAAAAAAATACGACAAATATTATTTTGTCTATATAAAATAATGGCGTAAAGTGGTTGATAGGAGGTGATATGGCTAACGATTACTAACTAAGGGTCAGAGGGGGGAGCCTGCTGTTATAATGTTGTGTTCAACAAGTTTTATGAACAACAAAGTTTAAATCATATTATATATTGGTCTACTGGTCACGCTATCAGTAATTTTCAAGCATAAAATAAGCCGATACCCGATAATAATATATTTATTTATTTAACATGATTTATTATTTTGTTAAATGAACTCTTTTAGTAATGGAATCTGAGGAATGGGAGACATAAATAAGGCGGGGGTTCATTATTTTGTATTGTAATCAATATTGAACTTTCTACTTGTGTGCAAGAATAAGGTATTATCGTTAGTCAAAAATAAATTATGAAATTTGAAAAAAATTAAAATTTATGTAAAAATATACTTAAATATTCTGATTTCGAGTCATAAAAGCACTTTTTTCTTTTAAAATTTTAAAATTAAAAATCGTAATTTTTGAACTGTATATCACGTGACCTAAAACGTGGGCAAGCCCTGCTGTGATGTCATATCGGTATGAGCCATAGACCATCAGTTAGTTCAGTGTAGACAGTTGGGTGTAATATCCATGGATAATTAGTATTTATATTTGTATAATCAGATGTCTATGAATATATCTGTCAAACTTATTTGTGTTATTTCGTATAATGATACCGATGATTACATCATTAAATTAGATGCCCGCGTTTTTGACAAAATTTAATTTAAGTTTTTGGCAATAAAGTGTGTGTATTTTTCCAAAATAAATTTTTGGTAACTTTTTATTAGCAAAATCAACATTTTGAAGTACTTTTTCAAAAATAGTAGAATACCCTATTATACGAAGATAAACATGCATTAAAAAATTAAAATAACTTTACGCGTACTGTGAAATCTGTTAAATAAAAACCGGTCAAGTACGAGTAAAACTCGCACACAAAGGGCTCCCTACTATCGTACAAACGCAAATGTAAGTTTCAAAGGCACACATCTTATACCGGCATCGAATTCGATCTAAGTTTTCAAGTTTATTTAAAACCTCATTCTGATTGATAACTGACAAACATTTAATAAGCGCTTTAAATTAGAAAGTTGTTCCTTATAAATACATAAACATTTTTTTGTAAGCCGAATAGTTTAGATTGATAGCAAAAATCTAGTTTTTTGCGTTTGTTAATCAAATTTGAACAAAAACAAATCACTTTAATGAATTTATAGGAAATATTTTTTTCAAAGAGTGCCTTACTCAAAAACTTCACAAAATTTACGAAATAATAATTTTCACACGAAAAAAAAAATTGAGTAAAACTTCAGTCCGTTTTCGTCTAAACTGTACGGTTTGCGGAAAAAATGTTTCGAACAGAAAATGCTCCTTTTTTAATCAATAACAACTTTCATACTTAAATTGTTCATCTATCGATTATCAATTATAGAGTAGAGTGAGCTTTTTATTGAGCGTGAAAACATCAAGTTTAATGTCTACGTTAGATGTGCGCTTAACAACCAATATTTTTCGCTTGAACCATTTTTATCAATGAAACTTATTTTTCCAGTTTCAAGCATATGTCAACTTAATAAATAAAAATAAGACACTCTGTACATCTCTTAAAAAATCTAAAACGTCGTTTTGGTACAAACACTTCATTTGTTAGTAAAACAAAAACATTTTGAACGATTGTGTAATAAATTAAGTCCCATATGCTTTCGAAATTTCCATACACTTAAACGATTGCAAAAAACAAAATAAACAAAACTGTGTTAGTCACATTTGGTTTTTTTTTTTACAAATAAATAATATCATTGATATGAATTTTTGAAAACCCTCGTATACAATTTCGAGAACTAACTGAAAAGATCTATTCTCATTTTATTATTTTCATTAGGTTATTCTATCTAAATAGTATTGATAAAGTTTTGTAAATAAAAAATCAAATTATTATAAAATGTGTGTTAAGGCTTGTTAAAAACTATTAAAAAAATATGTTTAAATCATGTAAAATCATAATTCTAGTTTAATAAAAATTATTTTTATGGGAAAATATGATCTTAAAATAAGAATAATAAAAAAAACTTTTAACAAAAAGAAAAACTTAAAAAAAAAAAAGATTATAAAATGTAGTTAAAATTATTATTTTTGAAGTCAGTCAAGGAAACAGCTCTGACAGAACAGTTTGCAACATTAGCTTGACTGACACCGACTCCAAAAATATCAATAATTTTAACTAAATTATATTATCGTTATTTTTTTACTTTTTAGTACATATTAATTTGTTTTGCACAAGTTTTTCTTTTGAAGTCGGTTTATTTTGTGATTTTTAGTGAATCTGAAGTGATAAATAAAATTTTTAATTTTTTATATCATTTTCATTTTTACGATATCGCAATATCTTAATTCATGGCCTTAATGCCATAATATATTACACTTTTTACTAGATTTTGTTGCAGGTTTCTGATCTGAAAATTTAGCACTTTGAAAGGGCCCCCAACTAGAAATAGGTGAAAATAGCAGGGACGTTATACAAATATATTAGTTTGGAACAAATTTTTCATGATATTTTAGTTGAGTCCGAAAATTTCTTTGTTTGTAGAACTATCCATTTAGCTTAATACAGTATTTCGATTTGAACACAATGTTTACATATGAATCAATCACCTTAAAATTTACAAAAAATGTAATTTTTTGTATCAGACCGTCCATTTGAATTACAAAACGTATCTGACATCATATAATTGTGTACGATGAATCGCGTTGAATACAGTGAACATGAAACACAAATAAATTGATTGTTTAATTATCTGACCTTGGAATGTAATATTTCTCATAACATTTTAAAACAAACATATTTTTATGTAGGCAGTAACAGTAACTAGCTTAGTTTACTTACTATTCCTTGTAATTATTTATACACACAGAAAAAAATAACAATAAATTATTTGATTTTAAAAAAATAAGACCGAAAAGATTAACACAATCCACTAAAATTGCGAATAGAAAAGTTTTCCAATAGTCGATATGATTAACCGAAAATTATTATTGACCTAACAAAAATCAACATTCAACAAATCTGAAAATTTTTCAATTTAAAAAAATATTTTTCGCATTTAAATTACCTTAAACAAATATTTGTTAGAAGTATCGGGAGCAGGTGTCTTGAAACCTACAATAGATAAGTTAAATTTGACCACAAATTTGAAAAATATTTAGTATGATGATTATACATCTAGTTTATCAAAATTGGATATTATTTTAATGTGATAAGGTCATTTTTTGGATTTTAATGTCTTAATTAAGTTAAAAAAATCGATTTTTGTCATAATAGACCCAAATTATATCCGATTTGAATGGTTTTTTTTTTTTAAAACCCACTAATTTTGAGTCATACTTTTCATCTATAATGTTACTCTTTCGCTACCATCCTTTTTGTGCGAAATATCGGGAGCAGGTGTCCACTACCTTGAAACCTTCAATAGATAGCTTAAATTTGACCGCAAGGTACAAATAATTTCAACCACAAGTCTAAACTTGCTTTGGCGCGCGTACTACCTTAAGATTCGTAACATTTCTGTATTATTACATCCGCACGATTCAATTAGCCTTTGATGATACGATTATTCACATTTTGAATTTATACCGAGTGATTGGGAAAGTTTTTATCAATTTATGCAAGTTAAAATTATTTTGATTTAAACAGAGGACATGTTTTATAGTTTCAATCAATTCAAATAACTCTGTATAAAAACATCCGCCCTTCTTGTGCAAAGGTCACATTTAATATCTAAAAAAACCTGTTGCTACTACTTTTTATGCAAATATTTTTGATCCAACTCAAAAAAATACGATTATCTATCTCTACTACATCAAGGTGATTTCGAGGGCTATTTAAAATATATTTATGACTAAGACTTTATTATTAAACTTCACCATGATAGAGAATGCAAAAAAAATTTTATAGTTTCTAATGTACAGAGTGATTCAATAAACACTAACAAACATCGGGTCTGGGTTTTTCTGCATCCAAAGAAACAAAAACTTCATATGCAGATATAATCTGAAACTTTTCACTGGAAAATTAAAATTCTTTTCTCTTTTATTTGTTGTAAAAAGTCTCAAAAAATAATTTACTTGCCTTTGTTGGTAACTGACCACTTATCGAAAACCAAATTTTTAATTTTCGATGTTTTGAAAATTATTTTTGATATCGAAAAATTGTATTCTGGCTTTTCGTCTTATATTGTCAAGTTATAACATAATTCATCATCAAAATTGAAAATAATATTTTTTTAATTTGTGTTTTCGCTACTGTGCTTATACATCCTTAATTAGTCGCGCACAACGGGTTTTTATCTGTTTTCAATAATTTATTAAGGTTTTAACTTTAAATAGTTTTTTTTTTTTTTAATTTCTACCAACTAGTTTTGGAGAAATCTTTAAATAATCGGGCAAACCCCCACTAAAATTTTCAGAATTGATTTAGAATTCGTCCAACTTCATATGAAAGAAAACCAAGCTTTTTATTTAAAATTGCCTTGGTAAAACTTTATCGACCTGCAACTCGAAAATGAAAAGTTTTAAACATATATTCACATGAACTTTTTTGCCTCCTGTGATGCAAAGAAACTATGTCCGAAATTTTTCAGTGAATTCTTGAATCACCCTGTATACTTCCTTTTCTTGTTTAATATTCATAGTTCTGTCTCTGTTTTTCTTACTTAGTAATAATACCACCTATTAGCTTATGTAAAAAATTAATATCCATGATGTCATTTATAATGATTTAAGTCATCAATGCTGGTTGAGTCACAACATATTTTTTTTTTATATTAAGGGGAGAATTTATTTTAGAAAATTGAATAAATATTTCCATATCTTGCTTAGTTTTCAAGATTCCGAATTTTGAAATTGTAAATTAAACAATTATTCCTGGGGATATCTGGATTCAAATTTCGAATTCGGTGACATTAAAGAAATTTCAGGAATCGACAGTGTGTTGTAACATTTTTTGGGACAAAACTTACAATTTGTGCAAAATGTTGGTTCCAATACTACTACCAATTCTCCTGGGATTAAGTTTTGTATGTTTTTGGGAGAAAAAAAATAAAGATGAAATAATGCAGATTTTAACGCCTGAAGTAAACTTTAGCATAAAAATTCAGTAATGCAATTGTGAATAAATACTACATATTTTGGATAATTTGGACCCCATATCCCGAGTTATAGTGATTTAAACTTTATTTTAAACCAAGTGCATAAATGAACCAAACACTTCATGTTCCACACCGAGAATTTTTTTAAATGTTTTGTGGTTAATACGTCAGATTCTCCCCTTAATAAATATGCCTGTCAATTAGGTTTTTACTCAGTTGTTACACATAATAAATTAACACACAAAGCAAGAAAGAAATGTTTAAAAATCACATTCCAACCATTCTCAGAAAAAATATTTGCTGACGATAGGTCGATGGATGCAAATGTTAATTGAATCATTGTGTGGAGTACTGTTTGTGGTAATTGGAAATCATTTTCAGGGCGGAAGTGCCATCATTTTAAAGTAGCTCAGCTGTTTGAGCAAATACGGTAAATTTGCGGTAAATGATAGTTCAAAGTCCCTTTATCACAATAAACACAATTTTTGAGCCTCTTGCGGGGCAAAATTGTGAATTATTTCATTTTAAAATTGTGATTTTTAACACAGTACTCTAAGGAAGAACTCACAATAATGTTAATTGTATCATGAAGAAAATTTATCACAGATTCTGTTTATTAAAAAAAAACATTACCTTACGCGCTTTCTAAAAAGAAAACAGAAAAACTAGTCAAATTGACGTATAAATTGTATCTTTTTAACGATATTTTTAAAGCATTAAAAATCATTTACGTGATACAAATATTATTTTTATTCATAATATTATTCATAACTTAGATTTTAAATTCAATGAGTATAAATTAGTTGCTAACTTGGGTAGCATGTGACGGCCGAACTACTTTAAGGAAAACCTATTTTTCAGGCTAGCTACCGGTCCATATCGTTTGTTTCAGCTCTTCTTTACTCGATAGCATCGTCATAAATAACGTACTGCTATCCATATCTTATTTTGTCTACAATTTAAATTATTAAGTTTTTGTAGTTAAAATACATAATAATTTTCGAAATTCGAAATAAATTAATTACTCCACAAATTTAGATTAATTAAATACTTAAGATTACGTTAAATACTATATAATTAGAAATAGTTGATAAAATAATTAAACCATAAGCGGTTAAGCCATAAATTTAATACAGAAGTTTTTTTTTTTTTTTTTTGGTATCCTAATATTCTACTATCAGTTCCTAAAGGAACTGTAAATAGGTCTGATAAATAGATAACATGAACGGCAACTACCCGGTGATAGTCACCTTATCGAATTTATAGTATGTAAACTATAATTAAAATTATTTACGTAAATCTAAATCTTAAATCTAGAACACTTTGTCTATTTAGTGTATTTACTCTTTCATTATTGTCTAAGAGATTGATTACTTCAACATTTGGGTGCCTTTCAAGGCGAGTCAAGTAACTTTCACTGAACCGCGTAATTTCTTCGCGCACTGTGGGTACTTCAAGACTACGGTGAATGTCGTCATTACGCACGTACCAGGGAGATTCACTAATTGTTTGTAACACTTTTGATTGAAACCGTTGAATAATTTTGATGTTACTGTTGCTAGCAGTTCTCCATACTTGAATCCAAGATAGAGAAGTTGAATGTTTTTTTATTTTTTTTTTCGAAAGTTTACTAAAAATTGCGTTTAGGGTTCCTTATCCAAAAAATATGTCGGGGGTTTTGTAAACTTCACTTGTGATTTAAGTCTTAAAAGTTTTCAGTTCAAATCTGAAGAGATAGGACAATCTTGATTTTAAACTAGGCTTAAGAAACATTATTTTCATAAGTAACTATACAAGCAAATGTATCATAAATTATTTTTTAAATTTTGTAGTGATTCAAAGAAAGTGATTTATTAAATTGTGAATGTATAGGATTTTCCATATGAAATGACAAGTCTAGGAAGTTTAAAAACCAAATGGATTTTCCATATGAAAAGACAATTCTAGGAAGTTTAAAAACCAAATGATATCATCAAATTTCTAATGATAAATTTTATCAAAATTATTCATTAAACCGTCAATGGTTTAAAAAAAATTCGTGCCACTTAATAGTTGGTGTAATTTTTCTTAAACGTTTTTTGATAAGAGAATTTGTTTTAATTTAAGATAATTATAGTTTTTTCTTAAATAGTATTATCAAAAATGAATTTAATTGGATTTCAATTATTATACATAATATTAAATTTCTTACTATGCATCGTTCTCAACGCTTAATATAATGCCAACAGATTTCCCTTCTCTCTCTTTCCATGAGCATAAATTTTTAATTATTTCGCTGATCCAAAATACAACAGTTAATGAGAGTATGCAAATGAGACTTACATTTCAAATTTTGAAGGTGGATTCTGTTAGAAAATTAAGAGTAAAATTTTTCGATATATATGTACCATAGTTTTTGAAATATTGATGCCTGAAGATGTAGAGAAAAACATTTATAGAAGAAATAACACACAAATTCCATTCATTTCATCATTTTAAATGTTTTTTTATGGAACACCCAGTGTCGCTTGTTATAATTTTCTTTAGAGGAAAATAAATGTCACGCTTTTAACTAATGAATATTAGTTTTCCAAATTAATGTTAAGAAAATTAGCCTTGCTACATTATAAAGCGTACTTTTAAAAACCCTTCAATATAGGATTTATATGTTCAAAACGCAAACTTTAACAGCTCAAATCTATAAATTTAACACCAGAAGGGTTATTAAAAAATTTGTCTGCTTATAAAAGGCATTATTGAGAATGCTTATATACACGATTTAAAAATGATCCTAAGAAAACTTATTTTTTTTGGAAACGTCCTTAAGATATCAAATATTAAAAAAATAGCATCTCGATATCTTTCATAGATTTTGAATACGCGCACAAACACTTAGTGAGTTACAACTTTATTCTATTCTCATTTCGTGCATAATTTAGTGCCGTCTAAATGTAAAGATTTGTAATTTTTATTATTTAAATGATTAATAGTTTTCTATCTTAATCATTCATATAAAATTTTTTCCCCAAAATTATGACATATACTGATTGAGAAAATGTTTTGTTCACTGGTTTTTTACTTAGTAAATTTTCTCTGGCCATGCCTTTGTTTTTTTCAAGAAACGAATGGATTAAAAAATTACCTCTCGTCTTTCGATTACAATTTATTTTAAGTAGCTCTCTTTTTTTAATATTCTTTTCTGAATAATCTTGGATATTACATTTCAAACAAAACCTTCGATGCATAATAAATAAATCACTGAATTTTTATGATTCTGTTTACTCCTAAACTTATAAAATAATCCTCAATTAATTAATACGTTATTTTTCACTAATTTTTTTTTTTTACCTTACAGCTATGCGGTCTTGGATTATTGACCGTTGGTGTTATGTACAAATTGCAAATGGATGATTTAGATAATATACTGGCGGAAACGAATCTATCAGTTGCACCCATGTTATTGATCGTTGTTGGATCCGTAATATTTATCATTTCCTTCTTTGGGTGTTGTGGAACAATCCGTGAAAATCATTGTATGGTCGTTACGGTAAGTTTGTAATGTCTTTAAATATTTGCCATTCTATGCTCGTAACCTGAAAATTAAATCATTCGATCGATTTCTATTAAAAAGAAACGGGTTTCGACGTTTCCGATTCCGGGCAAAGTGATATAAGAGATTAGAGGATACAAATTTTAAAAATATTTATATCTTTTCATCCTTCAATCGAATGTTGTAGGGGAATGGAAAAGCATTTATTTCCCATTTATTTTTATCTTGAACTTTTAAGTTATTATATCCAGTTGCAATTAGGCTATTTCTTTTACATATAAATATGAAAAACGTAGACATATAGGACATTTCTTTAATTTTAAAATTCCGTTATCTGAATTCAAAAGTTGAATATGGTACTGCTCCTGTAGGCGATCTCCTGGAGGTCCTCCAAAAGAACGTGTCCAGCGCTGAGCACTATATCTCTGGTTTGGATTATGTAACATGAAAAAATCCAGAAAATTTCTTTAGTCGATAGATGAATACAGGTATTAATCGAAGGAACAGCCAAAATTATGATATTGGACAAAATGATGGCTTCCAAAAAAAATTCAAAAATATCGAAATAATTTCCAGAATTTTATTACTTCGATTAATACCCTGGGAAAATATCTAAGAAGGTTGTGTAAAAATTTGAAACCGATTGGCCGAGCATTTTCGGAGAAATCTTGCTGCTTACCGACATTGAAATCGCTGTTTCGAGAAAAACGCATTTAAAAAAAGTTTCAATAGACGTTTACACTCAGTTAAAAATTATTTTATGCGTTTTTTATCGTGAATATTTCTCGGATCAACTTCAAATTTTCAGAGAATATACTTCAATATATGTACATTCCGGAAATACAAAAATCGATTTTTTGAAAATTTTAACTGGATATAACCCCTTAAATTTATTTTTATTTTTTTGGGACTACAGATTAGATGGTATACTATACTTATGCATAGAATTAACTAGAAGAAATCGCCATCAACGATTGCACGGGGCTTATCTTGTTTAATGGATTATTTAAGATAATAACTAGGCCAAGGTTTTGTATTAAAATTATTCTCAGACTCTCGAGATGAAAAAACACAGATGTGAAAAGTTTTTTTTGTTTTAAATTGAACGTAACTTTATACTGCACAAATATTAATAATTAATGTATACTTGCGTTCAATAAAAACGCGCCACTATCTACAGTGTACTGCATTTAAGCTGAAGGCTCCCTCATATTTTCGTTATTTATAGGAATATCGATTTGAAATTTTGCACTATCATACAAGGTGATGGGTCACATTTTTTAAGATACTTCACCGAAATCAGAACTTTAAATTCAGCATACTACAAATTGATAAATAGAACCGATTCTTAATATTTTGCCTAACGTCAGAGATGGTTAGAGATATCGGAAAAAAGTTCGAGTTTTAATACATAACTCTTATGGAGAAAAAAAAACATATTTTGAAATAATTTTCACTTGGAATAAAAAAAGGCGAATAAAAAGAAGCTTTTTAATAGAATGACCAAGTGTCGCCGTACATATAAGGGATGTACGAACTTCATGAATCTAGACGAAAAATAACAATACAATTTTTCGATATCCGAGTTTTCGAAATATCTAAACAAAATATAAAATTTGAATATTTATACCGCAATTTTGTAATGAAAGTATAAGCCGTGTACTTGACCCGAGACAAAAAAAACTCAATAATATTAATATAAAGTTTGTTTTTCCAGTATGCTACAATTTTACTATCCATATTAATTATCCAAATTGCTCTTGGTGTTTACGTTTATATGGGATCATCTAGTGGTAATGAAAAACCTGAAGTATTAATCCAAAAAGCTGTCCGTAATGTATTTGCCAAATATAAGGATGATCCAAATGCCAGACAAACTTTTGATGTTGCCCAATCAAATGTAAGTATTTTTTAAGTTGTCATTACCGAAGAAGTATAACTTCTCACGCTTGTACTTTTGTACTGCACTACACAAGTAATCCTATGGTCTAAGTGTGTCCCACCCCAGGACAGCCACTCTAACCTAACCTAACCTAACACTAGTAATCGGGAATGTGGAGTCGAGTGTCATGACTTTACTCGCTAGGATGACTCATGTTACATTTGACTCAGATACAAAAAACCGCTTTTTTAGCGAAATTGGGTATGGCAAGGCGAGGACAGGCGAGACAGCACAAGTGTTTCATCCATACAAGAGTATGGATGAGGCTTAAACTTTTTCTTTCCTTAAAGACAGTTCTTCTTTAATTTATATGAATTTATTTGTTTAGATGCATTGCTGCGGTATTAACGGACCAAGTGATTACGCTTTAATTCATCAAATGGTAATTTTACCAAGTTCATGTTGTATGGATGGACGTTCCACATGCCCAGTTATCCCATTAAATATTGGTGCCCAATACTGGACAGATGGTTGTCTTGAAAAATTGGAAAATTTAGCAAGCAAAATTGGAACTGTTTTGAGTATTGTTCTATTGGCAATTGTTGGTGTTGAGGTAAGTTTTAAGATAAGTTTATTGTGCCTGATGAATTGTGCATGGTTTAAACATGGTTTTGTCATCATAAAACTTGTTTGCTTTTTTGCACTGCCTTTTTTAAATATTTCTTTTTTTACTATTACTAGTTTATTTTCATTTTTATGGTTTATTAAATTGAAATTTTGTGAACAACAGATTTTTTGGTGGAGGGTTTTTTATATTTGGGAGCATTTATGGAAGTTAAGGTAGTTGTCTTGCTATGTACATAGTGTCAGGAAATTCTTTTTTGTATACTTATTAAAGACTTTATAATACAATTACCAACAAAATTTGAAGTCAATGGAACGTCTCTAACTCGAGATAAATTTAATTAAAGTTCGGATCAATCGACAGATAGGAAAAAGTGGGGTTAGGTGGAAATAAATCGAAAGTTATTTTTCGCCCTCGAGGACCTTGTGTAAAAAAGAAAAGAGGGGTGTGGAACTGCAAAATTTTTGACCTTCCCCCGGTTTCTCCTCGATAACTTTTTACTTACGTCCTACGGTAAAAGCATTTCTTTACTTTTTTGTATAGCGTTTGACTATTCAAACATGTAACAATTTGACTATTCAAAAAAATGTGTATGCCCATTCGTTACCGAGATATGGCGCTTCGAGAAACAGGTCAATTTTCAAAATTCGTTTAAAATGACAATATTTACAGATACAATCTTATTTATTCTGTTATACCCAAATTATTATTAAATATTGTTGTAATTATGGTTTCTGATTGCAATCACCAGCATCGAAAACCCAATCTGGCTATAAAAAATGTGAAAATTCAAAATGGCGGCCGAACAATTCTTTTTTTAGCTATAAGCTCACTTTCGACTTCCGATAATATAAAACGCGATTGCAACAAGTATACTAAGAAAATAATATTGTCTTGGGTGTTTTCGAAATTTTTTTGAAAATATTGTAGCAAGACAACGTCCTTAATAATTACAGATCTGTTTTTTATATCCGAATATTTCAATATTACCTGAACAAGGAAATATGTCGTCATTTATACATTATTAACCCATTATTAACTCATATTATAAAAAATATTTCATTTTCGATGTTATTTTTAAATATATCGCCATTTTGATGTTTTGTACTAGAATGCCATGTATTGTGAACAAGTGATAAGTGAAAACATTCCAGTTAGCAAAAATGATAAAATATTCAATCGATAGGCGTGTGTGAATGAAGAGTGTTTCATTAAAAAAAAATTTTTTAAGAATCTAAATTCAACAGGCGTTAAATCGCAAGATCTAGGCGATCAATTAACGCCTGCTTTACGACGGATTCTTCGATTGCCAAACCGTGCAAATATTACGTTCTTTTCGTAAATCGGAATGTTCTTACTTGCCACATCTAAAAATATAAGACTTTCTAGTTTAAAACATTCAAAAATAACATCGAAAAAAAAAAACCTTTATAATCAGCATGTTTTCAGTGATTTTATCCTTAAATTTGAATGCTGAGTTTGGGACGTTTTAGAAGCTAGCATGTTTATTAGGTAAAGGGTTTAGTAAAAAAGCTTCGAAGAGCTTATTCACACAAATTACTCCTTTCAAGTCAAATGATTCCAAAGTTTATGACTCAAACATTTTCTTAGCCTTCAATTGAATTCTCAAAGCTTCAGCTAGCCTTCTCTTAATACCCTGTAGCCCATTGCAGATACAAATCTTGTAAGCAGAGGGTTTATCACCCTTTACACCTGGAGAATGATCGGATATACCAAAATTATGGTTTCATCGCTAAAATCCATCCACGAGATCCATAGTTCTTCTTAATTCGAGTTAGTTTTAACCACGCGTAGTTGAATGATAAAATTAGCCTATCGCATGTTTTCATCCTGACTATCAGAGAAGATTTTTCAGAACCACTACTTGATTTCGAGGAGAAAGGCCATGGGAACAACTTGACTTCCCTTCACGCCAAAATTACCCAGAATTAAGCTAACTGGCTTCTCGTATTCTTCCAATTTCCATAAATTTTATATCGCATTTTTCTTTTACTGAATTTCGCATTCTCTCATTCCGACCCGATTTAAATTTCAAGCTATAACTCTGGTTCATGTCTCAAACCTACTTATTCTGCATTTTCTTGGAATCTAAACTAACCCTACATACTTCTTCCAGAAAAGTTTGTCTCAATCCAAAAAAATGCATATTACATTACGCATTGAGATTTTGAAACCTGATTTGATTGATCCAAGAGTTTGTGAGCATTTTTTGAGCATCTTATGTAAAATCAAAACGTTAATATTCAACTGAATTTTCTTTTTTTTTCCAGATTGTGGGAATAATTTTCTCTTTATGTGTTGCGCACTCATTTAAACATTCCAATCGTACAAACTTTATTTAAGAAAAATTAATAATTAATGATTTAATTAAACAATTACAGAGACAATAATTAATTTACAATCAAAAAAACAATTAATTAATTAATTTACAATCAAAAAGTATTTGTTGGAACAACATTTTAGAGTTTAGAAACGTAAAGAACAAATCTCAATTAGTATTAAAATTAATAAAAAATTAATACTCAAATTTGTATTAAGAAAATTTTATTTTACAAAATTTTTAGTAAATGTCTGACCGAATACACAATTTTTTGTTTTTTGTACTTTCGCACTTTATTTTTTTTACAAAGAAAATTAATAATTTTCATATAAAAACTAAAATGGTGTATTAATTTTATGGTATACAGGGTCGAATTAAATTTTTTTTTTTTTTGCATTTTGGCTAATTAGGGTTGTGTTTAAATCGGAGACGGATTAAGAAATTTTACTCCTGTAGGCGGTTTATTTATTTATTCTATCTATAAAGATCTTCTTTTTACCGGACTGAGCAACGCAAAGGAGTGGTAATGTATTTATCAGTCTATGTCTGTCACACTAGAGGCTAAACGCATCGGCCGATTTTGATAATTCTTACGTCAATCAATTTATTTTTACCTTACGAGTGCTACTGAAGATGTGGCAGTAATGAAAATTCAATATGGCGACCACCAGATGTGTGTTCCTATGTGGCACATTAGAAAACAAACGCGTCGGTCGATTTTTATGATTCTTACGTCAATCGATTTTTAGTTCTTTAATTTCAAGTTCTTTATTTCTTAGAATTTGCAAAAGTCAGTCCAGTAGTTTAGAGCTAGAAAGATGATGAAAATGCTGAAAAATAAAAATCCGGAGAAAATAAACAGAACTTTGAAAGAATGATATGTATAAACCGGATTCAAATTGATTACAAAACATGTAACCATGTAAACATAATAGATACAACAACAATACGCCATCAATTATTATTTAGATAATTATTAGTAATTTGATTGTTGTGTCAGAAAATATGTTTTAGGTCAGAAAATTTTATACTGAGTACACCATTTTAGTTTTTCTTTTTCATAATGCTATTTAATGTTATTTGTATTACTATTTTTTTCACTATTTTTTGTTTGTTTGCAAATTATTTTCACGCTATCCAGACATATACTAAAAGCAACAAAACCAATCAAACGCTATGCTGTATGTTAATAATTAACTCGAATAATCGAACTCGAATATGTTTGTAAAAAGAAACAAAACAGAATACTCGAATCACAAAACCAAACTGTGTTAATTAATCAAAATCTATTTATTTCTTTTACAGATTGTTGGAATTATATTTGCACTGTGTCTCGCAAATTCAATAAAAAATTCAGAACGCCGTATGGGTGTTTAAAAAAAATATATTTTTTTTTTTTTGAAAATAAAATTATGGATTTGAAAAATTTTTTGGTTCCATAATTTTATTTCGTTTGCCAAAATTTTTTTTATGTTTTTGGACCATTGTAATTTATTGTAACACAAATTATTTTCTGTAAAGATAAGCTGCTGTTTTTTGTGGCTCACACCCACACTTGTATTTTAATAAATTTTTTTGAATACCCAATAATATATTATATGTTGTTGTATGGATAAGGTCTTATTGGATCTTGCCTTGAATGTTTCTCTCAAATATGTTTAATTTATCTTCTGGACTATACTCTCGCCGTGGTTATTTGCGATCCTTCTACACGGAGACATTTCAAGGGGGTATGTATCATTCTTCATTCACGGTGGAAACTACGGCGAGAGTGTACAGAACCAGATATAATGATGTTAATTTTAAATAAAAAATTGCTGCTGTGAATGTGAAAAAAGCCTTGTAAAGAATTGATTTTTGCAAATAACTTTTAAAAATTTCATAAGTATTATTTTTGATATATTTAGAATTTTTCAACTGTTTTTTTTAATATGAAATATTTTATTGTGGAGAATCTCACTTATTTGTAATTCGGTATAAAAAAATAGAGGGAATTTGATAAAATTGAAAATGGAATTTGGTTTTCAATCGCTCAAGTTGGTTGCAAAAGTACCTATATGTTTTTATCTACGCTCGTGAGATAAGAAGTACTTTTCTCACTCAGTATGCGTGGGAAAAATAGTTCGCACTCGTTTATTTTCACATTTTAGAGGCGTATATAAAGTTTTATACGATACACGTTTGATAACGCATTATTACCATATTTCTGCTATTGTCCAACTCGTGATACACACTCGTTGTGCAAATTTCGCAGTTTTATGTTAACTTTACTGTTATCCCACTAGTATCGTAAATTATTGTTAAAAATTACTAAATTCTAAATAAACATACAATTTTAGTTTTAAGGGGTCTCTCTTGTTTTTGTAAACAAGAAATTGATGTTTTTTTATGGCAAAAAATAGGAGAAAATTTATTATTTATGAGTAACAAGTATTAAAGAGTGTATAAATAGCTAGTCGGCCCGTGCGGAATTTCACAGTGGTACATTTTTAGACCGTGGGTCTATTTTTCGTCATTAGCCGGCAAGATAAACTTTAAAATGAGAGGAAAATTATGGAATTTGATGAAGGAACAAGGAAGAACTCGCGACTGACAGAAAAACTGGCTAAAAATCGGTTCCCATTCAAGCATCGCTTTCAGTAGTCAGAAACAAAAAAAAATCAAACAAAATTTTGTTAGACACCTCGCTTTCTTGTTCCTTAAATATCAAATAAGGAATAGTTTTCCAAAAACAAAAAAATTACACATTTTTTTTTTTTTTTTTTGTGAAAAAAAAAACAAAATACGAATTTGTTATTCAAAAATTGTTATTAAAATGACAATAAAATAAAATAATTCATTCTTTGACATATTTTGGTCATTTGGGGACTGGTTTTAGTTATTTTCAACAAGTTGCACAAAGTTGATAGACCAAATAGTTTTTTCAGAATCGTGGGAACCGTTTTGGAAGACTACATTTTGAGGAAGACACGTTTAAAATTTCATCCTGTTTCGCAAATTGCTGTTTAGTGTTTTAGAAGAGATTGTTATTACGCGCGTTGAATAACACCTTAAAAATTGGTATTTTTCGGTTTGTACTTACAAACTTATAAATCGAATTTTGCTTGATCATTTTTAAAGTGTATTCTAAACACATAAACAATTTTCATAAAATAATTTAAAAAAGAAAATTGATTTCCTTTTTTATAAAACTGAAGAGAGACCTCCGAATATTAACCAACTCCCTTTAAAAACAACAAAACACACGAAGTAATAGAGATCGGAAAACTAGCAAACTTGATATTGTTCGTTATCACTGCTACCTCTAGTGGTAAAAACTACAAACAATGGGTACTAACCATTAGTATGCATCTGTCTCATAGTCTATGATTTTCATATAAACCAATTCGAAACTAATGTGATCGTTACTACCTCTGATAATGACAATGAGAATGATTTTTTTTATCTCCGTGCCTTCAATGCAATTAATGACTAACTTTACCCAAGAAACTAAGTTAGAAAATTAGTAGAATAGTATCAGTTTTGCTAAAGGTAACAAGCACTTTCCTAGACAGTTGTATATTATTATTTCAGAATAATCTCTCTGACGAATAATTTTTTCGGTTAAACGTAGCCTGTGTTTGTTGAACAATCGGGCAAATATTATTGAGAAATGTCTAAAGAAAAATAATAAAAATCCGACTAAAGATCACTCCTACTTCCGATCTGGTATCCCCGTTTTAAAATATGCCGGGAAATTTAAGTTTCTTAAAAATTTAATTAAAATTTGCCAAAATTACTGTGCCTTTGTTTTACAATAAAATCAGAAAAAAATCTCCATAATAAATATTTTTGCAAATATTTAAAAAAATAATTGTTTTTTAAATTTTTCAATTGCACAAAAATTTCTTACCAATTTATTATAAAATATTAATAATATAGAATAGTTTTATAAATATTATTATTAATATATTTCATTTATTTATTTATTTTTTCGAAAGAAAAATAAGAATATAAAATAAAATGAAATATTTATTTACAAATTAAATTTTAAAAAATACAAATTTATAAAATTTTTTGTATTGTATGTATTTTTTTCTCGTTTTTGTACAAGAATTTCATTCAATATTTGTAATAATATCTCTATTTTTGTTATCATGAAAATTTAATATAAATAAAAATTAAATTTTAAAATTTTAATGTCTCTTTTTTTTTTTTTTTTTATAATTTTCAAATTTTTAAACTGATCCTTGTGTCAAAAAAAAACCGCAAGCCCTTACACAGAGTATATATACTATAATGTGCGTTTTTTATGATACAGATTGTACTGTATCGAAGGTCAACAGGGACGGATGGAGGTGTGTAATGAATCCGTTTCATGGCTTTGTGATTCTAGGGGTTTCCAGAACATCATTTATGCAATTTTGGACATCATTAGAAGCTCTTTTTTATTCAAATGTGCTATAATTGGACATGCAGGATTGTTTATTAGGCAGATTGATGTTATAAAATTAGGATATCAGAAATTTAGAATATGAATATTAAGATATTTGAATAATCAACCCCATACGTATAACAAAGTGTAAATCGTCCATCGACACCAAAAACATTTTCATTTTTGGTTTTTTGTAGGTGTATGAGGCTATTTTGTACAATTTTAAAATTCACTAAAATTAACCGTTTTATGGAGGGGAGGGTAGTTTAAGGCAAGGCTCTTAGTATTAAGATATTTGAAAAATGTTATACAAACGTATAAAACAAGGTGTAAGTCGTCCATCGACACCAAAAGACTCTACATTTTTTCTGCCTTGGAGGCGTGAGAAGCTATTTTGTACAATTTTCTCTTTTGAACGGGTTCATCGGCACCAATTAGTAAGTTAAGTTTTTTGAGATTCACCTCGTGCTCTTGATGTACTTTTATACCCTGTATATATGAAATATATATTAAGGTATACCAAGTTTAGTCCCAAGTTTGTATAGCTTAAAAATATTGATGTTACGAACAAAATTTTGGTTGGTATATGTGTGCATATAATCACCTACATAGTCCAGTCCATTTACGATTGTCTCTCCGTCTGTCTGGGAACACGAATACTCAAAAACGAAAAAAAATATCAAGCTGAAATATTTATAGCGTACTCATGACAAAAAAAGTGAAGTTGAGTTCGTAAATAAACAACATAGTTCAAAATACTTTCGAAATTTTCGAAAATAAAATAAAAAACGACTGAAAAGCTGAATTGTATTGGTTTTTTACACTCTTCTAATTTATTAAAAATAATGTAAGCACTTTCATTCAACACTATTTATACAGAGTATTTCAACAATTAAGTTGTTTGTTTTGACTTGTTTTAGATTAAAAGTTGAAGGAAATAAAATAAAATTCAGAATATTTATAGTTGTTTTCAGAAAAAAATTTTTTTATTAACTGAAAATGGGGAGAATTCGTAATAAACAAATTATTTTAATTACAATGAATTATGTTTTGATAAATACATTATTTTAAAAATATAATAGTTTTGTAAATTAAATGCTCAAAAATAAAGCATTATTCTCGACATATACTCAAAAATACTTCAAAACATACACACGTGACACACCGATTGCTGAGACATATACTCAAATCATTTTATGAGCGGTTATTCATTTTAAAATAAAATAATGCTTTATAATCGAAACATGTCACATAATTACTATTTTAATAATAATAAAATTGAAAAATTCAGTTTTATATCTTAATGAATTGTTTGAGAATCTTTGTTTTTTATTTATTGACACTTAATTAAAAAAAAAACATTAATTGATAAGACTTTTATTAATTAATAACATTGTCAATTATTTATCACTGTTTCTTATTTTTAAAATTATAAATACTTCAAAAAGAACTAACGTCAAACCGTAGTATATGACAGTCATTTCGAAACGATTAGAAATTTTGAAAGGCAATTGTAGAATTCGTGTCGACTAATTTTTCCTGTATGAAAATTCTTATAGTCGAGGACTCTTCAGGGGCTCTACCAAATTTTTAATAAAACACTTGGAAGTTGATAAATATTAATTATTTTTAAATTAAAAAATATTTTTTTAAATAAATATAAAATTATAAATTTCAATATTTGTAAATATTACTTTTATAGAAAAAATAGACAGACCATAAATTAATTATTGTTTAATTTATTTTCTACAACTTTATAAATGATCAAAATATTCAGCTACTTAATATTTACAGAAAAATTTATTTTTCCCCTTTCTTCCAATACACCAATTTTCAATATTTTCAGCACATCTAGATGTTATTACGAAACGATTGGCTCAAATACGAGATTTTTATCACCTTCCATTTACGAGAAATCATGAACGAAAAAATGCCCAAGAATGAACTCACAGGCAGACATCAATCTAAAGAAAATGCTCAAGAAAAGTAAAGATATGTTGAAAATTTTGTTTTGGATTTCTAATATTTCTCAAAAAAATAATAGCACCCGTTGCTCCAGTTCTTGAAACTGCATTAAGATATCGTACAACATATTTTTCATTATTTTAAAGTGTCGAACAAAATTATTTTTGCATTTTCCTTTTTTGTTTTATTTGAATATCATCCTCTAATTTTAAGCTTGACTCGTAATTAAAAAGTTTTCATGCCCTCTAACGGAAAAGTTCTTAGCTGTAAACATTTCCATAGAAGGAAAAATTGTTAGATACGACGTTGTCAACAGCCTGTTAAATTTCCAGCCGTTCTCAAAGAACTGTCGAATACTATGCCTAGTCCTAGATCTAAAACATTTTCAACGAAAATACAGGGTGGGCAGGGTAGAATATTTTGAATAAGCTATAAAACAAAAACATTTCAATTATTTCAAATTAACTTTTAACCATCTTAAAATTTATAAAAAAGATGATTTTTTACCGTCTCTAACTCGACGAGATAATTAAAGGTCAGATCGTTAAAAATTAATTCTTCGAGAATTACAAAAAACGCATATTGCCATTACCAAGATGAAATAGTTAGGCCGACGTTATGTTTACTGAAAAGGTATCTTCTGGGAAGATCCAAGTACGAATTGGGACATTTTTTAATTGTAATCGACGCAAAGTCCAAGGAATTCGAAACGCACTGACATCGACAATCGAATTTTTGGATGATATATATTCGCTACACATGAGTATCTCAACATTCTCGCGACTATTTTCGTAAGCGAAATATTTCGATCGTATTGCGCTGAAGACGGTATATTTCAAAAATTAATTACACCGGGACACCCTGCTACGAAGTATGTGCAAACTTTAAATCATCGGTTAAATGCGATGATCAATGAACGCGGTATCATCCAGAAAAAAGTACGAGAAATATTGTTCTGTTATAGAGCGACACCTCTTGTGAACGGAAAAAAACCTTCAGAATTATACTTCGGTCGCAATATCAAAATCCAAAACTTTTTGATGATATTTCAGCAAGACAACAGTCTTAAATGCTTTTTAATGCATTTGAGGGTGGTAAAAAAATAATTTGGAAAAATTGATGTATTTTTTTGTAGCGTTTTTTAAATCACACACTTCTTAGCCTCACCCTGCATAGGGTTAATTCTATTTAGAAGATGATTGGATTTATAGGTTGTACCTCTATCAACCATAATGGCTTGTCAATAACGAATATGAGATTTGGATTGTGTATATATTCCATCATGGGATCTAGAATTAACGGCCCGTGCTAAAAAATATTGAGATGACTATTTGCATTATAAACTTTCAGAGCTATGACGACTTTTGTACACTAATAATTTCCTTTCCTTTCAACTTTCTGAGGTTGTGGTTGTTTAAAATCTCTAGTTAAATATTCAAGAAATCAAATTCAATATTCATTTAAGATCCACCAAAAGACACACCATTGTATTCAAAATCAAAAACTCATTGATTATTTGAATTTACTCTATATGAAGTATAAATATTATCGAAGATAATATATGAGAACTCTAGGATATTTCGAAATAAATTTCGATTTTTGCCCCAATTTCCTAGATCAGTTTTTTGTGTTTTATAAATACGTATTTCGACTACCAAGTAGTCATCATCAGTAAGAATTAGCTAGTCGTGATTACTCTTATTATGAATGTTACTCTTTGCTAATTTGGTGGCGGACTGCAGATTTGGTGCATTCCGCCACCAAATTAGCAAAGAGTAACATTCATAATAAGAGTAATCACGACTAGCTAATTCTTACTGATGATGACTACTTGGTAGTCGAAATACGTATTTATAAAATACAAAAACTGATCTAGAAAATTGGGGCAAAAATCGAAATTTATTTCTATATGAAGTATTTACTTGGAGAATGATTCAAAGGTGCACATTTTCCCTAAAATAGGTTGAACTTAAATTGATTGAATATAATGGCATACATTGCAAAAAAAAAAAAAAAAAAAAAAAAAACATCTAGTTTCCTAAAACTACAGAAACTTGGATGAGAATTGGCAGTTGCTATCAATTAATAATTTAGCACAGTGACGTCATAATTTTAGCCTTACAAGAGTATTCAATTTATTTTTGGTTGATTTATTTTCATTAATATAATGAAAAATTTGTCAAATAATTATAAAAATTGACGAAAATTTTTACCAATCATCTTACTTAAATAAATATTTTTGCTAACCAATAATAAACCACTATAGAGATACAGATAGAAAACGCCAGGGGTCTCCTAGCCTGTAAGTGTATGCGATACGTGGAGCGATAGAGAAGACTGTCAGTGAGTTCCCCTATGTCCTTATAACTATGTACTTGCGGTCAATAAAAATGCGACACTTATATACATCAGATATATTTGGTGGTAATTAAGCAAATTAAAAAATGTGTATTTTTCAACCATCAAATATATCGGATATATAAGGAAGTATCGCTTTTTTTTTGTCCGCAAGAAGAAACATATTTACTTATTATACACGATAGTCAGTATATTCTGTCTCGCTACGCTACGCAAGTTTTGGTCCCTGGCGTGCTCTATGTATTCATATCTCTATGAAAACCACATCTTTTTCAAATTAATTGTGGATTAACTTTTAGAAAAATGCGATTATAGAAATGAAATTTACAAAAAAAAAAGAATGACTTTCAACTGAAATTACTTAACCATAAACATTTTATTTATTAGTTATAAGGAACGTTTCTACCACCGCCATATTTTTTTCAAAAATAATTACGTTTGTGTTCATGAAATATTAAGCAGATTAAAATAATTTAATTACGTAATTCAATCGAAACTATGAAAATAAACTGAAATATTTGTTACATTCATAATATTCGGTAAAAATTGGATTTTAATACTAAGAAAGACTCTATCTAACGATAGAAAAGAGATTGCAACGCCCATAGATAAATAATTTTTAACGGAAATGTTTGTTTATCATCTTGTAAACTATACGTACATACCATACCCATATAAAAGAGTACCGCCACGAACCCATATAATAAGGACGTGAAACTCGAGTGGAGAGGATAGCAGGAAAAAAGGCGTCTGGGCGAGGTCTAGTCCTCGGTCGTTGATACTTTGTACAGCGCATCAGGCTGTCTTTTCAATTGTGTAAACATCGATTTCACTCTCGTTCGAAAGAAAGACCTGATGCGCAGTACAAAGTACGCAACGACCGATGAATAGACCGAGCACACATAGTAAATTCAGCCACGGGCGCTTATATTCGTTAGCTCGGCATAGGAGTTCACGTCCTTAAAATATATAATAATTAGATTTCTTTTGCATTTTGATTTAATGAAAAAATCAGCTGAGTTAAGTATGATTTACATTTTTTTACTCGCAGCGCTGACATCTTAGCGTTAAAATTTAATTGCTCCCGTGATTAGTTTTAAATTGCTTAATATTTTGTGAATGCAACCATTTTCCAAACAAAAATTTTCAACTGACAAAACATACATTAATAATTTGTTAATTTTTTTTCTACACAAGTTTAAATATTTTTTTTTTTTTGAATTTATATTGTAGCGTTAACAATTTATGAGAAGTTTTTTTTGTTTTTTTTTTTATAAATTTGGCGAAGATTTTTTTTTCTTAATTTTTATTAAATTTAATTTCTACATTTACACAATTGCTTACTTCAAATATACAAATTTTAATCAATTTTATACATTATTATATTGGAAGTACTTACAAAATAAAGAAAAATAAGATTCGATGTGTTTTGGTCATATTTTAACGGATACGTCCTTGGTATTAGATGGGTGGGTCAACCAATTTTTTTTATTTAAACTTTGAGATCCAAAGAGTCCGTTTATTAAAAGTTGGATTAATTACGCTTAAAAATCCCATACCTTGAAAATTTTAAACTCTCAATGAGCTCAATTTCAATATTATCGACCCAAACTTAAAATAAAAAGATTTATTGACAAGTTAAAATATGACAAAAATGCAATTCCGAGATTGTTAAAAACAATTTTTTTTTTCGTCTTTTAACAAAAATCCTTAACAACTTTTTTCCCCATGGCTGGAATACAATCCAAGCCCCTAAAATCTTCCAAAAACTTAAAACAGAACATAATATTTAATAAATATTTACACTAAGAGAGTAATTCTTATAAATTTTTTTTATACACACAAATGACACAGCGCAAAAACGTTATAAAAAATGATTATGCTTTTATAATACAAGTGTCCGGAAAATCAAGGTTAAAAAAATTTTCATTTAATGATAATGAAAATAAAATAATTTCTGGAAGTCTGTTATGAATTTCATGTCATAATTATTTGCAGCACTGCTTGGATCAGTTGAGCCAAAACGGTTGCGTTCTATTCGTGACTCCAAAATACTGAGCTGGCCTGTAATGATTTAAATATGAAATGAGGAGAAGGGTGTAAACATTATCTTAGAACATATAATTAAATGGTTCAACTTAACTGAACATTCTCTCCCGATCCCTTCCAAATAGTGCTGGAATATTATGTCGTACGGAACATAACGTTAGCTTCCAGAATATAAAGTTGTTTCTAAAATTTCTGATCAACACTCAACGAAAATCAATAACTTAAAATTAATTGCCAAAAATCAATTTGATGATATGTTGATTTGTTATCAAAAGATTCTTCCAAAATTCCCGTCAAAAAAGCAATTTTAGACTGTCAGGGTGATCATTTCAAAAATATTCACCCTTAATAACTCTTGACATGATGTGATTATTGTTTTAAGTGAAAACATATCGATATAGATATCTCACCCCAACTTTAAATATAAATGGCAATCCCTAACTTGTTTTACATCATTTGAAAGGGCATAAAATTCTCTATTCACCATGATAAAAAAAATGAAATCGATCGATTTATTCTCAAGATAGACTACAAATATGGAAGATATCCGCTTTTAATAACTCTTACCCTGATGTGATTATTGTTTTGAGTGAAAACACGTCGATTTAGATAACGACGGGAAAGTTAAAAAATTGTATCTAGAAAATTTTAGGTTTCATTCCTTACCATTTTTGAACTTTCCCGTCAATGCGTAAATCGACGTGTTTTTACTCAAAACAATAATCACATCAAGTAAAGAATTATTAAGGGTGGATACTTTTGAAATGATCACACTATATGAACTCTTCTATCATTGGCAGATTGTAAAAAATTGATTATGTTTTTCTGTCATGAGCCGACAGTCTATTTAGTCGTTTATTTATTTCAAAAGAATCCTTTTGTTTTAAAATTGGGTTATTATTTACGTTTCAGGCTTAAAAATTGGAATCAAATAATATAAAAGATTTGTAGCCAAGTATTAAAATAATTTAATAAACTTTGAAATGATCTAGAAAATCTCTCTTAAGACTATTTGTAGATATTTTAATAGTCAAGCAATTTAGCAAAATCTCAAATTCGAAATCAATATTATTTATTTAAAAATCTGAAAACCCAAATGAAATCGTCAAATTCTAAAAAGAATCAGTGATTTAAAATCAATTATTAGGACTTTTAATAGCTCAATAAATTCAGAAATATCTACAGATTCAACGTAAAATTCGATTCGATACGTCTTTTTAAAATTCGACGGGTTGTTATGATTTTTTTAATCGAAAAATTTAAATTATTGGATTCCAATTTTTAAACGAAAATACTGCCATTTGAAAATGTAGTAATAATTTTGTGGCTTTTCCATAGAGATAATATCATAGAGTTGCAAATTCGCCGCCAAACGGTTGATCGCAGTAAATAGTAGACGCGTAAAGCGGTCTTCGCATCTCTTATATGCCTACAATTTGTCTCTTTCTACCTCTTTTACTGCTGTCGAGAATTCATTTATTGCGTTTCCTATGTCTATATAGCTCTATGGTATTATCTTTATGGTCATTTCATAAATTAAATAATGTAATAATTAGAACCCGATTTCTTCATCTTTAGAAATGTTTGTCTAGATCTAAACTTGTTCCAATTTCGGTTGGCATCAGTATTCACAGAAGATATATCTGGCCATGCAAATTTTCGTGTTGACACGACCTTGACAAGAGGCTTTTAAATTTCCAATCGTTATGAAATGACTATCAAATACTACAGCTAAACGCTAGGCTTATGAATTTAACTTCAAGTTAATTTAATCAAAGATGAACAAATCGGGTATGATTTTGAATTAAGAAAAAATCACGATGCTTTAACAACTTTTATTGATTACTCTTTTTTGTTTTTTAAATACTTTTTTTTGTATCGATTGTGTCGAGCTTTAAAAAAAAAACTTCACTATTTTTTTGTTTTATATTAAATTTTTATAAAGCTAAGAACCACAGAGTGAAATAATAAATTATAAAAACACAAAAATTAAATATTTACAGCAAAATTTGTTATTTTTTTCTATAATAAAAAAAAAGAAATATTAATTTTATTTTACTTAAGTCTTCAGTTGTTTTTTTTTAATTTCAAGCGCACATTTTTTCACTATTTAAAAAATCACTTTTTAATTATATACCGGATGTGCCACGTAAAACGATACACTTAATTTTTGTTTGAGGCAATTCTTACAAACAATTAATTCTGTTTTAGTCATTTAAACATTATTCTAAAAGAAAAGTACGGTAAGAATTATGAATAGAAAATTATCAAGGCCACGAAGTTTATTCTAAGTAATTAACTAAGTGCAATTTGCAGACATGTCAAATGAGTGTTAGTTACAAAAAAAAAAACCTTAGAAAAATTCCAGAAATTTACCCTAAAATTGGCTCAATTTTTACTCAGTGTGTCGTTCAAATTTCCAATTAATTTTTGAGATATTCCACTCCAACCAAGAGCTATTCAACTGTCTTTACGTAATGTAACTAGGAGTTGAGTTGCACGTTATTTGCTAATTACTTAACACATTTTTTGGACCCTGATTATACCTCTCTGAATTTCTTAAAAATATATCAACATGAATTTTCTTAATGGAATTTAAAATTTCTCAAAACCCAATGCCGTGTAACTTTTCACCTAACACACCCGATATACCAGACACGAATTATCAAAAGATCGTATCCTTGTTTTAACAGTCCATTCTTTCTACTGTGACATAAAATATTCAGGTCTTTGAGGTTGTGGCGGCAACTGTTGAGGCAGTTGAGTCGTAGATTGTGATTGTGATGATGATGACGAAGACGTGGTTTGTTTCCGACAATCGGGACAAAACCATTTACCTTTCGGTGGTACCATGATACCCACACACTCAAAATGAAACCATTCAATTGCACATTTCTTTCCGTCACATGCAATCATCTCTGAAACTTCGTCGTAAGGACATTGGCAATAGCAATATAAGTTTTCGGTAGGACGTGGAGCTGTATTTAGTGATAGCATCGTCGGAGGTGGATGCGTTATTTGTGGTGCACTAGGTTGGATTGGAGTTGATGGTACAGTTACACTAGGTAATGCTGGAGGTGGTGAATGACTAATGTGTAAACGTTGTTCATCGTCATCACTATCTGGAGCATCACTTTCACTTGAACTAGAACTAGGTGGTACAACTTGTTGCGTTGGAGCTGGTGGAGTATTTAGAACTATCGGTGGTACCGGGGGTGTGGTTGCAATTTTAGTATTCCATATAATAGGTGCAGGTACATATGGGGGTGTTTCTGGAACATTGCTGCTTCGCGGAGATGGTAAATCCTCTTTATTCCATTGTAACTGTGGTGGTTCTGTCGATATTGCTAATTTATTTAATAATCGTTGTTGTTGTTGATGAGCCGAAGACGGTTGGTCTTCGTCACTTGAATACCCATAAAACTTATTGGGTACTCGCCGTCGTTTCGATAGCCGTAACGTACTGTCCGTTTCCGATCCACTACCCGTGTTACTATTATACAACGAAGTTGATAAGGACAATGTAACGGGTGTTGTAGGTACGCTTGGAGGTAATGCAACAGGTGGCCCTGAAGATGGTATCGTTGGAATTGTTGTGTTAGGTGTTGAAGATGACATCATGTTTTGAGAATTTGGTGATGATTTATAAAATGATGAAGGAATGTTTAATTTTAACGGAGGTAGCACCGCTTCTGCACTAGGTCGAATTGGAGATGACGTCGATAGTGTTAGTTTCTTTTGACTACGTTTACGTTTCTTTGATTTATTTTTTGGTTTCTTTAACTTAATCATCAAGTTTTGATGTTCTTCGACGGGTAAATTAGGTGTTGATGATCGAGAAGTTTCTAGGAAACTTGTACCGTTTATTGCAGATAATGGAGGTCCTCCAACATCCAGTAATAACTGATTCTTTTTTTCTTCAATTAATTTTTTCGCTAAAAGTTGAGGACACTCATCATAGAAGTCTTCATCTGTTTCGCTTTCATCAGTGAATAAATCTGATTCGTATATTGGAATATCGGGTATTACTGGGGGTGCTACAGGGATACTAGGGGGTGGTGATTGTTGTTGGACACCGTGTACATCTTCTACGTGTACAACGTCAATATTTGACGATGTTTCACTAATTTTCTGTTTACTTTTAGGTTTACTACGTTCTTTACGCTTTTGTTTTCTAGTACTTCGTTGACCATCGTCAGAGCTTGAACTATCTGAATCCGAACTGGACGACGAACTTGATGAACTATCGTTAGAACTAGAACTACTACAACTACAATTTGAACCACAACTACAAGAACTAGAATCACTATCACTGCTACTGTCACTAGCCGCTTTGGTCGTGGTCTCCTTTTCATTCTTCGAATCACAGCATTCGTCTTTCTCAGTCTTTATTTCATGTTCTTCAGCTGGCTGTTGACCTTCTGGTGCACAATAATCATGATCGCTCATAATTACCTCTAATAAAAATGCTAAGTTTGTTGCGTCGCTTTCTTTTTGTACATCTGTTTCAGCAGTAACTGGTGATAAATTACGTTTCTCTACCGAAGCTTGATAATTTTTAAAATTATCCCAAATATTTTCTATAACAACTGGTGGTGGTACAACATTATCCGATTCTTCTGATAGAAGAATTTCTTCTTGCTTTGTTTCTCTAGGAGGTGGTTGACTTGGAGCATCATCTTCAGAATCTGAATCAGAACTTTCTGATAAATTTAACGCAGGTAAATCAAGAACATCTTTAATAACTTTAGGAGCCTCTTCTTCAGCAGGTTTTTCATCTTTAGCTACCTCCACATTTTCAGAAGTTTCTTGTACAACTGAAACATTTGTAACTGGTTCTTCCTCATCCTGTACATCAATATCATCACTCTCTAAGGGCGTCGTAGCCGGTATATTAGGCTCTTGATGTGCTAATAAATGTTTCCCTAACAATTTTTTCGAAATAAACGCCTCCGTACAATTAGGTTCCGTACACGTGTATGGTTTTACGTTACTATGCAGTCGTTTGTGAACTTTTAACGCAACAGCCGTTGAGAAAACTTTATTGCATTCATCACATAGAAAACTCGTTGGCGGTATACAAAAATGATACACATGGGGCCATTTTTTTTGTAAGCATTTCTTACAAAGCACACTTTCGGTTCCATGTTTCCAGAATAAGTGTTTCGTGATATCTGGTTTATTGCGATAAGCAATGCCACATCGATAACAAAGATGATGAAGTTTATGCTTCCAAACGTGATTCGAAAGTTTTGATTGGGAGTTACATGTCTCGAGACAAACATCACATGCATGATGGCGTTTTCGAAGATGAACCATTAATCGAAACGCTGATGGTAAACTGTCAATTGGGCATAAACAACACCGAAATAACACACTAACATCCCCTAGATAAACTCCCGGACAGAGATGACACAATAATTCACTGTAGCTATAAAAAGTAGACTTACACATTATACACAAAAGTAACGTTTTCTGGTGCATTTTTCGATTATGTAGATACAGTTCTTTGTGAACCGTTGTTACGAATCGGCATTGAAAGCATTCATAAGTCCGATCATACGGGATCATACCTTGCGAATCAGAATTATCATAACTTTCTAGGTTAAAATATAATTTACTTAAATCCTCGAAATTATCCTGAATATGTTTAACAAATGTTTCCGGTAAAAGTTCTTCAGCGGTTATACTATCCGCTGTCGCGGAAAAACGATGCTCAGCAATCATATGTAAACCTAATTGTTTTCCGTTAACAGCGATTTTCCGAGCGTAATTACAATAAATACACGTGTAACATGTTGCCCGTATAAAATCTTTTAATAAACTTTGTATCGTAATTTTATCTAATGATGGTCGTAAACCGAGTTCAACAATTGGTATATCCGTGTCCGCAATTGGAAAACTTTCACATTTTTTATTCGATTCAATTTCCATTGTTAATTTAAAACTATCATCACTATCTGTATCACTTTCCACACATTTGTCCACATAATTTTCATCACTTTTTGGTATTTTTAACGTCACTTTTGGAACACGTCGTAATTCTTCATCAGGTGTGGATTCAGTTAACATAACCTCATTTTTATTATCAGTTTTTGTCACATCATTTTTTATTTCACTATTTCCCATATAATTTTCATTTTCTTCTATTTCCATTTTATTTACAGGGGAATTTACCAAATTTTTCATTTCTTCTGGTTCTTTTGTTTCGGGTTGTGGTGAAGACGGTGATGTAATAATTTTTGATTCATCAATTTTTGATGTGTTTTCAATGATTGGATTTTCAGGTTCGATATCAGGAGTTTTTTCTTGGATACCATTATCAGATGTGGTAGCATCCTCTTCTTGCGTATCCGCTGTTACATGTTCACTAGGTAAAATTTTATTTTTTAATTTCAAATTTATTTTATTTACTGGTGAAGAATTAATTTTTGGAGTTTCTGATAGTTTTGGAGGGGTAATTTTCTTCATAACATTTGTAGATGATGTAGCCGTAGCCGGCTGACTATTTCCATTAACTTCACAAATATGTTCAACAAAATTATCCTTTTCTGTAAACATTTTCTCACACTGACAACACATAATAAAATTTTGACCCGTAAAATCGTGAAAGAAATTTGTTAAATTATCGTAGTTTTTCGCTAAGATGTTATGTTTTACGATTAGATGATTGGAAAGTTTTTCGGCAATAGAAAATAAACCTAAACATATTAAACAGATATATCGTCGATGAGCAGTACGCATGTGTAGAAATAATTTCCAAATTTCGAAATAAACTCCACATGCCGAACATAAATATACGCGTCGTGTGATTTTAAAGTTTGTTGAATTCGACGAAGAAGCTCCTGATGGTGGTTTTGTTACACTCGAATCGTCTGCATCATTTGGAGTCGAAGTTTGATGGCCATCATCTTCCGCGGTGTTTAGTTTAGATGATGTCGATTGATTTTCACATTTTTCTAGATGTTTATTTAACGCCGTTAGTGTTGGAAAATTGGATGTGGAACATTTAATACACTTAAATTTCACCGTTGGTTGTAAACCTAAATATTGTGCATATTCTGATTTCGTTCTCGATGACTGAGCTGCGGGTAATGTTTCCTCGAAACCATTTTCTAATTTGATATCAAAAGTATTCGAATATTTTAAGCATTTGCGATACATATCGGTTGCTTCGTCGATACAATGTTTTTTGAACCCCAGAAAATCGTCACATTCACTTTTCTTTCGTTTACGTATTGTCGAATTTAAAAGATCGTCGTCGGAGACTGTCGTTGGATCTTCGAGTTTGGGATCTTCGACTGCATCTTCGATTGTAGGTGGCCATTGTGGATAGTTTACCATTTCACATGTGGCAATTGTTTGATTTGACGATGATGTACATTCTGATTTCAACCGGCTTCCCTCCACATCTCCCATTCCTCTTTACTACTGGATGCAGGATGCTGAGACTATAAATAAATTTTATATTCATCACGAATTACTAGGATAACTCTTCTTTTCATATTTATTTGATTATCTTAGAAATTTGTTATCTGTTCTTAATTTTGGGACAAGCAAAATACATTCAAACCGTTATTTTGGCAGTCTAAAAGTTTTTCATATTTTAGGCGTTAAAAATACAAAAGATTGCCACACCAAAGTTCTGGGAAATCTGGAGATAAACCAGAAAGTCAAGAGATAGTGAAATTAACCAAATTATACCACCGAATCATTACTCGAGGAAATAAGGCATTTGATCCAGGAATCGACTTTGCGTCCATAGATTTTCATGGAAGGCGGTGGAAAAAGTTGGTCTTGTGCTCAAAAAAATTATATTCATGCGGCCTTGTGTTTCTTCGATTTACGCCTATGTTGGACACCCAAAGTGGGATATAAGTACCCTACTTCCGGACACCAAATTTTCTTAATTTAACATTTTTTTAAAAACTATTGGAATTTATAATTTTGGACGATTCTAAGCATTTTTTTTCCTTGACATTTTTTACTTTACTTTAACGTTTTCGAGATATAAGCATTTGAAAACGGTGAAGTTTAGTAAAGATTGACAAAATTCAAAAAATGTTTAGAATCGTCCAAAATATAATATCTAATGGCTTGGAATTTAAATTTATGACCGGAACCACAAAACAATCTTTATTTTCATCATTTTTTTTAACCATTCAACAAAAATAAAATTATTTTGTGGATCCAGCCGAAAATAGATTTGAAAGCCATTAGATATTATACTTTTTACGATTCAAAACTTTTTTTGACTATTGACAATTTCACCAAACCTCACCATTTTCGATATATAAGCGTTTGAAAAAAAAGTACGGGTTTTGCCGAAAATTCGTTATTGATAAAAATAAGGATTGTTTTGTATTTCTGGTCAAAAATTTGATTTGAAAACCATACGATATAATATTTTGGACCCGTTTTCGCCATACATATAAGAGATATAAGCAACGCGAATTTTCCGAATAAAAATTTCATAAATTAAACAGTTTTTTGGCATAAACACATATTTGGTAAATCCAGATCCAGAAGAGTGAAGCTACCCTGATCTGCTATCCCCCTTGGTACCCCCATGGTTGTAATACCCGAAATGGTCTGAGTAGTTTTAAGATATTTCATTATGCCATTTCTTCATTTCTGTTAATATTACCCGATCTATTACGAACTTTAGTGTGTAATCTTAAAGTTATGTATCTCGAAAACTCTTGATATCAAAAATTTTAACTTTTTCATTATTTTATAAATATCAAAATAACCAAAATTACTTTTCAATTTTTATCATTTCCAGTTCAAACATTTCTTAATTTTAGAATCTGTATTTAAAAATCCCGCCAAATTAATTCTTTATTTAAATAAGGAAAAAATTTACTTACTTTTCCTCCAAGACTATAATTTACGGAATTAATATCAAGGGCCTGACTTGATTCAAGGCAAGTCAGACTGGATGTAAATCCTTAGACAAAAATATTTCTAGAGTTTCTACTAGATCGCTTTAGACTATCTCTAAGAAATTTCAAGATAAAATTCTAATCGTAGCATTGTAAAATTTCATTTATAACCTAATTCAATAAAATTTCGAAAGGTTTAAGCGTAATTAAGTTAAAGAAATGAAATTTTACTATTCGAAATATAAAAAATTTCATACATACCCGGCTTTGTCCGATTGTCAATATTGAGGTAACTTGAAAAATAAACCGCTTTACCGAGACACAAATTAAAAAGTAATTCACGAACGTAAGCCAGGCACGTTTGTTTAATTCCGTGATAAAAATTCATAACATATTACACTAAAAAAAAAAACTACACGTCAGTTTTCACGGGGAAAATGTATGAAAAATATTATGATGATTGTAACTCACCCGTATTGTTTCTATGAATATTACAACGTTTTATGTTCTCAAAATGAATGTTTTCAAAATAGTTTTTCACTTAGAAAATTAATAACTCCCCGCCTAAAATAAAAGGTTATTGAAATGGCGTCATTTGCCAAAAAGCCACTTGGATATGTAATTTCTTGAAACACAATATTTAAGACAGGTTTACCACCATGGGCATAACGAAGGAGTCTGCTAAATTTGTTCTTAAAAAATGGTTTGCTTTCTTGATTTTCCTCAATTTGTCAACTCAAATTTGTAATTTAATTTGTTTCTTGTATGTAAATTCACAATACATTGCTCGTTTGTCTCTGTACTTTTCGTTTATAATGGGAATCATATCGTAAAGCATACGCTGATGAAAAATGTGGTTAAAAATGGGGCCTATTTTCAAAAGTCATTATAATTCAGAAATTTTTATGAATGTTGAAGTTTATCTAATAAATTGCATAATATTATTCAATATTTCATTATATTCATAATTGGACGACATTATTATTCTGTACCTTCGAAAATTACGAACATGCTCTATGGTAAATACCATCAAATCGAAGTTTACATAATTTTTGGGTCCCTTCATCACAGTTTTCTTTGTAACAATGCTTTTACACGACAGAGTGAAATAATGACATTTGTAACCAACTTAATTATTAATGTTTGCTTTCATTAAAATATAAGCCATAATAATTTTTTCTTAAAAATGTATCGAAAGCGATAAACGCGCAGACATTTTATATCAATTGAAACTATATATTTTATCCGTGTTGAAATTTACACCATCATATACACATTTTGATTGGAAAATAGAGGTAAATTTGATAAAAAATAACAGTCATGAAGCTCAAAGAGGCACAAAAAATAAGCAAAACGCGTATTGTAAAAATAAGTCAGGTCTAGGAAAACAATTCAATATTCTGGTGTCAATTGAATATACTCGAGAAGGAAATGATTTTGAAATAACAGCTAACAAAATGCATGCTCATTGTGGAAAAAATAATGCATTTTATTCAAGGAGAAACTCAATTTTGTATCTGCGTGGAAAAAAAAGGTGTAGAAAACACTGATGGCCCAAACGCACTAATGCCATGATATCACGGTTACAATAAAAGTGAACATGACGTTTTAACGATTTGGATATGCCTGAATGCACCCTAAAAATTTTTATTAAGAAAAATCTACAAAATTTATTTTCAATACTTTTATTAAACAAAATAGACATAACAAAAAATAAAATTAAAAGCTAAAATTAATAATTATATAAAATAAAAGGTTCAAAGTTGTGGAGTTTCTTGCGCTGTTTTGTAAGCATTTTCTAATGCTCGAGTGATTGTTTGCATATCGCTTGCAATAGTTTTTGCCCAATTTTCCACATCTCCAATCTCTTTTAAGGCACTGCTATATTGTTCTACTAAATTAAGCCATTGTTGTGTCATTTTTGAAAATTCAGCTGAACCTTGGTGTAATCTTTTCGCTTCAGCATCTAATTTCTTTTGATTCAAATACGATTGAGCCACCCTGTAATTGATAAGAGATTATTTTAAGCACAAAAATAGATCAGTTTGATCTTACCCAACATTTAAATGATCAACTAAAGCATGAGCTAATTCATCAGCGGCTGCAATAGCTTCTTTTCGTTTTTTTTCTGAAATTATTACAAAATTTTCAAGAAAATTGTAATTATAAATTTAAATAATTTAAGAGTACCTTGCTCTTCTTTCTTCTCAGACTGCCTCATCTGGTGCTCTTTTAACATAGAAGACAACATTTTGTGCTCAATTAAAAAAATTTCCTCGCAATGGATTTTCTTTTTATTATGAGGTTCAGTGGCTAATTTTTTCCAAATATTTTCAATGCTATTAACTTTTTTTATTGTGTTGGTAAAAGTGTATTGCTTCACACATTAATTTTCTCATCAAATTTAGACCGCTAGAAAGTTATTCATGGAGCAAAAATCTAGATCTGTCATTTCAGCCGGATAAATTTAACTTTACCAATTTTTTCTTAATTCAATCTGGTGGTTGTAAGGTATTAATTGACAGTTTAATAAAAACAAAATTGTGTGTCAGCTCCGACGCACGACTGGAGTTTACTCCTTAAGTGCTGTATAGTGTGCTTTGTTAGTCAGGTTATTGTCAGTTTCAACCAATAAATTTTTGTTTATTATGTGTAATATATAGCTCTATATAGTATAATTTATATGTGGTAACTCGAAAAAACCCGAAGACGTATGACGTACGGTGGCTAAGTAGCTATAGTTCTATCAAACCACAGAAGCGCTGAGCGCTTGTAAACCGTTATAGATAGAACATAAGTTTAAATGTAAAAAATGTTTCTTATAACAAAATAAACAACTTTTGTTTGAAACATTTTTTCGTAAACATCATTGTTTACCCGGGAGGGCCCCAATAAGGCGGAAATTTTATAATACGTACTATACTTGATTATCAGTTATGTATGTGTCACATGTATGTATGTGTTATGTGATAAAAAAATCAAAACTGACTATGCATGGTATTTCAACAATTAACTCAGGCAATTGTTTGTTTTCACTTGTTTCTCTATCTAAGTTTAGTCAAAACTCAAAACGTTTGTGGCATGTTTGTAATAAGAAAATCAAATACTCTAAATAAATGACAGTAAGTTGATTTATTAGGTTGGTAACTGTTTACAACTTAACAAAATAGATAATTTCAACTTTGAAGAGTCGGTAAAATATTTAAAAAATTTAGAAAAAGTTGCTGGATTCTAAATTAAAAATCGTATGTTTTCAATAATTTATTTATTTCTGTAATTTTTTGTCCTACTTGTAAACTTAATTTCTAGAAGATTATAAAAGCTTGGTAGACATATCTAGAATTTTGAGAAGAGTGAAGCGTGTTGATACGTTTTCAAAATGCAAAATACGGCAGATTTGGTTGAAGAAGACGCAGCTGATTTACAATTCCCGAAAGAATTCGAAAATGCCGAAACTCTTTTAATATCTGAAGTGCACATGTTACTGGAACATCGTAAGGCACAAAATGAATCCGCCGAAGAAGAACAAGAATTTTCTGAAGTGTTTATGAAAACATTAACATATACTAATCGATGTCGAAAATTTAAAAACAAAGAAACAATTGCTGCCGTACGAAATTTATTAATGCAAAAGAAATTACATAAATTTGAATTGGCTGCGTTGGCAAATTTATGCCCTGAAACACCTGAAGAAGCTAAATCATTGATACCTTCGTTGGAGGGGCGATTTGAAGATGAAGAATTACGAATTGTATTAGAAGATATACAAACTAAACGTAGTTTGCAGTACTGAGTTTATCAAAATTTTATTCTTTTATTTATGTTATATCGGATGTTTAAAAAATGGCTACTGTTAAAAAATCGGTCATTTTAATTGAGAAAATAACATTCTATATTCTATAAGACTTCGACTGTAAATAATATTGTAATTTTGAATCAAATCATTCGAAATAAATATGTAAATTTATAAATTTTATATTTTAGTTTCATAAACCGTAAAATTTGTAATAAATTTTATTTTAAATCATAAAAAAATGTAACGAGATTAACAAAAATTTTCTTTGTAAAGCTTAGTACATTTCTGTTTGAAAAAAAACTCGTAAGCGGCAAAATTTCGTCACTTAGATCCTAATTTCCCCTTATTAAAGCTTTTTATTGCAATTATTTCCTTAACATTTACTGAATTCACATACAAAGTTAGAATCTCCTAACTAAACTTGGAGGGACTTAAGATGTGCGGAAATCCTTTAAAACAGCAAAAAACATGTTATTTTGACATAAAATGCACTTCCTAAAGTCTCTTTCTTGGCAATAACTTATCTTACATTCCAATTTTGAACCCTCTTTTTCAATTTGGAGGGACTGGAAAAGTGCTCAAAGCTTTAAAAATTTCAAAAAACTCAATATTTTAGAACAAAAAGGAGGGAAAGAGTTTAAGAGGGTGACCCCAAATGGTACTTCTTTGTCATTAACTTTACCTGCAAATAAATTTTCAATCCTCTAGTTCAAATGAGGTGGACAAAACTTGAAAAACTTCGAAAACAAAGTAGTTTTTTCCTTTTGAAGTCTCCTTCAAATTGCTGAAATCGACACTTCCTGGAGATGTTCAAAAAATGTAGCGGGAAACAAATATGTAGATAAGTAAATATTTCTAACATTTCCAGAACCCCATAATTTGTGTTTTGGAAATCGTTCGATACATTGCCTAAGTCTTTATTTTCGGAGAAAATAAGACCGAAAAGTAAATTATCAAAAAACCCGCCACTGGCTATAAAAAAAAGAATAATTTTGTTCAATGTCAAAATAAGTAAATATTTTGGGGGTTTATTTTGATCAAATATTATTCGATTATCACAAACAGAAATCAATGGTTTTACGAAAAAAATATAAAATTCAAATAAAAATTTAGAAAAAAAAATCTTAAATAATTGTAAAATTCAAAAAAAATTTTATTTTGACAGTGACATCTGCTATTAAATTTTTGTAAATAACAGACGCTACGAGCAGCGCCGCTTTTTATAAACGCATATCGAGACGTGTGAAGTGGGGACGGACGTAAGGCGAAGCTTACAGCAGTTGAAAAGAGAAGTGTGAAATGGGTCGATTGTGTTGCAAAGTGCTTATAATAATATTATAACATAAAAAAGTGATTTTTGTGAAAAATCAAATAAAAAATAATAAATAATGAAAATGCCGTTATACAATCCTGGCATTGAGTGAAATTTTATTTTGTAAACACATACTCTTTTTTGGTTTAGTTAAAAAAAAATTATATTTAATATAAATATTTAGTGTGGACGTGTTTATTCCATTAAAAGATACTCCAATGCTGAAACAATTGCAAATGGGCCTCCGTGCATTCTTATTACTAGCGTCGAGAGTATGGACATGTCTGTGTTTTATGTTCAAGAAACAGGTTAGATCCGTGAGTATCTCACTTCAAAACCAGAAAATTTTTGGTATTTTATCTTCAATAATCATATTTATTTTTGTTATCTAATATAATAAACCGACACAGCGGCCGCTTCAAGTGGCGGCATCTTAAACTTCATATTTACTGTACTACACATGTCAAAAATTTAAACCCCTTTATTTTGATTTTTTTTCTAGCTACCATCACAGATTATAGTTTTTAATTAAAATCTACCATAAAATTTTGTTGTCAATTTTATTCAATATTTTCATGAGAAATAGAATTTTGTGATGTTCAATTTTTTTTCTATATATGGCGCGAAAATTCAAAACTATTCCTTCCTCCTCAAAGCAAAATTGTACTAAAAATAGTTTGCTCATAATGTGCTTTTTCGAAATAATTTTGATAGTTTCTTAAATAAAGTTATGTTTGGTACAAATATAACATTGGTATTTGGTAATTGGAAAGCTTGCGAAAGTCAAAGTATTAGTTTTAAAATTTTAATTAATGCTTTTTTTTTATTCTCGAAACTATTCAGTTTACAAAAAAATGTTTGCGTATTTATAAAGAACACTTTCTATTTTAAAGCGTTCATCAGAATGGTCGGATCCGAAACCTTGGATGCATCAATCCTTAAAAATATCGACGGGGAAGTTGTGGCTCTCTGCGAGGTGTCTTAAAATAGTATCTTTTACTCGAAGACGTTTCGCCTTTGGCTGGAAAGTTGTTCTCGAGTAGGACACATAGGACCCCTTGGTCTAGGTGCTAAGGACCCATTTGCGGCACTCCTCTTAAGTTTTTCTTATTATATTATTATTAATGATGTTTGCATTTAAAATTTATTATAATTTAAAAAAAACATTAATTTTACATATGTTTTTATAGAGATTTCTTCCTTCAATAGATTAATTACATTTCAATTACCATATAAAAAGCTACGAAGCATTTCAAATTTTCAAATTATATAATCTAAACTCTATTGATAATTGGGAGTTGCAATTCGCCAACTGGCGATAATAATTCGTCCTAATTAAAATAAGAAGGAGACCCGAATTCAGTAGTTCCAATTTCGAATATTAGATGGCAATACTTGTACTTACCATTTTTTTAAGGCCAATCAAAATCAGATAAATCTCGCCAACTGGCGATAAAAATTTGTACTATTAAACAGGAAGTGGACCGCTTTTTCAGTAGTTCCAATTTAAACCACCTGATTAATTACTATTTATCAATATAAATAATTTCTTCTCGCTAAATCCATTAGTATATGCTATACAAGCAACTATAGTACTTTTGTTTAGACAGAAATTTTTTTAATATGCTATAAAACGTAAATATTCATGAATTGCTAGTTTTCAGTATTTTTACCTCCGACTGTACGTATCAAACTCTCTTAATAAAGAAGTAATTGCAGATAATACGTTATTGCCCAATTTATAAAGCTAAAATAGTTTTCACTATTAATTTAATGTGGATATGAATATTTTTTCTAGATCGTTCAACATCAACCTGTTAAATATGAAATGTTCCCATTATCGCCCGTATCAAGACATCGACTTAGTAAGTTAAAAACCGTATTTAGAATAAATATGAAGGGAACAGAGAAAGAAAATGTTAAGTCACATTTTTGTGTTTTTATTAAAATGCTGACAAGTCTAGTCATGAATGACCGTCTCTTACTTGAGATAAACTTAAAGTTTGGATCATTAACACAGAGTGCATTGGAGAGATTGTGTTTTAACAATTGTTTTCAATTCTAGAAAAAAAGGGTTACTTAAAAAAGATTTAAAAAAATTGACCATTTTTTTCTGACTGATATATAATAACGCAAAGTTATCAATAGTAGAGTATTGTGTGTTGTAACAGAATCAACTATAGTAGAGTATTGTAAACAACTACAGTACTGTGTTCACTACGAGCTCATATACTCCTACCGCGAATATAATCCAAAAATTTTTGACAATATTGTAGCAAGACACAACGCCCTTAATTCCAAATATCTCAGTTTAATGTCTGTGTGACTTCATGTTCTTTCCCTCAGCCTTTCATAAATAAATTTAATAAGATAAGCTTTATGGGCTAAATACTTACAAAATGTTGCTTTAAGCTGTAGAACTTTATTTCGAAACATGGTACGTTAATTAATGGCATGGTAGGTTTAACAATAGAAACTAACATTCTACGACGGAACACTTTTATGTGTACTACATAAACTTGGCTAATTTTTTTAAATTTGCATGTTAAGTTGAGAAAAGTCCTAGCCCTAGATTTAGATGAGATATTAATCCATTCACGTCCGATAAAATGTTTGTTTCATTGTTATTCCTCTAATAGGTCATATGACGGAATCGGTCTATGCGCAGGAATCATCCAGGGGATATTGACCCCCCCCCCCCTTTCCATTGATGATTCCTACGTTCGGGCCTGGGCAGAACAATTTTATGTGTACTGAACTCACTTGGCTTATTTTTAAAAATAAAATAATGAATTGTGTTTTTGTATTTGCAGGTATAGTTAAGAGAAAAGTCCTAGTCCTAGATTTAGATGAGACATTAATCCATTCACATCATGATGGTGTTGTGAGACAAACAGTAAAACCTGGCACACCACCAGACTTTGTATTAAAAGTTACCATTGATCGACATCCAGTACGATTCTTTGTACATAAACGGCCGCATGTTGATTTCTTCTTAGATATAGTTTCACAATGGTATGAATTAGTTGTGTTCACAGCCAGCATGGAGATTTATGGTGCTGCTGTTGCGGATAAATTAGATGGGGGACGTGGTATATTATCGAGACGATATTATCGTCAACATTGTACACCTGATATGGGTTCATACACGAAAGATCTATCAGCGATATGTAATGATCTAACATCCGTTTTTATATTAGATAATTCACCTGGTGCTTATCGATCTTATCCAGGTATGTCATTTTACTTTTAAAATTACTTATAAGTCTAGAGCTAAGCGTAGTATTTCAGTCATTTAAGAACGACTGGAAAGACGATTACATAATTCTTATGGGGGATGGCTTTGGGCTAACTTGGCTAATAATTCGATGGAAGATAGTTCTAAACTTGTTAATTAAAAGTGTCAATAAGCCCCAAGTTATATAGAGAATAGTTTTTAATATATTTGGGATCAAGTAATTCTATATCTGAATTAACTAGTTCCTAAATGAAATTATAATTGCTAGCACATATTTTTACGTTAAATTCACTGCGTATTCATTCTCTGGAACTAAATTTTTTATTTTTCGATTTAAAAAATTAAAATTTGTTTCCTGGACCGTCTTTAACATTTTGGAGAGCCTGGACACATAAAGATCATGGGATCCATTTTTTTTCGTAAATTTTCATTTGATAGATCAAGAACGTATTTCATTTTCTATGGTCTACGATTTATAAAATTTTGTTACGCAATTTAGGGGTAACATATTTCAACTTTTCGGTGATAAAAATTATTGAGCAGTAGATTCTAAAACTAGAAAGTACAAGTTTTTAAACGAGCTATTGCAATTCTAAATTCGTTGATTTTTCGCAGGGATGCAACTGTTTGAAATTTTGTTAAAATTTGGTATTAAAAAGTTCCCCTTAATACTTTAGTTGAGTATATTAAGTACCAACCTTCAAATGATTCGTGTCAAAATTTGACGTCTGTAAATCAATTAGTTTGTGAGATAGAGCGTCTTTTGTGAAGCAACTTTTGTTATTGTGAAAAAAATGGAAAAAATGGAATTTCGTGTTTTGATAAAATACTGTTTTCTGAAGGGAAAAAATACAGAGTCCGGAAACTCATTATCAAGCCAAGTTTTTGCTTCCACTGTATTTTTTCCCTTCAGAAAACAGTATTTTATCAAAACACGAAATTCCTTTTTTTCCATTTTTTTCACAATAACAAAAGTTGCTTCACAAAAGACGCTCTATCTCACAAACTAATTGACTTACAGACGTCAAATTTTGACACGAATCATTTGAAGGTTGGTACTATATAAAAATAATATGCATTTAATACTAGCGACGCCATCTATGTGTCAGACCGGGGACTTATCAGCCAACCTATTAAGCGATTTTATTGACGTAATATTGGTAAAAATAACAGTCGTATATGTAATTCTTATATAATGGAGTTTAATCTCCGTTTCTCTGACATATACGCGTTATAACATAGGCCATCCACATCATTATTTGCTAATCTTTATTTATTTATCTACATACAAATTTTACAACGACATTTTGATGTGGGTGGATTCGGTTACTTCGTTCTTATCCAAGCGACGACAATGTGATCAATTCTGCACCCCCATTAATTATAATTGTTCACACTGCCGCTGCCTGGCCTCGAACCCGCAACCTCCCAGTCAGTAGCCAAACTAATTATTATATGTATAAATATTGTTGATAGTAACATAACCTACAATTACTATGAAAGCCATCAACAAATTAGTAATTAATGCATATTATCTTTGCCTATATGTTGTCACATCATGGCTGCTCGTGTTTTAGGTCACGTGATATACACAATCAGAATATTTAAGCATATTTTTACATAAAGTTTAACTTTTTAATTGAATTTATATTAGGTTTCTGGTAGTACATACTATATTACAATGAATAATTAAAATAATAAAAAATAATTTTATTCTTGGTGTATTACTACAAGTTTATTTATTTTTACTCAAAATTTTTCGAACTTTCGTTCATTCTCAAGAGATTAAATTAAATTGATTTATACAAAATTTGTTTAATTTTTGTCAAATTTCATAATTTATTTTTCACTACCCTATATGTTACCCTATTAACTAATCTCTTATGGTTATTATTTTGATTACAGATAATGCAATACCAATAAAATCATGGTTTAGTGATCCATTAGACACAGCATTATTAAATTTATTACCTGTATTGGATGCGTTACGTTTTACACAAGATGTGCGATCAGTTCTAAGTCGAAATTTACATCTTCATCGATTATGGTAGCATCAACAATCAATACATAACTAATTAATATTAATTATAAAATCAATCACTACACGTCATACAAACTAAAACAGTCACAGTCACATAAGAGTCAAGTACTGAAGCACTGAAATACTGAAGTACTGAAGTACATAAACATTAAAAACATAAACATACATCGTAAATATATATATATATCGTATTCTTCGTTCTCATTTGTAATTATATTTCTTAATTACTTTCTTAAACAACAACCCTACTTCTAGAGTGTATTTTTTTTTAAACAAAAACATAAAATAATACAAAAAAATTAAAAATAATGTTAATATCTTCCAAAAATTATTTATATAAAATAAGAATAAATTTTGACATGATGATAGTTTGTACGTGTCTCAGGTAGGTTTTCTCATTTTTAATTTATCAATCATCTTCGTCTTGTACTCGCAGTACATACAGGGTCTTTCAACAAGAGATTTCAATTAAAATTTAAAAAAACACATGTAATATTTTTGTGAAAAGAGCTGATAATTTTATTTTAATCCAAATTACAAACTCTGTGGTTAGAAATGAATCACAATATCTGCCAAATATCCACCGCGGCATTTCTTGCATATGATTATTCTTTTAATGAAATTTTTCATCACATTTTCGCATAATTGCGACTGTATCTCGAAAAAATAACAGCTCTAATATTGTCTTTGAGTGCTTGATTATTTGTCAGTGCTTGATCAAAGCCTCTATTTCGAGAAATCACTCGTCCAGGCATGTAGCTTCGTTTTGCTGAAAATAAACGTCATCCTCGTCCATAGCATCAATTACAGGTGCTTGGTTACTGGTTTTTCTAGTGAATTTTCATGCGTTGTGCGAGTGTGTTTTGAACGATATCTGAAAATCTCTTAGTAGTTCTTTGTCAAACGTTATCGAGTGACATATGTTGGCACCTGAAAAAAAGATGGGAAATTTTAAATGACTATTCTTGTTGAAAGACACATTACATGGTGGCCACTCTTTGATAGAAAGAAAATATTGTGTCAGAGCTGCTTTCTGGCTCTTGTTGGTAAACTTTTTAGTGATATCGTCTGTTTTAATCGGCACTTTTTATTGCTAAATTTGTTAATCTATCTTGGATTATGGTTAATCGTAAATAGTTTTTTATTATTTTCAATTTTGAAAAAGACTTTTCGCCTTCTTCTACTGTCACAGGAAGTGTTAAATATATGTGCATGGATATCGAATTAATTAATAGTATAATAATTTTTAAAAAGGCAACAATAATATCAAACTCATTAAATTGTTCTTTGGATCTTCCTATCAATATTCGATTTATTTTTATGTGTTGGTGCCAAAACAATATTGGTGCATATATTTTTCTGGGTTTAATGCTTGTTGGGTGCTTTTTAAAATAAATGCCCCCCTCCCTAGAGAAGAAAAATTGCTGTCTTGCAGAATCACGAATAAATTTTACGTAAACGTAGACTGAATAATGTTTTCATAGAATCTTTCTTGAGCCCATGCTAATTATAATTTTCTATATTTATCAAATTTTTTTTTTGTTTTTTTGCCAAATTATTAATAAATGTTTTAAATAGTTTGTGAGATATCGGCTGTGATATGAAATCGAAATTTGGAAAATACCGAGTAATTATATTTCTTATTTTTAATTGAGAAGTAATTTAAGAATTATTTTCGACCTACATTTTACGAAGAACGATTAAAATGAGCACTTGATCTGGATAAAGGCAAAAATTGTATAACATGGGCAATGGTGAATTTTAGACTTAAAAATTAAAATATGTGGCCATCATGATTCAATATCACAAATAAAACCCTCACAGCCCGTCCCGTCAAAATTCATAATATTCATCACATGCGCAAATAACAAAAAAAAAAAAAAAAAAAAATTCATTGTAAGGTAATGAAAAATATTTTTTAGAATTGTTTTTCTACACAATTCATGAAAATTTCCTCGATTTTTTTTAGCAATACATAACGGGGCATTCAAAAAGTTGCCAACTTTCCTGAATTTTAGAAAATAATGACTGAAAAAAATGACCAGGAGAAAAGTTGTAAGATTTCGGTCTATTTTTTCAGTCGTTATTTTTAAAAATTCAGGGGGATCGGGACCTTTTTGAACACCCTGTGTATCATTTTAGCTGATAAGAATTTATAATAATTATATAAAAAAAATGACTTAGTGAAATCGGAATGTGAAAAATTTTTGTTTTTTTTTTGTGTTTATTTATTTTGACTTGACCATCAAAAATATATTGAGTTTGCAATCATTAATCATTTATGGGGCTAAATTCGAAAGAAAGTCTGGCTTCAAATTGAATAAATTGATAGCCAACAAATTTTACTATTTATCACAATAGACCAAAATGTAACGCGTAATATATTTCGAAGTGAACACGTATAAAAATTATCGTAGTAGGCTAGAAAAGTATTTTAAAAGGATGCTAACGATTAGAGTCCCGACGTATTATCCATTCTGAATATGGGCCATTGATTTAATCCTTTTAAAGCTGTTCTTTATTTATCTCAATTTTTGAATAAGATTGAAAAAACAAGTATTATATCTTGATTTGATTCTAAGGACGTTTAATTATTTCAGTAATTTACTCTAGAATTGCTTGCCATTCAAATTAGAAATTTTTATTACCAATTAAACGGAAAATAACTTCTTTCATAATGTCAATTCGAATGCGCGAGAGATGTACTTATAGTAGATGGAAAATTACCTTAAGGGGTTATATCCAGTTGCTAGCGCAAACAAATAAGGTTTTTTATTAGTTTTTTTTGGGAAGACAATTTATTTTACATAAATATAAAAAAAGTATACATAGGGGACATTTCTTGATGATCCCGGTGTCCGATTTCAAAAATTTGATATGGTACTGCTCCTGTAGGCGATCTCCTGGAGGTTCTCCAAAAGAAGTTGCTCGGTAGTGAGCACCATATCTCTAGTTTGGATTATCTAAAATGAAAAAATCCAGAAATTTTTTTATTCGATAGATGAATACAGGTATTAATCGACGGAATAGTCAAAATTATGATTTTTGACAAAATGGCGGCTTCAAAAAAAAAAAAAAAAAATTCAAAATTCTGCAAAAAAATTTCCAACTTTAAAGTGGTCTAAATATCGAAATAATTTTCAGAAATCTTATTCTTTCGATTAATATCTGGGGAAGAATATCTAAGGAGATTGTGTAAAAATTTGAATCTGATCGGTCTAGCCATTTCGGAGAAATATTGTTAACCGACTTTTAATGTTTCAAAAGACGTTTACACATAGTTAAAAATTTTTTTAAATGCGTTTGTGAATATTTTCGGATGAACTTGAAATTTTCAGAGAATATACTTCAATAAAAGTACATTACGGAAATACAAAAAAATGGATTCTTTGAAAATTTTAACTGGATATAACCCCTTAAACTTAATTGTGTAGAATCGTGCGGTATGCGATAACAGTAAATATTCGGCTAAAGAAGAGAGTGGCAAAATATTGATTAATGACAATGACAATGACATTGATTAATGATAATGACATTTCCACTATGACGAAAAAAGTGGAAAATCTCTCGTACTGTTTGCTCATGTTTGAATGAGACGGAGCTTTCATTTGACAATCTTGGAAAACCAAACGTGACAACATCATAAAAGTCCCATTTTTATCGTTTTCGTAAAGAATTTTTGTTACGACAAACTTCCGCGTCCAGAAATGATAACATACAAAATTTTCTGAATTTTTCTAACCGAATTTTTTTTTTAATACTGCAACTAAAAAAGATGGTCAAAATTTCTAAAATAAAAAAACGATGTACAAATTTATTAACTTTTTTTTATATTACTAAATCTATAATTTATATTGTGAGATTATTAATATTTTTCCTGAAGGGAAAACAATATCAAAATTACTAGTGTGTGTGTTTGTTTTCTTCTGAGTTATAGCGATAAAATAATTAAATTAATTAAAATGAAAAATGTTTGATGAATGAAAATGTCACACTCATTAATTATAAATTTAAATAAAATAAATAAAGACAATAGTAGTGAAATATTTAAATATAATTAAAAAAAATAAACAAATAAACAGTGATTATTATTAATTAATTAATAAAATTACAAAAGAAATCATAGATGTTTGTATTATATCTAGATTGTTAACTTGGTGTTGAAAAATTGATAATAATTTTAATTCATATAATTTAAATCAAGAAGCATTTGAAATTAAGAAAAATAATGGACATATCTAAGGAGAAAAAGTAAAGAATGTTTTAGATCTCATGTTCATTCGCCTGAGGCGAAGGCGAGGTTGAAAAATATGAGGTTTGAGACATTCTTTACTTGCTCCCGTGGTATGTATTCTATTTTTCAGCTCGACGGAGACAGAAAGCGACAACTTCGTTTAGCCCAGCGAGACGAAAGTTGATACTTTCCGCCCAGAATGGTTTTGTTATTTTTGTCTCAACAGACATTTTTGAAGTCCTACTTAAAATTAATTAAATTAATTTAGTTCTCGAAGTATTCATTTAAGACTTGTCTATTACTCTTTGTTAAACTCATTAACTCATTGGCTTTATGCAAGGTATGAGAAATGTATGAAAACACGGACAGTATGAATTTAACGGAATCCCTTTACGAATTATCTGACTCAAACAGCTGTTTTTAACAATTTAAATGGAGTATAAACATCTACGAAATAAAGTTACTTTGTTAGGTTTAAAAAATTAATAATTATGTAAAAAAAAATATTAATGAATAGTTTAAAACAAAAAAGGTAACCTAATGTGTTCTAAACAAACAAAAAGAAGCGAAATTATTATTTTTTTTTTGAAAACGTAACTTAATTTAGTATTTATTATTTGTTTTTTCGGTTTATACAAAAAATTTGACTAAATATATTAATTTTCGTGTTTTTTTTGTCTTTAAAAGCTGTAGTCGCAATGGAATTCATAGAAATTGTTATTATAGTCACAATAAAGAATACATTCTTCACAAGTTAATACTTTGTCACCCTTCATGATTTTTTGCTAGTTATGGGGGATAACAGTTTGTATCGAGTTTTAAAACGAAGGGCAGTATAGACAATAAAATGGTCCGGAGTAGAATAGAGTGTGCCTAACTATTATGTAAAAGGAGATAAAGAACATATATTTGCAAAAGAATCAATTTTATTTTTCAATTCTTTCTACTCATGTAACACTTTTTGATCCACCTGTTAAGCTTGCAGCAATATATGGGGACAGGTGTTAACGGAAGTACAGATTAAGATGTACAAATTCGTTAAAAAAAATGAAATGGTAGTAAAAGTTCTTCCCGTTGAGACTGCGGTTCTTTGCGTGTTTCGCTATTCGCACCGTGTGTGAGTTTTATTGGAGGCGTTTCCATGGTAACGACACACTACTTTAATTATAGACTTGTATGGATGCATATATAATTGTATGGATTGCATTTATGACTTATATTGAAAATTTATTATTATTGTCTCACTTTAAATAAATAATTATGATAATTTACATTTGAAAAGTAATATTTGTGCAATTTAATTTTATACTTTCATAATTTTAATGCATTAAGTTTAATTAATTAATGTTTTTCAATAATTTTAATTTGACATTTTCTATAACATTAACATGTAAAGAATTGCAAATTAGTCATAACAGCCTCCTTTATCGCCAAAATTTTTCACTGGAAGCGCTGGCATCGATTTTATTGTCCCTACCATGACTTCGAACACAACGAATTAATAAAAATGACCAAAAACTATGTCAAGAATCTATGGATTTCAATGTGATTGTAGCCTATATATGTTTCTTGTATGAATAAATGTCACGTTGTTAATTAATGCAAAATATTTTTTTTTTTTTTTAATGTTTATTCAAAATTTATATATACAGTTTATTTATTTTTAATTTTTTTTAAGCATGTTCGGTTTTGGCCAGAACAATTTCAACGAACATACTTGCCGGTGGCAACAACGAACATTTCCGAATACTTACGATACGGTAATATATGTTCGATTTCGCCACTGAAAAGTACTTGGCAAAACCGAGTTTGTTGTTTGTTTAAAAGAAAAAAAACTTAGTACATGACACTGGATTTTTGTTTTATTATTAAAAAAGTAAAAAAACAGCTGAATTTACACGTATTAAAAAAATGAACAAAATTTATCATTATGTGATCTCGAAAACATATGGAAGCTATCACATTTTCGTTTGCCATTTCATAGCTACGATGATGCATTTCTAATGTCTCCTGAATGAATTCTATATTCTACTAAATTCTGTGCAAATTTGATACTTACAAGGTTACCGTATGTCAGTTGGAATAACAAGTACTTGAATTCCGGTAAAGGGGGCCATTTTTCTTTTTACGAAACTGTGGCTTTCTGCATATTTATCCATTTAATTATATATTGATAGGCAAAAATTTGAATCGATGTATAGTAGCCAGGTATATATGTAACATCTTTTCGATTCTCGAATGGCAGGCGGTAGCCTTTCCTCGAATGTGCATGCAATTTGTCTGAATAATATTTCTATAGTTAAAAATGTCATGGAAGTTTATAATTTTTGACGAGATTTACATTCACCTACGACCATACCCACCTCTAGCAGAGCAACTTAATATCCGAATAAAATAACGATAACGGTGTACGTTTTAACCATAGACAGACATTAATAAGACGGTTCTATCATAATAATGGAGTGGAAATGAGCGACACTAGCTTATATCTTGAGGGTTACACAGACTATTTTGAAGTTAATAAGATCATCTTTTTTGACTGTGTCGAGTATATCTTACATAGCCGAGCTGTTATAACATCGGCTTCTTAATCTGAAGATAGTTGGGTTAAGTCATAATTATAACATCAAAATTTTGAATTCGTGTAACCGTCAACTGTGTCGCTAGCGTACGGTTGTTTACAAATTATATTCTTAAAAGGGCTGTGGGTTTGTCTATGGTTTTTACTTTGATATTATTTAACTCGAACGTATTAAATTTATGTACTCTGTCTCAAGTTTTCAATAGAAACTAAATCTGAAGTTCCTATTTTTTTACTATAATTTTGTTCACACGCTTGCGTACTACAAGTTTTGTTAATAATGTGATTCGTGTAAATTCAAAAGATGAATTTTATTTTTGTAATTTTTTTGTTTTTGTTTAATTTTTATTATTTATTTTACATGAAATAGGAAAAAATGACAAGTCATGTTGATCATAATAATGTGATGATTCCTTTGATTTACTATGGTGCATGCGCAGTGACTAATGCGCCCTCCTTCATCAAGTGGAATAAGTTCTTTTTTTTTTGTACTACAGACAAAAACAGCATACGGCAAATAGTATGATTGTTATATAATAATAAAAAAAAAAACATTAATAATAATTATTTAAAATCAAACACATCTCACTCATTATCATTATCACATTATAATAAACATTTCCATTCCTTTTATCCCTCTTCCCTTCTCATCACACTTGGATTCTCCCCACGACTATACACCCCCACCCCCGCCCCATTCATCCTCTCATCTGTTTCATCTGTTTCATTTGTATCATTTATATTTGATTTTGTTTCTTTGTAAATAAAAATATTTCTCTTATAAAATGTAAGAAACCTATTGTATTCTACTTCTAAGGATAAAACAAAATAGTAAATGCAGATATGAATTTTTTTTTGATGGAATTTTTATTTGCATTCATGATAATAAAATCAGAATTTTTATTATAATTTCTTTTTGTTTTTTGTTTTTTTTTTTTTTTTGTTATAACCTTTTCTTTTAAATCAATGGAAAGCGAATGGTAATGTACAAAGAATTGATTTTCTTTGCTTTAATCTAAAGGTAAGAACATATGAATTGTGAGAGGATTTTACACACAGATATTTAAAAAAATTTATCAAAATTACCTATGAGGCAAAAGAATTTGCTTTTAGAGAAGTGAAAGGTGATTTTATTTTGCTCAATTTTCAGCTAAAAGACATGAATGAGAGTTATGAGTTAAAAAATATACTTCTTGTAAAAGGCATCGTATTCATTAAAATTAAATTAATATTCTTGAACAGCTTAATTCTTTCATGCTGATGCAGAGTTATGGTGTCAACTTAGGTCACGAGGTTAGTTTAGACCGTGCTGCCATCTGGAAAAAATTTAGCAACGTCAGATCGTAAAAAACTAATCGCCATGGGAACTGATTCTATTATAGCCATGAAGGTTATAAAGAAGGAGAACGATCGCAATAGAAAATATTGTCCCCAATATTTTGAAAAATAAGTGAGGCGCTGGGATCGCTTAGTTGTATCATTAAATGCGGGCTGTTGTGCGCTAATATACTACTTACCGACGACAGCGCGGCTGGTGACTGAAAATGAACTATAAATTCTACAAATTTTCAGGGACAGGTGCGCTAATGCTTTATAACCTTCATGATCATAGCCATGCATAAATTTAACTTGTCATAGACAGCTTCTATTTTCTACCACTAGGCAGCGCTAGAATCAGTTCCCATGGCGAAAACATAGTTGAGCTTTTTATTCTTAAAATTGATTTTGACAGGACTGGTTAAATAAATTAATATTCAACTATCCAACTAACCTATAATTTATAATCTTATTCACCAGCCATTATGGATACACGCACGAAGTATATATACAAGGAGTCGGGACGGTTTTCCGTGGTATTCATTTACACAAGAATTCAGGATGCACCGATGCTTGTAAACAATAATGAACCCAGATCATTGTTCTTTTTTCTGCCACTGGCTGTGCAAGAATTCAGGACGTACCGATGCTATTATTATCTGTCGCCTAAGTTGAGACTTGACATAACTCAAGTGTACCACTTTTTCAGCTAGGTGGAACTTTAATTTGACTCTCGAAGTCAGCGTTAAACGTCATCATGGGGTTTGGAAGATTGCAGATATAAAAAAAGATTTTTAGCCCTGGCACCAGCGTCGAATTTATGGAAATCGTTATTAGTTTTTAGTTTTCCAGTTTTTCGATGATTTTTAATTAGAAAAAAATAGTAGGAAGTTTGCTTGTGTTAAAAGGGATGAAAAAGGAAGTGTAAGCTTTTATTTTAAATTATGTGAAGGATATTTGTGTAAGTTTTTAATTATGAAAAAACTGATTAATGTCACGATCTCCTGACTTCAAAGTGGCAACTCTAAATTGTGAGAGTGATTTTGATAACAAATACCTGTCGCTGGCTATCAGGATATAATGATATAAAAAATAAAAAACAATAATATCTATAAATTCATCATGCTTCAATCTTTTATCAAACATTATAAAAGGTTTACAATAATTCATTTTGAACGGGGAAAGGGGTGTCGATCTCTTTATTTAAAAGGTATATAATTCAATAGAGATAACGGTAAATTAATTTCCTTTACTGTCAATCATTTTCCAAACGGAAATATTCAAAATACATGACATTTCATCTCATCAAATTCATCACTTTTGAAAATCTAAACAATATAGAATACTATATATGATACGGGTCTCTTCACCTCTGTCAATTTAATATAAATGATGATTTGTAGAGTTTATTTAATCAAACCTTTGGCGACATGATGTTTCGATTGCACAATCCTGTTATACAATATAATAGAGTGATGCAATGTTTACTTTTGTTGTTTTCCATTTAATGAAAAGAAATATTTGACACTATAATCTTCTTATTTTACATTTCTTTGAAACTTTAACTTACCTTTTTTCTATTTTCTAATATTTGACAAATTTTCGGCTGAAATCTTTTAATTATACCACCAATCTTGGGTAAAGTTTGAATATAGGGAAATGAAATATGATAACGAAGTTGTTGTCTTTTATACTCACCTTGAAGTTTGTTTTATTTAAAATGATTCTTATCTCCCGCGTTGTTTTAAATCTAATGATGACAAATTTCAACCTGGAATTTAGCGAGATAACTTACAAACGGTTATAATAATTTGAATTAATAATGAATTATATCATTTATTTAAATAATTAAATAAGTAATTTTTTTTACATTGGTCCATTACAGTACAATTTCAAATTTTTGTAACAAAGTTCTAAAATTCTAATTTATATAAATACATTTTTAATTTAAATTTTCTTGTTAAAAATTAGATATAGAAAATTGCAACATTTGATTAAAGAAAAACTGGAATAAAAAGTAGTACAATTTACATGGTATGTATCTATGGCTATTATATGGTCCATTAGTGATTGAATTTTTGCATTGATGACATTATAGCAGATTTAGCGGTAGTTTTGAATTTATAAACATTAAAAATTTTTTGAATTATGTAGCTATCAATTAGTAACTATTTCTAGACATGGTATTTTTGTTTTAAACTTCCAGTTTCTCCTTAAATAACATAATTTTGGCCAAATAATAAAACTTTAAAATCTCTAATATTTAATATATTCTTTCAAAAAATAGTCTTTCATATTATGTTTCTTTTTGGTACATTCTTGTTTGATGAATTTTTCTAATTCATATCAAGTCTGTTTTCTTAGCCATAAAAATTTTGGCTAAGAATATTTGAATTGAGATAATATTTGGGGTGGTAATTTAATATGTATCTTGTACAAAACATTCATTTTTTTTATCAACGCTTCTTGATTTGAAATCACTTGGCGTAAAAATTGAAGCTATAATGAAGTTATATCACAAAATTTTTGGCAACTAAATTGCTTGTCTAAGGAGCAAATTTGGAAAGTAATAATAAATGGAAAAGTTATAGTAGCTATGGCTTGAGAGAAATTAGGAGTAAAGGAAAAGCAAAATTCATTAGAAATATTTAGGTAGGAGTATGTTTGTAAAAGATCAATCCCAAATGCACGGAGCTATACAGTTTTGTATTAGTTTCTAAGATTTTTTTTTATCAAAATTAATAATGAAAATCGTAAAGTAAATTTATATAAAAAAGTATCATTTTCATTTTCTTATAAGAAGAGAACAGGTTTAGTTTTACTACTTAGAAATCTAATAACAGTTATATGATTTAAAAAACACTAATTAAACATAATTTATGGCGTCATAATTAAGGCTAATGTGTTTGTCGCTGTCTTTCGTAATAATGTTAGCTATATTTTTGAAATTCATCAAATGTGGTGCTGTTGTAATTTAACCAAAATTATAACGCCAAAGAAGTTACTTTAAAAAAAAATATGACTTTGCTTTAAGCATTAGATTACAAAAGAGATCTGTGACAATTGCATTCAACAAATTTTTAATTGACTTCCCCAAAGACACTTTTGATCTAAAATAATAATTTTTCTGATTCCTAAATCGTGTCACAACTTTTGAAATTCATTGCTTATAGTTAAATTCATATAGGTACAAATTCAATTCAATTTTATAGACGCATGATCAAATCTATAATTTGTTATAGATTTTCTCGAAACTATAAATTAATTTTTGAAAATATTTTAATAATAAAGGTTACGGTCATGCCACAAGACATTTGGCACTATCCCATAATAGAAAGTAGACTTTTAAAGTAATTTATTTAATGTTATCTACGATTTTTGGTTTCATTAGGTATTTTCATTCTATATGATTGGTTAAAAATAGCGTCTGCGCTTTTATCGATGCTTGAAATGACGACTTGTGAACATGACAAATGTAATTGATATTTGAATTAAAAAAATTGCAAATTATGGATGGTATAGATCTCCCTTCGTATCGATCAAAATAATTTATACATTAATTTTACATAGGTATAGACATTTATAATAGAATATTAAAAGGTGTATCAGTTCAAAGATTAATGGACGTTTAATTGTTTCTTTTTTTTCACATTAAAACTACTTTTTAAACTCCTTTGAAAGTAACATTTTACTTTTTGTTTTGGTTTATTAAACATTTGTGAATATTTCAAGCTGGTTTTATAGAAAATTTTGTTCAAACTTATTTGTTTTTGTTTTTTGTTTGCTTTTTTTTTTAATACCCGTAATGTTTTAGGTTAATATTTTGAATACAACGTGAATCTAATTAGTTAATTATCACCTAAATTAGTTATTATTAAATTTTATCAAAGATGATTTTTGTTTTCTATTTGATAATCTCAGAATGAGATATTCTGTAGATTTGTTCGCAATCTCAATCCATTGTAATAAACAAAGTTTGTTTAAAAAAAAAATTGCATATGCCTAAATTTGAGCAACAAGCAAAATTACTACATTTGTTGTAAATAAATTTCGCATAAATCCAGCTTAAAACTATGCTATATCTATAATAAATATTTATATTATAAACCTACAAACTAATTTGTAATTTTCAAACTACTTGAAATTAATTCTATAGCAAGTTTGCTTTTTTGTATATCAATATAAAGTTAAAAATTTTAATAAACAATTTCATTTTGGTAGTAAATATTTATTTTTAGAACGTAAAATTTTGTTAATATATTTTTAAAAATTTTTTTAAATTACGGTGTCATTCATAAAATACGTTGTATGCAATTATAACGTCATAATTTCTAACTCTCCTACTTGTAACTTTTCGTAAAGCTTAGCAATACCCCTCCTTGCCCTTGTTTGCGTGACATATTTCATGAATGGCTCCTAAAACGTTAAGGCGAGCAATTTTTTAACACTACGAATTTGAGAATACAGTTTTGGATTCGTTTATCTAAAAATCTTTTTTACCAGTGCTGGATTATTATGGAAAATGGATACCAACATTAACATAAATTATGAACTAGAAAATTATGTATACTTTATTATTTCATAGATTTAATATATTATTATACTATAGTAAATATTTATATTATATCTATGGTAGGTATAAGTCTATAGTTTATGTTAATATCTTTTGCATTATAATCAATGTTGTCAGATTTACAACAAAAGGGTTTTTTTTATTATGAAGCTACGGCCATCTTACATACATGTAAGATTGTTTAGCAATACCATTTTAGAGCTCCTTTAATTAATTGTTTCCAGGAATTTTAAGAATCTAAGCTCCATAACAATTGACAACTTGGAATATACTCAACAAGTTGATAATCTGAATTTGAAACCTTGGTTCCATAAAATTTATGATCTATGTAGCACTGATTTTTAAAATCAAGAGGCACAGTAAAATTTCATTTACTTTGGATTTAATTTAATGTCAGTAGATTTAGCAACCGGCATTTGCTTTTTTCTCTACTGATCGGAATCTTTATATAGCTACTAGACCCGGGATAGTACCCAGGGTTATTTTAATGCAATAAATTAATTTGAAAAACAGAAATTTTATACCACTAATTCGATTACTTTTTTTTGTTGGGGGAAACAGGGACTAATTTGATATGTTTTTTTTAAACAATCCCAAATTTTTTTTTGCTAAGAAATTTACTCTTACCTTTGAATTTATAAGAAATTCAATTAGTGTAGTCGAATTTATTGCTTTTAGAAAAGTTGACTATTCAATATATTAAGGTCGGAAATTTTGTTAGTAATATAGTTGTAGCACAAATAGAATGAATAAATGTTATTTTTTAAATGGCTTACATCTAAGTATATAAGAATTCATTTCCGTTTCAATTATATAAAAATATTCTTAGTTTTTTAAAAAAAATTTTTGAATTGTAGTAAAGAAAATAATTAAACATCTGCTAAAGTAGTTACACATCTGTTTACAAGTGTACTGGATGAGTCAAAATAAACGGTAATACATTAGAAATGGAAAAGTTATGGTTTTTTTTTTCAAATAAAATTTCAATTTGATTAATATTGGTTTGTAAATTTTCGCGAAAAATTTATCTTGTTACAGGTACAAAATGGTTTTAATAACTCTTCTACTTCAGATTTTACTCTCCATACCACAGTATCGTTCAAATGAGTGTGTCATAGCACACTCTGTATAAAAATAGAAGAAACTTTAAAATATCCCATTCAGTAAATAGACAATTCTATTCAACTCAGCTTTTCAAATCTCTCAAAATTAAAGTTAGCTGACTGATTTGGTGGCTCTAGGTTGGTAATACTATCCGTCCATCTGATGTAGAAGGGTTTGCCACTGTGCTGATGCATTAGAAATCTGGATTTGATATAAACATCTATGAAAATTAATTTATTTTAACTAATAAATAATTAATTATCCACAAAAGTTTTCCTAGAAAAGTTTTTAAGTGATTTCAACTTGGCTTGAAATATAAAACGCCTCGCAATGGTAAAGTTAATTGTTTTTTCTGTTCTATATCGTAGTAGATTGTAGTGAAGTCATTGAACATAGATAATACAAACTTTTCCTCTTTATCTAATTTATAGTTACCAGTACGATTATAGTAAAGAATAAATGTATAAATTTGACCCATAATAATATGGGTCAAATATAGTCAAGTAGATTAAATAATAAATATTGGCGGTACCGGTGCGTCACAAATGTCAGGAATAAATAGCAGACTACCAACTGTGAACTAAAAAAAAAATTATCTTTTACAAATAGATTGCCATATATTTACTTTGTCCCATAAATTTGTATTATATATTTGTACGGTCCAAACTATTTTTTGGCAGTCTTTAGTAAACATTTTTTTTTAATGTTTGAATATAAAAATAGATTTTGATGAATTTTGAAATTTTGTTTGTGGTTTTGAAAGAAGCCTACACTTGTTTGTATCTATGATTGAGAGCTTATATAGGAGTGCGGTTTAAATATGTACAATAAATGATTATTACCTCACAGAAAACAGTGTGAAAAGAGAGTAGGGAAAAGTGCTCTACAATGATCACTCAGGGTAAAATGACCCCTCGTTGTTTTAAGTGAACAATTAAAGCCATCTAGTATATTTATCGATAGATAAATATTCCCCGTGATTAAATTAATCGTTCAACAAATACTTATGGCGATTGTATAAGCTATTTTGTGTTTCGTATAAAAATATTAATTTTACTGTTTATGATCTATACGGTAAGACAAATTTCAACAAAAAATTTCTTTTTTGTGTTAGTTTTCGGTGGCTGGTTGTTTTACTCTTGGCTTCTGTTGACTTTAAATAATATTATAACACATTTTGATGGACGTATAATAAATTTTAAGTATAGTTTTTATGACGATATTCAAATATGTCGTTACGGACAAAATGATCCCATTTATATACGTTAAAATGATCTCTATTTTGTGTGAAAAATTATAATAGGTATTTCCCATCATGTAGTGGATCTTGAATGTGTTGGTTTAAGTGACTTTACCAGTGATTTTTGTTTTCATACTAATCGTTGATGCAATGTAAAAAAACCATTAATATTTTATGTGAACTGTTAAGTAATAAATGTAATGGGATCATTTTACCCACCTATTCTTACAAGGTCAGTGCAACGATCCTTTTTGAGAAATATTGAATAGTTCTAAAAACTTGAACAAATCAAAAGAAATTGGTATGTCAATAATGCAAAACTTGTTTAAAGAAACCAAAATTATTTCGACGATATACATATGTCGAATAGTTTGGCTATAAATTACATTTTGTCTTAGGGAGGTCATTATAGGACACCTTTCGCTACTTATTCTACTTAAACATGAATTATAAAAAAGGATGGTTTTAAAAAATTGCATAATTTATAAAGAGATATTTAGACATTTGACTCAAACAATACATTTTTTACGTATAAAAAAATGTCTACAGTTTCACCATAACCGTTTTTATAGATTAAATAATTTCAAACTTCATATGTGTAAAATATATTTTGTAAAATAAATTATCTCGTTTTTCTGTATCAAAGGTTAAAACGTTTCAGAGAAATGTTTTACTGTTACATAGTACACATAACAGAAAAAAAATTTAATTTACATATTTTTTGAAATTGAACAAATTCTTTATCTACAGGATTGCCGGTCCTTAGAGAATTCAAAAAAATAAATTTAAAACTGAGTAATTTATGTATATATTTTTACTTTTTTCGGGTTATAATTTTCAGATACCATTGTTAATGTTAACAAATTTGGTAACCCTGATTTTTATGCATTGAAAATAAATCGTGGGCATGCTGCTTGTAAACGATCTAGAACAGTATGTTTATGTCCATGATTAAAAGGAAATTAATGAGTTTTAATTTGGTAATTTAATTAATGGATTCTGGTGAAATTTTAGGCTTTAAATAAAGTGACGTTACATTCTGTTAGTAGCTTTTTGGAATAAACCTTTCACTCTATTTAGCACAAACTGAGTACCATGGCTAATGGTTAGATTTCCTTGTACTTCACATAAAAGTAAAAATCAGTTAATTAACTAAATTAAATCAAACTTAAATTCATCTCTTAAATTTCTTACTTCATTAAAATAAAAACGTCCGTTACACAGTTTACCCTACTTAAACTAATAATTTAGTATAAAAAATAAAGCAAGTAATATATACAAACTTAAAATTATCATTTTACAGTTGGATTTTTCAAAATTCCCGCTGTTGTTTCGTTAAAGCGATGTTGTCAAATCTTTCCAGTATTTTGAATTAAAAAATGATGAATTGTGACGTCACATAAATGTTTATGAAATGATATTTAAAGTATTTTAGGTCCAACTAAAACCTTGTTATTAATATTAATATTGAATTTTGTACAAAAAACACGCGATTCCATAGACTTATAAAAAAGTGTGAACCAGAATAAAAATTGTGTTTTATATTTATTTATATTTGAATATATTGTTGTAAAAGTCATAATGGTCGAACTCATGCTGTGATATAATATTCACGTCTTTTGTTGCATTTTTCACGCATTATATAACATAATGCGATTGTTATTAATACAGCAATTGTTATACCCATTCCAATGCTAACCCATATAATTTCTTCATTGATCCCTTGATACGAATGGCCTGGAATAATAAGAATATAAAATAAAATATAATTTTAATGGTATATTATTTTTATGATATTATATAGGCAATTAAAAATATTTTTATTTGTTTTTACAATAATGTAAAAATGGATGGACAGGAATGTCTAAGATTGCTGTTAACTTGGATTTCATCAATTTATTAATACAAGAGGGGATTGGACAATATTTTTTTTATCACTTCCGAGGAAGAATTCTCACTTTACGAATAGAAAAGTGAAATTGGTTTTAAAAAATCTTTACTAGTATGCTAGATATGAACGTTTAAAATTCCTAATTGAACAAAGAGGAAGATACCCACTAGTGACGTCATACGTTTTGCTAAAAGGAGATGTGAAACCTTCGAATTCAATCTCTGATTGCTTATAACTTCTTCGTTTTTTTAATTAAGTTTAATTTCACTTTTCACATTTTGTCATGGTTTCAAGTCTATTTTTATGGATAATATGGCCAAATCGACATCAGGATTATCCCCTATTGTGATCGAGAAAGCATTGTACTTTAGCTAGAGAGTGTTCTAAGTATATTATTGTGAATATTGGCAAAACAGCCTTGCTTCGCTCCTAATTAACACATTTTTCAGATTTCAAAATTACATGGCTTAAAAGTTATAACGTGGGACAAAACTTGTTTATCCTTTGTTCATTTGAGAAGAAAAGTTAGTATAAAAGATTTTCTAGCAGTATCGTTAACTAATATTTAAAAAAAATCTATTCAAAAGATCAGAATTGGGATTTTGAACCAAATTTTGTTGTTGACAAAAATAGAAAGATCGCTTATAAGTTTTATAACAAATCAGTTTTTATAATTTATTTTTTCATAATAATTATTTTTCATAATTATTAAAGTTACAGGCAGTTTTAAAAGAGCTTTTCAAAAGAGAAACGAAAAAAATGTTCGTAAAACATCGTACTTGTGATGTAATAATGTTAATTCAATAGTGTACACTGTATACAATTAATTAACATTATGACGTAATACGATGGTAAGACGGTAGATGGATGATATGTTTTCATAAATTTATCTAAAACTAGTCGGTGGATTTAAAAAAACTATTTAAATTAAATTGAAAACCTTAATAAATTATTGTGTCCGATTAATTAAGGATGTATGAGCACGGTAGTGAAGGCACACATTTAAAAAACTATATATTTTCAATTTTGATGGTGAATAAGACGAAAAGTGAGAATAAAATTTTTCGATATCTGAAGTAATTTTCAAAATATTGCAACATGAAAATTCTGTTTAATTATTTAGCTTTGATATTTCGAAAACCAAGACAGACATCGAAAAAATTTATTCTTATTTTTCGTTTACATTTGTGCAGTTATAAAAAAAAATTCATCATCAAAGTTGAAAATAAGATACAAATAATTTAAATCCCAAATCTAAAATTGCCTTGGTGCTCGTACTACCTTAAACTGTTCCCGTCTCGATACTGCTTGAAACTTTTTATTTTACTTTAAAGGAGGTATCGAACTATTTGCTATTTATAAAAATTGAACAACAAATGGCAAAATTAAGACGGTTTTAAGATTTTTTTTAGGTTGATTTTTATAAAAGAGTCGGTCATTTCGAAATTATAAGGGTTTATTTTTTCATCTTCGATTATATAACAATAAAAAAAGGTATAATTCAAGCAAAAATTTAAAATAGAAAACTAAGCACAGCAAAATATATGATAAACTCACTAGAAGAATGTTGAATTTTGGTGTAAGAAACCTCACTATTTGCACTATGAACGATATATATTCGCATGATATATATTGGAAAAAATTGTCTTTAAATCTTGTAGTAGAAAAATTATCACGATTTATTTAGCAATTGTTTTCAGCTACCATTAACAAGCACGATTAAGTAAAACAAAAAAAATTAAATTATCACGTTCATGGACCTTCCATATTTATAGGCCAGAAATTTATTTACTTTACTAATTTATTTAATTTATTTTTAATTTAATCTGAAATAATTCACCTAGTTCTACCTCATTAAAAAAAAAAAGATAAAAAATTATCCAAAACGAATCCAAAGAAGAAAAAAATTTTTAATCCCCTTAAAATGTTTGTATAAAAAATTGCCTGTATTAAAAAACTTTTTGGATCAAAAAATTCTCTGTATATACAAAATTTATAGGCCTTTACCAATTTAAGAAATATATATTTTCAATTTTAATGATAAATTATATTATATCTTGACGATATAAGACGAAAAGTAAGAATAAAATTTTTCGATATCTAGCGTAATTTTCAAAATATCGTAAATAAAAAATTTTGTTTAATTATTCAGCTTTCGATATTTCGAAACCAAAGCACATATCGAAAATTGTATTCTTATTTTTCGTCTACATTCATGAAGTTAAAAATAATCATCAAAGTTGAAAATAAGATATAAATAATTTCAACCCTAAATCTACCCTGACCGAGACACTGGGGTTTTTACATTCTATGCTATTGCTTATATGTTTACATTTTATTAAAAAGTTTTTTTTTTTTTTTAATTTGTTTTCATTCATTCCAAGTGAAAATTATCAAAAACTTTCAAAATATGTCGTTTTTTGAGATTCCTCATATTATTTGAGTAAATGCCTGCATACAAAAAAATTTTGAGTCTTTAAATCAAACAATGTTGTCATGCTCATACATCCTTAAGATATACAAATTAGAATCCTTATAAATCAGCGGAAATTTATATACAGAATGGGTCATTTTCATCTATACACCTAAACATCTCGTTTTGTAGCTAATAAATCAAAAATTAAAACAAGAGTTGCAGAGTTTGATGGAGGACATCATGTTCTGACGTCAGATTGGTAGTTTTTCGGATTTCTTTAATGGTCAATTTGGATTCTAAATGGTAAGAGATAGAATAACACTTTAAATTAGAAAATTGATCCTCATAAAAAAACTAACAATTGTTGTTTAAAATGTTTTTCGAAAAACATTAGCTTTTGGAAAAATTGCGACTTAAAATTATATCATTTTTGCATTTAATTGAAGGACAACAAGCTAACTATGGAAAAATGCTTTAGCCAAAAATTGCCAAGGGCAATAGAGGATTTTCACCTATGTGCATGACTTTGATATCGATAAATTTTAAGCGTATTTGCTATCGATTAAATGCAATAATGGCATATTTGTCGCATTTCCTCCGAAAGCTAACGTTTTTCGCAAAAATGTTTTTAAAAAAATTGTTCGTTTTTTTTATGAGAATCAACTTTCTAAATTAAAGTTTTATTCTATCTCTTACTGTTTAGAATTTAAATTGTCTATTAAAGCAACTCGAGAAACTACTATCAATCTAATATGATGTCCACTATCAAACTCTAAAGTTTTTGTTGAGGTCATTTTTTAATATGTGGCGCCTCTGGCAAGATATTCAGATGCATATATTAAATTGGCCTATCCATATATATTTTAGGATTTTGAAATTTATATCTTAAATTACGAATATAAAAATAAAATTATGGAAAGAAAATGATACAAATATGCAGTTAAAGTATTATTTTAATCACAAAATGTCAGTAAAACCTTCAACAAGGTTTTTTAAGGCCTTATTGCAACTTATATAGTTTTATAAAAATTTAAACTCTGAAGATTTTTAGACAATATCTAACATATTTGTGTTAAATAATTGCCTATATTTTAAAACTTTTTAGATACAAAATTTCTCTACACACCAAAATAGGCCTTGTTGAGGGTTTTATTGACGTTTTGTGATTAAATAAAAACTTAAACTGCATAGTAAAATAAAATTTAATATCTATAAAGAAAAATGTGTTGCATCTTTGAAGTTTGACACCGAACCTATGAAATTTGGTAGCGAAACCAAATAAATATATAAATCTTCTACTCAGGGGAGGCGATTAAACTTCTTTAGAAACCTACAACTTTACGTTGAGAAACTGCTCGTATCAAAATTTAAGTATCCAAATGTCAAATTTGTTTGGATTATTTTAGAAATCGCATTAAATGGAAGTAAATTTTTTTTATATTTTCTCAATATAAAAAATTATAGTGAATGAGTTTTTATTACATATTTTATGATTTTTACGAAATAAATAATAAAAAATTGAAATTTGAGTCGTTAAAAACATTGATTGAAAAATAAAAATCTTTCTTTATAATAATATAAAAACTTTAGTCGTAATGGTATCATGTTTTTAATGTATAATTCAATTAAATTTTCTATTTTTATTATGAATTGTTCTTTCTGGATAACGTTGGTATGGGATATTAAAAACAGGATAACAAGATTTACAATTTTTTATGATTTTTGTTGTAATTGTTATTGTTGTTGTTGTTGTTGTTTATTGATATGAAACCTGACCAAATTTTATTGTATTATGTTTCAATACTTAATTAATATTACAGTAAAACATGAGTTGAAGCTCATGAAGAATCAAAACATGGTGAAAATGACCCTTATTGAAGAACGGTTGCCAGAGATAGGACACAATGGAAAATATTAGAGGAGGCCTTTACCAAAAGGCACACTGAACTTAGAGATATCCTCAAAAATTGGAAAACAAACACTTCAAAACAGACGGATGTTCAGGATAGAGGGCTTATTGATTGATTTATTGGCAATAAAACATATAGTTGGGTAAATCTACCGGATTTTGATAATCAATTCGTAAAATTTTGGGTGAAACCTGACCGATTTTTATTGTATTATGTTTCAATATTTAATTGAGGATGTACAAGCACCAAGGCAATTTTAAATAAAAAGCTTGATTTTTTAATATGAAGTTGAACTAAGTCTAAATCAATTATGCAAATTTTAGGAAATTTTAGAAGATTTTTACGTTTTGCAAGAAAAAAAAGGTGCGCTACCACCGTTATTCCTGAAAAACCTCAAAATTCAAAAGAGATTCGTAACCAAAATTCAAAGCATTCCGATTTTCGAAGTTAATAATAATTATCTTAGAAAATACCATTTTAAATCATTTATTTTTGGAAATATATTTAAAAAAATTCGTGTTTTCGAATGCTTTTCAAACTATTTCTAGATAGACACAGTTATGACAAAGTGCATGGTGATAAGAAAACAAAAACTATGTGCGAATTAAGAATTGATAACACCATGGTGGAAAAAATGAACCAATATACCTTGGCGTTCTCATTGTTGAAGACGGTAGATGTGCACATAAAATCAAAATTGAACGACCCTCGCAAGGTAGCTTTTAATAAATTCTGGTCATTACTGGCAAACAAAAACATTTCTAAATGAAAAAAGACTTGGATGCTAAGGTGTTATGAGTGGCCTGTTTTATTGTAAATGCATGCGAATCAAAGACTGTGACAAAAATAACAGAATAACTTCTGGAAGCAGCGGAGTTGCGGTTTTATTGACGAATTGAGCGTTTTACTGTAATGATGAGATATGAATTTTTTCGTATCGGACAGAGGTATAAAATAGTAGAGGAGGACAATGAATTTTTAATATTTTTATGTGTATTTTCTTCAATACATTGAGGTGCAATCGTACCTCCTGGCCTAAACTCCCCTGTTGTAAACCCTGCAAGTTTTTGCATGGTTTACAAAAATAGTGTCAGCTGCCTCTGTCGCGAGGCAGTGAAGAGTTTTAAAACCTCAACCAAAAGCAAACTTTAAAAAAATTAGGAAATTCTTGGTGTGGTCTCTATGGATCACACCCGCTGGACGCTGTGGCTTATTTAGAATATAAAAGGTGTAAATGTTTTCCCACATCAAAGGATTAATTAAATTATGTAAACACTTCAACCTAGAACATTAAACTATACCTGTGTTAACAGGTAACAATTTCGTATTGACCCGGAACACTTCGAGTCGTGGCCTGTACACTTTGTACTTGACCGCATACGACAAAGATACACCAATGATACTAATGCATATAAAAGAATCATCAAAATTTAATCATAATATTTTTCATTTGCAATTTTTATGACGCTCAAATTTCAATTTTATAATAAAATTTCTAATTTAGTTAAAATGAAAAGTACAATAAAAGCTTTAATTAAAACAAAATTAATTCGAAATTTACATCTGTTTTTGTGTGTCTCTTCAAAGTAATTAAAATAATAATTTAAAATTTATTATAATTATTAGAACCAATCAACAAGCAAACTAAATTCATTCCCTCGTATCTTCCCCGAAAATAAACCCCCCTCACCTCTTCTGGTTCATCCCTACTATAGGCATAGTTTATCTGTCTGTCTCACTTTATACATATGTATGATATGTTTAGCGCGGGATAAAATTATATAAAAAAAATATAATATTCTTTTGCGCGGGTTTTTTTTTTCTGGGGAAAAAAAATTTGTAAATAAACCTACCATTATAATTGTTGTTAACATATCCAATTTTTCCAGCTACCCGACTATCAACTGGCAATATAATTGTTGATAATTTCGATATACTAAATGGAAAAAAGAAAATTTTGAAAAAATTTTTTGAAGAAAAATTTCACTATTGAGTACAAAAATAAAAACTTACAGAAAAAATAAATAATTTAAATACTTCATGGTTTTTAGGACCGCGATTTTTTTTTATTTTTTGAAGCACTATAATTTTTTTAATGCCTAAAATTAAAAGAAAATTCAAATAATTGAAGTTTGACCAAAATTTTCTGTTTGTTTACCTAGCTTGAAACATTTTATTTTATTTTTTTAAATATCACATAAATTTTACACTATTATTTTACGATGAACTAAATTAAATTGTAAATACACGCACAGCATCCAGGGTACACGAGCAGCTCCGACAATCAACTGAAGGAAGCGCCGCGCCGTAGTATACTAGCAGCTTGTAATTGGTAAATATAGCTCCAAAGCCCAGTAGAGTATGTATGTGTATGTATATGAGTAAAATATATCTACGCAGCTTACTACGAAAGCTGTACCCAGTTAGACAGTTAGATATAAATTTTATTCCTGCCATTAATTATGAATCCTTTCAGAAACAGTACATCACCGAGACAGAATTTGGATCGAACATAAATTCGAAAATTTAAAATTCAAAAACAAATACCCCGACGACTATAAATCATGCTCTAAAATATAATATAAAACAAGAAAATATTTGCATCTGTAGTACCATATAGTTTCCTGATGTCAAATTTTCAATATTATCCATAACAAGTGAAAACAAATAACTGACTGAGTTAATTGTTAAAATACCAAGCATAGTCAGTGTTGATTTCTTTATCACATTACACATACAAACATGTGACACATACATAACTGATAATCAAGTATAGTACATATTATAAAATTTCCGCCTAATTGGCGCCCTCACGGGTAAACAGTGATGTTTACGAAAAAATGTTTCAAACAAAAGTTGTTTAATTTTTGTTAAGGAACATTTAAACTTTTGTTCTATCTCTAACGGTTTACAAGATGGGTCCTACGGACCCAACACCCAATTGACCTATGATGCTCATTTACGAACTTGACCTCACTTTTTACGTCCTGAGTACGCTGTAAAAATTTCAGCTCGATATCTTTTTTCGTTTTTGAGTTATCGTGTCCACAGACGGACGGACGGACGGATGGACGGACAACTGGGAATGGATTATTTAGGTGATTTTATGAACACCTATGACAAAATTTTTTTCCTAGCATCATTATTTTTAAGCGTTACAAACTTGGGACTAAACTTAATATACTATGTATATTTCATATATACATGGTATAAAAATGTAAAGCTAGCCTTGATACCATGACAAAATTTGAAAGGGAAATTAATATTGACTAAAAATCGAAGAAGTTATAAGCTTTCAAAGATTGTTGATCATCTTCTTTTAGCAAAACAAAGTTTTATATGTATTTCTATGGTGACATTGGGAAATGACGTCACTAACCTATATCTTCCTCTTTGTTTAATTAGTAATTTTAAACGTCCTATTTTTCGTACTTCTATAGATTTTTAAAGAGCAACTTCACTTTTCTGTCCATGCAGTGTGAATTTAGTCAACAAGCAAATTTAGTGAACAAATTTATTGTTATGATAAGTAAAATCGTCATTACAGTCGTCTAAGATTAAAAAGTTCTCAACAGGACGGTTCCCCGATTAGAAGGATGATTTTCCTTACCATAACAATTTCAGATAAAAATAGTTTCTGTTTCATACTTTTTAGAGCGTGATTTGTAGTCTTTGGGGCCTTAGTTTTGCACCTTGACGATTGAATCTTTGTATTGCTCTTGCATTATTAGTTTTAATCTTGGTCTTAATCTTAAAATAATATGCCTTGATCTTGCAGAGTCGAGTCTATGTCTTTCAGAGTTGAGCCTAAGTCTTGCAAAAATAATCTCAGACTTCGTATTGGTCAGCCGAGTCTTGTTTTTGATCTTGCATTAAATATGTTTTCAACTTTTAAGTATCGGTTGACTCTTATTGTATTATTTCAGAATTTTTGGAGTCTCACTTTCAGTAATCATTACATAATCGATAACTTGATACATTGCTTCGACTGACTACAACTGAATCTATTCTTAATTGCTCGAGTTTAGAGCTTATGAAAACAATAACGACGCGACGTATCTAAGACATTCTAAGCGTACTCATCATATGTTATATTATAATAGTAACACTTAGAATGTTTTAATTCGAGCGTTATTAATGACATAGAGTATACATATCTCTACTAATTTGTACTTGATTAACGTCATAACGTCCAATAGCTGGATGACCGAGCTCTGCTCGGTATTTTTTTAGTTAACAAGACACAAATTTTATCACTAATATAAGAACCGTTTAAAACTCCACGTAAGTACCAATTTTAATGTTCCGGTAATGTACTTTTTTTCTTTAACTACGATATACACCCATAGATGTCTGGAAGAGTCATATTTTGCAGTGTATGTTTCATTTTTTCATGAAAACGACGTTTTATAAGAATGAAACCTAGCTAGATCGACTTTTCGCCCCAAAAAACCCCTCCATACTCATTTTCATGTAAATCGTTGGAGCCATCTACAAGATCGTTAACATTACGAACCAATCCCTCATCACGGTCACGAAGTGTGTACCTCAAAAAATTTGGTCTCCAAATAGAGGGTATGATTTATAAAAAAAAAATTTTTTTCTACGCTCACAACATGTTATTCATTTGAGAATTACGAGCAGGAACATATTATATGCGAGTACGTGTGAATTGGGATACACTATCTAAAATCGACAACACGTCGCCGAATATTCGCCAAGGATTGAAATAAATAGTATAGAAGGATCTTCAGTGTGCAAATAAAGTTCTCTCATGTTTTTATGTAAATGTAAGATAAAAAAAAAGTATAAGCCTACTGCTCCTGCTTATTTTTCGAGAGCTTTTTCGTTAGGATATGTTAGTCTATGTGTTTTTATACATCGATGTTCGTCTTTCAAGATATAATGTCCCCCGCTTACCCGCTTTCTCGCCCCCGCCTGTTGACGAACTTTAACCAACACTTGATTTATTTATCATCGTGAGAAGCTCATATACGATATACTACGGCATAACGTTCTATATTTGTATACACGGAGAATTTTTTAAATATTAAATGAAGCTTTTATATAGTTTTATGGGTTATATCCAGTTAGAATTTTCAAAGAATCGATTTTTTACATTTCCGGAATTTACATATATTTGAGTATATTCTTAAAACAAAATTTTAACTGAGTGTAATTTTCGCATGTTTTTTTTTTTTTTTTTTTGGAAGCCGCCATTTTGTTAAAAATCAAAATTTTGACTATTCCTTCAATTAATATCTGTATTAATCTATCAAACCAGAGATATGAAGCTCACCACCAGGCACTTTTTTTTTGTGGACTTCCAGGAGATCGTCTATAGGAGTAGTATCATATCAAATTTTATAATCGGACAAAGCGATTTTAAAATTAAAGAAATTTATGTACAATAAATGGTCTTCCCAAAAATAAAGAAACGTGTTTTTTGCGCTCGCAACTGGACACCTTAAAAAATTATTTCAGTTCATTTTGAGAAGGGTTAACTGTAGACGTTAAATTTAATTTGCATAAAGGTGCTGATCTTCACAATGAAAAAAAAATATTTTTCTTATCAAATTACCAAGTATTACTCGCCGAGCTTCGTTGCGGGCCAAAATATACTCAACAAGATCACGTCAAAAGAGTTTAAAAAATTTTTATACTTTGTTTATAATAATTTTTTTAAGGATATGCACCAAGGCAATTTTGGATAAAACGCTTGAAGGCTTTTTTATATGAAATTTAAATCTTTTCTGTAAATTTTAGGGGAGTTTGTCCGAATATTTAAATAAATAAATGACTAAAAATTGGCATATTTAACATTGGTTTTATGGGGAAACGGTAGATGGGTGATATGTTTTCAAAGATTTCTCCAAAACTAGTCGATGGAAATGAAAAAAAAAAAAAAACTATTTTAATTAAAGTTAAACCTTAATAAATTATTGAAAACAAAAAAACCTTGTGCCTGACTAATTAAGGATGAATGAGCACGGTAGTGGGGACACAAATTTAAAACATATATATTTTCAATTTTTATAGTGAATTAAGTTATAACTTGACAATTAAAGACGAAAAGTAAGAATAAAAATTTTCGATATCTGGAGTGACTTTCAAAGTATTGAAAATTTCGTTTAATTATCTAGCTTTCGTTATTTCGAAAACCAAGGCAGATATCGAAAAATTGTATTATTATTTTTCGTCTACATTCATTAAGCTATAACAAAATTAATCATCAAAGTTGAAAATAAGGTACAAATAATTTCAACCAGAAGTCGAATTGAGTTATTTATCTGAAACTATTGAACGTCTCCAATGTAAATTGAATTCGCCGTGTATTCTTATTATACATAATTTCGACACCCATGCCGTTCGTACTTGGTGAATATGTTTTTTTTCAGTAAATTCTCTAGAGAATTGAATTCGAATAAAGATATCACAACATCGAATATATTGGGTACCACCTTTAACCCAATACCTATATTTACTTACTCATATATAAGTATTTGGTTGAGTGAAATGATTCGTTCGATTGATGTTTTAATCTGAGAATTGGTTTTCAGTTTGTTTATTTTCGATCAAAGAAATAATAAAAGTTTAATGTTGTTCTACTTCTCTTTTCGATTTATTATTTTATTTCTTCGAAAATTTGTTTTTATCGATAAGTAATTGATTGTTTATTATAACAACATATGCATATGTGTATACGTTCTTTTGTATTTATTCCTTTGATTATAGTTATTTTTTAAACGTAAGAAGAGAAAACTTTTAACTTTTTAAATTAGAATCTAATTCAAAGACGGTTTTTAGTTTCTATTTTGTTTTATCAGTACAGTTAAAGATGTTACAAATAAAGGCAAATGAAAGAAATCGCTCGCATTTTGCTAAAACCTCATGGAATGTGTTTCTTACGGGTCAAATACAAGGTTAAGTTGTCTATAACTTAGGTTGTTAATAATAATAAATTGTTAATTCAATGGAACTGTTAATTTTAAAGTTGATTTACAAAATTAATAAATAGGCAACTTGAATTACCTATACGTTATACATTTATAATAATTTTCGATTATTTGACAAACACTTAACGTTTACGTCATACAAGTTGCCTAATTACTAATTTTTTAAGTCAACTTTAATACTGATCGTATCATTGAATTAAAAATTTATTGTTTATTACGAATAGGAACAATTGCGCTACTAACTCATGACCGATTATCCACACTCATGACCGCATCTTTTACTGTGCATGCTCTATCTAGACAGGATGGTCCAAATTATAATAGCAGGATTTGATGAAATGTTAGATAATGTTAAAATAATGACAATTTTGTCAATTAGAGGGATACCATGAAAAAGTGTTCATGAATGGGAAAATAATATTAAATACTGTTTTTGATGGTAAAATACTTTCTTTAATTTTAGCTTTCAGTTTCGTAAGTATCTAAATAATATTTTTTTTTCGTAAATTTTTTCATTAAAATTTCTGTATATACCTATATTTATATAAAAAAAATCGCCCTATTAGCTCAGTTGGTTAAGGCGTAACCAATTCCGTCCGCGTTATGCTTAGAGTAGCAGGTTCGTCGCATAAAAATTAATTTAATTAATAGTTGTGATGGGCTGGTGTATTGCATGGTATATGCATGAAAGAGGTGCACTCAGCCTCTGAAATTGAGGAGCTGATAAAAACACATATATGGTATCACACAATGGGCTCTATAGCCTAAGTGTGTCCTTCGTGGACAGCCAATATAACCTAACCTAACCTGCATATAGATCACCCAAATACAAATTTAGAAAAAAATTTATTAGATCACCCTAATAGAAAAAAATTTAGAGTATACTTTAAAATTGCACTGTCCTGTCCGATCAACTATAACTTTAGCTGCCGTGTTCTCTGTTAAAGAAAATGAATGTCCATTCGACAGTAATAAAGAAATAAAGAAATAGTCGATAAAAGTATCGGCTCCCCGAAATATCTACATTATATTACAGTTCACCGAAAAAAAACACAAAACAATTACAATAAAAATTAAATCTAAATTATATTCTTTTTTGTCGAGTAAAATGATATTTGATAAAAACCAGATGATATCGAATTAGATCGTATGCCCACAAAATGAAATTTGAATGATTCTCTGTGCTTTCCATGAAGAGGATTGAAAGTGGTAACATTAATAATAAAAGAAAATGCGAATTCGTATATCGACAACTGTTTTATGTTTGCATGCTGCATCTGTTTATTAGGGTTGTGCAATAAGATGTTACCACGTAAATGGGAGATATTTTGCCCAGAAATTTGTTAGCAATTAATGTTACCATTTAAATGCGAGCTACATCTTATGAGACATATGTATTTCAAGAACATGTTCTTAAAATAATACTCTTCGCCATTTAAGTATGGTATCATCGTTTTGGACAATGTGTCTTTCCCATTTAAGTGGTTAAGTGGTAGCATCCTTCTGGACAATATATCTCCCATTTATTTGGTAATATCTTATTGAACAATCCTGCATACAAAAATCATTAGCAACACAATATACATATAAAAATGGCAAAAATGTTTGCAGATAAAACATGAGTTGAATAATCGATTTAAAAAAATTGGATTCCAGTTTTCAACTCGTTCGGAATTTCCATGTTTCCTATCATTTGCTTTCATGTATTGTTGTGTCAATTTGTATCTTTTAATATAAAATATTGTCGAAATAGAAAAATCGTAGCTCATAAGTCGAAAATCTGGATTTCCACTTGAGTCACATGTTATACCCATATTGTTCCAAACTTATCTTTATCAATTCTCCAAGTAGCAGACAATAAGATACGAGAGTTTAAACAGGGTTCAAGAACATCTTGTATCTGAAAGCGGTTGCATTATTTAACGCGAGATGTGCGATAGTAAAACAAACGAAATCAAATTTCTGCCTGGCAAATTAAAATTAAATTTTTAATTATATATAAGGTATTTTTTGATATTTGCAAAAAAATTAAAGAATAAGTCAGATACAAAAAACTGTTTCAAACAAAAGTGTGATCATGTGAAAGCCTAGATCATTTCCAAGTGTATATTAATTTTCAGGTGGGTAAGTTCTAGGTTAAATCGTCAGTTTTTTTAAATGGAACTCTATAATGTCGTGGCGTTTAGCTCTTATATACTAAGAATCATTGAATTTTTGTTTCATTGTGAGCTCATGATCGAAAATATAATCCAATTATATCCAATTACATACCTACACATATTATTAGGTCGTTCAAAACAAAATAAAATTGTTCGAGAGAGAGTGTAGATTTGTATATGCATATATATGTATTACTCTCTCTTATTCGGTCTAATTTTATTTTAAACGCGACCTATACAAACATCGTTCGAACAGTCTGGATACTAAAAACGTGATTATGTCAATGCTTATTACACTAACGACATGGCCTGTGGGAGATATTTTAGAAATATATAAAAGAATAATAATATAAAAATAACTTCGATTCGAGGATTCGATAATAAATATAATTAATCATTCTATCTGTAATAAAAAGTATTTCTAGGGATTCAGAGACTTCCAAAAATGCTCGGACTTTTTACTGACCGATGATAAGACAAGCACGGTACCAAAGGGTGCAGTTAGAGCGTATAAGACGGATAAATAATTCAGTATGGATAAGAAGTATTTTTGATAAAAATTTCCTTTCATTATAAATGTATTATTGAAATTGAACGAGTAGTTGTCTCTTAGAGAAATTTGCCGTCTATATTTCAGAATCGTTTCGAATAAATAGTTTTCGTGCAAGATAAGGTATAGGGGATATCTCAAAAAATACTCATTCAAACGTTAAATGAACTTGATTTTTGTTTTCTCTGTATCAAAATTGCCTATCAAGATTATAAAATTTTGAAACAAAAAATTGTTGATGTTTTTCCCTCAAGGAAATTGTATACAATCAGAAAAATGATGGAGAAAAGAATTTTTACTTCCATTAGGATAAAAATTATTTGCTAAAGTAACCTAGTAGTAGAGTTGACCTAGAAAATAAATAGGAAAATTGTCCGTCCGTCTGTCTGTGGACACGATAACTCAAAAACGAAAAAAGATATCGAGCTGAAATTTTTACAGCGTGCTCAGGACGTAAAAAGTGAGGTCGTGTTCGTAAATGAGCATCATAGGTCAATTGGGTCTTGGGTCCGTAGGATCCATCTTGTAAACCGTTAGAGATAGAACAAAAGTTTAAATGTAAAAAATGTTCCTTATCAACAAAAATAAACAACTTTTGCTTGATCAATTTTTTCGTAAACATCACTGTTTACCCGTGAGGACGCCAATTAGGCGAAAATTTTATAGTATGTACCATACTTGAATATCAGTTATGTATGTGTCACATACATAACTGATACTGGTTATCGAATGATAGTCAATGAATTTACTAATTTATCAATTTTTGTCCTACCTGTAGCGCCCAAATTAAGGCTCACATCCAAAATTGGTAAATAACTTTTTCCTTCGTCTTTATGAGCTTATTCTGTAGGCCAACGATCTGCAGTCAATAACAGAACACCTTGTATGTATGTGTTATGTGATATGTGTTTCACTTGTTTTAAATACATTTCCCTTCCTTTATTTAGTATGTGACTACCTACCCAAGACACTGCGGCAATCATCCCGGACGCGGGGATAAAAGTCACACTTTACTTTCTCACAAAAGTGTAATATTTCCTCAATGGAAAATGATATAGCCAAAAAGTTTTTATTTATTTTTAAACTAGATTAAATACACTGCCCATTAATGTGTAAACACCTATACTATACTAAGACCATAGGCATTAAAAATACAAGAGAACTAAAATGCGACTTCCAACCCTGGTCTCCCCTAATTACTTAGAGGATTGCGTTAATTTTGAGCACCCTTTTCAAAGAATATAATACCCACCGCAAATAAAATTTATTTTTAATTGTAAATAAATTGTAAATTGTAAAGATAAAGTAAATTGTAAAACACAGAGCCATTAAATTTAATAAAATAAATAGCATGCAAGACTTAAGATCCATTAATGTGGTGTTTGTATTATTCAACAATTTTAATAGTTCACAAATAGTTTAAAACTTTTCCAACTGAAAGAACAACTTTGTGTTGATATACAGATGATATAGCTATTACATATAAGCTGTTTTCCTTTTATACAAAATTTCACAATCATTTCAACTAATATAATTTTGAGACGAAGTTAACAGTTTGATTTTTGTTTAAGGATATATGAGTGCCAGGGCAATTTTGTATAAAAGGCTTGATTTCTTTTATATGAAGTTGAACTAAGCATAAATCAATTCTGAAAATTTTAGGTGGGTTTTCCCGATTATTTAAATAAATAAATGACTTCAAAAGTTGGTTTTATGGTAAAACGGTAGGTAAATGGAATGTTTTCATAGATTTCTCCAAAACTAGTCGGTAAAAATTAAAAATAATTTTAAAGTTAAAACCTTAGTAAACTATAGAAAATAAAAAAAATCCGTTGTGCCCGACTAATTAAGGATGTATGAACACGGTGGGGATATAAATTTTAAAAAATATTTTTTTAAATTTTGATAGTGAATTGAGTTATAACTTGACAATATAAGACGAAAAGTAAGAATAAAATTTTTCGATATCTGAAGTAATTTTCAAAATATCGAAAATTGAAAAGTTTCTTTATTTATTTCGCTTTCGATAGTTTGAAAACCAAGGCAGATATCGAAAAAATGTATTCTTATTTTTCGTCTAAATTCATGAAGTTATAACAAAATCAAAGTTGAAAATAAGGTACAAATAATTTCAACCACAAGTTTAAACTTGCTTTGGAGCTCGTACTACCTTAATTCTTTTGAAAAATATTTTTTAGAAATTATTGTACCACAGTCAGACTTATCTAGGGTATCGGCACACTTTGACGTGAAAGGGAACGAAGCAGCGTACTCGCTGACACGAGAGAGGTCGTCTCAAACACCGTTTTCAGCTGAGCTTGTCATTACCATAGGAGACGCTCCCTAATTTACCAAATCCCAGAGTGGTTCAGACAAGCCCATCTTGATTACTGGGATTTTGCGCAGGACATGCGACAGTTGAAACTTACTAGAACACAGTTGAGAAGAACTTTTATAACATGGGGATCCTAAATAACCCTACTTGAAGAGCCGGGATGGAGGACAATGAAACCTACATATATGCTATTTGCTCGTCTAGAAACCTGCCGAGTATCAGGTATAAAATTTTTGGAAAGCCCAAAGAAGCTGTGGGTTTTCTGAGCAGCGTCTGGCCTGGACAGAGTTCTATAGCTGTGCATCTGCTTAAATTAACATCTCTAACCCGGTGACGTTGGCCTTTGTGTAACAGATCGTTCTCAAGGAGGTTTCTTATTATTTTTATATTATTTTTAATGAAATGCAACTTTTGTCTTTCATGCTTTTGAAAATATTTTCATGTATTTTCAACTATCTTGCCTAATTTGTGGAAAATCATATTGGAAATTTACATTGTTATGCCGGTTTTCCATTAAACGGGCAAACAAAAACAAAACACAAACTAAAATAATAATTTACTTAACTTTTCGTAAACTTTTGGAAGACTCGCGTGTTTTACGATGGTTATGAGTATTTTTTTATACATTGGGTTTGTTTCAGTTTTATTTTCGTTTTTCAGGTTCTAGAAAACAGAAATCCAACATCACTGTCCGTTTTGTAGAACCGTTGAGTAGACTTTACACAATGGCAGTTTGATCCAAATTGTATTCGGTAGGTTCACAAGATATCAAACAGAATTTTGTTATGAATATGACACACTACATTGCAGCTCTTTATACTGCTTTGAAGTAAGAATTTTATCCTTATTTTATCCTGTTTTTATAAATATGACGCACTGCATTGATAGCTCTTTACACTGCTTGGAAGTAAGAATTTTATCCTTATTATTTGATTTCATTGACTATTCTTTTTTATTTGACGATTTTGTTCTGGTTCTTTCTATTCTACTTTTAAGTAATGTTTAAATATGATTAATCTGTGTTGTTAACTCAATAATAGAGTCTGTTTAAGTTTTAAGTATGATGTAAATTGGGGTGCCATACTTGTATTGACTTATTCCAATTGTATCACATTTCAAAATTGTTATTTTGTATTGTAAATTTATGTACAATTTGGAACTAATAAAAGATTATTATTATTATTATTTGTTTCATATTTTATTGTTACGGTAATGTGCTTAACATTTTTAAAAGTAGCTACTGAAAATTATGTTAAAATTTAGTGCAAAAGGAAAAGGGTTATTAGTATGTCAGTTTCTATACAAGTTTTCAATCCTTTACAAATATATTATAGGGTAAGAAGTAGTACCTAGATACAAATGGACCTTAAATCTTCAGTAGTTTCTTGCCTACTATTGTTATTTACTGGAAAGCATTTGTATTGAAATGACGGTATTTTATGTGAATGCAGATAGGCTAAAGATCGATTCAGTCAACGTTGCTTTATTTTCGAATAGTTTAAAGATAAAGTTTTTTGTTTCTATTTAAGGGAAAGTATTACATAATGATAAGTTAACCATTAAAGCCAAGTACAATAGTCATCGATAGATGGCTTCGGGCTATTTCGTGTTTCGTATCAAAAACACTAATTTTACTGCTTTTGAACTGTGGTGAAATAAATTTCGACGTAAAATTTTCTTTTTTGTGTTAGTTTTTGCCGGTTGGTTGTTTTCTGTTGACTTTGAATAATATTATAACACACATATCTAATAATAAATTTTCAATATTCATATATGTGGTAACGGTGAAAATGATCCCTTTTATATAGGCTAAAATGATCCCTATTTTGTGTATAAAATTATAATAGGTAAAATGATCCCCCGTTTGTGGCAGGTCTTGAAAGTATATTGATTTGTTATCAATTCATTCAATTTTCTTACAAGGGTCGGTAAAACGATCTTTTTTGTGAAATATTGAATAGCTCAAAAGATTTGAACAAATCAAAAGGAAGTGGCATTCCAATATTGCAACACTTGAATAAAGACATCAAAAATATTTAAAATAATTTGCCTATAAATTGTCTTGGTATTGGTCTTGTCGTAGTGATACTATATTGGTCTAGGAAAATTGAAAGACCAAGACCAAAATTGCAATTCCTAATATACATAGGTACTACACTTCCCCCTATTCACTATGCCACCAAAGGATAATATGTGTGATACCTGTTACGTGACGTGACTACGTAGGAGCATTAAAAAAGCTCACACACACACACATACCAATACACACACAAATCCTCTGCTATAAAAGTATTTTCTTCTTCACTTGGTAATTTGTTGTTAACTTTTAAATCATTTGTGAAAATTTTACTGTACAAACATAGGAATTATTAAAATCGTGTTGTGATTTCAAAAGGAAGTTTTTTTTTTATATTTAGCTCCATGACGTGTATGTACGGTGTTGTATTTCGTATTTTTATATTTTGGAGGAAAAAAATAATCACCAAGAGTAATTTAGGTGAAAGCACAAGCTTTCTACATGTATTAACTTCATCCCGCTATGATATTTCATTATTATAAGAGCATATTTTTATTAAAAATATTTTATAGTAGAATTACTATTGTCAAAGATGTTACAAATTAAGGAAAATGAAATAAAGCGCTCTTTTTTTACTAAAACCGGCTGGAATATGTTTCTGAGATATCAAATATCATTAGTAAGGTATGATGTTTTTATTTGTTAGTAAAAAATAAATTGTTAATTCAATGAAACGACCAATGTTAAAGTTGATTTTAAATTAGTAAATAGGCAACTTGTATAACGTATACGTTATATACGTATTATAGTATTTCGATTATTTGACAAACACTTACATTTTCGTCATACAAGTTGCCTATTTACTTATTTAATAAATCAACTTTACAATTCACATTTCGATAAACAATTCTATTATTACAAATTAAAACTAATAGATCAAATAAGTTTTTTCAGGAATGACAAATTATTAACAGTAATCATAATTATAATGGCTATTGGATTGATCTCTTATAGTCGAGTGTAATTAGTCATTATAAATATAAAATGACCAGACCCAGTTATAGGGAATGGATTTTGATTTTTCTGGATTTTATGATTTTCCACTAATAAGTAAAAAGTTTACCTATTGAAACCTTCCGCTTCCGTTTTTATATGTAAATGATATATTTATCAAGGTATACAAATTTTAATCAGAAGTTTGTAAGGCTTAGAAATATTGATGATATGTACAAAATTTTGGTAAAGGTGCTCGTAAAATCACCCCATTAGTCAATTTCCGTTTGCCCGCTCGTCTGCCTGTCAGTCTGTCCGTCGGTGATCACGATAATTCAAAAGTGAATGGAGATATCAAGCTGAAATTTTTATAGTACAATCCATTTACAGCTGATAGTTATGCAGCTGGTTGTTGGTTCATCGTAACTGGCACTAATTAATTGTCCATACCCATTTTTCCATCTTTCCATTGTCATTTTGTTGGTAATTTTGATGTACCATACACAACTTTACTTGTGAATACACTCTAAATGTTTTAAAGTAGCATCTCGTGTAGGTATCAATGAAGCAAGTTGTAATGCTAAAATGCATGAAATACCCGGTTGCAAAACATCAGCGACGTCAGAATTTTCATCAATAAAGATAATGGTAGAATTTTCTAAATCTAAACGGCTTTCGAACAATTTAGCGAATTTATTTTTATCCTTTTTATGAAACGTTGAGGTCGTATCACATTCAGTTAGTGCATGTAAAAGTAAAATAAGTTTCTTGCACATTGGTGTTTGTTCAAGGCATTTATTACAATAAAGTCTTGTGGATACCGTACCTTTAAGAAAAATACTTCTCTATGAGGTGGTGTTAAAGCTGTTAATTAAGACTCTATATCTTCAGATTCAATATTAATTGCCGTTTGTATTATAAATGTATCAGCATCGCTTTCTGCTTGACACAAGAAAATATAAGTATTCCCTAGTTTCTTCCTTAACATTTAAATAGGGTAATTCCACTATTTTTGAAAAATTACTTCAAAATGTTGATTTTGCTAATAAAAAGCCACCAAAAAGTTATTTCGGAAAAATACACACGCTTTCTTGCCAAAAACTTAAATTAAATTTTAAACCTTTTTTAAACTGTCAAAAACGCTGGCATCCAATTTTATGACGTAATATGGGTATCACTCATGTATCACTATTCGCTCCGAGCGTGAATTTCGTTTCCATGACAACGATACACTACTTTAATTATAGAATTAATGGATGCATATATAATTGTGTGGATTGCATTGAAAACTTACATTTAAAATTTAATATTCTTGTTTCACAAATTTAAATAAATAATTACGATAATTAACATTTGAAAAATAATATTTGTACAATTTGATTTCTTATTTTCACAATTTTTAATGCATTAAGTTTAATTAATTAGTGTTTTTCAATCATTTTAATTTGACAGTTTCTATATCATTAACATGTAAATAATTGCAAATTAGTCATAACAGCCCACTTTATCTCCAAAATTTTTCACTTAAAGCGCTGGCATCGATTTTATTATCCCTACCATGACTACGCACACAACGAATACGAAATAACACAAATAAATTTGACAGATATATATTCATAGATATCTGATTATAATAAATATTAATACTAATTATCTATGTATATATTATACCAAGCTGTCTACACTGAACTAACTGATGGTCTATGACTCATACCGTTATGACATCACAGCAGGGCTTACCCGCGTTTTAGGTCACGTGATATACAGTTTAAAAATTACGATTTTTAATTTTATGACTCGGAATCAAAATATTTAAGTATATTTTTACATAAATTTTAACTTTTTTCAAATTTCATGATTATAGAGGGTAAAAATTACACTCTATGTCTAGAGCTCGTATAGCCAAATTGATTATATAATTAGAGGCAGCATCATTTTCATAGAGGAATTACTGCAAGAAAATATTGCTGTGTAAATAATCTTGACTATAGTTAAACTTTCTAAAGCTCTAAAAACAAAACACATAAAATAGGAGCTTTAATTATGCTTACTGTGTACAAATAAAACATACTGGATCTCGATGTGTTTTTTTTTAATTTTTTTATTTCTTTGAAAATGTAATTATAGCTTTTTTGAAAAAACGAATCATCATTTGAATACAAAAATAATGAATGATGAATCATCATAATTTTGTAATTTTCATTTCATTCATACAAAAAATAAAGAGACGAAGGATGGATGGATAAAGAAGGTTCTTTTAGTTCATTAATATCGAAAAAAAGGTTTTGTGTTTTCGATCCATTTACTATTAATCCATCAGCACTCGCTTTGCTTCATGCTCGATTTAAAACATAAATAACATTTATTTTTCAAATATGAGGTTTAAACTTTTACTACCTTCATATATAAATTAGTTAAAATGAATTTACTTATTTAGATTATTTCTCTGTTCTAATATTTTCACTCTCAAACATCTTTCATTATTTTACAAAGCTAACGAATCTTTAACATGTGTAGAACGCAAGAGCAAATCTCTCATCACTCGACTAAAGATTACCGAACGGTATGCGCGAGCGCTGACGGGTTAAAGTGAAGTAAAATATATTACATGTACGTCGTATGACTTCTATGTATATGTAAAAACTCAAAAATACGATAATTTGGTTAGGTTATGGATTATTCGTCATTTCAAGCATATAAAAGCGTAGCGTTGCTATTTACTGAATGAAGCCATTAATAATCTCCAGGGTTCAGTAATGCTCCAATAAAATATCTCCAAAATTCTTTCTGAAAATATCATAGACAAAATACAACATTAACTAATCATAGTCTATAATTTTATATCTTACGGGTGGCGCTCACAATTTAAAATTTTAAGGACATTCCTTGTTTTTAGAACACAACTAATATGTTTTATCTAAGCCCGTGAGAAAAAAAGTACTGTTCCTACTCTGTACGCGTGGAAAAAATAGTTCATTACCGTCCTAGTGTGATAGTGAATTCCTTCCCGCACCAGGGACGAAATGAATTCAGATACTATATAAGTTTCGATTTTTGCTAATCGTAATTACTCTTATGTTACTCGTTCATAATTTGGTGGCGGACTGCACCAAATTAGCAACGAATAACATAAGAGTAATTACGATTAGCTAATTCATACTGATGATGACTACTTGGTAGTCGAAATATGTATTTATAAAATACAAGAAACTGATCTAGGAAATTGGGGCAAAAATCCAAATTTATTTCGAAATATCCTAGAGTTCTCATTTAATCAGTAATTAAAGAAAATTTTTTAATTTTCTATTTTGCTCAATTAGCCATGACAAATTTTAAAAAGTAATTGTTGTCTATTTTCACATTTTAGCGGCGTAGATAAAGTTTTGTACGATATACGTGTGATAACACATTATAAACGTACTTCTGCGATTGTCCAACTAGTGCTACGAACTCGTTGTGCAAATTTCGCAGGCGTACGTTCATAATGCTGTTATCCCACTAGTATCGCTTCACATTGAGTGCTCACTATTTTGCGCTTTTATTAGAACACAACCAATAATCTGCTTTATTGATTTTCAACAAAATTTTTCGCAAATATGTCGGTGTATTTTTTCAAATCCTGTATATGTATAATATACATATAGAAGTGAAAAATATTGCATAGGATATCACATTTTATAATATGAGATAGATATAGATGTAGTATATACGCAATGTATTTACAATAATGCTATGTAGGTTGCCTATAAAAAGGTAAATTACTACTGCTTTTATTATGTATACTGTAATGAAATGAGAATAAACAAGTTTTATATATTTACGGGTTTGATATTTTTTTTGTATTTATTTAGCCGGAGGTTAGTAGAAAATGTCTTCTTTTTTATACATTATTTTCACAACGTTTGATTTTTCATTTCTTATCAATTTATTGGCGTTTTGTTACTGTAATTTAATGAGCGTACTTCCTATACTTTCAATTCAGCCTTAGGATGAGCGTACTTCCTATACTTTCAATTCAGCCTTAGGAGTAGCTTTTTTATTTCGGTAGTTTGGAACTGATTTGCGAATTTTGTATGAATAATTTTGCAAATATATTAGAAATTGATAAGATAAAAGTTATTTTTGGGTAATAATAAAACATATAAGTAACATATTTTATTCGAGTAAAAAGCTTTTAAAAAATTTTAATTACATCTTAAACGAATATAGGGGAAAGTTGTCAAAGTAGACTTTCGATATAAGTCGGCCTGTTTATATTTTTTAGTCTTTTCTGGCAACTAACAATTTTTGTGCCATTATAAATTAGGAAAATTTTAGCATGAGACGAAAGTACTATTATTCTATTAGTAGCAAACAAATTTCGTAAAAAGTTTATAATTTTTTTATTTGAAACTGTAAAATAGAAACATGAAAGCATCGTGATAAGTATTGTGGATGTGTAGTGAGGTGCTAAAGCGGATAATGACATAATGCTGACTTTAATCAAGGATCTGGTTCCTCACTTTTCGATTCATCGAAACATCTTCAATCTGAAGTTACAAAATAGATCAGTTCAACTAATTTGGCGTTTGTTATGTTCAATTCATTTTCCACATTATTTTTCAATAATTTTAGCAAGTCAAATGTGTTCTAACCTTTAAATAAACAGTTGTGTGTTTTTATTACTCAAATCCTTTTTTAAATAAAAAGCTATGAACCAATATGAAACATATGACCTCCCTTGATAACCTTCCCATACATAAAGGTATTACATTATCATTTTCTAACTGGTACAGGGGCGTAGCTACCGCCGTATCAGCCGAATCAATGATACGGGACCCCCGGGCTACAGAGGCCCCCAGGCTAATAATTTACACAATGTATATTTGACCATATAAACTCACAGCAGCATATTAATGTATCCCTATCTTATAATATTTGGTTCCAAGAAAATACCATCGATATTTTATTGCAAAGTGAAATCGTTAAAAAAATTACAGTTTGGAGAGATTTATATCTAATTATGATCCTATTGTAAAATAACTTATTTTAAAACCGAATGGGGCCTAAAGTTCAACGGGGATCCCCAACCTATTTTGATATAGGGTCCCTCCAAGGCGAGCTACGCCACTGAACTGGTATGTATATAAAATAAGAAGCTTTATTTGTAGAATGAAGCGCATTAAATATTCAATACAAAGTAAACTTTTACATCTTGGTGCTTCAAACAATGTGCTTTATTAAATGCTTTTTGTCAATTCTTGTTTTTTATGCGTTTGTTTGTAAAATGAGACATCGTATCAAGTTCTTGTAGGTGAATAAATACCAATTTTCATTCAAAATACCATTAGCGTAGCTAGATTTTTTCAAAGATGGGAAGCCATGTGAAGCCTATGGGAAAATAATTTTTTTTGAGATTTAAAACTTTTAAATATTTTATTTTCTTGAAAACTTTTAAATACTTTGTTTTCTTGAAATTTTGGAATATGAATATTAATCAAGATATCGAGATGTCTCTTTTAAAGTTGAAACAAATTAAAAAAAAAAATCGATTTTAATTTTAAATAATAATTTATTCTCATTTAAATATTTGGTTTTTAATTAATTGAATTTTTCATAGCTTTGATAATCCCGCAAGCCAAAATTGTGTTTATTGTGATCAAGGAACTTTGAACTATATCATTTATCGCAAAAAAAAGTGAACATTCACCGTACTTGCCCAAATAGCCGGATTAAAAATATCTAATAAACTAAATTATAGAATTTTTTTGCATCAACTTTTAAGTAGAGTTTATTTTCTGATGTTTTCTAGAGCTCAATAACATTTTTTTTATTCTAATAAATTTTCTCGTTTTAAACAAAGAATATATAAGTTTGAAAATGAAGTAATTTCACTAAATAATCATTAACTGAAATTACAAATTATGAACTTAAAAAAGTCAAAGTACATAAAAGTAGAACAAAGTACCTACATACAAATATTTATATACATTTTAAAAGCTTTTTTTTGTTATTTAGAAAGCTTTTTAATAATTGTATGTAATGCTAAATGTATACAAAAAAAGAATGGATTTATTGTGATTTAAAGTTTTACAAAACGATAAATAACAAGAAAATACAACAACTAGAAGTTTTAATTGCTTAAATACAATGTTTATTCAGAGTTTAATGCTCCCTTAGTAAAAGTATGAATTTCGTTCGTTATCTTAATCCACTCTCTTGAACAATTGACAATTTTGCGCACTTGTTGTACAATATATCATTATGTGTGTTGTCACATTAAATTGTATGTTTCATAAATTATAGTGATAAATTTTTAGACAGCATCAACCACCAACAACGCTATAATAATAGCTCCAACGAAGGGCTGTAGTAAATTTTCTATTTTTTTGAACAAATTGAAAGAGAATTTTTATTTTTCGTAATCATGTATTCACAGCGTAGAGTTTCGCATGAAATATATTAAATGTTATATAGAACTAACTCAAAATGTATAATTTCTCAATGGAATTATTGTGCTGTATTGTACAATTTTGAGAAAACATTACAGTGCCAGTAAAAAATAAATAATAATAATTTAAGATAAGGGATATCCCTATACATATGTGACAACCATGACATGGCTTGTTATTTATTTGATATACAGTGAAACCTAGTTAAGTGAGACATCAAGGCGTCTCAAATATCCAAGTATAAATAAATATCTGTCTCACTTACAGAGGTTTCCATTAATGGCTTTACTTTCTCCACAAATTGATTTGAAAACTATACCGTTTTTTTTAAACTCTTCCAACCATTCATTGCTGCTACAAAAATTATGAATACCGAGCCTAATTGTGCCTTTTCTTTCATCATCGGCCCATTTACCGAAACGTTTTTGTTACGAAGTTGCTTAAACCATGTTAGCAAACAATATTCAAGTTCAGGGTATTCTGATAAACGTACACGTTTTAGTTTTTCTTGTCCTTCATAACATTGTGATTGAATTTTATCTTTATTCTGAATTATTCTACAAAGAGTAGATTTTGGCACAATAAATTCGACACAGACTTCATCGCCTTCGTTTCAGCATTTTTCAAATAAACATCCGTATATGATAGTAAAGCAAAACTAAAACTGAAGGTCATTGAGGCTCAAAATTAATTAAGTGCAGAATTTGATGGTAGAATAAGAATAAGTAAGTAAACAGACAAAACGATGTTATCTCAGATCTCAGTTTCAGAGGTTAATGCGTATAAAATTCACTCGCTGTCTGAGTTATAGAGGTAACTTTGACGATAAAACCGAAAGAACGAATCCCAGATATAAAGGTTTGCTTCGTCCCACTAATAGAGGTAATTTAGTGCTAAAGTGTTGGGACCTCAACATGCGTTCCAGTTATGGAAGTTTCTCACTGATCAAGATACCACTTAACCAAGTTCCACTGTATATTTTTTGTAATCCCGTCGATTGTGGAAATTTTTCTTTTCAGAAATAACGATTTACTCTTTGTAATAATACTCAGTCTTCGTAAACTCGAATTTAAAGTACCTTTCTAAATGTATAATATAAATACGGATTTCAATTACCACGTAGTCTTCATCGGTATGAATAAGCCAATCGTAATTACTCTTTTAATATATGATACTCGTTGCTAATTTGGTTACGCTCTGCACGCTGGTTTGGTGAGTGTTTGTTGAGAAGTACTTTTCCAAGTATTTATCAAACAAATTGTGAAGTTGGCCAATCAGCTTCGTCGAAGCAATGAGAAGATACTATAAGAGAAATTACGATTGGCTAATTCGTACTGATGATGACTACGAGGTAGTCGAAATTCGTATTTATATTTAATACAAAAATTGTACCAGGAAATTGGGGCAATGTCGAAATTTAATTCGAAACATCCTAAAGTTGTCATTTATTATCTTTAGTAAAATTTAAACTATAATATCATGCCATATTTCAAATTTCCAGGTCACATTGTTTTCAGCCAGTTCTGGAACTCAATTTTTTTGTGAATCTAGTACTTGTTATCAAAAATGATTGATGTTTAAGATCTGAAGTACTTAACAGTGATAATTTGTAGAGTATTTCCAACCATTTTCTATCTCCCCATCTCTTCAAAATGTCTTGATATTTTCGTGTTTCATATTGCATATATATACATAACTAGAGTGATACCCACCCGCTGCGCTCGGTTTAAAAGTAAAGATTGATAAAGATTGCTTTCGCTTATCCCCTTTTTATAACACTCGAAATAATGGTAAATATTGTTTTACACAGGTAAAATATATGTATGGTTTTCTATTTTTCTAATTGTATAAAAGTCTAATTATTCATTGAGTCTATCAGCAAAGATGGCCGTGAAATATTTCATATTGACTATTTTTACAGAAATCTGTAATTTATGGTAATGTCAAATGTTAAATTAAATTAATTTTTAAATTTTTTTTAATTTTTTATTAATATATCTTTATAAATTATATCTCATGTGTTATTCTGAAGTATTAGCTATATTGCTGTACACTTTCATTAAAAGCCATTCGTTAGTTTTGAAAGCGCAACAAACAAACATGCTTACTTTTGCATTTATAATATATAGAGAAGAGCTTTGCATAATTCTTGATGACAAAATATACATAATGTTAATCCTGTGTACTTACGAGTTTCAATACTTGTAAAAGTAAATCCTTTTGAGAATTACTTGTTTAACATTAAGAATTCATTGTTTGTTTTCTTTTCATAATTTTTTTTTTCGACAGAATATATTTTGCAAAAACAAAATTCATATTTTAATCGACTTTTTACGTTCCCCGGCATTTAAAAAATTTAATGCCATGATAGGTATTGTATATACGTTATCATGGTGTCTTCTTGTTTCATAATAATTAGTGTAAAAACCCTTTAAAGGTCAAAAGCTGGTTTCTTAAAGTACATGAAAACAAACATTTATTAAGTACAGTAAAAGATGTTAAAAATTGGTTAATAAAGGAAAATGACAGAAACCGCTCGCATTTTGCTAAAGCCCCTTGGAATGTGTTTCTTAAATGTCAAATACCTTTGTAACGCATGAGTTAGTGGCGCAAATTTTTGTATTTGTTAATAAACAATAAATTTTTAATTCAATGAAACGATCAATGATAAAGCTCACTTAAAAAATTAGTAAGAATGCAACTTGTATAGACGTAAATGTTAAGTGTTTGTCAAATATTCGAAAACTATTATACATGTATAACGTATACGTAATTAAAGTTGCCTATTTATTAAGAGTAATCAACACTGTCTATACATGGTATTTCATTAACTCAGTCAATTGTTTGTTTTCACTTGTTTTTAAATGCAATAATGACATATTTTAGGTCGCATTTCCTTCGAAAGTTAACGAATTTCGAAGAAATGTTTTAAATAAAAAATGTTAGTTTTTTATGAGAATCAACTTTCTAATTTAAAGTGTTATTCTATTTCTTACTTTTTAGGATCTAATTTGTCAGAATATGATGTCCCCTATATCAAACTCTGCAACTTTTGTTCAAGTTAGTTTTTTATTGGTTAAATTTAACAAGAGTTATTAGCCATAATAGATTAAAATGGTCCACTCTATATAAAGAAGAATTTTTTTTAGGACTTTGGACTACTTCCAGATTTATCAATTGATCACTGTTATCTTGAATTACAGTAAAAAATTTACAACGATCACTTCGAACATATCGATGGACAAAATTCGAAAAATCGTCCTTGACTATATCAATTATTTTATAATAAATTATATGAGTAAAGTTTATCTTTTTTTCTTCTCGAAAACTAAATGAATTCGACATAGCTCATAGAAAACAAATGAGAATATTCTTAGCATGTTGTGAATACTAATTTTTTAAATGTATCATCAATATTCGTGCATGGTTCTTTTTAAACGCACGCATTTCGGTTTGGCTTTTTAATGGAACCAACAATTTATAAATTTTATCTCTACAAGGCCAAAAAACAAATAAAATGGACATGTGTAGTCTTTCTCTAATAATTATATTGGGGCTGGGCGTAAAAAAAAGTACGTAGTCAGCCGCTGTGTTTACAGCGGAAGCCGACACTAAGTTTTTGTTATTTTGTCTACAGAAAAATTGCAGAACTTGGAAATGTTCAGAAGAGAATTCGGAGGTCCTGGGTTCAACATTTGGTGGAATCCCCTTAAACTTTTTAAGTATAAGTAAAGTCAAGCTGGACGACATGCATTATATATTTTCAATCGTTATGCAATTTTATGTTAAGCAAACTGCGCGATTACTTATTCGCAAAAGTGTTGATAATATATATATATATATATATATATATATATATATATATATATATAGTTTCTAACGCTAAGAAATATTCGAACTAAAATTTTGGTATACGTGTTTATAAAATCACCTAACTAGCCTATTTCCGTTAGTCCGTTCGTTTGTATGTCTGTCTGCCTGGAAACACTTTATCTTGAAAGAGATATCGAGCAGAAATTTGTATAGCGTGCTCAGGACGTAAAAAATGACTTTGAGTTCGTAAATGAGCAAGATAGGTTAATTGGGTGGTCTTGGTTTCGTATAAATCATTTTGTAAACTGTTCAAGATAGAACAAAAGTTAAAAAATGTTCCCTATAAAAAATTTAATAAGTTTTGTTTGAAACATGTTTTCGTATATGTCAATGTCTTCCCCGGAGGATCTAAATTTAAGTAAAAGAATTGTTTTTCCGTTTTCCCGAATTAAATAACAGATATAGAGTTGAAAAATTAGGCTTAGCTAGATTATAGATAGATAATTTCAAGCTCTTAAGCTATTTCAAAAATTCTGACAATTTAGCTGGAATCCAACTCGCATAAGGTTTGCGCGTGTTCATTTAAACAGTTGGAAACATTTTCTATTTAGAAGCTACAAAATAACTTAATATATATATTTTTATATATATATTTTTTATACCTTATGTTTATACCTTGTAAGTATGTAATTACAGCAAGGTATACTAAGTTTAGTTCCAAGTTTGTAACGCTTAAAAATATTGATGCTACGAACAAAATTTTGGTATAGGTGTTCATAAAATCACCTAATTAGTCCGTCTGATCGCCTGTTTTTCTGACAATACGATAACTCAAAAACGAAAAAATATATCAATCTGAAATTTTTACAGATGCTCAGGACGTAAAAAGTGAGGTGGAGTCTGTAAATAAGCAAGATAAGTCAATTGGGTTTTGGCTCCGTAGGATTCATCTTGTAAACCGTTACATATAGAACAAAAATTTAAATGTAAAATATGTTCGTTATATAAAAAATTAAACAACTTTTGTTTGAAACATTTTTTCGTTAACGTCACTGTTTATGCGTGAGGGTGCAAATTTGGACAAAATTTTGTGTCCATTTTCTCCAAAACTATACATAATAGAGAATTGGAAATTTACAGGTAGCTGCAACTAGTGGTCTTGTGAAACACTCTCGCAAAACTAAACAAAATACTCGAAAATTGTCAATTTGTCTTCAAATTATTAAAATAATAATGTAAGCACTGATTTTCTACACTTTCTATACAAGGTGTTTCAACAATTAACTGAGTCAATTGTTTGTTTTCACTTGTATCTGTTCTATTTGTGTCATCGAAATTTAATAACTTTGATTATTATATTGTTTTATCTTTTTAATAAAAAGTTTTTCGTTAGTTTCAAAATAGAAATAGAAATAAACACAACCACAAGTCATAATAACATGTTACAAGTTGTAATCAGTAGATGGAATATCAAGTTGATTTGTCCGACATGTTTAATAATAATATAACATTGGATAACAACTTCAGAAAAAAGGGGGGGGGGTACAAGTAGAGGTATAAGGTATTGTTGGTTACTCTTTTTGTCTCATGAGATTTTAATGATTGGCATCGTTTTTCTTCTTGTAACATTTCTGACATTTTACTTTTATCTTCGGGCAGACGAATATACTATAAGAGAGTTTAATCGAATTGTTTTCATATACAGTTCGTCCCCATAACTCATAAGTCAAATGTGCAAAAGAAAACCTTCAGCCGCACCTTATTAATAAAACAATATTATATGCTATCAGATAGCCAGGCTGCGTTCAAAGCGCTAAATTTACCTGAAATAAACTTCAAAAGTGTTTTGAAGTGCATCGAATCACAAAAAAAATCTGGGTTAACATAACAAAGTCATTATAGGTTGGGTGTCCGGACTTAAAGGAATCGAACATCCTTTCGATCAAATCGTCGCTACAAATTTAATTTAATTAATAGTGATAGGCTGATGTAGTGCATGGTATATGTATGAAGGAGGTGCATTCAACCTCTGAAATTGAGGAACTGATAGATGAAAATATCAGCGGAAAGGTGGTAAAGCACATATATGGTACCACAATGGGCTCTATAGCCTAAGCGTGTCCTTCATGGACAGCTAATATAGCCTAACCTAAGACATTAACTCCTCTTTTATTCAAATCGATTAATATAATTGCCGTGCAGAAATAAACACGTTGGACTTCGGAAATTATCGAGATCAAAAGTTTTTTTTTTAATTTCCGGTACCGAAGTTACCGGATTTATTTCTGTACGACATATATGTAATTCGCTTCAAATACTTATTTAGAGTTAGTATCCACCAACGCCGTACATATTTGCTGGTGCAGGGGTGAGATACCAAAGTGAAAGGTGAAAATATGAATGTCACACATACATATTTTCATCTGTACTCACTTGTATCGCGCAAAACTAACGCCATGGAGCTTAAACTTACTCTTCCATATAGGAGCATCTTTTTCAACATGATTCCTGGTGGGTCATTTCACCCGAAAATTTCAGCATGGGTTTGTATGGTCTAGTATTATAGAAAGATATTTTCCTCATCTCATAAGTTGAACGTGTGGACCATAAAAGTCGCTCATATGAACTAGCTTGTTGATTATCATTCCTTTAAAATATAAATTCTACTCAATATATTATATTCAAATAATTTTCGATTGAATAAACAATTATAAATTGTTACAACAAACATTATCTAGAGATATTTATAATCAATTAACCCACGGGATGTATTGACTGTTACCATGATAACGATGTGTTATTTTGGGGCGTGGCGCATGTGATAGCAACGTACGGCTACCCGGTATAGCAACGCAACATTATGAAATGCAACAAATTATTATACTCGAATCTTAGTAATAGTCTAGCAGTTCATGGTAAATTTTCGTTCCCAATGAACAGTGCTAACTGTTTAAATATTCTATATTTACTAACATTATATTGCTAACGTTTTCTAAGGGATTTCAAGTTAAAGTCAATGAATCTTTATAAAAACTTTACGACTGCATTGTTTAAAGCTTACTTAAAGAAGTTAAAAACAAAAATTTGTACGATCTTGCCAAGGGGGTGAAAAAATTTATCCTGAAATTGACAACGGGAATCGATATAGGAATGAATTCTAAGCAAAAAGTGTCATTGAAACATATTTCGAAAAATCAATACTTTCCGAATTTTAGGCGATTAAAATTCGGAGTATTTAACGTCGAATATTCGAAATATTTTACGTTTTTTGAAAAAAGTATATTGAAAGTACACTTTTTAAAGTGGAGACCTGTAGGATTTATACCTAGGAATCTAATAACAGTCAATGAATCTTTATATAAAAACTGTGCGACTGCATTATTTAAAGCTTACTTAAAGAAGTTAAAAACAAACCCCTTCTTGGGAGTGGAAAAATTTATGCTTTTTAACTTCTTTAAGTAGGTAAGCTTTAAACAATGCAGTCGATTAGTTTTAATAAAGATTCATGGACTGTTCTTGGATTCCTAGTTATAAATCTTACGGTTCTCCATTTTACTGAAAAAATATTCAAAAATTGTTTGATTTTGAGAATATATTAAGCTTTTTCTTTTATCTATTACGGTTTAAAAAATCACTCATGATAGAACACATGAACCAATTATTCTATTTAGGATTTGAGCCGCCTTTCAGCGTTATAGACTGTCAACAGAAAAACAATCATTTTTTTACAGTCTGGCAATGATAGAGGATATATAGGTATACAGCCACGCAAGCAAAAGAAAAAAACATTCACAACGAATTAATGCAGAGTTAAAAATTAACATTTATTTGCAAAACACAGAATAAAATTTTTTCAGTCTACCATTCATTTAAATAAAAGGCAAGACTGTTCAATACACTAAAAATTGATTGGCAGGCGGCTCTCTCGTGTACAAAATTATAACCATTACATAACCAATACAAATTAGTATATAAGAAATATTGTTTTGTTAAAATCTATAACTACCTCAGCTAAGATTTGGTGTCAAAATTGGCTCATAATAAGCTCACACATAAAAAAAGCCCCCTTCCCCCAAAAATGTTGTTTCTATGATAAAAGAATATGCTTAACTTAAAAGCCTAGTTCAGAAATAACTCGAGACTATTTCAGGCCTTGTTCAACACTGGTATGGCCTAGGTTCAAATAAATTTCAAGTTAAGTATAAAAAAATTTTCTCTATAGCTTCCCCAAAGTTTCCACAAGGTGAATTTCGGCACAGCAAACGACGTCAAAGGTGTGCTTTTTTACATAACACGCATAAGTATAAAGCGTGACTGAAATTTTCTGGCATTACAAGAATCTCAAAATTACCTCATATTTCAAGGTTTTTCAGGTCGTTTGTGACCACTGCTAGTTAATTAAACAAATTAGTTAAATAGAGGAGGAAAATTTACATTTTACAGCGAAAATTTATAAAGTAAAATGGATAGTGATGCGGTTTTTGCATTAGATTCTAGAAGGTATGTTTATAAACTTTGTGATTGCAAATTATGGGAAGATAATTTTCCTCGTTGAACATTTTTTTGTAGATATAGTAAATTTTTTTGAAATATTTAATAATTTATATTTCATGACATTTACAAGCTTTTAATAATATACAAAAAAAAATTTGAATTTTTTTTCAAAGTTCCGCTTTTGAAATTAGTATGTTCCAGTTAACATCGGATTCGTGTTCAGCGGCCAAAAAACCCCATAGTAATCATTTTCAGCCCATTTGGTACATTTGAAGGGACAAAAATTTTTTTTCAATTGCCTATAAAATGACAATTTTTTAATGCACAAAGGAGGAAAACAATCTCACCATAATTTGCAATATTCACAAATTTTATAAATACCTTCTAGAACCTATTGCAAAAAGCCGCATCTCGATCCATTTTACTATAGAAATTTTCGCGGTTTTGACGTTTTTTGTGTTAAATTTCCTCGTCTAAAAGATTAAACAAATTACTTTTATTTATTTTTATTTAAATCGTTTATTGACTAACTTATCGACAATTTTGAAATACTAACGGAAATTGGAAATTATTTTCGTCATGAACTCTTAGACTATATTGTGCGAAACATTTCTAGAAGAAATTCAAAACCATTCTGTTATGACGTAAATACAATATATGTAAATGTTTGTATGTATGTATGATAATATATTTTATGCAAATGATCTGTGCGCCGTTCATGTAAAACAAATTCTAGATACATTCTAACTCGAAACGGACATGCACATAATACGAAAATAGAAACGTATATTATCACTATTCACCAGATAGATAGATATAGATATATGTACCATGAGAGTCTGCTTGTGATGATGGTCTGTTGTCGGGGTCACGTCAAAAAAAGCATTTCTGGTGAGTTTTCGTATGTACAAATAAATGTATAAAAAGTTAATTAAAAATAGTTATTTTTAATTTAAATTTTTCCGATTCTTTTTTACCTTTCGATTCCCAATATAAAGAAGCTTATTGACAGTAGATTCTTGCTATTTTCTTTGGTAACTTTTTTCAACTTTACTAATTCTTTTTCTATTGAATTTTGTTCGTTTCGGACACTAGGCATTTCTTTTTTAACTTTATCAAATTATATATACTTCATCTTGAACTCGCTCCAGATCTTTTTCTAAGTCTTTTCGAACTTTTCGACACCGTTGTTCGATCTTTGAGAATTCCTTTCAAAATGTTTTAGTAACTCTTTCCAACTTTTTTACTTATTTTTTTCTATTGAATTTATTCCGTTTCGAAGATTAACAATTTCTTCTTGATCTTTATAAAATAATTTTTCCATTTCATATATTTTTGTATTTTGTACATTACAAGTACTATATATTATTTCATCTTTAACTCTATCCACATCTTTTTCTAACTCAAAAAAGTTACCGTATTATTGCGAACAAAAACCTTTCTTCTTTAAGTACCTAATTCTTTTTACAATCCATAAAATCTTATATTTTTCCCATTAAAAACACTATGCATTTCGTCTTTAATTTTCGCCAGATGTTTTTCTAACTCATTTGCAGCTATTGTTGTATTTCGTTTACTGTTAATAAATACTATTTCTTCTTCAACTTTCCCAAATTCTTTTTCCAATCTATAAATTCTTGTATTTTGTCCATTGCAAACAATATAAGATATATTTCATTATTAACTTTTTCCAGATTTTTTTCTAACCCACAAGCGACCATACTCTGTTCTTTGCGAACAAAAACTATTTCTTTTTTAACTTTCCAAAATTCTTTTTCCAATCCATAAATTCTTGTATTTTGTCCATTACAAACAGTATATATTTCATCTTTAACTTTCTCCAGATTTTTTTCCATCTCACAAACTATCGTACTACGTTCTCTGCGAACAAAAACCATTCCTTCTTTAACTTTATCCAATTCTTTTTTCAATTCACGAGCTCTGGTATTTCTTTCATTATATACATTAACCATTTCTTTAAGTTTTCTCAATTCTTTTTCCAATCCACATGCTTTTCTATTTTGTCCATTGCGAATATTTTCCATTTCTGCTTTAATTGTTTTCAAATGTTTTTCCACTCCACAAATTCTTTTATTTTGTCCATTACGAATACTTGCCAATTTATCTTTAACCTGCTTCAAATCTTTTCTAAATTTAGAATCTGTTGTACTCTGTTTTTCCCGAAGGTAATTCATTTCGTCTTTATTATTATGCTATTTCAATTTTTACGTTCTCAATATCTTTTATTAACTCAATTTTCTCCATATCTTGTTCATTACAAACATTAATCAATTTGTTCTTAACATCCCCCAAATCCTTTTCTAAATCAAAAATTTTTTTATTTCCTTCATTGTGAACACTTGTTAAATCGGCTTTAAGTTTTTTCAATTCAAAAATCATTATATTTTGTCTATTAGAATCATTATCCATAATCTCTTTTACTTTCTTCTCGAAATATTTTTCCAATTCACAATTTTGGTTATTTCGTTCATTACGAACGCTAGCTATTTCATCTTTGTGTTTCTGATTTAATAGTTTTATTTCTTCGCGTAACAATTTGTTTTCGCTTGCCATCTCGTCATATTTTACAAGTAAATCGACATTCAAAATATTTTTTTGAATATTCTGCATTTCTTGGTTGATTTTCTTGAGACTGAGTTGTAATTCACTAACTATGACTTTCAAACGATTTTGTCCAATATTGGAGTGTTTAATTTCAGTAAATAACATATTTTCTTGTTCGTCAATCATCTTCTATTATCAACTTTTAAAAGAATTATGTCAGATTATTATTGTTGAGTTTTTATTGAAAATAAAAATTAATTTTGCATAGTAACTTAGGAGAGAGTCGCTTGTTTCATAGACAATATTGATCCGAAAATTTCATTCTGATTTAAAATATCAAAATAATATATTAAAAAGGTAACACGTTTTTGGAACCAACTGAATTAAAAAATAGAAAATAATTTCTTTAAATTAAAAAAAAAAATCATTTTATCGTAAAAAAGCGTGGGGTGCTAAATTTAAATTATTGTAAATATTTTATAGACAGATATTTAAAAAAGAAAAGTCATTATAAAGTACCTTAGAAAGTATCACACGTTTTTTACGATAAAATGATTTTTTTTGAATTTAAAGAAATTATTTTCTACCTTTTACTCCAGTCAATCCTGATCCGGATTTCAGGATCAAATCAACAAGGATTTGAAACTCGAGTGGAGACGGTAGCAGAAAAAGGCGCCTATCTAGGTGAGACCTAGTCTGAATTTATTGTTTAGAAAAACCATTTTCAATTTTAAAATTCCAAGAAAAATCAACTAAAAATTTTCTTTTAACTTCTCTATTCAATATTTATATTTTTTTTAAAATTTTATTAAATCATAAGTCTATTAAGCTGATGGGCATACACATGAGTGGACCCGCCACTGTTATATTTAAAGCGTACTATATCTGAATGCAATCGATAATACTATTATTATTATTATCATGTTCAGTATACATAGTAAGTATAAGTGTTTTGAACTTTGTATATTACACAATGCATTACTTTTCTCATAACATCAGCTATACTACTATCATCATAACACCAGATAAACTGTGGTCCATCTGTCTGTTTGTCTGTTTGTACGAGCATTACGCGTAAAACTACGTTCTGATTTTTATATAGAATCTAATAGTATACCAACTGTTTTTGTACCATCTAGGCATATACATGTCTGTAGTATGACTGAATACATCCGTTTAGTAATGCATCTAAGCGAGAGGTATTATATACATATATTGTAGTTGTATGCATGCAGAGAGTGGGAGTTTTGTTGCATACAAATATTATAAATTAACTAAAATACTTCCACTCTCCAAGCTCTCGCTTAGATGCATTACTAAACGGATGTATTCAGTCATACTACAGACATGTATATGCCTAGATGGTACAAAAACAGTTGGTATAATAGCCAGTACCTGAATGATCGTGCTTTACTCGGTCAAGTCGGTCGGTTTGAGTTCAAAAGGCACTTTGATCACTAATATAAGAACCATTTAAAATGTCTCCACACAAATACCAATTGGAATGCCCCAATAATGTACTTTATTTGTCCCCAATAGATGCCAGAAAGAGTCATATTTTGCAGCCAATGTTTCAGTTTTTCCCGAAAGCACGGATAAAATGACGTTTTCTACTATACTGCATACTATTTTTCATGAAAATCGTTGATAACGATTCCAAAGTTAAAATGTGGATACACTCCCCCTCTAGAAATTATTCGCCCCTGCTAGCCCAACACAGTAGTCTTCTGTAAATATTAAACAAAACGAACCAAAAAAGTATACTCGGGAGTTTTCGGGGTTGCAGATCACGATTAGGATTTTGATATAACCCCGAGTATACATTTTTGGTCCATTTTGTTGAATATTTACAGAATATTGCTTTGTTGGGTCAGCGGGGGTTGAATTACCCCAAGCAGGCTAATTCATTATATCCACATTCTATAACATTTTGTTGAATATTTTCAAAGTTTTAAAATTTTGAAAAGTCACCCCAGAAATGGATTCTCATAATTGGTCTATTTGGCTCATAGCAATGGCCAAACTTTCTAGCGGCATCAAGTTAGATGTAGATTTTGATATATGGACATTCCTGGACAATTGAAAAAAATTGGTTCTATAGGTCGGGATACAAAAAATTCTTTTTGAAAAGCTAAAATGATTCGTTTAGTATATGAAATAACTTCACATGCCTCTTCAAGCTTACACAATAAAAAAACCATTTCATCCAAAAATTCAATAACATTTTCATTTTATAAATTTTATTTAACAGATAGAGTTTATTTACAAATTCATTCATTCCATACAATTATTCTAGTTTTATTAGCATTTCATCCGATTTTTTGCAAATAATTAATCTTCTTAAAACATTTTCCGCAGTTGAAAAAACTCAACCACCATGATGTCATTTGTTAGTATTTTCATTTTGCTCATGAACAGCAATATTATTTGCATTATTCTCTTTACCATTTAAAATAACAACTTAAGTTTTAAACAGTTTTCAGCAAACAACAAAGTTAACCACAAATAACTCATGGTTTTTATTTATTCAAAAAACTTAATATACTTGAGACTTTAAGCGAAGTCACATAATCTGTTATTTGTTTAGGAAATTGAAATCCATCACAGCGCCAGCGGATTGCTAGCACCTAGTCAACATATAAAATTATATTAAAAACTGTATGCAGTCAGATGTTTCTTTTAGTCTAACTTTTCTATTTATTTTATCTAGCTCTGACTTTAAATAGAAATTTCTATCTTAACATTTCAAGAATATATGTTTACTAATGTCAATGAAGTTTAAATAAATATATAGATTGTATCACAAGTCACGATAAGTTTTCGATTCCATGCACTATTAACGAGATTCGGGGCTTCGTTAATTAAAGTTAATAATCGTAAGAATTTCTCGATTAATATCATTATAACTACAGGAGCTGTCACAGTGGTGAGAAGGAGGAGACAATGTCTCATATTCTCTGTCACTGCCCAGCTCTTTTCATGAGGAAATAACTTACTTGAGTCAGCGTCTCTTTGACGACCTCTCCGACCTAAAGTCTGTCGACGTCAAAGCTCTCCTGCTGTTCTCAAATTTCAAATTTTGTGTTCTGAAACTTAGAATCGAATTATCTCTGTAAATGATAAACATTGAGAAAAAATGTTCTGAAGATAAAACGTAATAAAATTTATTTTCTATAAGTTTGCTTATTACAAGAATTTTGTTATCTAATATTATTCGAGAAATGCTTAAAATTAAAAAGTATAGTTAGCGAAGCAATTTATCGTGAATGGATGGATACATCGTATCAAAAACTCTCTAATTGTAAACGCTACGGTATTGGTCCGCTGCCATCTTGTCAGTGACGAACGAGACTATGTTTAAGCAACAAGTTATTGTGTAGTTTTATAATTTTCCTAAGAAACATTTTACATTGAATTTCGTTCTAAGAAACGTTTTACATTTAGGTAGAATAATTAAAAGGTCTTATTATACCATGGAAATGGTTTTTAAAAAGCTAAATATTTCTAAAAGTCTTAACTATACAGGAAATATATTTTGTCTCCCTATTTTGATTTGATAAATTCATTTTCCAGAGATTTGTTGTGACTTTTGATTCATCCTATAAAGAATTGTATATATATTTGATCAACTGTCTAAATATAAAAGTCGTTGAATGATACTCCAGGGGGACATTCTAACATCTACTATTTCTTAGATTAGAATATAATTTATTTTAGTAGCTTATGTAATCAAACCTAGAAGTAATTATTATTAGACGTTACTTTTAGATTTTTACAGCATATCTATGGAGGGGATAAGCTTCCTCCCTTTGCTAAAATCATCTATATTTACCATCATCCTTTTTGTCCACATATTTCAGATACAAATTGAATTGTTATTGTTTTAGTTAAAAACATAAACGGATTTGAAAAGAAGGATATCTATGTTAGTAGCATAAATAAAATTTAGGAGGGTAGGGTTGGATCGAATCCTTAGACCATTACGTTACAAAGACTGAGCGACCATTAAGTTACGTAGAAATGTCAAAACAAAGTGTTGATGTCATACTAGTCATTTTAGATTCGTAAGAAAAAATGTGGAGAGATACGTGATAAGTATTTTTTAAGTCAAAAAGCGAAAAAGTTCAGTGAAATCCCGATGTTTTATGTAAAAAATTTTGTGATATGAAAATTTGACATTCAATGTATGTTTTTTTGATACATGCCCTTATATTGAATGAATATTTTTTGATAAATGCCCCTATATCCTTTTCATTAATGTATTTTTCTAATTATCCATAGTTGACCCAAACAATTACCTCAGAGGTGTGCACATTTCTATCTGTACGAAAAGATAGGCGATGCTCAGTCTATGTACTTAATGGTCTAAGATCAAATCTTTACATACATATCTTTTGGCTTGAAATATGATGTTTGATTTCATACTGTGACGTGACCTTTTTACTTTTTCTTCCGAAAAATATTATGCAGAGTATATTTGTCATTATAGACATATCTGTTAAATATTTTCGAGACATACTATATTTTGACGCGACATTATAAATATATCTTTGCATTGGCAAAAAAGAAGATGCTTAAATGTGAATGAAAAGTGAAAATTCTAGTCATGCAATTTTTTATTGCTCTACAAAATGTTTTTAGATTTTCTTTTACAGCAATCACGAAAAACTAATTTTTTTATAAATTGCATTTATGTTTTCTAAGTTCAAAAATTGCAATACAAGTATGATATCAAGCAATACGGGATTTCCAAATTTTTATTTTCTAAATCTCGACCAAATAAAAAACTAAACGTGAAAAGTTCTGATACAGAAAAAATCTAATTTATTTAATTTGAATTAATTACAATGAAATTTCTCTAGCAACTTGAGAGAACTGGTAATTGATATTAATTGGCTTGAGCATTTTATTAAAAGCTTTTAAAACTTTTTGAAAATAATTTTGCATAACACATTTTGCGCGATATATAATTTAAGCAGTGTCGTAACTCAAATTTTTATTCGAGTGGCGATCAATAACTTGAAAAAATAATTTCTAATTTTACATTAAAAAAAACTATGGTTGGTTGTATCCGCGATACAGCCGTAAGTGTAGACATTCCTTTTACGAGCTCCTGTTTACGAAATGAACCGTATAAAAAACTGTAAGGGCCAGTCCCCACATATCCAGGTCGAATCGGATACTTCCAACAATTTGATCCATCCTGTTATTTGTATTTTTTGGTTTTTGCCTCCCGATAAGAATAAGTTTTCAACCATTTTGACAATTGTAGATATTAAAATTTAGTCGTAGTATCTTTTGTGGTTTGGTTTCTAAAATCTAATTAATATAAATGAGACAACATTTTTGATAAGCAATGATTTTTACATGTTTTTCAGGATGAATTTTTACTGGATTAAATCGAGTATTGAACCAGGATTAATTCCAAGGAAATTGCGACGCACGGCCTTTGCCCTGATGTCGATTTCAAGTCTCTATGGCAATTGCATCACCACGTGTTATTTTCGTTTCCTTTTATTTGTACAATTAAATTCTTCATATTTTCATAGTTATTGATGTTATCTAAAAATTGATTTCACACGATATTTTACCTCGATAACGAGCGTCTTTTGAAGCAATAAAACAATTTGAGGACAAAAGCCCATTATACTGAAATTAAGTCTATCATTGACTGCTTTAGGCAATAATTTTGACGGGAAATTTTCAATTTTGATTCGAAAAGAAGAAAAAATTTCGAATGAAGAGAAGACATGAAGAAATTTAAATTAGAAAACTTAGTGCCCTTTCTACGTTTCTTGAATATTAAAATAATGAAAGGTTTCATTATGGATGCCGTTATTGGTATGATAATAAACACATTTAATAGTGAAAATCTTTTCAACATCATTTTCTTCTGTACTATACTCGTATGTATACATATACATGATATTAGTTTAGTATCGTTGTTTACAGAATGTGTTTAATCTTGTATTTTCATCATAGTATACAATGGTAGTATAATATACAATGGTGAAAGAAAATTCAACACTAAAATGATGTCAAATGTTAATTTAGTTTTTCATTTTATTTTCCATGTTTTCCATGGCATGTTGTATTTATTTTATATATGTTTATATGTGCAGACGACAAGTGTATTATGTAGTTTCTTGGCTTGGCACTACAAATTCATCATGAATATTAAAAACAATATGTACCTATACTGGACTGATAATATAATTATTTTATTTAAAAAACAAGTGAAAACAAACAATTGACTGAGTTAATTGTTGAAATACCATGTATAGACAGTGTTGATTACTCTGTCACATTACACACACATACATGCCACACACATTTGACTGATATACCCATATAATACATACAATACAATTTGCGCTCTCAGAGGTAAACAGTGATGGCTACGAAAAAATGTTTCAAACAAAAGTTGTTTATTTTTTTATAAGAAACTTATGTTCTATCTCTAACGGTTAACAAGAACGGTTAACATACGGAACCAAGACCCAATTGATCTATGCTGCTCATTTATGAACTCGGTCACACTTTTACGTCCTCAGGACGCTATAAAAATTTCAGCTTGATATCTCTTTTTGCTTTTGAGTAATTGTGATGATAGACGGAGAGACAGGCAGACGACAGACAGACAACCGGAAATGGACTAATTAGGTGATTTTATACCAAAACACCTATACCAAAATTTTGTTCATAGCAAAAGCTAACATCTTTCGAATAAAAGTTTTAAAGAAAAATTATTAGTTTTTTTTATAAGAATCAACTTTCTAATTTAAAATGTTATTCTATCACTTACCGTTTAGGATCTAAATTGCCTATTACAAAAGAAACCCGGAGAACTAGTTCACATCTGATGGCAGAACATGATATCTCCCAACGAACTCTGCAATTTTTATTTAAATTATTTTTTAATTGGTTAACTACAAAACAAGGTATTTTGTTTGTCCCTTTGCGGCATTCTAGAGAGCAAACGCGTGGATTTATTTCGATGATTCTTTCGTCTATCGATTTGTCTTAATCTTGCGAGTGTCACTATGGGTATAAGAGTAATGAAAATTTAATATGGTGAAAATTAGACGCCATTTTGTGAAAAAGAAAAAAAAAAGTCAGCGAAACATGTCAAGTGTTGTCAGATAGACTCATTCAATTTCCCCTAAACCGCCTAAACGGCTACTTAAAATCCCCTAGATTGAAAATAAAACCCCTAAATTGACATATCGATTACCATATTTGATGTAATAAATTGTTGGGAATAATAATCTATAAGTAAGCATGCTTTTAATTATCATTGATACTTTATTATCTCTGAACAAATTCCTCAAAAAAGTTTACCCCAGATTTTCCACCAAGCCGTCTAAAATCCACTAAATTTAGGTGAAAATCCTCCTACCTGATAACACTGAATAGGCGAATCGATTGACGTGAAGTATCATTAAAGTCGGCCCACACGTTTGCTGCTTAGAGCCGATCTTTTAGTCGGGTTTTTTTGATTTTTTTTAATTGATTATCTCTATTTTTAATAGTCAAAATAACACAGAGAGAATTAAAAATTGAAAAAACCCCCGACACATCAGGTCTGATCGATTCGTTTATGATACCGTAGCTCCTAAACGGATGAATCGATTTTGTAGTTTTTTTTTTTTTTTTTTTTTTTAAACTATGACGTAGAAATCTATCTATTTGCATTTCGTTAGAAATACCTTAAAATATTCTGCACAGCTTTTCTTAATTCCTACATTTTATAACACATTATTATTATATCATGAAATCCGTGGCTATGAAATATATTCACTTTTTTTTTTATATCAAGACTAAGCCTACACAAGACATGATGGAATCTGTTAGTGAATTCTTTATTTTCTTAATACACTTTCTTAATCCTAATCCTTTCTATAATATTATAAATGAGAAAGTTTGCTTGTCATGTGCGTGTAATTTGAGTGACATATTAATACATAGGATTAATTTTATATCAAAAAACAAAAAAAGTCATGAATATATTTATTAAACTTAGATCGCTTTATAAATTATAAACGATAAACTAAATCACATGGTTTGTATTTGAAGTTATATGTTGTTTTATTTCATATTTTGAATTTTGGTAACAGTTATAGCGAGGACGAAAGTGAGAAACCGAGTTGGGTAAATGAGAAACCTCCATAACGCCTGTTGTTTGTACTCCATAAAATTGCTGAATAAATTCTTTAACATAGTTCTTTTGGTTTTATTTCGAATTTTAGATTTCGGAATTTTCAGATGTAATATCTATAACTCTTACAAACTCATGCTGATGTTCCAACACTTTGGCATAAAATTACATCTTTTAATGGGAAAAAGAAAAAAGCAAACCTCTATATCTGGGATTCGTTATTTTCAATTTTATCGTCATAGTTACTTCTATAACTGAGATAGCGAGTGAATTTTATATGCATTAATCCTCTGTAACTGAGAACTGAGATAACATCGTTTTGTTTGTTTACTTACTTATTCTTTTTCTACCCGCAAATTCTGCACTTTACTAATTTTGAGACTCATTGATCTTCAGTTTTAGTTTTGCTTTACTATCATACGGATGTTTATTTGCAAAATGCCGAAAAGAAGTTAATATCCGTTTATGAAAGTGGGATGACACGCGATGCATTCTGTGTCGAATTTAATGTCCCAAAATCTACTCTTTGTAGAATAATTCAGAATAAAGATAAAATTCAATCACAATGTTCTGAAGGACAAGAAAAACTAAAATGTGTACGTTTATCAGAATATCCTGAACTTGAACGGTGTTTGGTAACATGGGTCAAGCAACTTCATGACAAAAACGTTCCGGTTAGTGGACTGATTATTAAAGAAAAGACACAAGATTTCGATGATTTAATCATAGCTCTTCTAGAACCTGTATTTTGACCTCTATTAAAGGATCCCTCTGTAAATGAGATGTACCTGGATAGCTGAGACACCATTAAGTAAGTGAAATACTTCTATAAGTAAGACAAACTTGCAGGCCACTTGATGTCTTACTTAACCAGGTTTCACTGTACATTCTATTTCACACATGTTGAACCAAGGCAAAATCTTCAACCAAATTCAAGATTCAATCAAGTATACAAATGGGCAGATTACCAAAGAAGATACTAGGCAAGGGAGACTGTTGTGTAATAAACGAAGTAGCTTGTTTTATCCAACGTTTCAGGCCCGTACTCACGGGAATGGTTTTGGCGGTTAAAACCCCTCTCATTGAGAATCTCTCCCGTAAATTTTAAATGAACAATATAGTTCTTTAAATGCATCCATTTATGAGTCGCATTTTCACTGACGAATCAGATATCCATGCATATTTTCAGCTCGGTACCTTCTTTGACTTGTCTATAAGTCGAGTACTTCAAACAGAAAACCTAGATCTTGGCAAAGCTATCGAACTGGCTTACGCTGCAAAACTTTGAATTTTGATTGAAAAAAGAGAAAACGCTTGAGAAGAATTCAGGAAAATTTTCAAAACCATGAGCTATGTCTGCGAATTACGTAATTACGGAATACGACATAGAATTACGGAATCCAAGATTCGCGTCATAAGAGACTCAACGCTCGAATATACAAACTGATTCAGCTGAGGATTTTAGATCGATATTTGAATCATTAAAATACCAAATTTTGCTTGTCTCTTTCTCAACAAAATGAAAAGTTTTGATAAAACTCTTGTTCGTTTTTTTGAACTTGAATATTCATTTTTGCACAATGATTCTCGTGATATCGGGGTCGACAAAGTTCAACTTTGGCAAAAACGTATTGCCAGACAGGACGCTAAAAATTATCTCGAAACTCTCGATTTTTGCAATAAAGATGCGTTTTCGAATGCCTACCCAATGCTTCACGTTCTGGCAGTTTTGTCTGTGACAACAGCGACGAGTGAACGCTCCATTTCAACTTTGCGTCGTCTCAAAACAATATTTGAGGAGGGGCTTAACGGTTTAGCGGCCTTTGCTCAATATACATCGCGGTGTAGAGGTCATTGCACACACAGTTTTGGAAAAGTTTTTTTCTGTACCTTGCAGAATTAACTTTTTGAAAAGTAGTGACTGAATATCACATTTTGACCTAATTAAATGTTCTCTTACTCGAAAAAATAATTTCTTGTTTCTATTGACTTTATGACTAACATGGCGAACAGAAGTTTGAACTGCTTCTTTGGATAATTCCTGTGCACGGGCTTGCAACGTTTTTTCCAAGGTCGTTATGCTACATTAGTGTGAATTTTTCCACATCCTTTACCATTTAGTTAAACGATGTGGAATTACCAGTCCAATCTTTCAGTTATGAAGTTCATGAAAGAAATAGTTACAACAAAAACACTTTAAAAAAGTATATTATTTCCACTACGTCAGTCACTTAACATAACAATTTTATGCCTTATATACTTCTATGAAAAACTCTTAGGGAAATTATAGCTGTATCACATTTTTACTAACAAATGTTGGAAAAATATAATTATATGTGGTATATAACACCTATGGTGGACAAACCAATGGCTTTGTGGCTAAAGAAAACCTTCTTTTGAATCAATCAATCAATAAACCCTCTTTTCTGAAATTACATCTGTTTTAAAGTATTTATTTTCCCCTTTTAGAGGATATCTCTAAGTTCAGTGTGCTTTTTGGTCTTCTCTAACATTTTTCATTGTGTTCTGTCTCTGGCTACCCCTATCGCTGTGAGCTTCAACTCGCCTTCCCATTTCTTAAGTTGTCTTCCCCGTTTAATTTTCTATCCTTGGCCTACCACTATCCCACAAGTTTACTCCACTTTTCCTGAGTACTTCTTATCATGTGGCCTGTCCATTTCCGTTTTAGTTCGTCTATCTTCGTAAGTACATCCATATCTCTTGTCCTAGCTCTTATAAAAGTGTTTCGTTTCCTGTCTTGTTTCATGATGCCTATCATGCTTCTCTTCATCACTTTTTGAGAGAATTGCAGCGTATCTCTGCGGTGTTTTGAGAGAGATTATGTTTCACAGCCAGTGATGCAAGGTAGGATGAAAGTGTTATAGACTTTTTGTTTTGTACCGATGCTAAGGTCGTTGACCTTCATGGTTTCTTTGTCTGACCAGTATTTTTCCCAGCCGTTTGCTATTTACTTTTTGATTTCCTTGTCCGTCTGATCCTTGAACGAAATGATTTATCCTAGGTATATGTACTCTTCCACGTATTCCAGAGGTTCGTTGTTTATTGTTATAACTCGTTTGTCAGTCTGTAGACTGACAAACGCTCTTTCACATATTTTTAAATGTTTTGTAGTACTAGCTCTTGCAACGTTTGCGAGAGTTTATTTTAGCCTCATGATAATTTTGGTTCCTATATATGGAATAAAAATTTTACAACCGTTGAGCTCAATTGGTATATTGAAAAAATTTTCTTGTTCTTAAATTTTGAGTTGAATAAATGAACTACCCGGTAATTATTAAAATAATATCTGGCACTGTGTTAGCTACGTCAAAACTGAAAAAATTGAGTTAATTGTTGAAATACCATGCATAAATAGTGTTGATGATCTCTATCACATTGCACATACATATAAAATTTATAAAATACCATACAATTTACGCCTAATTTGCGCCCTCGCGGGTAAACAGTGATGTTTACGAAAAAATGTTTCAAACAAAAGTTGTTTATTTTTTTATAAGAAACATTTTTTACATTTACACTTTTGTTCTATCTCTAACGGTTTACAAGATGGGTCCTACGGACCCATAGATCAAGACCCAATTGACCTATGTTGCTCATTTATGAAGTCGACCTCACTTTTTACGTCCTGAGTACGCTATAAAAAATTCAGCTTGATATCTTTTTTCGTTTTCGAGTTATCGTGCCCACAGACGGACGGACAGCGGAAATGGACTAATTAGGTGATTTTATGAACACCTATACCAAAATTTTGTTGGTAGCATCAATATTTTTAAGCGTTACAAACTTGGGACTAAAGTTAGTATACCTTGCATATTACATATATGCATGGTATAATAATGCAAGCACTGATATTCAACTCTTTCCATACGGGGTATTTCAACAATCAACTCAGTCAATTGTTTATTATCACTTGTTTAAAATGATTTGAAAATAAATAAAAAATTTATAAAATTTATGATTTCAGTTCTCGGAGGGACTACAATAATACCCTATCGGGAAACTTGAAATAAACTTTACTAATATATTATTATATACCAAGTCGTCCTTTTTTACAATTTTTTTAAATGATAATTTTGCTATTTGAAAATTGTTACAAATTACAAATGATATATTTTTTGAATTTCTTAATTGGCTGGAAAAAGTTTTTTTCACATTTTTCTTTGATAAATAGGAAAAAGTTTTTCATTTTGTCTTATTTTTTCTTTTTCTTTTATGCTATTGAATGACGTCAGCTAAAAAAATTCAAATGTGAATGATAAAATTATGCGGAAATAAAAAAAAAAAAATTCCTTTTTCAATTTTATGTACGTACTCATTTAGACGCAATGTTTTCCAGTCAAATCTATTTTAACTTTTCACCGCATTTTTCCATTTAATCCAAAAATATACCTACTATGTTCACTATCAAATTAGTTACGTCAAATATTTTTGAAGATTTTTTAATTGAACGGTTTAATGAATTCGAAGACATTTGTGCTACATATTAACGAATTTCCGAAGGAAATAGCGCAATCGCTTTTGTACTGTTGATGAAATTTTGAAAAATTTATTCAAATGTTCATCGATCATACCTATTATTGTACCCTCTCAAGCGGTCGTAATTTAAGTCCGATTTGAATAAAATTTGGTATCAAGAAGGTTTTTGGTATTTGAAAGGTCAAGTTCGTAAACGATAAAAGTCCACAGGTTAACAAGAGTGGAGGGTGCGGTTTGTAACCCAAAGTACAAAATTTTTACAAAATAAAATAATTTTTGTATTGTTTTACCAGTTTTATGCAGAAAAGTATTCTTGTAATTTTTTCTCTAGACGCTTAGTTTCCGAAATAAAAATTATTTAAAAATTAAAAAATGCATTTATCGATTTTAAGAAAAATGTTTTATTTCCCCCATCTCTGAGGGAATTCGCTTAGCTAACGCAGCTCCTGCGCTACCAATTTTTATGAAAATTATAGCGGATGTTATGATAACTAACGATAAATAATTAATTTATTAAAATCGGCTGATGTGTTTGGGTTCGACGGAGTAACAACGTGAAGCCTCAAATTCACAATATTTTTTGGGGATCCACTTATTCTATATATTGAATGGATCATCTATCCGGTATATGCCTATGAGAGAAAATGGGCTTATTTACCACGTAGAAGAAAGTTAGGGTTCATGGATTTTTTACGTGCCACATCCTAAAAAAAAGAAAAAATGGAATAATCATTACTTACCATCTTTATCGGTTTTATTACATACCATTATAAATCTATATATTTGTATTGGGAAAAAAACTGCGAAGATGGAGAAAATTTATAGAGTAATAATCATTCCACACTTTCCACATGAAAGGTTTGAAGATAAAAGACTAGGATGAAATGGCGTTGTTTTATCGAAAAAAATCCCTCTTTTATGGAATTTTGAAGACTCGTTTCTTTAATATTTAACCCACAACTAGATATACAAATATTTTTCAAACACAAAAATTTGTGCAACTTCGAAAACTCATCGTAGAGAATTTTACGTTGTAAAATATTTCAAATTGATAAGATTTTTCTTCGTTGTACCTAAGTTTCTCCAGTTATTAGCCAACAAGTGAAATTTACAAAATTTAAAAAACACCCGACGAATTTTGACGGAACCCTAAACTCGCACTTAAAACATATCTAAGAACACTCTCCATTATATTTCCTTTTTCCTTGAAGATTCTTCCAAACTGAGCCCTGAGCTTAATGTTTTCGGGTACAGAATCCTTAACTCGCACTTGAAACATAGCTAAGAACACTCTCCATTAATTTACCTTTTACGTTTAGGCGCTGTGATACTAACACAGACAGACAGACAGAGACACACACACATAGCGGTCAAACTTATAACACCCTTTTCTTTTTAGTTCGGGAGTTAAAAATAAAATAAAAATGTCAATTTACTCCTTTTTTTCATACATAAATATCAATCATTTCCAACTTAAATCAGACTTGTTTGGGTTTTATATACTTTTATATATTTTTGTTTGTCTTTGAAGTCTTTGAAGTTTTTTCGAAACAACTCAAGCCGTAGTATTCTAAACTAAAAACATTACCCAGAAAATATATATATATATATATATATATATATTGTTTTTAATGATAACAATAATACTATCCCCAGATATCTAGGTAGATATTTCTAACTATTCTAACTAAAAGATAGTAGATAATTCTAGGTGGTTATCGAATACATACATAAACATACGTACTTACGTAAGTAGGGTAAGTTGTAGTACCTAGAGTTATTCTTATTCTTAATTACATGTTTTTTGATTCTGTTCCCTAGAGTGAACTGTAATGAATAACATAGTGTAGAGAACGGCTTCATATAAAATCGGTAGAGGTGATTCGAGGTATATACAATACGGTGTGAGCCATGGTACATATGATCTTGATTCATACATCATACACCATGGTTCAAATGTTTTCCCCAGTATGGTTGCATAATAATTAAATTCTCAAAAAAAAAAAAAAAAAAACATAATGCTGAGGAACAAACGCATGGCTTTAAAAATTACATCAATATAAATTTGGATAGGTACTACACTTTTCCTTATTACAACATTATATTTTACAAATTCTAACATCGTTAGTGGCGAAGTTTCGAAGTGTACTGGTTTACTCTGTATACACATAATCTAGTAGAATTGGTATTATATACACAGACGCTGTTATATGGCATACAGAAAATATTTGCTTAGAAATCCCTAGAATGCAATTTGAATATATTAGCTATTGCCATGGCAATGAAGTAAGTACATACGGATGAATACAGAATACAACAGAAAAAATATGCTGTAAAAAGAAAATCCATCAATTTTTTCAAATTATATTTTTTCTACCTTATAGCATTTATGAAAATTAAGTACTGAAGAAAATTAATTGTATCAAGGGTTTGCACGAATTTACTCCATTTTAAAGATGTACTTCACAGATTATAATTTATAACATAAATAGAATAGACAACTCTGCTGAACATGAAATGTTGTTCAAAAAGCCCCCTGGAGTAAGACACTAACAGTGAACTAATTTTTTTTGATATGGTGGGAATTAGGTGCTATTTCAATTATTTCTATGCAGTTTATCATTTTTTTTAAATTGTTTTTTTATTTATTTATTTGCCTTCTAATAAAATAAAGTGAAGTTTTTTAAATAAAATAGCAAGTAGTAATAAAATAATAATTTATTTCAACATTTGAAACAAAATAGTAATTATTTTAATATAAACATTATTATTAACAAGCCATTCTAGCCATTTTAGTTCGTAAATAGTCAATAATAATCACAAATAAACACGATCTAAAAGTAATCAACACGATTAACAAGACTTAAACACTAAAATAGATCAGTACATACCATAAAAAAATCAGAAAATTATATAAATACACTTGGAATGACCTAAACTAAGTTACACTAATTAGTTAATGAACACGAGCACAATGAAAACAGCCTAAACACTTTACGAATTTTAACGACATGCAAACCAATTTTGAAAGACGTATTGTTTATGTATTTAAAAATATATAAAATATTGTTTCCCCGACAACCATTGAAATAGGTAAATTATTATTATCCAACCTAATACATGGCCCTACACGATTATACGATTATAACGTGTAGAGCCACCTGGAGTAAGGCACCTTCAGGAAACTAAAATAGCAAACAATTTTCAGGGAGTTGCAGATCAATTTTAAATTAAAAATTATAATCTGGGATACAATAAAAAAAAAAAAAAATTAGACAGGCCCCATAAACAATTCGTCAATTTTTATACAATTCAACTAATTCAAAATTTTAAAAAATTACTACCGCAGAAGTTGCATTAGCTAAGCGAAGTCCGTCAGAGATTGAAAAAATAACATATTTTTCTTAAAATCGAATATTGTATTTTTAATTTTTTCAAAAATTTATATTCCGAAAATGAAGCATATAGAGAAAAAATGACAAGAGTACGTTTTTGCTTAAAACTAATCAAAAAATACAAAAATATTTTTATTTTGAAAAAATTAAGAAGTTTGTATGTACTTTGTACAACCAGAAAAATAGAAAGGCATTATTATAAGAAAATAGTAGTTATCCATACGCTTTGCTGGGTAACTTCAATTTCAAATACATATATAAGTACTTAAAAAAGGGCGGATTTTCATACAAACTTTCACCCTCTATTTTACCCCTTTGAAAAATCCCTTCTTAGTGCACACTTAAGGATGTATGGGCACGGTAGTGGGGGCACAAATTAAAAAAATTAATATTTTCAATTTTGATGATAAATTATGTTATAACTTGACGATATAACACGAAAAGTTAGAATACAATTTTTCGATATCTGGCGTATTTTTCAAAATATTGAAAATTGAAAATTTTCTTTAATTATTAAGCTTTCGATGTTTGGTAAACCAAGGCTGGTATCGAAAAATTTTATTCTTATTTTTCGTCTACATTCATAAAGATATACTAAAATTCATCATCAAAGTTGAAAATAAGATAAAAATAATTTCAACCCTAAATCTACCCTGCTCTTACATCCCTTATATGGACGAAGACACTTGGTTTTTTACTTTTCTATGTCATTGCTAATATGTTTACTTTCTATTAAAAAGTTTTTTTTAAAATTTGTTTTCATTCATTCCAAGTGAAAATTATCAAAAACTCTCAAAATATGTCGTTTTTTGAGATTCCTCCATAAGATCCAATGTATTTTATATCGATTTTCAAAGACTTTTTTCTTAAAAATTTGCATGGATACCTAAGCTGCAATTTTAACCACATATTCTTTGAGCAAAAGTCTACCTATAAAAAAAATTTTGAGCCTTTAAATCAAACATTGTTGTCATGCTCATACATCCTTAAGAACCTTTGTGCAAAATTTCATGCTCCTACACACAGCAGTTTCAGCTGTGCGTTGATCGACCAATCAATGAGTCAGTCAGTCAGTCAGTTTCTTTTACATAGATAGAAAAGGAAGATAGATGGATAGATTTTAAGGATAATTTTTTAGTGAAAAAGATAAGTTCTTTCAGGACCTCAGATTCAGGAACACCACGTAGAATGTATTTATACTCATATGGAAACGACCAGAACTAATATATACATATACATACACATATAAGTTTGAATCTTTTGATGTGTTTTGTGTAGGTTTATGCATGTGAGATTTTAAAGTACAGTTGATTCAGGAAAATCTACAATTCTATTACAAAAAGAAGTCTCTTATTATTTTGATTTACTATAATTTTTATTGATTATTTCGAAAAACGAGGCACAAAAGTACATCAGTAGTCCTGGGGAAAAAAGAATTTCGTACAGACAGTCTAGTTTATAGTGAAGGTGACGTAAATTGTAATAATATTGTAGCAATCACTCAGGTTGAATAGGAAAATGGCTTTTTGTGGAACTTTTTCTAACCGCCCCAATATGTTCTTCGAATCATTCTGATTAAAAGCTCTCGCACTCACAAGATTTTTTAAAGGGTAGTTTCCGAGCTACAGACAATCAAAGCCACACATATATTATAGTTATAGTATATGATTACCGTATGTCGTGTGTGTGTGTGAGTGTCTTTGTAATGTATGTGTATAGTTTGGTGTGTTAAATATTATTAAGACGGTTGTCATATACTATAACTAGAATATATGTGTAGCTTTGATTGTCTGTAGGTCGGAAACTACGCTTGAAATAATTTTGTGAATACGAGAGCTACCTTTTAATCAGATTGATTCGAAGAACATATTAGGGCGGTTAGAAAAAGTTTCACAGAAAGCCAATTTCCTATTTAACCGTGTGGGGTCCTTTATACTTCTTTTTTTGAATTTGATATGGAATGAACTATAAAAAAACTGGTATTTTTGAACAGACTGTAATTTACAATCGTATATGTATGCAAGAAGTGAGTACTACTTATAATATAATAAAAAATTTTCTAATTTAATACCTTTTTAAAATATTTATGGATTGTAAAGGTCTTTTTGAAAAAGTTTTCCAATGATATGCACAAATTTTTATTTTAGGATTCAGTATCGGTTAACAACTCTATCTCTTTGTCAAGCATTATATAATAGTATTTTCCCACCCTTTCGCCTACTGATAAGAATAAATTTGAATTTATATATTTTGTGACAGAATAAACCTAAAAGGTTCGTCTTCTCTTTGCCATAGATTACATTTTCAATGCAAAACTTTTTATCTGGATCTTATTTGCTGTATATACTGTGTTTTTTAGGGCTTGCCTTTATACTATATATAGGGTGCGCCTTCTTTTATTTCGATATGTTGAATAACTTTGAAAAAAAAAAAAAACAATTTCTGTATAAGAGGTATTTTGATTCAATTTGGTCCATTGCAATATATTTGGACTACTTTTTGAAACAACATGAATCAAGTAATCACCTTTATTAGCCAAAACAAAATATGCTCTTTTGCTGCGTTTTTTATGGATCTCGTGTGAATTCTCCGCCAAAGAGTATGCCTCGTTACACATCAATATTTTTTTTTTTTAATCAGGTTCAATTCGAGCGACTGTTTGGTGACCATACGACACTTTTGGGTTCTGGGAAACTGCCATCTCTGACCGTTTCACCCAGTCCACTGGAATCTCTCACAATCCCGTACTCAACAAAATTTGATACGAAAAGACAAATAGTGGTATCAGATGGTGCCTGTTGGCCACGATGTTTTTGATGATATACGCGTTGAGTAAATACAGCCTTTTTTCAATGTTCAGCGTCACTATTTCGCCGGATTGGCAAAAATTGTACTGAATTGACGTTTCAACAAAGTTTTGACAAATAACAAAGTTATTCAATGTTTACATACCGGCATAAAATATGGCACACGCTGTAATATTGATATGAATCTCGATCAAGACTCCCCTCAATTGGCCAAATCACAGGCAAGCATGAGCGCTTAGGCTAAAATCATTAATGCTTTCTGTACCCAAGAAAATATATACTCTCTAAGTAATCTGGTTTCAATATATGCATTTATGGTATTACGTAACTAAATATATCGTATTTTTTAAAAACTCATGCGCACCAAGCGTTCATTTCCAAGGTCATATTTCCCCTTTATTAAATGTTTAATAAAGCTAAGTACTATTTAATGTTTCCATTTGAAATGAAATTTTTGTTTATTTAAGTTTTTGGACAAATGAAATATTTACAAAAGCACTTTCTTAACAGTAACTTAATTATTGAGCCTCTTCAAGGCTCAATTTGAACAAATTAAAGTCTTTAAGCGAAAATATTGAATATTTTTCTACATGAAAATGGGAACAAGGAGGGCTGTAATTTAACAACAACAACAACAACAAATTTCGACATTAAAACTACACACAGATTCTCAACCCAACACAAATCTCAAAATCGAACGATATTATACAAAAGAGTGGAGCAGCTGAAAAGTTAACACACCCAAAAGGTTCTTCTTTAACACTAACCCAATCCATATGCGGCACTCACATTCCAAGGGCCATGAAACGGATTTATAACATACTTCGACAAAACTGCGTTGACTTTCGATACAGTGCATAAGTCTAGATTTTTTTAGAAAATATAACTAAAAAATATGTTTCACAGTGTACACGTGCCATAACAAATGCAATGACGTAAACATGTACGTAAGTAATAACGTAATATGTACGAGTATGTGGATCTATAAAATATAGGTACTCAATGTTTGGACAAAATACAGGTTGGCTTTAATAACTTGATATTTGCAAAAAATGTATGAATGAATTCTCAATGACTTTGTGTTGAAATAAAAAACCATTTCTTCACATTCTAAAAATTTTTCTAAAACACAACAGCATAAAAAATCAATAAAAACATCTGTCATTTTTTGCTCAGATCACAAAAAATATACATTAAACAAATTTTTTTTCATCGAAAGATTTCCATTTGAAAAAATATGAGGTTGAACACCATTTAACCTAGAGCCTATCTACCTAAAAATAAACATGCATTTGCAATTGATCGACGCTTTCAAAAGATCAAACTTTTGTAAGAAACAATTTTTTTGTATCTGACTCATTAATTTTTTTGCAAATGTCAAGTAAAAAAAGCATCCCGTATATTCTAGTTTGAGAGTATACAACGTGTTCTCTTATTGAATGCAGAAACCTAGCTTCCGAAAATAAGCTCATCAAGACCAACAAAAAAACTCTTTTCCAAATTTGGATCTGAGGCGTAATTTGGAAGATACGAGTATGGCAAAAATTAATACATTTCAGTTCATTCACTGACTATCATTCGATTACCAGTAGCCAATGATAATCAGTAGATATTAGTAAGTTTCACTTAATAATGGAAGGAATTTAACAAAAAAAAAAAAAAAAAGTATAAAATTATTTAATTGAATTTGGTCAAAGCATCCCACTTTTTATATTATTATTATATTATTGTGAGAAAATAATAATAATTTTAAGTTTAAATTTTTTCATTGAGCGTAAACAAACAAACCACACCCATTGTCGCATGGTTTGTTTGTTTACGTACAATAATCTAATGTTTTTTCAAAATAATATAATTCAATTAAATCATAATATTATTAAATGAAATTTACTAATATCTACTAATTAGCATTGGTTACTGGTTATCGAATGATAGTCAGTGAATGAACAAATGTATCAATTTTTGCCATACCCGTGTCTCCCAAATTACGCCTCACATCTAAATTAGAAAAATAGTTTTTTTGTTGGTTTTGATGAGCTTATTTTCGGAAGCTAGGTTTCTGCAGTTAATAACAGAACACGTTGTATATAGGAGAGTATAGTACCAAGTTCAAAAATGTCCCGAAGGTTGATCGGACAGTAAAACAAATTGGCTCTAGTCTGTTCTTTGATTATTCCCTCTGTAATGTTTCTGTTAGAACGGCCCTGTATAACACTTTTATTACTCAACTATATGTATTTTTTTCAGAATTTAATGTAGTACGAGCGCCAAAGCTTAAACTTATGGTTGAAATTATTTGTACCATATTTTCAATTTTGATGATAAATTTTGTTATAACTTCATGAATGTAGACGAAAAATAAGAATACAACTTTTCGATATCTGCCTTGGTTTTCGCTATATCGAAAGCTAAATCATTTACGCCCTGAGAAAACTATAAAAATTTCAGCTTGATATATCTTTTCGTTTTTGAGTTATCGTGTTTATTTATGGTTGAATGGATAAACGAAAATGGACTAATTAAGTCAATTTATGAACACCTATATTAAAATTTTGTTCAAATCATCAATATTTTTAAGCATTACAAACTTGAGACCAAAATTAGAATACCTTGATACATATTTTACATATGCGGGGTATAGAAACGTTTGAAATATTATACATGTACCATCATTCTCTCAAATGTTTGCCTTCTGATAAGTAAACTTTATCTTCATACAGTTTCAGTCTCATAGATTGAATATAAATCAAGAATGATTCAAGGTGCAAATAACCCGAGGTACTACACATCCCCCATAGGAATTCGAATATTAGTTTAAGCTTTACGTATATACATCGTATGTTTACACTGGAGCTTAACACATATACACTGAGAGCTTTTTATCAATATAAAATTATTTACCGGTATTTTGGTATTGTTTTGATCAATTTAAAATCATATCTTCCATAAATAGATATACTCGTATTTATAATCATTGCTTTGGGTTAAAGTACATATATGTCGCAACGGCGTCAAATTAACAACCTAGCCTTTATAACTAAACGGCGCCGTTCAACTAGTGGCCTGAATGATATATGGAAATTAGGTATCAGATCGAAATTTGGTAAATAACTTTTTCGCTCGTCTTTATAGGCTTATTTAGGAAGTCAATAATTCTGCAGTCAATTATAGGACACATTGTATATAAACGAAAAATCACTGACTGGTTGATTCATCACGAGATCTCCAAAACTTTTTGGAAATTTAACTCCTTAGGTGGTGAAAAAGGAAATAAATGTTGTATATAGAAACCCCACGATAATAATTTTATAGACAATTATAGATCAACCGTTTGCTATAATGTCAATGTTACTAAGGTTTTTTTTTAACTTCATATGCACGCTATAATAAATTTCAGCGTGCTATCTTTTTTCGTTTTGGAGTTATCGAGTTTACGGACGGACAGACAGATGGACAAACGGAAATGGACTAATTAAATGATTTTATGAGTACCTTTGCCAAAATTTTGTGCGTATTATCAATATTTTAAGCGTTACAAGCTCGTGTCTAAAATTAGTATATCTTGATATATATTTCAAATTTACAGGGTACATTTCATATTTACAGGATATATTTATTTCAAATATACAGGATATAAAAGTAAGAGCTTGGAAAGTATAAATTTGTTAATAACTCGAATTATTGTAGATACCTTATTTTCAACTTTGATGATGAATTTTGTTAAAACTTCATGAATGTAGTTTTAAGAATTTTCTTTAACCAAATTTTCAAATTTCGAAATTTGAAAATTCGTACTATTCGTCTTATATTGCCAAGTTATAACATAATTCACCATCAAAATTAAAAACAATATATTTTTTTTAAATTTTTGTCCCCACTACACCCCTTAAAATTTTCAGAATTGCAATGGCGCTCGTATAAAAATCCTTAATCTTCATGTGAGATAATCACAAGCCACAGTTTTAGAGACACCGATTTATTTAATCAAACCCATAACGTACGTACACAATGCGTAGATATCACACGTATTATATTAAATTAATATAATACGTATTAATATAATATGAGAAGAAACATTATAATCACTAATTAAAATCAATTCCTAATTAAATGTCTTTTGTACTTAGTATTGTATGTTTATGAGGGCTTTAATTCATGTACTAAATAACTTCATCGTAATTACATAAATGAGACAAATCGATTTGTATATGTACGAATAAAACAGGTAGGTATTTATATTAGCTCCTTTAATTCCATATTTAAATACAAAGTCTTTTCATACCATTATTTAAGGTATTACGCGCACCAAGGCAAGTTTAAACTTGTGGTTGAAATTATTTTTACCTTATTTTCAACTTTGTTGATGAATTATGTTATAACTTCATGAATGTAGATGAAAAATAAGAATAAAATTTATCGATTTTTGCCTTGATATTCGAAATATCGAAAGCTAAATAATTAAACAAAATTTTCAATTTTCTAAATTTTGAAAATTACCTTTCGTCTTATATCAAACCGAGTTAAATTATAACATAATTCACAATATGTATATATATTTGTTAAATTAATTAGTAGGTTTTTTTTTCAATAATTTATGAATGTTTTAACTTTAATTTAAATAGTTTTTTTTTTAATTTCCACCGACTATTTTTGGAGAAATACATGAAAACATATCACACATCTATCGTTTTCCCATAAGACCAAAGTTAAATATGCCTATTTTAGAAGTCATTTATTTATTTAAATAAGTGGGCAACCCTCACTAAAAATTTCAGAAATTATTTAGACTTAGTCCAACTTCATATTAAACAAAATCAAGTTTTTTATGATGCTTGTTATAAAGTTGTTAAGTTGTTATAAAGAACAAGAAATGTCGTCGGCACCCGGTGGAAACTATGTACTTTTCGTTATAAATTATGTAATTTTGTTTTAAATTGAGCACCTCCAGCTTTTACAAATAGTTAAGTATGAGTGACTCATAGGAAAAATTATTTTTACCTTTTAGTATGCAATAAAAGCTAATTCCTTAAAATGTATTTTTTATATAAATTTTTAATTTAAAACAAAAAGGCATATGTTTATCAAATATTATATCAAAGGCATATGTATATCACCATTAATATGCTTTGTCATCTGACTTACATATGCATCCAAAATTTCAGCTCAATCGGAAAACGGAAAGTGGGTCAAATTTCTATTGCAAAATTCCACAACAATTCATGTGAAATAAATCCTAAATAAAAGCTTTTTATACCATGTATATATCAAACATATCAAGGTATAATAAGTTTAGTCCCAAGTTTGTAACGCTTAGAAATTGATGCTATGAACAAAATTTTAGTATAGGTGTTCATAAAATCATCTAATTATATTAGTCCTTTCCCGGTTGACCGTCTATCCGTCTGTCCGTAAACACGATAGCTCGAAAACGAAAAGAGATATAAAGCTAAAATTTCTATATATATATTTCAGGTAGTAAAAATAAAGTCGAGCAACTAAATGAGCAACATAGGTCAATGGAATCTTGGGTAGGACCGTAGGACCCATCTTGTAAACCGTTAGAGATTGAACAAAATTTTGAGTATAAACAATGTTCCTTAGAAAAGTAACAACTTTTGTTTGAAAGATTTTTTCGTAAGCATCAGTGTTTACCCGTGAGACCGCAAATTAGGTATTATATAATATGTCCGTATTTTTTTGTTTTAAGTGTACATTAATTATGTGTTTGTTTATTGCAAATAATATGTTCACTGAGGAAGTGATAAGAGTGTGTAAGAGTGGCTGTCTTTCTTTACTTACATGACGTTAAAAAAAACAAGCGATTGTCTAATCAGCACTATCAGCACATATACATGGTATTTCAACAATTTACTTAGTCAATTGTTTATTTTCACTTGTTTAAAATGTATTGTATTTCTAGAATGTCATAATATAATGAATATTGATTTCTAAAATACCATAATATAATGAATATTATTTCCTAGAATATCATATAAAATTCCAAAAGATTGGACATAATGATTTTTCTAGAATTTTCATTTTGAAAATCAATCATAAACTCGATATTCGATTGATTTTTCAAGCGAAAATACAATGACAACAACAATATAATATCTATGTATGTTAGTATTCTGTATGTGACATTTGATTTTCGATTGAGCTAAAATTCCAATGAAGCGTGAGCTCAGTATATAAAGGGTTTTCCATTAAGAATGATCGAACTGTAAACAACATGTAAATAATATTATATAATATTATAAAAAAATTTTTATTTGAAAGAATAACTTGTGGCAAATTGTGAAATATATATAGGATGCTCAAAAAGACCCCCCTGAATTTTAAAAAATCATGAGTGAAAAAAACGGCAAAAATTGTATGATTTTCTGACGGATCAACGCACAGTCTTTTTAACCGCTAATCGTAGAGACCTGAAATCGGAGAGTTTGTTCTTTGTATAACGTGGGAATTCGATAAGAAAATATTTTCCGGAATTCTACTCATAAGGGGGTGAAAAACGGGGCAAAATTTGAATGGGACAACGTGAGTCCTTGGTTCAATCTACTTCAAATTTTGTATAAGTATTCTTCAATAGAATTGTTTGAAGTATTTATATGTATTTAAAATTCAAGTAGCCTAGCGAAGCGGGTGGATAGGTTAGGTTAGGTTAGGTTATAATGGCTCTCCATGAAGGACACACTTAGGCTATAGAGCCCATTGTGATACCATATATGTGTTTTACCACCTTTCCGCTGATAATTTCATTTATCAGCTCCTCAATTTCAGAGGCTGAGTGCACCTCCTTTATGCATATAACATGCACTACACCAGCCCATCACAACTATTAATTAAATAAATTTTGTTGCGACGGCAGGAGTCGAGCCCACTACCCTAAGCATACCGGGGACGGAATTGGTTACGCCTTAACCAACTGAGCTAATAGGGCGACAAGCGGGTGGATAACTGCTAGGAAAAAATAAAAATATTGTAGACGGTTAGTAGCTCAAACTGAACACTGATTTTGATTTTAAAAAAAGTTCCCATAATTAGCATGTGTTGTTTAACATCTTATTACTACTCTAGCAAGTTTTTTCCTGTCCTATCCTTATCTTCCTTTTCCCTTTATCAAATTCTATGATTCACCTCTCATTTTCAAGCATATTACGTCTAGGTTTGACGAAAAATATACTCAAAGTCTAAAAACATACCGCTTAGGAAAAAATACGCTAAACAAATAATTTGAACGAAAAAATATCATGAATTTAAAGTTTATTAGTCAAACATGTTAGTTTTTACAAATGCTCTCCTAATACTCTAGAAATATAATTATTATTTTTAATGACATGTTCTCATAATATTAATTTAAGAACTTTTGACTTTTTTCACCACTTTTCTTCGAAATTTGTTGTTTTTAGCTACGGGTACAGGGTAGCCACGGGTTACGGTAACTACGGGAGCGGAATTCCGCGCGGGTCGAGATTGTTGTATGTAATGTTGGATGATGATTCTTCGATTGTCATTTAGCTGATATTACAAAAGTTTTGTTTTTGTTAGGTTTATGAAATATTAGGTTCTACCACTCTTAATGGAAATCCGTGTATGGTATTATTGAACTGTGTATTTATTATTGAATGCAAACAAACGTGAGTATGCTCAGTTGATTACGTTCATACGAAAAACTTAGTTATATTTTTTGTGTATTTTGTTTAAATTTATTTATTTCTGTATGTATTATTCATAACAAATGTAAATCTATTTTCATATCAAATCATCATACAGTGTGTCCATCCATTTCAAGGGTATCCAACTCTTGACCAGATGTGATTATTGTTTGTGAGTGAAAACATGTCGATTTAGATATCGAGGGAGAAGTACAAAAATGGTACTTTTGGTAATGGAAATTAGCTATTCAACCATTATAAAAACAAGTGAAAACAAACAATTGACTGAGTTAATTGTTGAAATACCATGCATAGTCAGTGTTGATTTCTTTGTCACATAACACATACAAACATGTGACACATACATAACTGATAATCAAGTATAGTACATATTATAAAATTTTCGCCTAATTGGCGCCCTCACGGGTAAACAGTGATATTTACGAAAAAATGTTTCAAACAAAAGTTGTTTAATTTTTGATAAGGTACATTTTTTACATTTAAACTTTTGTTCTATCTCTAACGGTTTACAAGATGGGTCCTACGGACCCAAGACCCAATTGACCTATGATGCTCATTTACGAACTTGACCTCACTTTTTACGTCCTGAGTACGCTGTAAAAATTTCAACTTGATATCTTTTTTCGTTTTTGAGAAATCGTGTCCACAGACGGACGGACGGACGGACAGACGGAAATGGACTAATTAGGTGATTTTATGAACACCTATGACAAAATTAAATTACAAACTTGGGACTAAACTTAATATACTATGTATATTTCATATATACATGATATAAAAATGAAGCCGATCGATTGATTCTGAAGATAGACTACATAGAAGATGATATTGTTTACCAATAGAGTGAATACACTCCGATTTAATTATCTAGGGGAAGTTCAAAAATGATACCTAAAGAATTTCAGGATTTATTCCTTCACCCCTTACTTTAAAATTGGATATGACACCCCCTACCTTGTAATATCTCATTTGAAAGAGCATAAAATTATCTCTTCAACCATAATAAATACTGAAATGGAAGCGGAAATGAAATGGAATTCATACCATCCACCTTCTGCGTAGATGTAAACAGCTTTTACAGCTGTCTGTAAAAAGTAGAATCAGCAGTCAAGTAAGCAAGAAAAAGTAACAGAAAATTCAAATCAGATTACTTTACTCTTTTAGTTGTTGCACCTCGAGCTTTCCCAATTCGAAGGATAGATATATCGTTCTATTCATCTCGTCACAAAAGCAAGTATTCACAAACAAAAAATTTTCTCACTTTCAACATTTTAAAAGCTCGCTATAAATTGTAAAACATGCATAATATATCGTATTATATTGGTAATTCAATAACATACTTTATAGAAAGCTCTTTTTGCAAAATGTGTATATATACAAAAAAAGCTCACTATTATTTTTAACTGACTTCAAACAAAAAAGGAGGTTCTCAATTCGACTATATTTTTTTTTTTTTTGTTACCTCAGAACTTTCGACTGGGTAAACCGATTTTGATGATTCTTTATTTTTGTCCCGTTCTGACTACGGCATCTATTAGAAAACTTTAAAAGTCTGAAATTTGCATTAATTAAGTATACACGAAAAAGAACGAATAACTCAATATCACGCCAACCGATTTCGATATTTTTTTTTTTTTTTTTAAGACAAATTAGTAAGTGTACTTCAGATTCACTAAAAATCGCAAAATAAAAAAAGCTTTCTACAAGTTTCTAAAAGTTTGCTACATTAGCTTGGCTGATACCGACTTCAAAAATAACAATAATTTTACCTACATTATATTATCCTTATTTTTTTTTACTTTTTAGTACATATGAATTTGTTTTGGAAAAGTTTTTCTTTTGAAGTCGATTTTCTTTTTGTTAAAAGTTTTTTTGTATGCATATAATAAATATTCTACCATTGTAAAGTATAATAATATATAAACAAAAACACGATAGATATATTGTTTACTTTCTTGAAACTGCTCTATAATACATAACCTCAAAAATATCACGAATATAGAGTGACCTTAATATGCACGGAAGGGCAGAGAAGTGTGTGATTTTGAAAATGCTGTAAAACCCATCAATTTTACCAAATTATTTTTTTTATGATCTTAAAGTCGTTAGCTTAACTGAAAAGACGAATACCGGGAATAAGTGAAAATTCAAAATACTTAATCGAATCACACCATGAGTGATACTCAGGAGGCATTTGATCTTTTGTATCAGGTGCCGGCTATCCTACCTATGGTTTTCTATGATTTTCCATTAAGTTTGCACAAAGGTTAATACCGGGATAGTTCTTAAAAAAGTCCATCATAGATGCATACCTTCCCCTCCCTTTCATTTTCTTTATCCCTTTTTATGACATGTTCTGTACAACAATTGTATTGTTTAAAAAAAAGAATGAATAAATCTAATTGAATATCCCAGGAAAGGCGACCGAATATTTGAAGCACAGTCAGAACAAAACTGACACAATGTGATTGAAATTCTTTGGAATACGATGAATAGATTCGTTGCCAAGAGGAATGTGTTCGCCTGAGTGGAAGACATCTTACTGAACAAATTTTTCCAAATCAATTCCAATTACTTGATTTTCTAGAATACATATTTTTTTAACCGAATGAAACAAAAAAGGAGGAGGTTATCAATTCGACTGTATTTTTTTTTTTTTTTTTTTATTGTTTGAAGGTTTCCTCATAACTTTCGACTGGGTCAACCGATTTTGATAATTCTTTATCTATTTGAAAGCAGGTGCTTCCCGTGCGGTAATTTTGAAATATTTATGTGCTATTATTTTACAGCATTTTCAAACTTGCATACGTCTCTGTAGCATCCTGTATCTTAAAGATTATTATACATGTAGTGGCATTGTCAAAAATACAGAAAAATGACTTTATACGACACGTTTGAAATTCTCTTTTATTACAAGACGATTGATCCAGAAGAAGAATAATATTCTATGTATGTTTACCAACAAATATATAGATATATTACGCATGCCTTTTTTATTTGGCACATCTTGTGGTCTAAGCAGTTTTTTATAGATTTTGATAAATGAGTTATCGTTGAAGTCGTGGTAGAGAATATATAATTTTTCTGAAAATTTCCTTGAAATTTATCTATAGCTGGGCCATCGATTATCATTTTTCTCGCATATGAGTTTTTATTCATTTTTATCTTTATCTGATAAACTTGCATGTATATAGTGAATAATTTTTAGACCTTAGGGAGCTTTGAAAAGTAAAACGAAGATCACCATCTTCTATTTCAAAAATCAAGAATAATAATCCTTTACGTCGGTGAAATCTCAGAGAAATTTCTTTAGCCTTTGTTTTTTATTAGCAAAATCAACCAGATTTTCGTGTTTATGGATTATTTTGGCAAATTAGTCCCAAAAACAAATAAATAAATAATAATAAAAATTAAGCTCATTTCACAATAAGATGTGTATGTTTTAAATATATACAGACGTGGTTTGAAATTAAAGCTTTTCGTACAGGTTTTTAAAGCGATTTCTCAAAAATTACTCACCCAATTGTTATATGACTACAAATTTGGTATTTTCTGGGTCAAAAATAACCTTTATACTAAGTTTAATCAAATTACAAAACAAAAAACAAAAAATTTAGGTCGATTTTGACCCATAAAATACAAAAATCGGTTTCATTTAACGTAGTTCCAGCATGGTATTTGCAGTTTCTATGTTAAAGCAATGGTACAATTTTTTTTTCGACAGAATTTAACGAAAAATTAAATTTAAGAATTTAATAATGCTTACTATTAATTCCCAAAGTTTCAGAAATTTTGACCGTTTAAAATGGGAAATAATTATGCCAACGTCCCAATTTCGATCAATTTACGTCAAAATTAATATCTCGAAAGTGAAAATTAATTTCTAAATTTTTTTTTTAGAATTGTATTGTATAAACATTTTTTTCTACTTTTTCTTCAATATATAATAATATCATAAAAAATAGTTGGAGAGACCGGACATTTTACATGCTTTAAATGGGACATGAACCTCAAAATCGCGAACTTTGTCTTTAAATATCTCGCGATCTAAACGGTCAAAAATTATGAAATTTTAGGAATTCATAAATAAAGCTATTATAAACCCGAGAAAAAAAATTCGGCCAAATCTGTCGAAAAGTGATTTCATGCTGGTACTACCTTAACGTTTGAATGAGTAGTTTTTGCGATTTAGCGTATGATGGAGAAAAGTTTTTCGAATTCAATATGGAATAAAATCATTTTCTAGGGTAATTTTGACACATAAAATGTAAAACCAGAAATTCATTTGACGATTGAGTAGGTCTAAGATCGTTGCATGAACCAGATTTTCCTTTTTTGTTTTGCTAAGTCAACAAAAGATCCAGTGTCACAATGAAACCTACATTGCCCTCTCCAAAAACGCACATCAGAGAACTTTTCTAGGTAAAAATAGCACCCTGTAATACAAGAACTAGTAAATTTGTTTTCGAAAAAAAAATATATAAAAATTCTTACAGTTTTTTTCGTAGATAGATATAATTTATATGTGTTATTGATGCCAAAAAAAAAAAAAACGAAATTGAATCAAATTCACTCAAACCTTTTCCATTTTTTTATGGAAAAATAAAGAAAATTTTTTTTTTTGGAATTGGTAATTTTCATACCCTGTATATAAATGAAATATATCAAGGTATACTAAATTTAGTCCCAAGTTTGAAATTTATTATATGCTTAAAAATATTGATGCTACCAACAAAATTTTCGTGTTCATAAAATCACCTTTTATTAGTCCATTTTAGTTTGTCCGGTTACCATGATAATTCGAAAACAAAAAGAGATATCGAGATGAAATTTTTATAGCATACTCAAGTTGTAAAAAGTGACTTTGAGTTCATAAATAAGCAACATTGATCAGTTGCATAATGGGTCCGTAAGACCAGTCTTGTAAACCGTAAGAGTAAGAACACAAATTTAAATGTAAAAGTAGTTTACATTTGTAAAAAACAAGTGAAAACAAACAAATGACTGAGTTAATTGTTAAAACACCATGCATAGACAGTTTTGATTACTGGATCACATTACACATACATACATGTCACACATACATAGCTAATATTTCCATATAATACATACTATAAAATTTACGCCTAATTTGCGCTCTCGCGGCTAAACAGTGATGTTTACGAAAAAATGTTTCAAACAAAAGTTGTTTTGTTTTTTATAAGAAACATTTTTTACATTTTTTACACAAACTTTTGTTCTCTAACGGTTTACAAGATGGGTCCTACGGACTCATCTTGTAAACCGTTAGACCATCAGACCCAATTGACCTATGCATATCTATATAATATCGTATGCATAATTATAAGTAAGCAACAACAATAAGTAATGACCTATGTTGCTCATTTACGAACTCGACCTTACTTTTTACGTCCTGAGTACACTATAAAAATTTCATCTTGATATCTCTTTTCGTTTTTGAGTTATCGTGTTGACAGACAGACGGACAGACAACCGGAAATGCACTAATTACATGATTCTATGAACATCTATACCAAATTTTTTTTTCGTAGAAACAATATTTTTAAGCGTTACAAACTTGGGACTAAACTTAGTATACCTTGCATATTAGATATATGCAATGCATGGTATAAAAATACAAAATATCTTCCTTTTTCAATGAGGGAGTAAATTAGGACAAAACTTTAGTACCCATTTTGCCCAAAGCTATAAAATTTAGGGAAAGTTTATCGAAAAAAAATTCTTGAAAATACTGCTTAAAGGCGGCCATAAACAAAATGTAATGGATTTCAAGCTTTTCTTATTTATTGAAAATAATACAAGCACTAGCATTCAACACTGTCTATACAGGATATTTCAACAATTAACTCAATCAATTGTATATTTTCACGTGTTTTGTTATGTTACAAGAAAAATCTTTCGTCACAAAACTTTCTACTTTGTTTTTTAATTCGGAAAATGAAGAATAAAAAAAAATAAATAAACGAAACTTGATAAAATACATTTATCACTTTCGATTCATTAATTTTGTTTTTTTTGAAAACTGTTTTTCCAAACATTTTTTTTTTTTTTTGCTCTCATTCTGTTCAAAATGTTTAAGATCAAGGATAAAGCAATTAGCAATTCCCTTTTATTTTTAATAAATATCCTTATATATGAAATCCGTATTTTATTTTAAAATATATATTTTATTACCAAGGTCTTTGTAATAAATTTTATAAATGGAAATTTATTTTGTATTATTTTCGAATTTTCGAGTAAGTATATATCTGTATTAGAAAATTTATTGTCATTGTTTAAAATCATAATTAAAGTACTACTGTGACATTTTCACAAAATAAACTTGAAACGTTGTTCCAACGTTTCAAATGCATTTTTATTCCATGTATATGAAATATACTAAGGTATACTAAGTTATGTCCCAAGTTTGTAACGCTTAAAAATATTGATGCTATGAACAAAATTTTGGTATAGGTGTTTATAAAATCACCTAATTAGTCCATTTCCGGTTGTCTGTCTGTCTTGTTTGTTTTCAATTGTTTTTTGTGTAGATGGTTTTAGGGTTGTTTGATAATATAATTCGAAGTAAATATTGAATAAAGAGACGAAGAAATTTGAAAGTCCCATCCCCGATGAACTCTCATCCCCGCTGAGAATCTCTACACATAAGTTTGAAGTAACATTATTTCCTGTAAATGCAACCATTAGTTAAACGCAGTTCCACTGACTACCTATGCAACCTTTTTCGACATTTGTTAACATATATTGATTTTTTTGATATCTGAGACCATAGATAATAAATATTTATATTATACTATCTGAGATCATGGATATTCGTCGGTTTTTGTATACAAAACCAGGCATTGAAATTATTGATAACGAAAATGTAAGTATTTGAATTCGATGGACAAAACGGTGCATGAAATCTGCGATGAAAACAACATGGAATTGCGGAAGCTAATCTTTGTATCAAATCGGACTCAACGCTCAAATATACAGACTGATTCAATTGAAGATTTCCAACATACCGTACATCGATTTGATTCTGAAATATTTACAGAATTAATTTTTAAACCATTGCAATATTTATCATATGCTTGTCTCTATCCCAACAAAATGAAAATTTTTTATGAAGACTCTTGCACGCAACTTTTTGAATCATAGTCTTCAATTTTTCACGATAATTTCCAGTGAAATCTGGGTCAATGCAATTAAACTTTCTAGAAAACGCCACGCAGGACGTAAAAAATTCACTCGAAGCACTCGATATTTGCAATGAAGATACGTTTCCAAATGCTTACCAAATGCTTCGCGTACTAGCAGTTTTACCTATGACAACAGCGGCGAAAAAACATACTTGAAAATCGTCCAAACGATTTAGTCTCATATAATATTTAGTCTTATATAATATAAATCTCGGTTTGGAGGTCCATGCGTACAGAATTTTTAAAAAGGTGTTTCTGTACCTCGCCGAATTAACTTACTGAAATAAAAGTTTTTTCGAAAAAAAAGTTTTTTGCTTTTATGACCTTAAGGGGTCATTTATTGATTACGTAAGCATGATTTAGACGATTTTTGATCCCCCCTACCCTCACGTAAACATACATTTTCTTACGTAAGATTCAATCTCGTTTTGCCGAATATTAAAACGTTTGTTAGAAAAGGATCAGTTACACTAAAAAGCAGATAATCTTATATGTTGTAACTCTAGAAAAATTGTTCTCTTCTACCCTTGTCTTCCTTATGCCTTTATCAAATTTCATGATTCACCCCTCATTTTCAAGCTTATTATGGCAAGTTTTGACGAAAAATATACTCACGGTCTAAAAATGCTCCCCTTAGGAAAAAACACGCTTGAAAAATAATTTAAACGAAAAAATATCATAAATTTAAATAATAAGTTTAATGGGCAAACATGTTAGTTTTTATAAATGTTCTTCTTATACAGAGGACATATTCTCCTAAATACTAATTTCAACAATTAAGTTGTTGTTTTTAGCCACGGGTACCGGTAGTTCGGGAGCGGAATTCCTCACGAGTCAAGCTAGTTTAGGTTATTTTACTTACTCATAAAATTTTGTGGTAGAATAGGTTTCAACAGCCCCCCCCCCGCCCACATAAACGCTTGTGTAAATTTTTTGAAACCTCTCTTTCCCCAAAAATGCTTCCGTAGTTAATGTGGCCAACAAAAGTTTGAATTCCTGCGCCCCTGATCAGGATTATTCAGAGAGTTGAAATATTGATAGCACTGTATAATTTTTCATCCATCCAAGAATATACTTTGTATTCAGAATGCTTTTCAAAGTGCATGAGGGCAGTTAATATAAAACAATATTACATTGAGATGTACAAAGTGTACCATTCTTATCTTTATTATATAATAGTTTCATGTATAACATTATTATTATAAATATAAATAATATTATAAGAGTTATTAAACAAGTAGAAGATGTCATATTGTGGTGAAGTATAAAGTAGACATACTTATAGAAATAGTTTGTTTTTGAAAAGAGTCTATACTCTATATACATAACTCCACAACAATTGGTTTACAATGTGACCACTTCAACAATGTATAACTGTGCTTGTATTTGTTGTATAAATAATAACTCTCCTTTAAAGTCCTTTCATTTCTAACTTATTATCCTGCATAGACGGCAAACATTGTTTATTTAGACAAACATTTATACCAGTATGTATGCAAGATAGTGGGCATTAAGTATGCAAAATTTGACGAGTTTCTCCTTATATTTTATGGGCAGGAACTCCCAGTATCAAGAACGTACCACTATTAATCCACAGTATAGAAGGTTGTTCATGTTATACGACACGGAAGATTAAAGCTAAACGGCTTGATTTATACAAAATTTTCTTTCAGGAATAGATGGAGAGTTATTTATTATTTCATTTTCTGGTTCTTCCATCAAAATAAAGGTCGCTTCACTTAAACTTCACGATTTTCGAAATATTCTGACAGACATTCGGAAATGGACTAATTAGGTGAATTTATGAACACCTATACCAAAATTTTGTTCGTCATCATCATTCGTGTTAACATCAAAGTTACAAAGTTAGAACTAAGCTTAGTATACCTTGAAATAAATTACATATACAAAGTGACATATACAGGATTGTTTAAGTTGACATATGCTTGAAACTCGATAAATAAACTTAATCGAGGAAAATGCTTAAAACGAAAAATGTTAATTTCAAAGAAACACATCTTATACCATCATCGAATCCGATCTTAGTTTTCAGACTCAATTAAAACTTCACTCTGATTCATAACTGAAAAACATTAGATAAACGCTTTAAATTAGCAAGTTGTTCTTTATAAATACGCAAACTTTTTTTGCTTAAAACATTTTTTTGTAAACCGAAAAGTTTAGACAGTAATTGATAGCAAAAATCTATCTTTTCTCGCATTTGTTCATTCAATTTGAACAAAAATGGTCTTTATAGAAAAACCAACCACTTTTATTAGATTAATTGGAAAATTTTTTGCGTAGATTTCGCAGAAACAATTATTCAAAGAAACAATTTTGATACGAAAAAATCATTTTGGGAAAAACAATTTTGTCTAAGCTGTACGCTTTGTGGAAAATGTTTCGAACAAAAAGTAACTTTCTTAACCAATAAAAAATTTTCTAATTTAAAGTGTCCATCTATCGATTGCCAGTTACAGAGTAGAATGCCTCCACAACCAACATTTTTTGCTTGAAGCATCTTTATCCATAAAACCTATTTTTTCGAATTTCAAGCATATGTCAACTTAAAAAAGCACCCTGTATTTATGGTATATAAAATCAAAAATAACATTTTGCCCACCAAGTTTTTCGTAGTCATCTCCGGATAGGATCTACCGTATACTACATAATAATAGTACAGTTAAAGATGTTACAAATAAAGTAAAATGAAAGAAATCACTCACATTTTGCAAAAGCCACATGGAATGTGTTTCTTAGCTGTCATATATGATTAGTAACGCCTGAGTTAGTGGCGCAAATGTTTCTGTTTGTTAATAAACAATAAATTTTCAATTCAATGGAACAGTTAATATTAAAGTTGACTTACAAAATCAATAAATAGACAACTTGAATTACGTATACGTTATATACTTACCATTTGCGTCATACAAGTTGTCTTATTACTAATTTTTAAGTTGAGCTTATTGATCGTTTCATTGAATTAAAAATTTTATTGATTATTAACAAATAGAAACATTTGCGCCACTTACACAATGATATTTGACACCTTAGAAACGTAAGTTCTGTAAGGTTTTAGCAAAATGCGAGCGGATTCTTTCATTTTTCTTTATTAGCCGATTTTTGTAACATGTTTTACTCTACTATAAGTTGTTTTAGATGGTTTGTTGTTCTACTATTTAAGCAGTTAACTAGGTTAACAAATCATCGAGTTATTTACTTAATCTAGTTCTAGAGACACTGTATTACAATGTGGGATTAGTTTGGGTCTCGTTTACAAGAGAGGCAACTAGTGTTTGGGTTTCCTAAAAATGTATGGGAAAATTACAGTTGTTATCTTGTTATTCTTACAATAGTAGAATGTAATAAATAATTTTTACAGTCAAAACTGTTTGGTTTTTTAATAAAAAAAAAATTTTAAGCTTTTTTCAAAAGCTTTGTAAATTAGAAATTAAAAAATTTTTTGATCCTATTTAGAAAAGTTTGTATACATGCTGGACCGAACAGGGATAGTAGCAGTCACGGAAAGCAATTGAACCTTTTAGATCTTCAAAGTCAAGTAAAATTCATCTTAGATTCAGTAAGAATAGCTAGGAGTCTCAGAATAATACCTATTTTACAAAAGCTGAAATTTTTTGTAGGAGAAATTTTTCACATTGAATGGAAATTGAATGTATAATTCTATTTACAACTGTTTATACGCTGTAAAAATGTATGAAATATAACAAGTTTGTAACGCTTAGAAATATTGATGATACGAACAATATATGGTGTGTTCATAAAAGGTGTTCATAAAATCACATAATTAATCCATTTCCATTAACCGTCATCTCGTCGTCACGATAACTCAAAAACGAAAAGAGATTGTATAGCGTGCTCTGAGCGTAAAAAGTGAGTTTGAGTTCGAAAATGAACTATAAAGGTCAATTGGATATTGGGTCCGTAGGACCCATCTTGTAAACCGTTGGAGATAGAAGAAAAATTTAATGCAAAAATTGTTATTTATACAAAAATAAACAACTTTTGTGAGAAACATATTTTTGCTAGCACCATTGTTTTCTCGTGAATGGCAAATTAGAGCAAAACTTTAAAAGATAGGGAGTTGAAAATTTGTAAAATAAAACAAAATAGAACAAATGGAAGGCCGTCCTAAATTTGTTGATTTTTTTTTAACTTTTCCAATTTATTAAAAATAATGAATAAGCACTGATATTCAACATTGTCTATTATTAATATTTTAACATTTAGCTCAGTAAATTGTTTATTTTCACTTGTCTTTATTTAACTTCTCATAAATCTTCAACTTTCAGTTTTTGAAAAACGTTGGTTTCCTTATGGCATAAAAAGCAACCCCAAGAAAAAGTTTAATTTTTAAATAATTTTAAGCCGGCTGAATTTTAAATATTTCTTTTCGTATTGAAAATAAGTAGTTGAAAATGTTATTAGATCTGGGATCTACGAGAAGAAAGATTGCTGATTTTATATAATTCAGACTTTTTTAGCAATGCCAAATTACCTTATTCCAAACAGTTCGTAAAATATCCGAACACTATCTAACCTGGACCCATATACAATATATTTGAGCCATGAACTTACAAAGATTTATAATCGTAATAAAAATATCTTTACAAGGACAACTTATTTTTGGGATTGATGAATGATAGCAACAATCGTAAATTTAATTTTTTTAGTTATAAAATTTTATGATATTTGCTTCTATATATTTTTGGGTAAGAATTTTGACCACGTAATGTTAGGTATTATCTACACCAGTTGATTTAATAATTTAATTATACCTTTTTAATCCTTTTTAAAACTTATTATTATCAAATATTTTAATCCTTAATTTTATACAAAGTCATGCCATGTGCCTTGAACTAAATTTTCATTAACACTTTTTTTTATGAAAGTAGTTTGAAACCTTAAACGAAAACGAACAATCTATTTCATTTGAAAATTTTACTTGTAGATTTGAGGAGATTACGAGTCTTGAAAGGAGATTACTTTTTAAGGGTGAAAGCTCAGGTAATTGATACATGCATAACAAGAATTCGCTCAGTAAAGTTTATTGCTAAAAAGCTAAAGTGGACCTGGACAGGACACATTCAACGATCAAAAACCTATCGATGGGCAAACCGAATTATATTCTGGACACCATGAATGAATAGTAGAAATTGTGGGAGACAACGTAAGAGATGGTCGGATGCGTTCAGAAACTATGGTGGAAATACATGATCGAGAATTGCTACCGACAGACAAGCGTGGAGAAACGCATTAGACATTCTACCCTTATTGTGATAATATTGGGCCGTTGCCCATTTACTGGAATCAAGGATTATTATTATTATTATTATTATTATTATTACTTGTCGATTTGCCCCCCTCTGAGTTTTGAAATGGTATTAATCTTGAAACTTGAAATAAAAGCAAAACGGTATGAGATATCAAAATCATGACATTTTTATTTAAAAATTAATTCTTGTAAATCAACGTTTCTTACAAACTGTTAATTTTTGTAGAAGTAAGCATGATTCGTTTTTGCCTCAACGTAAACACTTTCGCGTTCCATGAATGTAATTGTTCTTTTACAAAATTGTTTATATACACTCCTAAATATCTCGGGAATTATTTCTTGATTCGTTTTTCATCTGTTCTAAATGGTCTACATTTCTAAGCGACCATTAACATTCCTGTTGAACTTTTTCAATTTGTGACTCCCCGCACATTTGATGTCAAAAGTGAATAGCTGGATGTTAATATTTTTGAAAGCAGATATTTTTATAAAGAATAACTTTTTTTCGTAAACCTTATAATAAAAAAGTTTTCCACAAGAAGCCAACTTAAGTTAACACGCTGCATAATTTTTACCCCATATTTTATGTTTAAGAGGGCAATATCGCCCACTTTGAGAAACACACCTATAGACGATCGTGGTCATACAACCATAAAAAGCCTATTGTTCTCTATTCTCGAAAGCTCCGAGTTATTTTATCACTCAATGAACTTTAGAGAAACACATAAAAACATTTTCGTAAGATATATAAATAAAATTTTAACAAAGTTTTTAGTGGGCATGAGATCCATCCGACCACACATTTCAAGAACAGTAAATAAAACTAAACATGTTTCAATTAGTTTTTCTTTTGTTTTTCTATTAACAATTTTCCTAGAATTTTATGAAAGATACATGTCAGTTTATATATTATTAAACAAGATGATATTTTAAAAGCCCCCAACATTATATAAATATTATCGAAGATAATAAATGAGAACTCTAGGATATGTCGAAATAAATTTCGATTTTTGCCCCAATTCCTAGATCAGTTTTTTGTATTTTTAAAATACGTATTTTCGACTACCAGGTAGTCATCATCAGTAAGAATTAGCTAGTGAATGTTACTCTTTGCTAATTTGGTGGCGGACTGTGCAGTGCAAAACTGATCTAGGAATTGGGGCAAAAATCGAAATTTATCCCCAACATTATATTTCGAAAACGGAATGGAAAATCAAAAAACCAAAAAATACAAATCGCCTCATTTTTAGTCGAAACACGTATTTATATAATACAAAAATTGATCTAGAAAATTAGGACAAAATCGAAATTTAATTCGGAATATCCTAGAGTTCTCATTTATTATCTTTGATACAAGTTATTTGTTTTTCTTAACCGTTTTATAATTAAGGTTAATCGGCTACTACCGTCATATTTCATGCAGAAGACTACCTAAAATTATATTCTACACTATATAGTATGCCGGACAGAATTTGTTTTTACATTGTTATATTTCTAAGCAAAATCCTAAATTTTAGAAGTTTTTTTAGAATTTAGTATACCCGTATAAAAAAACCTACTTCTACGGGTTGTATTTTTTTAAGCTGTTTATAGAATATATCCTTCACTACAGAGAGAAAATGAAAAAGAAAAAAAAACAGTTCTTACAACCGCAGGAAATTATAGATACGGTTTTTATAACGACAATTTCTCAAAATACCGCCGAGAAAGCGTCATTTTCTAGGTACAGATTGTAGAAATTTTAAAAGAAAAATACTATTTTTGTGAATATTGTCAAAACGTCTGCTTTAAAAAAGTGGAATTTTGAAAGTATGAGCTAAAAATCCTTCATGATTTAAGGCTTATGGCCATAATACACTTTTGAGTGTACACCCTGTTTTGAGAAAAAAGTCTCTTGCGCCACTGACTTAATGCAAATACAATTACGCCATTCTTCATGCTTGGAGCATTTTGAGCCAAATTTCAATTTGAGCCGAGGAAAAAATACCACCGAAAAATATAGCGAAAGAAAAAAATAGACTGGAAAAAATAGCGATGCATTTTTTGAATGCAAGGGCTAAACACTTCAGAACCCAACCAACTCCTCTACAGTCTCTCTCTATATTCTTTTCCGGTCTATATTTTCTAATTCTATTTTTTCCATCATTTTTTCTATTGCTCAGTTTTTCTAAGCAGCCAGAGCGACTTTTTTTAAAACGAATATGCAACCGTAAAAAATGCAATCCGTATAAAAAATATGATACTATTAAAATAAATAAATTTATGGATGGAACTTATTAATTAAAAAGCAAAAAAAAAAGAAACAATTCAAGCTATATTTATTAAAAACAGAAGATTCAACTTTAAGCTACACACCTCCAACCATGGCTTCCGAGCCAACCTTATTTGTTAAATGTAAACCTACCTATAGTAACTACATTTAATTAAAAAGTAGGATATTCAGTTATTTGTTTATTCATGGTTACAAAATAATATTGAAAATAAAAGGTTTATACAGAATGTGTCAGAACTCAGAATTAAGTTTTCTAAATTATGCTCAGATAGGAGTTTAACATGTTTAAAATGGATTATAAACCATCGACATTACAGTTACATAGACGATTTTAAGCGTGCAAACATTTGAGGTAATTGCTTAGGTCAAATCTTATTGTAGATTCGTAAAAAAAATATATAAAGTGATACTTGATAGGTATTTTTTAAGTCAAAAAGTGAAATAGTTCAATGAAATCATGATGTTTTATATAAAACATTTTTTTATATGGAAATTCGACATTCAAAGTATATTTTTTTGATAAGTATCCCAATATTCAAACTACATTTTTTTGATAAATGTATTTTTTTGATAAATGTCCCTAGCTGACCCAATCAATTACCTGAGATGTTGGCGCGCTTCTCACTGTACGGAAAGATAAGCGATGCTCAGTCTTTGTATACTATAAAGTCAATGATAGAAACAAAACGGTATAAGATACAACAAAGATCTAAAATATTCGATTCAATTACACTTCCACACCACAAAAACTGAAAACTTTTTACCTCAAATGTGACAATTTCTTTGTTTGTACAGAACCATTATTCGTGAAAACAAACGAAAATAATCATTTAATTGAGTTAGTTGTTAAAATACCCTGTAAAGGCAATGTTGAACATCACTGCTTGCATTATTTTTAATAAATTCGAAAAATTTTAAAAACACATTTATGGTGGCCTATTCGGCCTCCCTTTCTTCTAGTTTTGATAATAAAAAGTATTTTCTAGAAAACTTTTATCGTTTTTCCAAAATATTTCACAAGACTTACTGGCTGAAGGTTGAAGCTACATACAAATCAACTCTCTATTTTTTATAGTTTTGGAGAAAAAGGACACCAAAATTTTGCCCTAATTTGTTTCGAAAAAAGTTACTTATTTTTTTATAAGGAACATAATACTCAGGAAAAGTGAGAATAACTTTTCTACAACTCCCTGTATATATGTACTATAATTAAAAATTATTTACAAATATGTACCTACGTTTTTTGTCGTTATTTAAAAAAATTTTCATTTTTCGCTATTTATCTGTGTACCTAACTTTTTTTTAAATTAATACTATACAAGGCGTAGCGAGCTCACTCGCGCCCGGGCCCCGGGGCACAATACCTTTTTAGTTCATAGCATCAATATTTTTAAGCGTTACAAACTTGGGACTAAACTTCATATACATGGTCTAAATGATTCAAATATTCAAATTAAAACTCTCTTAAAATAAATATTTAAATAAAATAAAAAATAAAAACAAAAACATAATATTTTGGAACTAAATGTTCATAGATAATTTTTTTTTATCACTCACGTTTTACAAGTTCAAGGAAAACGGATTTGAAGGATACTATATATAATTATTTGTAATCACCAAAAAATAGAATAAATTTATATGATAAAATTTCAACGAACCATTTTAAATGACCCAAATTAAAACAAAAACTTTTGAAATACAAATAAAATAGAAATAACGAAATAATTATATTATGTATGTATAGAAGGGAAAAAGTTTATATAATCAAATAAATTCTCATGTGTAATACCGTGTGAATTTATTTATCTTGGGATATCGAAATATCTCAACGGACATGCAACGTAAAATGGAAAAATGCGTAAAGCTTTTTATCATACCATGTATACATGAAATATACATAGTATATTAAGTTTAGTCCCAAGTTTGTAAAATATTGATGCTACGAAAAAAATTTTGGTTTTGGTGTTCATAGAATCACCCAATTAGTTCGGTTGTCTGGCCGTCTGTCCGTCTGCCAGTTCGTAAGCACGATAACTCAAAAACGAAAAGAGATGGCAAGCTGAAATTTTTATGGCGTGCTTAGCACGAAAAAAGTGAGGTCGAGTTCGTAAATGAGCAACATAGGTGAATTGGGTCTTAGGTCCTTAGTACCCATCTTGTAAACCGTTAGAGATATAACACAAGTTGAAATATAAAAAATGTTATTTATAAAACAACTTTTGTTTGAAAAATTTTTTTGTAAACATCACTGTTTACTCACGAGAGCGCTAATTAGGTGCAAATTTTATAGTATGTATTAATATGGGAATATTAGTTATGTGGTATATGATGTTTACAGTGGCTATTAAAGAGTGGATATCTTTCTTTATTTACGTGACGTCAAAAAACAAACGATTGCGTCATCAAAACTGTCTATACATGGAATTTCAACAATTAACTCAGTCAGTTGTTTGTTTTCACTTGTTTTCTTATAGTCTTTGAGAGTGTGATAGAAGTTACTTTTAAATTTCAACCGAATGTACGCATTTTTATAACTTTAACTGAAAGTTAAATGAGAGAAAGAAATATGATTGAAATTTTCGGCAAAATTTAAATCGAGAAATATTGAATTTTGTATGAATTTTTGCAAGAAACTTGTATGGATCTTATCAACTACTAATATAGTTAAATCTGGATAAACGAGGCCTGAAAAAGCAATAAGTGAGAGTAATTACCAAGTCCCAATGTTTTAACCCTTTAAAACCTCTATATAAGTGAAAAAATCCACTCATACACCGCTACAAGCGAGAAACTGGTTTTATGAGAAACTTCGAAAGAATATGGACCCTTGAACTGGGTCGCTTAGCGTGGTTCGACTGTATACCTAAAAATCATGTTTATAAAAATTAGCAAAATGAATTATTCACAATTTTAAGGATTGTACGGTCTTTGGAGCAAAAGAGTTTATATAAAAGTAAGAAATTTTATTCAAATAACTTACTTAAGATACGAGCACTAAGGCAGCTTTAGATTTAGGGTTAAAATTATTTGTACCTTATTTTCGACTTTGGTGATGAATTTTGTTATAACATCATGTTATCGAAAAATTTTATTCTTACTTTTTGTCTTATATTGTCAAGATACAACATAATTCACCATCAAAATTGAAAAAAAATGTATTTTTTTTATTAGAGTTCCCGCTACCGTGCCCATACGTCCTTAATTAGTCGGGCACAACGGGTTAGTCGGGCTTCTTGACTTGATAATAAAAAAACTACAAACTATGTTCCTAGAGGGGTCCTAAAGAGTCCCTTAGTTCAATTTTTGTTTCAAATAGAATTGAAATATTCCGATGTCTCAAGATTGAAAATTGACACTATATAGATGTCATTGGTAGAAATAGAAGATAAATAGAAGAAGTTTCCCTAAATAACTTTCTTTTATATATATATTATATATATATATATGTATACAACATTCATACCAGATAACACCATAGGCGTTTTACACGGTTTCTTTATCCTTCATACTAATAAAAGTGTAAAAGAAATAAATGTTTACAGGTGTGTAAGAAAATTCCTTGTTCCATCCTACGCACAGGATTATATACATAGATATACAGGATGTTTTAAATTCTCGATACAAATACAGGCATTATTATTAAGGCGCAATTCCACTGAGGCAACATTGACGCATGCTACACACAGTCTTTCAATAGAAGGAACACAAAGCGACAAAAAATATGTCTCCTTACCGCATGCTATAAGTTCACTGTTGTTGTCTGTCGAATGCGTCATCTCTCGATATGAATCCACGTGTCGAACGGTGCCGGCGTCTATTAACCATTGAACGGATATCGGTTCGACTTGTAGCATGCCACACTTATGTACGGCAAAGCGCATACCACATGGGGCAACAAGTCCACATGCGACATTTAATTGAATTTGTGTCACATTGTCGCGCGCCTACAAGAGGCAACACTTGGCAACAAATATCGAGCGACATATCGTTCAGTGTTGCCTCAGTGGAATTGAGAATATTAATGTTATAAACATGGTGTGAAAAGTTGACGACTATAATACTAGAAGAATCGTGCGGAAGCACCGTTAAGTTGGCACCAGCAAGTAGGTACCCGACCTTCGCTTAGTGAAGGGCTATATAAGCGGGGAGCCCGTGACAGTAAAACTGCACTTACAAGGATTTCGAAATTTCGCAAATGAATCAATGCTATTTAACGATAGGTACAATATGGACAAGGTGTGTCGCGGTTTATCCTGGTAGAAGTATTTTTTGCCAGGATTTTTACTGTTACGGGCTCCAGGGCTAATAGATTTTTGTATATACAGATAATTTTTGACCTCCAAAGGGTGTTTAATGTACAGAAAATTTTTTCCCAACAATATGTTGAAAGTAGCAAATAAAATATTTAGTATTTCCGATTTTCGAAATTTTCGAAAAAACATCACTTTAAGTTTTACGGTCAGAACAAGTAACTATTTATTATGCTGGGAAGTTGTTTGTGCGGATCTCTCAGCTTGTTAATAATGTTTTATTATATTTCCAGCATATAGAGAGCAAAGAATTTATCGTGTCACTGGAACACGCTGTATAAAGTACTAAATAATCATATCCAGAAATATAGTAGGATAAGCATTTATTTTTTTGCAAGTACATTTTTTTTAGTACATTAGGATAAAAAAAATAACAGTATTATCCAAATCTATTCAACCACTTTAATATGATTGCAAAAAAAGAATTATTGTATACAAATAATGTTATCCTTAAGGAAAATTATTTTTTTAACACAGGATACGCGTATATTTATCCAATAACTCACTTATTTTATTCAAATCAATCGAACCGTTAACACATCTAAATCAAATAAATATGTTTATACTTCTTGTTTATAAAAGTTAATCGTAAAAATCTAAGAAAGCATAGAATAAATAGTAAATGCATGAATAGATGTTAAAACTAATAATACAAAATTTCATCACATTCTAAGATTTTTTTATTTATAGGTGAAATCAAAAAATTTCGATATAGATTGTACAAAGGAAGCGTTGGAATCCACCATTCTCATCTTAACGCTTTGTACCGGAAATATACAAAATATGATGTGTTAATAATGTACTAGTGTCCTCCACAACTATTACCTTAGCCAGAATAACAAAAAAGACCAAACTGTGAACAATAGGCCAAATCAAGGTCAAATCCTTCAATCAAAAAGAGTAGAATATTGATGAAATTATCATTTGATAAAAACTATATAAAAAATTTCCTCTTATAGCATAAAAATATTGTATTTTTAATGGTGATAAGAAAAAAAACTTATTATCATCTATTATTATTACATTATAAATGCGAAAGTAAGCATGTTTTTTTGTTTGTTTGTTTGTTTGTTACGCTTTCACGCTAAAACTAGCGAATGGTTTTTAATGAAACTATACAGCAATATAGATAATACTTCAGAATAACACATGAGATATAATTTATAAAGATTTATAAAGAGTTCTGTAAAAGTAGTCATTTGACATTACCATAAATTACAGATTTCAGTAAAAATAGTCAATATGAAATATTTCACGGACATCTTTGCTGATAGACTCAATGAATAATTATGACTATTAAAAAAATAGAAAACCATACAAATATTTTACCTGTGTAAAACAATCTTTACCATTATTTCGAGTGTTATAGAAAGGGGATAAGTGAGAGCAATCTTTATCAATCTCTACTTTTAAACCCAGCGAAGCGGGTGGGTATCACTCTAGTCATTAATAAAACTTTCGTTTATATTTTCAAAAAACAAATTTTCATATACATTTCTAAAACAATTTTTTTTTTTTGATTTTTGATTGTGCAACTTTTTGGTATAAAAATAGGCTTTATTTCTCAACTGGCGTGACGTGAGAATGATAGGCGATTAACATAAAATCTATCTTGCTCTCAAATTTTGGCTAGAACAGACAAATTATGAAGCTTTTAGAGTTAGATTTTCTATTTTCTTTACCTATGAATAGAGATTAATCAATTAATACGTGTAACCTTTGTGGCACACATCATCAACTTCCCTGGTTATGAAAATAACGTTCTATAAAACTTCGAAATCACTCTGTAATTCCGAGTTTCGGTTGGTGAAAATACACCAAATTATCCGCTAACTATAATTCAATATTACAAAATTGAACGATTCAAATTAATAAAAGTATGCCAGTAAGAACAAATAGTTCATTGGAAAAGTCAAGGCTCCCAAAAATATCATATTGACGAAATTTTTTTTTTTGATAATATAATTACAAATGTCCTCTACAGGCTGTCCTACCAGAAATGTTGTCCATAACAACATGTTGACAAACATATTTTAATGGCTCTATTTATAGATATAACGATAGCGAACATTTTTTGGACTTATTTGCAATAAGTCCAAAATTTGTGTGACCCTTTGGTAGTAGGTATATGTTGATATAACATAAATATAATCGATTATCCGACGCTATCAACTTTTCTGACTCTCAATAAAGTAAATGTCCTTTTCGAGTAAAATAAAAATAGTATTTTTTAACGAAAAAATAAAAACATTTTGGTTTTACTGTTTATTGATTTCCTTATATTTCAAAATACCTTTAGCGAGAGAAGTAAAAACTTCTATCCTTGCTATATTCACTCTGAATAACTATTCTGAAACAGTCCGAAATCTTGCAATTACTCTGACTTTTTACGTCCAAATTTTGTAAGAAAAGTAAAAATTAAAAGAACTGTTATTCGAACTTAGTTTCCGTTTTGTGTTGATTTTTTAAACTCTTTAATTTATTAAAAAATCAATGCAAGCACTGGCATTCAACACTTTCTATAAAGGGTATTTCAAGAATTAACTCAGTCAATTGTTTGTTTTCACTCGTTTATAAGTTTAATAAAATCCACTCTGTAGGTTTAAAAAAAAAATAACAAAAAAAATTCTATATAAATGCTAAGAAACTAAAATATTAAAAATCATAGTTCGATTTAATCTTCGGAATTCAATTTCATATCAAAATGAAACAATCACATTTCGCATTCATTATTGCGTGTTGTATTTTATATACATTCCGTTCGGATATGCTTAATCCAGCGGCGGAAATTTTGAAACTTGGTGAAGGTTGTCCAACCAATATTAGTGGATTGTCTAATTTCACATTAGACGAAGTAAGTATATTTTTTTAAATTTATTTTTATTTGTCATATTTTTCACGAAAATATAAACTTCCCTGGGGACAAAAATGAAAAAAATAAACCTGTTAACTTCCAATGTCTTCTCTTTTTGAGATACATACCAATATCTTTCATTTATTGAGAGATAGACCCACCGCGCCATTCCCATGCCGCAAATTGTGTTTACATTTACACAGAAAATGATGATTTGAAAACGTTGTTTTCTTTAATTATTAAAATAACATCAAATGGTGTTAGCAACGGTCAAACTTTCTAGCAATACGATTTTTTCATTTATTTTCAATCATCTTCCTGTTAGAGTAACACAAAAAAACAGATATCCGTCAAAGAGAAGCTTGTGCGTGTGATTAAAAAGTTTCCGAGTCTTGTGAAAGAGAATATACCACTTACAAGAATTTTCGTAGATAAAAAGTTCTTATACTAAGGGGCAAAGCTCTTATACCATGAAAATTTATTTAATACCTTTTTTTACAGTTAAGTGGACTATATTCAGCTGCTGCAGCCCTCTCTAATTCTGATGGCTCAAGAGATTATTGTTACAAAATGTGTTTTCAACAAGTCAATAATGATCGGACTGATGTGAGAGTTGCAGCCAAAAAAGGATACTTTAGAGTACCGTGGAGCGTTGATTTGCGTTTCCAAAGAACCAGTGATAATGGTACATTCGAAATGCGTACTAGTAAGTTCAATATTATGTGATTTTTTTCCCTAAAATAGTATTTATTGTGAGACTATTTGACTATAACTATTATCTTGGCTTAGGATTGAAGAAATAAAATTTCCAATTTACTTTGCTTAGTCTACTTTTATTTATTTAATATTTTAAATTATTAAAATATTAAATAAATAAAAGTGGATTAAGCAAAGTAAATTGGAAATTTTATTTCTTCAAAATCCTAATTATTGAGTTCCACAAAATAAAGCTCTCTACAATTAATTATATTATCTAGGCTATTGAGTATATCTTAAAGAACAGGACAATAAGGACCTAAGACATTCAAGACTTCAAAAATTTTAATTACAGGAATTTTCAAAGGGTTATTGAAAAAGAAAGAACCGCGGATTGCTACTAAATTAACGCAACCCTTATGGTTTTTTCCAAATATCTCGTAAACAAAGCAAGATTTCGATAAATTTTATGTAAAACTTTTTGTAGATAATCAAATTTCCAACCGTATTATTATTTTCATTCCAAAACTGTTGAAAAAAATAAGAAAAGAAGCCAAATCTCCGATAGCGTGAAAATACACCTTTAGTCTTTATTAAATGATATGAATAAAAATTTTATTTTAGGTCTTACCGGTTTTCTAACATTGGGAGAAGCCTACATACTATCAAATAGTTCAACAGTTTTATACTACTCTTGCAGAAATGACTTATTGGGAAGTTATCGTAAGTATTTATAATTTTTTCTACATATCCATTTACATATTTATATACCCTGTATATATGAAATATATAGCAGGGTATACTAATTTTAGTCCCAGTAAAATCACCTAAGTAGTCCATTTCCGCCATGTCTGCCTGTCAGGCAGTCATCACGATAACTCAAAAGGTATCAAACTGAAATTTTTATGACGTAAAAAATCAGTTTGATTTCGTACAAGAGCAACATAAGTCAAGTGGGTCTTGGGTCCTCAGGATCCATCTTGACAGCCGCAAGAGAATGCACAAAATTTACCGTAAAAGATACCACAAAGTTTAAGGGAAATGCAGTCTCAGTTAAAAAAATTTCATTGCACTAGGTACTACATAATTTTTACAACTCAAAACATAATACTTTTTGTTTGAAATAACTTCATAAGTTGTGTCTTATTACAGGTGAAGCTTTGGTATTATCAAAGAATGAAACAACAAACTTATCTGCAGAGGATTTACAAGCTGCTAAAGACGTTTTAAAAGCTCAGAATTTGGACTTTGGTTTGATGAAAACTGTCGATCAAAGTCGAGAAACATGTTCCGGTTTAACGAGATTCTATAACATGTGCAGCCAGTAATTTTTTGTTTATTTATTGTAATTAATAAATTTTATTTAAAAAAAAAATTTTTTCAAAATTTTTTAAAATTTCTTTTTTGATTTTTGTACCTACAAAAATTCTGATAATTTTTCTACAAATATTTTCTATCTATAATAACAGATCACTTAGAGAAAAAAACACAAATGTTGATAAATCTAAGTGTCTCTGCCTCCATCACTAAAGTGATATTTCCCCCTTATTATATATTTTTTATTAAAAGATGCCTTTTATTGAAACGGGATCTTCCATTTCCTTCCCAGTTTATACAAAAAAAAAAGCAATATCTACATTTAAGAGGGTTATGGAAAGTTAGGGCAAACGTGTGACCCCAGAAACGCCTTAAGGCCTAAGGGTGTCCGGAGACTCTTGTTGGTGGCCCCAGGTAGATTTAAGTAGACTAAAAAAACGGCTGCTTAAGGGAGCATCCACCAAATATCCGTCTACGGGCCACACTAGTAGTTAATGCGGTTCTGCTTTTGATTTACAAACACTCCGGTAAGGGATCATCTTGTACAGCCTTTTTTTATTGAATTGGGAGTTTTTTGAATTCTTATGGCTGTCTATTTGCACTAAATTTTACAATTATGTTTTATTTTTCATTCTGCTGACCCTACCTAACCCCTCTTGGTGTCGCCCATGCGATCATCTGTAATGGGCATCACTAATAATGAAATTAGAAATGGCTTTTAATTTTTAGAAACAAAATGAAATGACATTATGATGTCCGTGTGGGAGTCAAAAGACGCATTCTCTAACAATTGATTATAATCGATTAATTTATGAATTGGTAAAATGATTTATGACCAAATTTATCAATAACTTTAGTAACGGCATTTATGTAATTTTACAATTCGTGGGGGATCTGAACTTTAGTTGGTCAGACAAATAATGATTCTGATTAAGCAAGCCGTTGTGTTCATTGATAAAATGAAGAAAGTTAGGTTAGGTAAGTGGGTGTTTTGAGGTGGGACATGCTTAGTGCGTTGTGATACCGAAAAAGGATTGGCCCATCCTCGGCCACTACTCCAAAAAACCATTCCGATCTGTTTAAGAACAGGAGTGCTTTGACGTCAACGAACATCAAGTAGGAAATATCGTTAAAGAAAGGCTGGATCAAGCTCTCCTTATGATACAAGCTGGGCATGCCGCCTAGCTAGTACCCTGTAATAGTCGCAACAATTTTGCTTATAGAGACCCTTTGTAGCAATACAAGGCCTTCGAAACGCCTACGAATGCATTCAGTGGTGAATTAGCCACGAAGCAAGAGTAGCAAATACTACAGACCCTGCGTCTTTTAGGCACCGCACAGTGCCTCAGGTAGATTTACGAGGACTAAAATAAAGTAGATAAATAGAAGAAAAGTGGAACGAAGCAATTTTTGGTGAAGGTTTTCCCCGTTGGAGGCTGTAGGTAGATTTTCGAGTAGATTATTAAAAAAACACACTCAGACACATACACACATACACCCGTAGAAAGAATTATCTACAGTCCCTGCTCTAGATCCGGGACTATCACGCCTTAATTCTATGATTAAAAGATTTTTGCCCTTGAATCTCTTTTTTAAACAGCTTCATTAATGGGTCTGCCTTGGAAATTTTCACACGTAGGTAGGTTAGACACAAATACTCGAACAAACATTAACAATCAATTTCATTTTTCGAGATGAAAAGCATAATTTTTGGTCAAAAATTTAAAAAAAATATATATAAGCTAAATCGAAATATTAACAATCATAGTTCAATTTTTAAATAAACTATACAAATCGAATTTTATTTCAAAATGAAACTATCATATTTTGAATTCGTTTTTGCCTGCTCTATTTTATATACATTCCACTCAAATGTGCTCAATCCAATGGCAACCGAAATAATGAAACTTGGAGCTTGCCCAGGCAACATTAAAGGATATAAAGATTTCAAATTGGAAGAAGTAAGAATTCTTTTATTTTAAATTTTTTTCTATTTTCATTTTCAAATTTGTATAATCTTATCTAGTTTTACATCACAACAACGAACAATAAGCGACACTCGATTATCGAGATATTTTCCAATGAACTCTTTGTTATCTTTAATTATACCAAATTAACATATCCGCAGTCTAGGATAAATCACCAACATGATTTATCCTGAAACGACATATCCTCGTTTTGCCGAATACAGCTCAGTTATTCGGAAAATTTTGTTATGAATTTACCATAATGCATCGATTTTTAACCTTTGTATCGCCAAAAAGTTCACCAAAAAGTCGCGGCTATATTTGAGAAATAAAATGCTTTCACATAAACTTTTCTTAAAATTAAATATCGAGAAGCACGATTAATATAGAAATAGTTGTTGGTTTTTCATATGAACCTATATTTAACGGAAATGATCAGAAACAAGCAATAAGATTTAAAATGAATCTAAAAGAGTCGTTTTCAGATTGTATCTACAAGAGAGATGTTAGAAACTTTGAAAACCGTTTGGTCGAACTTATCTTTTTTTACAGTTAAATGGAGTATATTCAGTTCTTGCTATGTACTCAAAAGATCGTTTAATTCCACGCGATTCATGCTACAAAATTCGTTTCAAACCAATCAATGAGGACGGAAGTGAAGTCAGAGTTGTATGGAAAAGTGGACTACTACAGCTACCAATAAAATTTGACTTTTGGTTTGAAAAAATAAGCAAGAAAAACGAAGAACAATTCAAAATATTGGACAGTGAGTACAATTCCATGTTTGCATATACACAAGGAAATTTCATTCCAATCCTAAAAGATTGTGAAAAAATTGTTAGAAGATAAATTTTAGTAAGTTTCTTATAAACGTAAAACAGTGGCTGAAAAATTTTTTTAAAAATTTTATCCTCTACAACTTTTGTTATAAATATAAATACGATTAAAGGCAAGGGAACTGAGATATTCTGAGATAAAAACTTATTTTTGTGACCTTTGACCTTGAATGTCTAAGGACGCTTACACGTGACCATATGTGATCTTTGAGACAACATTTGTTATATCAAAATAAACTGTACAATTATTCACCTTATTCCGTTAGATTCCAAAATGAAACCCTAAGATGATTAGACTATAAGGTTAGATATTCTTGGAAAATTTAATGACAATATGAAAAATATCTAAAAAATTTTATAAATTGCTTTGTAGGTTTGACTGGCACTATACTATTAGGACAAGCCTTCATATTCGAAAAAATAGGCAATGATACACTTTTATTCTACTCTTGCAGACCTGGCTTCTTATTCCACCACCGTAAGTATGATTTGCCATAATTATTTATAATTTACTTGAATACATTTTAGAAATTTGGTAGATATTCTGGTGGATCGGCAAAAATTTAATTATAAATGCTAAACTTCAGCCAACCGCGACGATTGTATTTGCCTCCTGAGCCATACAACCCAATCCTTCTCCTCTTCCCCCTCCGTACAACTGGCAGGAATCCTATCCTATACGTTCTAAATATTGACAACTTGATAAACGTACTAAATATTGACAATATTAGCAAATTTGTAGCAGCTATTTGTGTAAATCGGAAACTCTGGAGCTTTTTGTGTAAATCGACTTGTAAATCGCATGTCGATAGAAATTCCATAATATTTCTAAATCGAATTATATAAGTTTTATTATGGATAATGTCGTGACTCATTAACCATATTTTTTATTGCAGAAGAAGTTTTGGTATTAACAAAAAATGAAACTATATCTTATACTGCAGAAGAGAATAAAAAGGTTGGACAAATTCTAAAAGAACATAAATTAGACTATGGTTATTTGAAAGATGTCGACCAAAATCGTGAATCATGTGCCGATTTGATAAAATCATATCTATAATTTTTATTAAAGCGATCATATAATAAAATTTTATTCTTAAAAACTCTTTATGTTCAACTTTTTTTAAACTCCTTGTCTTACTGAGTCGCTGATTCCTGAAAGTTCCTGATTCCTGTTTAAGTATTATTCGATTTTTTTAAATCAGTTTTTTAATCATACATAATAGGTCTGAGACCAAGCGTAGTTTCAATTAGTCATTTCAGAAAGGCTGAAAATTTCATAAGTGTTAGAGGGTCTTCGGCCTTAATAGAGTGCCAAAGATGTAGCGCCTGTCTTATGTCTGAACTTGCACAGGCTAAAAAACGATTTATTAAAATACCTATAAACTCTTGTAAATATTCTTGACATCCTAAAAGATAAGAGATAGAATAACACTTTCAATTAGAAATTTGATCCTCAAAAAAGGTAAAACACGGTAGCTGCAGAAAAATGCTTTAGCTGTGTCCATAACATTGACCTGAAATTCTAGCTTGAAGGTCATCTGACCTTGATCTTCAAATGATTAAATGCAATAATGGCATATTTTTAAGTCGCGTTTATAAAGTAAGAACATTTAATATTTCGAAATACATAGAAAATTCATGGGGGGGGGGGGGGGGGTTGGTAGAGCAGCTGTTCCCTCCCCTAAAAGCTCGGCAAAAGTTTAAGAAGATCGTATTTCTTAAGGCTACTAGATTTCACATCATTTTTGGCATTTTTTAATTGAAAATATTTAACCGTTTAGCTGCAATTATTATTCTGAAAGTTATTGACCTCTAATTATGGTCATATCCATCACGTCAAGTAGAATTCACAAATGTAATCCCCTATATAAAAATTTTAATGGCAGAATGATAAAAAAAAGTTATAAATACGGTGAAAATATTTCAATTTTTAAGTTTGTTTTTTTTTTTGACGATAGTACTTCAGTGAATTTTTATTGTTTCAAAATGTGGCAATCACGTTTCATTTTCATTACTGTGTGTTATATTTTATATACATTCCATTCGGAAGTGCTGAATCCATTTGCAACTGAAGTTACCGTTTTAGGATCAGATTGTCCTGGCAATATTACTGGATTATCCACTTTCCCATTATCTGCAGTAAATATAAATATATATATTTTTTAATATTATTTTGTTCGAAAACTAAGAGCCAGATTATTAAAACCTAGTTTCGTCAAAGAGTGAGCTACCACCCTTGTTAATTTGTTGCAAAGTATATGGTTTACGAGATTCACATCAACGGATTTAATCAAATTATATTATTTTTAAAAATCTTCAATAGTTTTATTTTTTCCGGAAAATTTGGATATGATATTCTATTTGACTTAAATTTGTTATGCTTTAATTTACAGGATGGGTCATTTGAATCTATACACATAAATATCTCGATTTGTAGTTAACCAATAAAAAATTAACTTAAACAGAAGTTGTAGAATTTGATGGGGGACATCATGTTTTGACATCAAATTGGACCTAGTTTCGGAAAAATGCTTTAGTCAAAAGTTGTCAAGTACAATATAGGACATTCGTCTGTGTCCATAACTTTGACCTGAAATTATCAATAAACTTAAAGCATATTTTCTTTCGATTAAATGCAATAATACCATTTTTTTAGTCACATTTTCTCCGAAATCAAACGTTTTTTGAAAAAATGTTTTAAACAAAAATTGTTAGTTTTATTATGAGGATCAACTTTCTAATTTAATTAATTATAGAGAGCTTTACTTTGTGGAACTCCATAATTAGGATTTTGAAGAAATAAAACTTCTAATTTTCTTTGACTATATTTTTTAATATTTTAATAATTTAAAATAAGTTGACATGTTTCATCTAACATAGACATTTTCAAAACTGTGAATGTTTCTAATAAAGTGTCATTCTATCTCTTACCATTAAGGATCTAAATTAGCTATTAAAGAAACCCAAAGAACCCGAGAGATCCAATTTGATATCAAAACATGATGTTCCCCCATCAAACTTTGCAACCACTGTTTAAGTTATTTTTTATTGATTAACTACAAAACGAGATATTTAGGTGTATAGATTAAAATGACCCACCCTGTATATATCATGAAATTTTGCCACTCAAAGCGACCCTAATGTTGTCGACCACCTATTTTCACAATTCAACAAAAAGTCTGTTAAAAAAATCTGTAAAACAGCAATACTTATCTTATTTAATAACCATGCTGATTCAATTCTGCAATTAGAATTAGCCGGTTCGGTTTCCCCCAGCTGTCCTCCGCATCTATGTTGTACAGTGCGAGAGTCAAGGTCCCATTTTACAACAGTCAGTCGGCTTAATAGGATGCCAACTTACAGAAGCAAATATTTTTATCAGACAGTTAAAATATTTATTTTGTTAGAATAAATATCTATATTACCTACTATAATAAAAACGAAAATTTGGTTTCTCTAAGGATGTACGAGCACCAAGGCAATTTTAAATAAATTGCTTGATTTTTTTATTATGAAGTTGGATCAATACTGAAAATTTTAGGGAGGGTTGCCCGATTATTTATAAATAAATAAATGACTTCAAAAATAGGCATATTTAACATTGGTCTTATTGAAAAACGGTAGATGAATGATATGTTTTCACAGATTTCTCCAAAACTAGTCGGTAGAAATTAAAAAAAAAAAAAAAAAAAAAAAAAAAAAATATTTAAATTAAACCTTAATAAATTGAAAACAAAAAAAAACCAATTGTACCCAACTAATTAAGAATTTATTTATTTTCGATATCTGGAGTAATTTTCAAAAAATCGAAAATTGACAATTTTGTTTGTAGTTATTTAGCTTTCGATATTTCGAAAATCAAAGCAGATATCGAAAAATATTATTTTTATTTTTCGTCTACATTCATGTTCAGTTGAACATAAGGCACAAGTAATTTCAATCCTAAATATAAAATTTCATTGGCGCTCGTACTACCTTAAGCATATAGCATCGACAAAAAAGGTGGAATTTTTCTCTTCAGTTCAAATTATATATGTATCTTATGGGATCAGAACTAGCTGAAGAAAGTTGGAGCGCCCTTTTTTTGTCCTTGCCCAAGGGCCTGATCGATTTTGATTTTGGCAAATAAAACCTTGCTTTGACATTGTGTAACCTAAATAATTTTTTCTTAGTTAAATGGAGTGTATAAAGCTGTTGAGTTCTATTCACCAGGATCCTTAGAAGATCAATGTTATAGAATACGTTTCACCCCAATAAACGACAACAAATCCAAAGTGCGTATTGGATACAAAACTGCCGTAGGACTTCCACTTTATATTGATTTTATTTTCCTCTCTGAAAATGTGAATGGATCATTCAAAATCATGGATAGTAAGTTTAATTGAAAAGATAATTAAATAGCGAGTTTTATTTTTTCATTTGAAAAACAAAACAAAACGGTGTAAGATATCATTAGACATTGGATTTTTATATACATACATGATTTCATGTAAATTAACGAGTCGTTTTTTTACCTTGAAAAGCGGAAATTTCTATGTGTAAGGTTTAAAGTATTTCGGCTGTTTGAGCAAGTACGGTGAATGTTCATTTTTTTGCGGTTAATGATAGTTCAAAGTCCCTTGATCACAATAGACTCAGTTTTGGGGCCTATTGCGGGGCAAAATTTTGAATTATTTCATTTTAAAATTGTGAGTTTTAAGTTTAACACAGTACCTCATGGATGAACTCACAATACTGTTAATTGCACAAAAATTAATCGATGAATGAGCTTCAAAAAAGTTTTCATCATGAAGAAAATGTATCACAGTTTCTGTTTATGAAATAAATACATTACCTTACGGCGCTTTCCAAAGAGAAAACATAGAAAAACTTTGGTTTTTGACGCTATTTCGATATTTTTAGAGCATTGTTTTACATTTTCGTCACACTAATTGACTAGTTTACGATATTTTTAGAGCATTTTCTTACATTTACATCATGCAAATTGCCTAGTTAACAAGTTGACTAGTCACGTGACATCCGAACCACTTTAAATTGGTTATTTTTAATTGACATGAAATTATTTTTAAATAAAAATGCCATAATCCAAAGTATACAATTTTTTTTAAAATCATTTTGATATCCTAAACCGTTTTGTTTTTATTTGAAATTTAAAAAGTATAAACCCAGTTTGATCACCTATATATAATGAAATTATTTTTGTAAATAAATGATTTCGTGATTTTAAGGTATTACTGGTGCAATAAATCTAGGAGAAGCTTATATCTTGTCAAATGGATCAGCAATTCTATACTATTCTTGCAGACCTGGATTCCAAGGACTTTTAAAATCACATTCAAGTAAACATTTTTAAATAAAGTTTATTTTTATAAAAATTGATGCCATCGCATATACTAATCAAATATTAATTTTTACACAAAATCTGTCTTTATACAAAACAAATATGTAAAAAATAGTTTTTAACATTTCGAAGTAAAAACGTTTTATACAAAGTGTATCCTAAGTCGCGACAAATATCTGAAGAATTAATTTTTCAAGTCAAAATAAGTCGGAGCAAAATCCATAAAAGTTTTTTGATTTCATTCTCCACTAGTTAATAGATCTAACAAGATATGGCTCCTTAATTATGTTTTTCAATTTTCTGGGATCAATAAATTTCTCAAATTACTCGATTTATTCCAGAAATTTTACGTGACTCATGATACACGCTGTATAACAATGTTTTTCGCAGGTAATATTATTAAAAGAGATGAAGGTAGCTTTTATACCGGGTGTATCAGAATGAATCGTCAATAATCTAGGAGATAGTAAGGTATATCTGACCAAGCATTTAGGTACATGAAACATGTTTCTAAAAATGTTTCGAAATTTCAAAATTTGCCAATTTTGTTTATGAAAATTTAAAACACTTCAAAGTGTTATTGCATAAGTTATCTTAAGTTTTTATATAAAATATTGGTAACCAATCTGATCATGTTATTAATCAAAGATTTTTTTAAATCGCATAAATAAAAACCCCATTTTCCAAGGGTTCGTAATTCCCCCACTCTACCCTACTCTATTTCCTCCTAAACTACTGACCATTTATTCTGGTTCATTCAGTATAAATTTTATTTTATAGCCGACCGAAATTTATTACGTAACTATAAATGTATTATGTATAATAATTTTAGTAGACTACTTTATGAACTGTGTTTTATTACAGGTGAAGTTTTAGTATTAACACAAAATGATACCATCACTTGGACTCCAGAAGACGAAGAAAAAATGAAAGACGATCTTAGGAATCAAACTATAGACTATGGAATTGTAAAGCCCTGCTACCAAGGCCCTGAAAATTGTAATTCTATGAATCTGTAAAATAATTACATATAAATTTTTGTAAAATTAATCATCAAAATTATTGTATAAAAATAAACAATTATACATTAGTTAATAAACAATTATATATTTTTTAAATCAATTTATATTCGCATTTTTAACAATACAATTCAATTTTTTGGAATTTTTTCTCTCGTTTTCCGAACATAATCTACACCGACATTTCACTTTTCTCCTCAGATGAATATTTCACGCTATGTACGCTGTCCAAATATTTAAGCCTCTAATCAACGACGTATCATGGTCGCAGTAATTTCAGTTGAAAGTCTTCATCGAATACTCTAATTCTCATAGCTTCTATCGTTACTTTATTCAGAATTCTGAATAACATATAGTTTATCGTTTAAACAATATAAAAAATAACTTCCTAAAATTGGAATGTTTCCGAATTTTTATACCATGTATATATGAAATATACATAGTATTATAAGTTTAGTCCCAAGTTTGTAACGCCTAAAAATATTGATGCTACAAAAAAAAAATTGGTATAGGTGTTCATAAAATCACCTAATTAATCCATTTCCGATTGTCCGTCCGTCCGTCTGTGGTCACGATTACTCAAAAACGAAAAGAGATATCAAGCTGAAATTTTTACAGCGTGCTTAGGACGTAAAAAGTGAGGTCAAGTTCGTAAATGAGCAACATGGGTCAATTGGGTCATGGGTCCGTAGTACCCATCTTGTAAACCGTTAGAGATAGAATAAAAGTTTAAAGGTAAAAAATGTTCCTTATCAAAAATTAAACAACTTTAGTTTGAAACATTTTTTCGTAAACATCACTGTTTACCCGTGAGGGCGACAATTAGGGCGGAAATTTTATAATATGTAATTATAATATGTAATAATTATAATATGTACTATACTTGATTATCAGTTATGTATGTGTCACATGTAAATGTTGGTATATGTAATGTGATAAAGAAATCAACACTGACTATACATGGTATTTCAACAATTAACTCAGTCAATTGTTTGTTTTCACTTGATTTTTATTTATTTTTAAATTAAAAAACACACATTAAAAGAAAAAAAAAGAAAAAACATCAAAATCGGAGCTCTCCCTGAGAAATAAGAAGTTAAAACCTTCACAGATGCGACTAATTAGTAGTTCTGTATCAAATATCCATGCTCTGAATATCTGATTTTGTAAGAAAATCTTTTATACTGAGTTTCGGTTAGATATCTGTAAATAAAATTCAAGTTTCTGTCTTCAATGGTTTGTTCACGACTTTTTCTGCCGGTTAGTAGGTCACACCAGTAAAGAATAAAAAAATCTTGGTAAAAGATATTTCTGTCAGGATAAATCCTGGCACACCTAGTCTATATTGTACCTATCGTTAAATAGTATTGATTCATATGCGAAATTTCGAAATCCGTGTAAGTGCAGTTTTACTGTCACGGGCTCCGGGGCTATTATACATATGTAGATGTAGATAGATAGTCAAGAACATTTGATGTAGTAGTGCCATCTATTTTCCGAAAGATCTCAACTTTAAAGGATTTCTTTATCTGACAATGATCTGTCAAATTTTTTTTAAAAAGAATCATAACCTAATTTATTTGAAAACATGTCAAGATTTAGTGGAGCTTTACAATTAACAAACTTAGATGATTTCATAACACCGTCTCAGGTATTTAAAATACAAATAACACCATAAAATAGACATCTCTCAACAATTTCATGCTTTTAGGAATGTATAAAACCCGTAAAAATCGAAACGACAAAGAGTGTAACAGGTGCAAAGATTGTTATCCAAGATGATGGATCATACTTGAAACAGGATCCAGTAAGAATTATCTTTTATTATGAAAACTATATATTTAATAAAGAATTTTTCTAGGGTGGTGTTCTCCAATCATTAAAAAAAGTTGAGATATCCTTAACTGACTGTTTAGCTTGTTCGGGATGTATAACTTCAGCCGAAGGTGTTCTTGTCAGTCAACAGAGTCAAGAGGAATTACTTAGAGTATTTAATTTAAACAAGGAGCTAGCACAAGTGAGTTCTCTAAAACCTTAGAATCCAAAGATTTATATTAACAAATTGAAAATTTAGGCAGGAAATTTAACAGATGTTAAGAAAATTGTCGTATCATTAGCAATTCAACCAATTTTATCATTATCAGTTAAATATGGATTATCTGCAGAGGATACGATGTTAAGATTATCGGGATATTTTCGACAATTAGGTGCCGATATGGTTTTGGATATGAATATTGCAGATGATTTTGCATTACTCGAAAATCAACAGGAATTTATTGAACGATATCGTAATGCTGAAAATGATCAAGTTAAAAATATTATACCAATGCTTGCATCTAGTTGTCCAGGTAGAAAAAATTTAATAAGTAATCCAGTAAATGAGGCTAAAACCTCAGAGGCTAAATTCATTCCTATAGCTCCAATTGACCTACAAATTTGGGATTAAGCTTTGTTCACCCTCTAGATACAAAGTTATATGATGTGTAGTGGTGCTTTTGCCCAGGGGGTGGTAACCACTCCTTCTAGAGGTTGGAAAAATATATGTTGAAAATAGCAACGGAAATCGATAGAGCAATGAAATCTAAGTAAAAAATGTCATAAAGTATATTTAGAAAAGTCAATACTTTCCGAGTTATTGGCGATTGAGATTCGGAGTATTTAGCGTTAAGTAGCTGAAAAATTGGACGTTTTTTTAAAAAAGGGCATACACTTTTTAAAATACTATAAAAAACTTTGAAAATGAAAAGTCATTTTGTACGAAAATTAACGGAGTTATAATGAAAAGAAAGTTTCTCGTACCTTTTTATTATGTTTTATTCAGCACAAAAACAGATAACTTTACCACGGGAACTAAAATTAAAATTGCCGGATTCGGATTTACATTTTTCAAAATATTGTAATTTAAATGCAAAAAAAGAAGAAAAGATATCATGCTGAAATTTTTACAGCGTGCTCAGGAATTGGGTCTTGGATCCGTAGGACCCATCTTGTAAACCGTTAGAGACAGAACAAAAGTTTAAAAGTAAAATATGTTCCTTATCAAAAAATTAACAACTTTTGTTTGAAATATTTTTTTGTAAAAATCACTGTTTACTCACGAGGGCACACATTCGATTTTATTGTATGTATCACGAAATTTTATAGTATGTATTAATATGGGATTATCAGTTATGTATGTGTGACATGTATATGCGTAATGTGATAGAGTAATCAACACTGTCTATGCATGATATTTCAACAATTAACTCAGTCAATTGTTCGTTTTCACTTGTTTTTTGTAACTTTATTACTTTTCGAGTTATTTAATTATAAAGACCTTTTTTGCATTTAAATTCCAATAATTTTCATTATATATAAATCTGAAATGTTGTCAGTATCTAAATAAAGTAAATTGGAAAGTTCCAAACATTAATTTTAGTTCCCTTTTCATAATAACTCCGTTAATTTTCGTGAAAATGGCTTAAAACTTTTTTCAATCTAAAGGTGCTTTTGGTCAAAATTTAGAGATTTCGTCTTTTTTTCACCTCGTTTATTGGATTAAAAATACGCTTCAAGAACTTGGATTGGAAGTAATTTGCGTTTGACTGTAATACATATTTTTTAGGTTGGGTCTGTTATGCAGAAAAAACTCATGGCAGTTATATTTTACCATATATATCAACCGTAAAATCACCTCAACAAATTATGGGATCATTAGTTAAACATAATTTAGGAATGAATGCATCATCAGTATATCACGTGACTTTAATGCCGTGCTATGATAAAAAATTAGAAGCAGCACGTGAAGATTTTTTCAATACTGAAGCACAAACACGAGACGTTGATTGTGTAATAACTTCTAGTTAGTATTAATGAAATTCATAGATGTTTATACTAAATCTAGATAGCTAATTATTAATACTTAATAATTTATGCCCATTTTCTTCATTTATTGTAAGCAAATACTGACTCGATCCAATTTTCTGGTACCTAGCAGAAACTGCAAAAGAAAATCTTTCCGTCTTGTCTTCATTAGTGCATAGCCCATACAGATTTAGTATAAATATTTTCGGTGAGGGATCAAATTGTTTTTTTATATCTAATTCATTGATAATTTTTAGTCGAATTGGAACAAATGTTAGATTCAGCCGGTTTAAATTTAAATCAAATTGAACCAAAACCATTAGATTATCCCTGGGGAAAATCGGATAAAGTATGTAACGGTCATGAAGGATCAGGTTCTGGAGGTTATGCAGATCATATTTTTAAATATGCCACAAAAGAATTATTCCAACAGGATAATTGTGGGAAATTAGAATATAGAAATATCAGGTTAGTTTTGACTTTTTATTACTTACGATGTTTCTAACGACATGAGATTAAAAGTAGTTTTGCACGAAATCTTGAGAGGTCGTTTTCAAAGGCAAAATGTTGTAAAAAAAAAATTTTTTACAAGCAATAGGGATACTTTGAGCCCAAATAGGTTGTAATTGACCGTATAGTTTACGAAAAAACAATAAACAACGATTATTTTTAGACGAATATTTATTATTTTCTCATTCTTAGATATCGCGTTCTCTCTCACTCCGATAAAAGTACCTTAAAAATTTGCATTGCCTTATGTTTCCAGATTTTTTCGCAGACTAATAAATTTCAGTGACTGTTTCTTGAACTTTAAAGATATTTTTATTTTTTAGAAATCCTGATTTTCGAGAAGTAACATTAGAACAGAATGGAGAAGTATTATTACGGTTTGCAATTGCAAATGGTTTTCGAAATATACAAAATCTTGTACAAAAATTAAAACGAGGGAAATGTAATTATCATTATGTGGAAGTTATGGCATGCCCATCAGGTAAAATACCGCTAATTTTGTTAAATAAAATTTTCTATAATTTTTTCTTTATTATTTCTAGGTTGCTTGAATGGTGGAGCACAAATTCGTCCACAAGGGGAACAACAATCGTCCCATGAATTGGTTAAACATTTAGAAAACTTATACAATGATTTAGAAAAATATGAACCTAGTTCGAATCAGATTGTTAAAGAATTATACGCGTCATGGCTGGGAGGCGCACATTCTGATAAAGCTAAAGTGATGTTACGCACACAGTATCATGCGATTGAGAAAAATAATATAGCATTAAATATTAAATGGTAGCGGAGCGAAAATGTATTGTTAGTCTTTTATGTTTTTTTTATGTAAAAAAATAAATAAATTAATATTTTATTAAAGTGTTTGAATTTATTTATGCCTAAAATAAAAAATTAAACCATGCGATCATTCCATTAGCTGTTCGTCTGTTTGAAAAGACTCTCTTAGAAACGGGCTAAGATTTCACCACGTAGATATTAATATTTTATATTAAGACTAGAGTGACACCCACCCGCTTCGCTGGGTTTAAAAGTAAAGATTGATAAAGATTTCTCTTGCTTATCCTCTTTCTATAACACTTGAAATAATGGTAAGGATTGTTTTGCACAGGTAAAATATATGTATGGATTTCTATTTTTTAGATGTATAGCCGTAATTATTCATTGAGTAATAGAGAGAACAGTAAAGATGGCTTTGAAATATTTCATATTGACTATTTTTACAGAAATAAAGAAATCTGTAATTTATGATAATGTCAATAATGTTAAAAAAGTAGAAAACGCGCTTTATTACACTGAATGTTCTTTTTAATTGTAATTCAAAGCGTGAGGTGGTCGATATCTGTCAAACGAGCTAATTTAAGAGTAAATGTAGAAAGCACCCCACACTTTGAATTACAATTAAAAATAACTATCCACTTTTTAGTGCAATAATGCGTGTTTTATTAGTTTTTTAAACTATAATTTATTTAAGTTAAATGAAAGAAGTACATATCGAATTTTTATTTCAGTATTGTTAACTCAGAAGCGGATTATCCATAAGGCAACAAACATAAAATTAAAAAAGGTTGCCATACTTTATCCACAAAGTTGACCTGGCAACCTATTATTTCTTGAATAGATATATTGAAAGCTATAACTTCACGTGAAAATTACCCAGTTAACTTATGGATAAAGTTGGTATCTCAATATAGTAAAATTGAGATACCAACCCCCTCCTCCCCCGGTCTAGTAAAATTGCCATAGCCCATTGTTTTTACGGGTTTGATTGCCGCTTTATTACAAAGTTTAAGCCCGTTACCGATGGGTCAAGTGATTTTGCAGTCCATTCCCGGACCATACGTTTTTTTTTTTTACATTTCTATAAAAATGGATATCAGCAGAAATAAAATGAATCTTTTGTGTTATATGATAAAATTTATTAAAATAATTAAATATGTTGAGTCCGTTTATGTTTAACTAAATTACTTCGAACCGTAAATTTTATATTACAAACATCACATGAAAATGGTTTTTCTCCAGTGTGAACTCGTTTATGTTGAACTAAATTACTTTGATGAGCAAATGCTTTATTACAAATATCACAAGAAAATGGTTTTTCTCCACTATGAATCCTTTTATGTATACCTAAACTGGTTGAATCAGTAAATGTTTTATTACAAATATCACATTCAAAAGATTTTTCTCCGGTATGAATTCGTGTATGCCTAATTAAATGACTTTTATTCGTAAATGTTTTATTACAAGTATCACATGAAAATGGTCTCTCTGCAGCGTGAATCCGTTTATGTTGAACTAAATTACTCTGTTGAGTAAATGTTTTGTTACAAATATCACAGGGAAATCGTTTTTCTCCAGTATGAACCCTTTTATGTTTATGTAAATTACTTCCATGAGTAAATGTTTTATTACAAATATCACATGAAAATGGTTTTTCACCCTTGTGACTCCGTTCATGTCCAACTAAATGACTTTTATTAGTAAATGATTTGTCGCAAATATCACATGAAAATGGTTTTTCTCCCGTGTGAATCCGTTTATGTCTAGTTAAATTGCTTTGTTGAGTAAATGCTTTATTACAAGTATCACATGAAAATGGTTTTTCTCCAGTGTGAATCCTTTTATGTATAATTAAATGATTTAGAGTGTTAATTGATTTATTACAAACATCACATGAAAATGATTTTTCTCCGGTGTAAATCTGTTTGTCTTGAACTGAACTAGTTTGTCTATTATAAACATCACATGAAAATGATCCTACTTCATTATAAACTCGTTGTGATTCTGAAACACTTTCTGTATGTAATTCTTTTTCAACTTTAATATGAGGCAAATAAAAATGCTCCTCATTTACATAAATTTCTTCATGTTTTACACTAGCACTACTGTCTTCTAATATTTCATTTTTAATTTGATCATCTTCTGTTGTAACACCGTCTTCTGGTATTTCGTTTTTAATTCGACAATCTTCTATTGTGACATTATCTTCTAATATTTCACTTTTAATAATAATTAATTCTGTATTTAATTCTTTTTTAATTTTAATGTTGTTTTTATTAATCATCTGATGATTAAATGAATTGTTTGCCATTGTTTTCTAATTTTCAAACTTTAAATTTGGATCTTGCTATTATGACCATAGAATTATGACACAAAACGTATACACATTTGACAACCCTCTTTTGATACCTTTTGCACCATATATCTTTCTTTCTTATAACAGTATGTATGAGAAAGACACATAATAATCATACTCAGCTAAATCTTTTATCAAGAATATATAATATAAGGACGTGAAACTCGAGTGGAGAGGGTAGCACGAAAAAAAGCGCTATCTGGACGAGGTCTACCCCTAGTAGTATAAGCCAATAGAATAGTAACTCGACAAGTAGTATAAGCCAAACCAGAGAAAAGAGATAAATTATACAGAACTTCAAAGTCGTGTTAAAATCGGTGCACGTGGTTGGATAACATAACATTTGCTTTTGTGTGAGCGCCCCCCTCCAAAAACTTGTCTACATGTTCACTTAATTTTGCAACTGTTTTATATATTTTAGTTCGTATAAAGAGATAATTACGTACAAGAGTGTACAGAGTGTAACAGAATTCTGACACGTTTTTTTGGTCGCCCGCACAAAAGTGAATGCGCGTTGTTATTCTGAACCAGCCCATTGCTCATTTATAAACTGAGCTGACTTGATAACTTCTTTTATGCTTATTTTCTTCAACTTTTCTCATTGAATCTTATAAAAATACTATTCGGCGTTAAATATACCAATTCTCATAAAATCAAATTAGATATCTTATAAATAATTTTAATTAACGGAATTGCTCATAAAATACTGACTGAGTTGATATCTACTGATCAAATATCATAGAATATTTAAGGGAAAATTTTCTTAAGCTCATACGCATAGTAGTCAATCATAAAATCCTTTAAGACAATTTTCCTACCAACGCAATGTAATTATTAATGATTTTGAAAATTAATATCGATATTTTATTTGATAAATTATGATTATTACAAAATAAATTAATCTGCTTGAATTTAAAATTACTTATGACATAATCAAAAAGAAAAATGCACGTTAGGTATATCATTAGAAAAGGAATTATTCATTTTTATTGGCGTTATCACAAAATTATAAAATCTTTATCAGTACATAAAATATATAATATAATATAACTTTTATGGCTGTGTCAAGTGATTGATATATTAACTAGAGTAGCACACTCTTTTGTTATAATCATTTTACCTCAAAATAAACGTGAATGAAAATGGAACTCTTGTTTAAAGGAATTCCAATAAGTCGTAGGAATGGAGTCTCTTTTATCAAGTTTGGTTTTTCGAACTAAATTTGTGGGTTATTCAAATAGGTCTCTAGAACTTAGACTAAAGGGTCCTTTCTGTAAAAAAATGGTGCTATAGTTATGGGAAGAAATTTAGGTTTCAACTGTTTTAATTTTCTTTTTCGCAATTTTCAGCTCTCTCTATCTCGCGGAGAAATACATTAATTTGTTAATACAACATTTCTAACAAACAGACGGGCAGATACCAAAAGCAAATAAATAAAAATTGTAAATTGTAAAATTACTTTTGGGCACCTGTATGCTATTATTACCATGTAAACGAATAAGGAGAGATTTTTTAATGATGAATTAGTTAATATTTTATTATTATTATCAAATTGGATAAATTTTGCATTTTTATTGAACACATCATCTAAAATTTACTGCTTTGAAAGCAAATGAACAATTCATTACTCTTTTAAAAATAGCTGTACTCCAAATAGCCACGATACGAATGTGAGTGCCATCTTCACTTAATGTTAGAAATGAGCCACGTCACATTGTCACATCAAGTAGCAAGAGAAGGGTGTAGAGTGCGTGTAATTTAAAACAATCATTCGACGAAAATGAATATTTTTCGTCTAACTGGTGATTTATCACATTTATTGGCAATTATTATATTACTTTTAAAAATATGGAAGACTCGATCATGTGCTGGTATGTTTTTCATATTGAATTTTTCAACTTTCGTGTGTATGTTTGCTGACCACCGGTGGTTTTGTCATTTGTTGTTGAAAAATGACTTAGCAATGGTGGATATGCCAAATAGGCAAAAAATTTATGATCAATCTTATTCATGCTTCTAACTTAAATACACGATATTTTTTTCTTCAATTTGCATTTTTATGTTAATTATATATGTATATATTTCTTAAACGGAGACCTCCCATAACATTTATTTCATATAACCTTCCATATTTTGATTTGTGATAAGATTTTTCGTAGGTTTTGGCATGAGAATTGCTGAGTTGTTATTAATTTATGATATACCGGCGTTTATTAACCAAATTCTTAAATTTTATTTTATAAAAATGGTGATTTATATTAAAAGTTTTGCCACCAAGTGTTATTGAGGTTTTCGGGCTCATTCTAAATTCATAAGCAAACGCATAATTGAATTCTGTACATAGATGTAGAAATAATTTATTTCTAATTTTCGGAGTAATTTTTTATTCATTAGTCAAAAAAGTTTTAATCTCGCTTAGTTTTTATAATTTTAAAATAGTTTAAAGTTAAATCAACCAGAAATTTGGGTATGTACTGCATCGTTCGCCAAATCATCAAATGATCACAATTTCGTAATTTCATTAGGAATGCCACCTCTCAGGTGTTGGGCCAAAATCTCCGGTTTTCGAAGCGTTTCTCCAGTCTCCGGTTGTTTGGCCATTTTCGCAATAATCTATGGTAGCAGCATGTTAAAAAAGTATGATTTTCTAAAAACTAGAGTTAATTTTATTTATTTATATAGTTTTTTAATAAATACTGTAATAACATAAATTATTTGTCTAGAATTTAAAAAAAAATTTTTTAATTGCATAATTTATTCTTGGTATATGTACGAAGACCAAAAAAAAAGGTGGTAATCTTCGGTATTAGGGGTATGATCTCTGGTTTATTTGAAATTTTGATTTGGCAGCGCTATATTTCTTTTAGGGCTTACAAATTTTGTTAAAAATAGTATTATAAAAAAAGTTTTGAATCCGAATTGAATGAAATTTATTATATATAGAATAAATTGCCCCAGAAAATAGAAAATTGGATTAGAACACATAGAAAGCGATTTAATAGATATGGTCTCATATGTGAAAAGCGTGTTTTTCTATGCTAAATTATATATTATATTCTCTTTAAATTTTGTCTAACTATTATGAAAATATAAGAAAATTTGCTTGTTCGATCAAAAAATAAAATACTTTTTGATGATTATGCTATTTTTATTTAACAAATTAAAATAACAAACGAATTATTAATATTTTTGGAAATTGATGAAAAACAATAAATTTTAAATATAGTGTGCCCTTAAATTTAGCCCTTAGGTAGCGTGTTCTATTTTATGAACTTAACCCACATTTTCCTCAACGATTTAAGCAAAAATTACTTACTTCGTAAAATAATAAATAAACATGAAAATACCTCTTTTTTCTTTACATTTACGCATTTGTAATTTGTATTCTCTGTATTCTTAAATCGCTTGAGTTTTCAAAAAAAAAAGTTTTGACTAGATTTTTTTTTGAGGGATGACTGGATAAAATGTAACTTAATATAAAATTAACATTGAATTCCCCCCTCGTTTCGTTTCTAGTACAGTTAATAAGCCGGGATCTAAGGAAAAGTAAGGGAAACAGCACCGATTTTAATAAAATATGTTGGCACAAAAACGCTAAACTAAGTATTTATGATCCATATACCATGAACTTGGAGATATTTTTGGTCGTTGATTACGAATCCGATGTCAGATTACACGAACTAGTGCCAGTAACTAAACATTAATTATTTTTTTAACATAATCTCTAAAAACTACTAATACCTTGATTGATATAATTGTGTAAATGTAAAATTTAGTATTTCCAACGGCAATAATTAATATTTTTTGTGTCAAAAAATATTGTGTGTGTGTTTTATTGTACCGTTTTGTTCCGAAAAAGTAAAATTCTTGGCTAAAAATTGCACGATTTTCGGCATACGTGACAGAATTCGTGTATTCTAACATCAGATTCGTATTCAACGTCCAAAAATACCTACTATGTATATGAGAATTTTATGCCAAAAACATTTCAAAAAAATTTTGAGTCGCATATGCTCTCCGCTGAAGCTCTATGCCCCTCTATGGGTAGGGTAAGTTGGCTGAATGTTCCTTGGAATCCTATAAACACGTTACAAAAGTTCAAAAACATCCATTAAAATCGGTTTCTCAACTTGTCTACTATCGTCACTTTTTTCCGCCTTATTCACTGTATTACTAGCTAAGGTTTCCGAAAATTTAACAGCAAGTTGATATAAACTTTAAAGAAAAATATTTTTGTCAAATCATAAAAAGCATTTCAAGTGTACACAAGGCTAAGATTTTTAATTTTCCTGCATCTCGTGCCAAGCGCCAAGGACATATGCATTATTTAAAAAAAAGTACATATTTTTTTATCAAAAGATGTAGTATAATTTCTCAAAATTGATAAATTTGTTGAAATAAAAAACACGTACTTATATAAAAGGGAAAAAAAGTAAATATGTCATGAAAATAGGGTAAGACTGCGTATACAAGGCACTATATTACATGTATTCTGAACCTAACTCAATGTATATTTTAAAACTGCATTTTTAGCGGTGTCGGATGCAAAATTTTGATTATTTAATAAGAGTAAGAGGGGAGGGGAGGGGGTATTAAAAAAATTATTATTCGACATCTTTCGAATTCGAACAATATTATCATTTTATTCAATTATCTTCATTGTTAAAAATGGTCACTGGAGCACAAACGATTTTAGTTTGTTTAGAATCACGTGTACATTTGAATACGACGAACTGCGCTTGACTCTTAAGCCAAGTGACACAAGGATTTGAATATTTTTCTTCAGAGAAGAAACCTTTTGTTGAGTCAATAACTTCACGATATTTTATTCGAATTCAATGTGATTTAAATATTTCATCTTTGTTGTGACGTCATGAGACGTTACATGCGACTGCGCATGTTTCTTGAATCATGAACCATAAAATTCCTAACTTAAACCGTCTAGGATTAAATGAAACGAAATAGATTTGATTTAATAATTAATCGAAACAATTTCTGGGGACTTTGTCCTGAGAACCAGAATTTTTACAGTATTCTTATTTGAATATCGTTGTGAATGAAATATCATTTTCCCAACCCCCCCGAGAAAAAGAAATCCCCGACTAAGAAAATTTTAAAATTGTTAAGTACGACTTTGACAACAACTTTCCTAATTTCCAGCCGCAATAAAAAGACTTTCAAATACTACCCCTGGTTCTAGATCTATTTTTATTGTATTTACTTGAATAGTTTTTTAATTATTTTTTTTTCGCAGGTATATCTGGCAAAAGTCAAATATTATTCGCATTGGTATACATAACTCGATACTTGGATTTAGTGACAACATATGTATCCTTATATAATACAATTATGAAATTGGTATTTATCGCTGCATCGATAGCTACACTATATTTGATTTACATGCGATTTAAAGCCACATATGATCGTAATCATGATACATTTCGTATTGAATTTTTAATTGCACCCGCATTTGTATTAGCATTACTTATTAATCATGAATTTACAGTACTTGAGGTATGTATTTAATAAATCAATTATGCGATTAGTTTTAAGAGCCCAGAGATTTTAAGAATAACGTCGAACATCTTATATATTAATGCTCTAGCAAGTTTTTTTTCTGTCCTACCCTTATCTTCCTTATTCCTTTATCAAATTCCATAATTCACCTCTCATTTTCAAGCTTATTATGTCTATGTTTGACGAAAAATATACTCCCGGTCTAATAATGTACCGCTTAGAAAAAAACACGCTACACAAATAATTTTAACGAAAAAATATCATAAGTTTGTTAGTCAAACATTTTAGTTTTTACAGATGCTCTCCTAATACTCTAGACATATAATTACTATTTTTAATACATGTTCTTCTAATATTAATTTAAGGACTTTTGATTTTTTTCACCACTTTTCTACGAAATTTGTTGTTTATTGTTTTTTAGGCAATATGCAAATCAAACGATGCCTTTTTTATAGTTTTCGTATTTTTTACCTTTCGTGGGACCCTTAGAAAGTTGTCTACTCTGTCTAATGGTTAACACGGTTTTGAGCGAAGTTAGCAAATAAATAAATTTCTTTTTGTGTAATCTTAATAGATCTTACTATTTACAGGGTGTTTAAAAACTTGGTTTTGTTTTGTAGATTTTATGGACATTCAGTATTTATTTGGAGAGTGTTGCTATATTGCCACAATTATTTTTGGTTAGTAAGACGGGCGAAGCAGAAAGTATAACGTCGCATTATTTATTTGCGTTAGGATCGTATAGAGCATTGTATTTATTGAATTGGGTCTATCGATATTTGGCTGAAGATCATTATGATTTAATTGCAATTGTTGCTGGAGCTGTACAAACTGTTCTATATTGTGATTTCTTCTATTTGTATATTACAAAAGGTAAGATTTATTTACCAACAACTTTTAAAATGTAATGTCTCAATATCAACGAATCGTTTCTAATAAACCATCAACTCGTACAGGATTTTTAGCGATATCTGAAATGCTATTGTCCCAATCCTTAAATATACACGATTTTTTTTATTCAATGGGTCAAAATTACTTTACATCCCAAGTTTCATCAAATTCGAAGCATAAAGTTTAGAATTTTTTCTATTTTTCATTACCCCTTAAGAAAATTGTTATTTCCAACTTCGATAAAACTCAGTACATAAGGTAATTTTGAGCCACGAAGTACAAGAATCGAATTAGTTTGACGTGCTTTCTGAGATATCGTCCAAAATCTCATACAAACAGCGATTTCTGAATGATCTAGATTTTCGTGTTTTTTTTTTTTTGAAATTACTCTAGAAAATTAAAAAACCGAGATATGCATTTTTCAAAAACTATCCTCATAACATGGGGATCTCTAATGATCCCACTTGTATGGAAGATGACAAAATCTCCATACATGTTATTTGCATCTGCAGAAATCTGCAGGGCGTTAGACTTAGAATGTTCGGATTCATCAATCCTGGGAGACATCCCGACGGAGAAGCAATGGGTTTTTTTGCGTGGCGTCTTGCCTCGACAGAATTCTATAGCCTCATCTGATTTTAATAGCGTCTTTAACCCGAAGACGTCTGGTCTTTGGTTAACAGGTTGTTCTCAAGGGGGGCACAGAGGACTCTTGGTCTAGGTGCTAGGGGCCCACTTGACGTACCCCCCTTTTTGTTATTATTTCGAAAACAGAGCAGATATCGAAAAATTTTATTCTTATTTTTCATCTACACTTTAAACAAAATTCATAATCAAAATTGAAAAAAAGGTATAAATAATTTCAACCCTAAGTCTAAAATTGCCTTGGCACTCGTCCTACCTTAACTAAAAAATTTTCAACTTGTTTTTTGCAGTTCTTAAAGGAAAGAAATTACAATTACCAGCTTAAAAAATTCTACAAAATCAAACCACCTACACAAATCTACAAATAAAATATTGCTAGAAAATATTTATTTTACAAAAACAAAACAAAAGAAGAAGTTCTCCATTTTATTAGAAAAACTTATTTCAACGAAATCGAGATCAAAGGTATATTACACAAAAAATAAAAAAAAAAGTATTTAACAACATTTACGCGGGATGGGCTAAAAGTTTCTACGACTCATTGTAAAGAAGGTACCTAATTGTTAATAATTATCTGAAGAAAGGAGTTAACAAGATTCGATTAATTTTTTCAATGGGTTTTCAAATTATTTCAACTTTTGGCTCACCCCTGTATTTTAAAACGATATTTTGTCGGTTTAGTTTTTCATTGTTTAAAAAAACCCAATAATATTTGTAATTTCTTGCAACAATGATGTGTGTAATTTAAAAATGTAATTGTTTTTTATTTTTATTATTATAAATAAATCTACGAATCTTATAAAAAAACTAAACATTCGAGTTTTTTTTCAAAATTTTCTTTTTGGTACTAACTTACAGTCAAAATCGGTTATAACAACATTGAACGGACCGTATAATTATACTCGATATTTGTTATAGACGATATAATCTGGAATATTCTGGAAAGAAAGAAATGCCAATAATTCTGAAAATACTGGATAGTTTGCGTCAAATTCGATAGTTCTGATTTTAAGCAAAAATGTTTATGATGTTGGTGTTGGTCTAATGAATAATCCAAGTTTGTGACCTCGAGTGCCGAATGAAACTTTGTCAAAAATCGAAAAAACCTTGAAAAATTCTGATTTTTTTTAGATTTTGTCGATTAAAACCCTAAAGGGCTAGTTTTCGGCAATACCTTTTCAAGATATTTTTAAAGTAGACTAAATTTTCTACCACATGATACTAGAATCGTCTCTGTAGACCCAATAGTTTCCGAGATGAAGCTTTTCAAAACATCTTTTTTAACTTCGAAATTTTTTACAATATTTCAAACGTCACTCGAGCTACTCTAGCGGGGTGTAGTTTTTACTTACCTCAGACGGAGTGTGCTAGTGTTGCTCGGGGTCAAAATTCATTTGGAATAACAGAATATTGCAAAAAATTGCGAAGTTCGAAAAAACGATCAACTTTGAAATGCTTTATCTCGGAAATTATTAAGTCAACAGAGACCATTCTAGTCTCATATTGTAGCAAATTTAGCCTACTTTAAAAACATCTTAAAAAGGTACTTCAAAAACTAACCCTTTAGAATTATAATCGCCAAAATCTGAAAAAAAAAGTCCGAAATTTTCACAGTTTTTATGGAAAAAAATGAAAGCCCAGTCAAAAGACAAACTAGGGCACCAAGCTTAAGTTTGATGATGACCATGCTTTTATTTTTCCTCGAAGAAATATTATTTTTGTACTTCAAAAAAAGGCTGTTAAAGCCTTATCTTATGTTGTTAATAATCGGTATGTACGCTATAACCAATTTTGACTGTTCCCAGCTTTACTTGGTCGAAAAACCAAAATATTCGGCAAACTTTTCAATTTTTTGTACAAAAATGATCTTGTAATTAAAAAATGATTGTTTTAACGTATTTTTATCTTCTTCTATCCTAAAAATATTAACTTCATTGAAATATTCGAACGCACATAATTTAAGAGTCCTTGGCAGGAATTTCTTATTAAAATTGAATCTACAAATATTATGCCCACACAAACTAAGCCGACAATTTTTTTTTTTCGAGTTTATAAAAAACTAAACTTCATATCTCACTTCTAAATATTTCAAAAAATATTACAATTGCCCCATTTCAGGGCAGTTCTCCGACTCCTCGACTCCGACTCCTCGGAGTACTGCCGAGGTATCGGAGTAAATAAGAGCGTAGATGAATGAATACATTCATAAAACAAGCACTTTTCTAAATCACCAGAATACATTGTTATTAACATATTTGCTCTATTTTGAACTTCTTCGATGTTCTAATTAATCAAATTGCTTAAAAATGAAAAATTGCTGTAAAAATTGTTGTACAATTCTCGCCTTTTTTGAAGTTCAATCACAAGTCTGTCTATATATCATTACTAGATATACTGTCACTCTGAATGTTTCTCGACCAGATAATTAAGAAATAATGTCTTCGGCAGATTCATCTGCTGTGAGCTTCTTTTCCGTACCCTTTTTGTTTCCTTTTCATATTCTTTGACTATTGAGAGTTTCAAGTTTTGCTGTTAATTTTTATTAAAATTTTCCCTTTCTGCAGAAATTATATGAATTATAGACATCATACATTTAAATTACTAAACAAATGTCAATATCAACGGACTGGAATTTTTTGTATACTTATACAATTAATGTTTATTTAAAAACTTCCCCGAACGTGCCTACTTTGCCTTACGGATAATCCGCCTCTGGATGAAATTTACGTTCACTTACAGACTTGAGGCAAATTGTAATATTTTTTGTCTTATTTGTTCCCCAATTTATACTTCCGTCATAATTCTTTACACATATACCTATTTAAAAAAAAAACACTATATAAGTATTTAAAAAATTCAGGTTCGGATTTTGAAAGTTACGCGGACATTTTTTACTTGAGACATCTTAACAATTCCTCCAAAGGTAGATAATATAATAAATTACTTCTATTATGGTTATTTTGATTCAAGATGTCAATGACTTTATATCCGGCCCTGTTTAAAATAAACGTATTTAAAAAACGGAAATCACGTATATTATTTAAAATATGTATGATTTATACAATTTATAAAAAATGTTTTTATTAAATAAAAAAAATACCAAAAAACTACTAAAAACGAAAAAATATAGAGACTATATAGGCTAAAATTTCATCGTTGTGGAGACGTTATTAAAACCTAATTCTTATAATTCCTAGTTATTAACAACTGCAACTTAATTAAGGATAATTCAACACGTGAAAAAATAATTACGAGAATGAAGTTGTTCGGAATTGAGTAGTATTTTCTTTAGTTTAAAAGCTTGAGGGGAGTTGTGGCAATGAAGTCAAGCTATGTAATTTTCTGGCTTTTTTTCGCTATAATGAAAATAAAATTGTTTCAAATTTTTACAAAGAGGCTAGAATTTAGCCACGTAGTTTATGGACGCAAGTAACAAATTCTCATTGCGCTTGATTTAGGGTACACTTTGAGCTTAAAGTAACGTAACATTAAACGACAGAGGCTTAGAATTAAATGTACATTTTACTCTACTTTCTCTAGCTAGAGACGAAGAACAATCACTACTACTGACTTCAGGTCTTTGTGGCCTAGACTACTATCTTAATTTTAAATAGCGACCTCACAAAGTTGAAATTTTAGACAGAGTCATAAATAAATATAACTTTTGTTGTTCTTAATATAATTATCATGAAAATTATTTTCATACATTTTCTTTTGTATTCATTATGTAAAAAATAAATGTATTTTTTATTTTTATTAGTGCACTAATTTTTAGTTCAAGTCTCATGTTTTTGCATGCATTGTTTATACAAATTTTTAAATTTTAAATGTTTTGTTTTTTTTGAAAGAGAAAGTCTAGAAAGTCTCACACTATTTTAAAGGCATAGATTATAGTTTTAGCTACGTATTAAGCTCGCAGCCACAGGCATCGTTTGCAGCAAAATCTTAAAAATTTATAAAAATGTTTCGAGAAGAGTTTCTTAACTTCTGTTTTTGGGCTACGTGCTTGAAATGTATATTATTAGTAATGTTAATTAGTTTGTTAAAAATTTTTTTGTATTAAATATTCAGCAAATTTAAAAATCATTTGGAAGGCAACCTTGAAAAATTGTCGTATCGTTGAAAGTTTAATATATTAAAATATCATTCAAAAATTTTATTTAGGAGAGGGATCAGTTCTGGATTCCCACAGATCCCAATTACATTATTATTTTCTAAAATTTATTACTTCTGTTACAACTTTGAATATATAGAAACCACTATTCATCCTGGTAAGGGGGCTGTCCATAAAATACGTATGCAAATAGTTGGAGAGTAATGTATGGTCAACATCGTAAAAGAACGGAGAATGCGTAAATTACGATTTCAGCTGTTCAAATGTCAAAATTTGAACCATTCTAACTGTTATAGCTATAACATTATATGTTAATTACATGTAATGTTATAGTAATATCACTTAGAATGGTTCAACTTTTGCGTTTATTTTGAATCTTATTTTATAAAATTTGTATTCTTTATTAAAATATCAAAATCTTAAATGTGTTCATTTTTATAATAAACTGTGAGTTTTAGTGTAACTGATTCTATTCTCACAACATTTTATTATTCTGAAAAATGAGATTGAAACTTACGCAAAAAGCGAGAAAGGGGTGTTTCGAAGAGGGTCAAAGAGGGTCTTTATACAAAAGAGTTATGGACCGTGTCATTGTTAGTTTAGCTGATGTTTTATGGACAGCAAAAAAGGCGACTTGTGTGACCCTGAAAAAGTATTTCAAACTAATTGACATTCGAGAAAATCGATACAAAATAAAGTTTTTAAAGTAGTGTTTAGAAATCGCTCATTAAAAAAAATCATGTGACCACCTTGTTAAATTATAATGTTTCACGTCTCTCATCGGAAAATTCTCTTTCCACGGTTAATGATTTTTATCACATTTTAAATAAACCTTGGAATAACGGTAGTAAATAGATCTCCCAATTAGCCGTGTAGGACTTAGGAATAAATCAAAAGGTATATTTCAGTTAATTTGGGTTTACAAAAATGTACGTTTTTTCAACGTAATATGTGATAAAAATTTCTATTATGTTTTTTATTTTGGTATGCATTCAACTCAGCACGAATTTTTAAAAAAAAATTTTAAACTTAAGTCAATTTAATTAATATATTTTTGAATAATTGTAAGGAGAGAAGGTGAATTATGAATAATTCAATTGAGGCTGCGATTAATAATACACAATTGTGTACAATTAGACAAAAGTTCATTCCGCTACTTTTGATAATTTACAACTAGTGGTGAATTTGTGATTGAGGTTTTGAAACACTTCTTAATCAATAACGTTTTGCATATCTCTGGTTTCCGGTTTCAATTCAAACACATTATTTAAACATTCCTTAAAAAAATAATCTTCAATTTTTGAATTATTCATAAAATCACCTTTGAAATTTGAATTGAAGTTTATGAAAATTGTTAAAAACACACGCATCATCTCATATAAATTGATTGTAGTCGTCGACTTAAAATAGCTCTGGTTCAAGTATTGATCCATTTAATTGATTTTGGGGCAAATTGCCATTGACGTTTTCAAAATTCGTTAATAAGTCAAAGAAAGCTTGCTGGCAGAGATTAAATTCTAGAATAAAGAAATTGAAATGAACCTGTGTTTAGTCAAAAATAGGCGATTAACAGCGTATTCGCTTTTATGCGACCGTACAAAAATTAAGCGGTCGCTGTTTTATTTTGTTACGACAGAATTGTTGTTGTGCGCATGTCTGTAGCCGCTCTTGTAAACTATGGAGGGTGGAGATAAGGAGAATCATCTCTGTATATAAAAATGTGTCCATGAAAAGCAAAAAATTGGTAGCGTTGGTGTAGCAGAAGTGTAAGTTTTAAAAGAAAGTAATAAGAATAAGATAAAAATATACAAATGTTGTTAGAGAAAAATAGAGAAGTACACATAAAACAAAACGTACTAAGAGTAAGATAAAGTTCTAACCGAGTTGTTAGAGAAAGATAGAAAAGTTCACATTAAACATCTTTTGTTATTCAAACGCCATTCTGGTCAATTTTAGAACTGTTATTATGGACACTAGTTTACTTTGATCCCCATTTAAGATTGTCCTCCTTACCTCTACCTTCCATAATGAAAGCGAACACGCTGTTTTCCACCTTTTTCTGTTGAACAAACACATTGTTTTAAATTTTTTTTCAAGTTTAAAGATAACCATGTACAAAACAATTTGTTTTACACATGTGTACAAAATAGTTATTTTTAAACGAATCAAGACTTGAATCAAAGTTATGAAGTTCAATACAATAAATTCAGTTTTTCGTCTTAAAAAAAACTACGCCATAAAATTCATCCATTTTATTATTCATTACATTCTTTTATGCAATTGGCAAAAAAATTTTTCTTCCCAATTTTGTTTGCTTGAGAAGGTCATAGATTTTCAAGTTTTGGAAAGGGAAGACTATTAAATTTTTTTTAAGAAAAAAAAACACATATTTTGATACATTTTTAGAATAATAAATGTAATTATTTTTATCAATAAAAGAAAAACATTATTAAATTAAACTATTCAATGAATAGTTTTTAGAATTAAATAATATATTAATTAATAATACACAGTTAAATAATTAATTAAAAACGAGTTATGTAAGTTAAAACACATTTAATTTACTTGAATCAATTACTTGGATTACTTGGATTGATTGTCATGTTCAAATTTAATGAAAGTCTACTTATATTGTTTTTATAGTGTCTGATGAATTAAATAAAATCGAAACATTGGGAATGCGTTAGTTAATTTATCGTCAAATTATGTACTAAAAAACTATTTATTAAATTTGGATTACTTTTTTCATTAATTTTTACTAATTCGTTTTAAGAGTACTTCGAAATTAGGGTGGTAAATTTTAGTATTTTGTTACATTCAAAGCCAATTAAATTATCGCCCCTTAGATATCTTATTGTGGAAATAGTAGCTTAGACAACAGAACCGTCCTTCAATGAAAATTATGGCGATTTTTAGCTTAAAATCTTAAATGTAATCTTTAAATTTAATTTTATATTACGTGCTAATTTATTTCCCAAATTTATTTAAAGAAATTTTTTTCTAGAAAGTTTAAGTTTCAAGTACCGCGGATACGGTGCACAAAATAATCAGTTCCACAATTCGAGAAAAACGAAAAAAACGAATTTTTGGATATAACTGCTTTATAGTTCAAGTAACAATTAATAATTCGATCTCAAATATGTTTCAAGTAAAAAAAAGTGTATAAATGTTTCGTTTTAACTTACAGATGCTAATAAATTTTTATAAAAAATCGAAAATAAAATTTAAGTTGCAATATTATTTTTTAAAAACTAGCTTTCTGTTTATGTGTCCTTTATTATAGAAGCTACTTGAGATAAAAATTAATAAATTCATACATCAATCAATCTTTTAATTTTATTGTTTATAAAAAATGGAAAATTATAGTGTGTTCATTTATTATTTCAGTTCTGAAATAAAAAGTTAAGTAAATAAAAGTAATTGTTATATTTTATAATCCTATTTTCTAAGATAAAAAAATTTGGCCAAAATATCAAAAAAAAAATTGACTTTTTGAACTTTATTACGTCATAAAAATCCAAAATATTTGATTTTGCTCCACCACCCGCTAACTTTGTCCAATTTTGAGCATTCAAGTATGTAACCCCACTAATTTTGCATCATACTTTTCAAACAATTGGTCAAATTTAATGTATCTTCGACACATTTCATACCATATCGTGGTTTTCACACTTGGTATAAGGGCTAATATAAACGAATAACTTCCACGAAAAATGAAAAAATATGACTCAAAATTAGAGGGTTTATATAAATATTGATAAGTGGAAGTTGCAATCCGCCAACTGTCGATAATAATTCGTACGAATTAAAACAGGAAGTGGGCCCGTTTTTACTAGTACCAATTTAGACTACCAGATGACAATACTTGTACTTAGCATTTTTAAAGGCCAATCAAAGTATTCAAATTCAAATAAGATAAATCCCGCCAACTGGCGATAGTAATTTGTACCAATTATAAAAGAAGTGGACCCGTTATCAGTAGTTACAATTTAGTCAACCAGACTACCAATAGTCAATTGAGTAATGTGCCATTTATCAATATTCAATTTTGAGTAATGTGCAGTGAAATTAAATAATATTAAATTTAAATCTAGTAACATTTAATTATTTCACAGTTGGTATCGACAGCCGAGCTGAATGAATCTGCTGCAATAATATAATTTGTGTTTGTGAAATAGAATGGTTAACAAAATGGCAAATAATTCATTTGATAATATAAATAAATGCTTTTTAATCAAAGAAGAAAACATTAAACTTGAAAACGAATTACACACAGAATTAATTATAAAAAATGAAACATTAAATGACAAAGTTACCATGGAAGATGGACGAATTAAAAATGAAAACGTTGGAGAATGCAGTAATAATATTGATAGTGAAAGTGTTATAACTTTTGTAAGCGTTAAACATGAACCTGTTTGTGAAAACGATGAACAGTTATGCACAATAAATTACGAAAATGTTAAACTTGAAAAAGTATTACATGAAGAAAAACCATTTTCATGTGATATTTGTAATAAAACATTCACTCGGAAACCTTATTTAATTGACCATAAACGAATTCATAGTGGAGAAAAACCATTTTCATGTGATATTTGTAATAAAAAATTTAATCAGAAAACACATTTAGCTCGACATAAAACAATTCATAGTGGAGAAAAACGATTTACTTGTGATATTTGTAATAAAACATTTAATCAGAAACATCATTTAGTTGACCATCAACGGATTCATACCGGAGAAAAACCATTTTCATGTGATATTTGTAATAAAACATTTAATTATAAGCATGTTTTAGTTCTACATAAACGAATCCATAGTGAAGAAAAATTATTTTCATGTGATGTTTGTAATAAAACATTTAATCAGAAAATTCATTTAGTTCGACATAAAATAATTCATAGTGGAGAAAAACCGTTTTCATGTGACATTTGTAATAAAACATTTACTGCACAAGATTCTTTAGTTAAACATAAACTTATTCATAGTGGAGAAAAACCGTTTTCATGTGATATTTGTAATAAAAGATTTATTCAGCAAACTCATTTCGTATCGCATAAACGTATTCATAGTGGAGATAAACCATTTTCATGTGATACTTGTAATAAATCATTTAATTATAAGCATGTTTTAGTTAAGCATAAACGAATGCACAGTGGAGAAAAACCATTTTTTATGTGATATTTGTAATATAAAATTTAATCAGCATACACATCTGCATAATATTCTATGTAAAGTGACTCATAATAAAGTTCCAATAGACCTTTTTCATGAAAAACAAATGCTTTTTGATAATTTTTTATGAAAATATAGGTCGAGTAGAGCCTGTAACTCAAAAATTACGCATTTTTAACAATAAAAATACTATGAAAAAAATTGTTTATTTGAAATATTTTTAAACGATTTGTTTTGTTTCGTCCATTCCCTATGTCATTATTTCATTCTGTCGATTATTTAGTGCATTATAGTGTTTAGGTCGTTTTAGGTGTGTGGTTATTAGCGAATTTTCGAAGGAAATGGAGCTATAACTTTTGTACTGGTGATGGAATTTTGAAAAAATTTCTTTAAATGTTCATTGAATTTTTTCAAAATAAAAAATATTTTGTTTATTGATCAGTTTTAAGCAGAAAGGTACTCTCGTGATTTTTTTCTCCAGGCGCTTAGTTTACGAACTAAAAATTCTTAAAAATTAAAAATGCAAGATTTCAAGAAAAATGTGTTATTTTCCAATGCCTGAGGGAATTCGCTTAGTTAACACAGCTTCTACGTTACGATTTTTTTTAAAAATATGTTAATATAATTTAAACACTGGAATAAATCGATGTTTTATAAATAATCGTGATTTTATTTAAAAAACCTCACTTTATTTTATCAAAAGAAAAATATATACAAAAATCAATAAAATGATAAACTGAATAGGAATAATTCAAATAATATATAATTCCCACCATTTTTTTTTAAATAGTTCACTTTAGTGTGTTACTCCTTAGAGCTTTTTGGACAACATTTGTAATAAACTTAATAATCTGTGAATTGACCTATATTGCTTGTTTACAAACTCGAAGTCACCATTTACGCCCTGAGCACGTTATAAAAAATTCAGTTCGATATCTCTTTTCTTTTTTGAGTCAATTAGGTGATTTTATGAACACCTATACCAAAATTTTGTTTAACCTGATGGTTTAATACTTTTAAGCGTTACAAATATTGGATAATCTTAATAATATACTCTGATACATTTTATACATATATATACAGCGTAAAAGAAACTGATAAACTTGTTTATAGAAGAAAAACTTTGTTTTTGTTTACAAAACATTATTTGGCATACTTTTCTATTTTGAAATTTTTTCGCCCTTGTGCTCAAGGTCATATAATTTTTTATGATATAATAGATTCAAGTTAAAACGATAATATTAGTTCACAAATTCATCAATTTATTTTTTGAGCTTTATACAAGAAAAAAAAATACAGTTGTATGATTCTTAAAAATTATTTTCTTTAAATTAAAATAATTGGCTATAATATGCAAAGTACCCTTAATTTCCATTACCAAAAATTTCAGGATTTGAGATGAGGACATAATTCTGAAAAAAAATTTATATTTTCAACCCCTAGAAGTGCCTCCTCCCTCCGCCCACAGTCATATATGACTGAGCTCCCCCTCCCTTTAAGTTAGCTTTACATAATGATTGAAGCTCCTGCGTGGTTGATCAACTTGGGGTATTTTAAAAGGTTGAGATTTAATTTGTTTGATTTTTACTGATTGTGGAGTTTTCAGAAGAAATATTTATTGTGAGCACACTATAAAATACAGAGTGCTAAAAAATGTAGACACTGAGGCAGTTATTCAACGAAATGTATTTATATATTACCAAACCAATAAGAGAAAAAAAATTATCTGTTGCAATCTATGGGTTGCAAAAAATATCCGCCCAAATATACCAATTTTAACTATTAGGAAAGTTTTGAATTTCATCGCTTATGCGTTATCAGCTGTGTTTCAGCCACAATGTAATATTTTCGAGAAATTTTGTAATTTTTCATTTTTATTGATAAATAGTAAGTAATCAGGTGGTCTAAATTGGAACTACTGAAGAAGCGGTCCACTTCTTGTTTAATAGTACAAATTTTTATCACCAGTTGGCGGGATTTATCTGATTTGAATTTGATTTTATTGGCCTTATAAAATGGGAAGCACAATTATTGCTACATCTGGTAGTCGAAATTGTAACTATTTAATTCGGGTCGTCTTTTGATTTTAATTACTACGAATTATTATCATCAATTGGCGAATTGCAACTCCCAATTATCAATAAGTATTAGTCATATAATTTATAAATTTTTTACACCCCCTGTATATTGTATTTTTTGATAAGAAACCTATGTGCGCATAATCCTACCTACTTAAACAAGTGTAAAAATTTTAAAATAGAATTGTCAAAATTATTTAAGAAATATTTCTTCATCATAATTTTGACATTTATAAAAATCAAAAACACAAAATATTAAAACAAAATGAGCTCCGGTGAAATAAATCGTACATATGTAAAATTTTAAAAACGTAATTATCAAACTGATATTTTATTTGGCGATAAAATTATCACAAATTTCTGTTAAAAAGTACCTGCCGCATTAGCATTCAAAATTCTGGATAAATCATTATGGCTTTAGCATTTCAATTGTTGTCAAAATTACGATTGGGAGCTGAAACATGTCGATGTGGAAATTTTCGAATAAATTCAAAATCTATATTAAATTTATACAAGTAAGGTTATTTTTCTGTATGATTCTAATAGGATTAACCTAAATGTCAATAAAAGAGATAATTTCCAAGTTCGAATTATTGGGAGATCGAATGCTTAACGATTATGGTATACCACGATTATATTTAAACGTTAAGATCTCTTTATTCTACTAAGCTTTTTACATGAAATTAACATTCATCTTTAAAATAATATATTTCGCCGCGCCGGTTCGTCGAAATTTGAGAGTGTAAATTAATCAAGAGTATGCCTAAAATTGTTTATTTTGTCATTTAATTTTATAAATTCAATCTTAATTTTTGTAAAGAAGTACTCATCACATCATCATTGATGCATTGGTAAATACACCTTTAGAAATTGCGGTATGCCTTAATTATGCTTAGCCTAACAAATTTTTTTATTTACGACAATTCTCCATTCTTCAAAAACTTGGAAATTGCAATAAAAATTCATTTTCAATCTGTTGGATAGCGGGCATCTCCTTCAAGGTACTATGTCCATTATAGTCAAATCCATAAAAACGTGGTCATGTATTTGTTATTTTTCAAATTTTCGCCAGGAAAAGTCATTAAAAACTGATGGCCCATTGTATATTTGGGTGATTCCATGAAAAAGTGTACCATGAAAGGACAAAAATTTTTTTTTTTTGTAAAAATACTTTGGTATGGTGTCAACCCTGTAATACGTTCAGTTTTCAGCATCTTAAGTCCCTAAATAATATGTTTTTTTCGTAAATGTATAAGTTTTGATTAAAATTACATTATTTATGTTTATAAGAACGTTAAAATTCCAATTATTCTAAATTTTATTAATGATCTTTTTGATCTTGTGTCCTGTAATATTCATATGTAATGTTTCTTTAAAAAAAACTTAAAATACATTTATTTTGCAATCCAAAGTGACGGTATGTCAGTCACGATTTATTTTTCTAACAAATTTGATTCTAAAATTCTAAGATTCTTTATTTTACCATTTTTCAATAACTTGATTTATGCAATTTGGTCCTAGATAATATTTAAAATCATAAATCCTGCATAGAGGAAGATATTCGAAGTTTAAACACACTTGAATGCAACTTCCTTTTGCATGTAGTGTCAATCACATTTGCATTTTGTTAAATGAATCATATAACATCAAAGTTTATGAGAACATTTTTACTACAGAGGAATAAATGTAGAAAAACTAAAACCGTTGACATAATAGTATTCTTAATATGACGCAAAATAAAATGCATTTTGGATCAAATGTAGTGTAAGTCACACATGGAATCACCCATTTGATTAATTAGGCATAATGGGCATATGCCTAATTAATGTTGTATTTCCTGATCTCGATCTTTTTCTTGCAAAGAACTTTTTGTATGTAGTCTCTATGGCAGTCCCAAGCTATGACGTCACCATATCCCATTATTCTCTCTTTCTATTTGTAAATTTAAATCCTTTATATTTTCTTTTTTTTTTGTATGTTATTTAAAAATTGATTTCACGCAATGTTTTGGGTCGATAATGAACGTCGATGTGTTGAGATAATAAAAAGTTGACATAGGAAAACTTAAATTTATACTTTTTTTAAATAATAATTTTATTAGTTCTAGAAATAGACGAAATATACACAATAAGAAACTAGAAGACATCGATCGATCAGCAAAAATACGATCATTTGTTTTGGGACGATATATCAACTATGTAAAAGATTACGATAAAGTATTAGAAACACGTTTTCCAGCTGCAATGCGTGTATATCGAGTATTTATGGTTGGGACCAAAGAATTTTATACGGATTTAAAATCATTTTTAAGAATAATTAAAGCATTGAACACATCAAAAGATGGATTTAAGTGTTTGAAACGTAATGAAATTGAATTGTATCATAAAATGCCCAAAGATATGGTTCGAGTTGCACCTGTTTTATTGTTAAGCGCTGTACCGTTATCGAATTATTTAATATTTCCTTTAGCGTAAGTATTTTTTAATTGGCCTCAACAAGTTCAAGAAAAGATAGCTTGAAAATCTTTTATCTCATTATTGCCAGATGGTAGTATATACAGGGTGCAATAATGACATATTTTTTAGTCGCCTCTGAAAGCTGACAATTTTTGAAAAAATGGTTTGAATGAAAAATATGAGTTGTTTTATGAGGATCAACTTTCCAATTTACAATGTTATTCTATCTCTTACCATTTAAGATCTAAATTGGCTATTTAAAAAACCCGAAGAACTAGATCCAATCTGATGTCAGAACAGTATGTCCCCAATCAAACTGCAGCTATTGTTTAAGTTATTTTTTTATTGGTTAGCTACAAAACGAGTTATTAGTCATTACAGATTTAAATGACCCACCCTGTTTACAGATGTATTTCTTTATATCTAGGCCAAAAATCATAAATTTAAAAAAAATAAAAAGTTTTCCACAATACCTTGAACTTTTCTTTTTAAATGAACCTTAAAAATTTAAATATTTTTTTTTTAGGTATTTTTTCCCTAGATTTTTACTATCATCACATTTTTGGTCAATTCAACAACGATCCGAATTTGCCATAATGAATTTATCGAAACGGTTAGCTCATTATAAACCGGTATTTCGATGTATACAAGAACGACTAAAAGACATTCAACCTATGGAAATGCATTTAAAATGGGCAGAAGTGATTAGTTTATTGGGTAGTGGACAACAGCCCACGGCACACGTTATTAACGAATGTAAATGTTTGTATGATGAGAAAAATGTGTATCATATCAAACAGTTAACGAAGCCACATATCGTAAGTTCTTAACATTTTTTTTTTTTTTCAAGGAGTTTTCAGATTTTTAAACACATTAAATAGAATAGAAATTAAAAAAAAAAAAAAAAAAACTATTTTTTTTCCAAGTTTAAAAAACCCTTTAAAAAATAGGATACTTTCGGTAGCGTAAAATAAATTATGAAATTGAGTCATAAAAGCACTTTATTGTTTTATAATATTAAATTTAAAAATCGTAATTTTTAATTTGTATATCACGTGACCTAAAACCATAGAAATTTAAAGTTTTTGCGAGAAAAAAAAGTTTTAAAATTTATTTAAATTTTATGGAAAGAAAACATGTTTATTTTGCCGAAATATATTTTTTTGTCTCGTTTTATTTGCTAAATCGTTTTATTTTATTTTGAAGTACTTTTTCAAACGTAGTAGAATACATATTAGAGCCAATCTATTTGATATCATTTCAGAATTAATATCTATTGTATAATTTCAAATTGTTTTTCTGAATTTCTATATTACAGAAGGAATTATTAAAAATGCATAATTTACGTGTGGGATTATTCCGTCGACGCAGACGCTTAATCGACCATGCAAAAATTTTACATGAAATGGATATGGCAATATTACGTGAAGGTGGCGTTACGGACATGACGTGTGATGTATTAAAGAATGCATTATTTATTCGAGGTTTAAACGGAACCAACATGAAACACGAAGACATGATACAATTCTTAAATTCATGGCTTTGTGTATCGCAATCTTTAGATGAAAATAACATCACCTTATTGTTGCATCTACCAATCCTGTTAGCGTATAATCAACCCTCGAATTGGATGTTAATTTATAATAAACGATACAAACATATCGTTTAAAATCAAAATTCTAGCTTGCTCTCAAAAACGTTTTTTTCATTGGATTTTTGTTGAATTATTACGTTAAAATTTATTCGACCGCTTTTTTGTGTTAATTCCATAACGCAGCCATCTTTTAATCCGAAAGAAGGTTTATTTCATCGTCTTTAGTTTTTGTGTTTCTAATTTCTGGTTATTCGATCCATATTATATCGTAGATTAAAGATTAAAATGATTATAATTTAAAATTTTCGGCCGTATATGTTCAGACTTTCGAAATACATAATCGAATAATCTTAAATTCATGTTGTCAAGTGAATAAATTATAACGTAATGATAAAATTAAACTGCCTAAAATTGTTAATTTTAAACAAAGAGAAATGTGATTTTTGGTGATTTGATGACAAGTTTTGTTGTGTTCAACTCTAGTGATTTTATCAAACCAAAATATTTTTATTTATTTAACAAATGTTCTTTGTAAATTTGTGTAAATAAAATAATTTAATTTAAATAAATTATTGATGTGTTTTTTTGAGATTAAAAAATAATTATTTTGAATGTTAATATATTTTGTAAAAAATCATAAATTATTATTAAACAAAAGAAAGAGATAAATAAATAATAGTATTAATTATTTAAATACTATGTACAGTTTTTTTTAAAAACATTTTCCCTCACTTTTCAAAAGTCTCAAAATTTCTGGTAGAGTAGCCGCTAGATAGATTTGAGTGTGCAAAAATCGACGACCACATTTAGTGTGGTTCTCGAAAAAAATTTTCAGTTTTCCTGAATTGTTCAACAAATTGTATACAAGAAAAAAATCAGATATCTGATTGGTTCATAAATTCCCATGTTATTTTAAATCGGGGAAAATGCACTTTTAATTAACGAAATTTCCCTTTCTAAATCTTAGAAGTTTTTCTGGGGTTTAATTTGTCTCTAAAATATTTTAACAACAGCAACTTTCTAGCACTTTGATTTGCTGTAGGTTTATATAAGTCCGTAATATTTTGTTAAGGTGTGGTCAATTTTTGAGAACTTATTGCTCGAAAAATATAAAAAATGTAAACGTGGTATTCGATATGCTGCGTCACTGCAATACTCTGCTTATATTCGAAAGACCAACATTCTCGCTCCATTGATTCAAGGATGTGAAAAACAGTGATTTTAAGTAGAAGTACACATTCCAAAAATAAATTTTGAGTTTCGTTTAAAAATGAGTGTGTAACTGTTATTTCAAATCATCAATACCTCCCTGCCCAACACTGTATAATCTCTAAATAAGGATTTATGGGATTTTGGAGATATTGCCAGGTCAACTTCTTAGTCCCTTCCTTACTTCTTTTATCGTAAATATTTTGTTTTCAAAAAACATGAAAAGATGAAAATTCCATTTCAATAAAAAGCATCTAATAATAAATAAGAAGCATTTCATGAAGAGGAAATATAACTTTAGGGATGGAACTTACTTCTCATCATGAGTTTTTCTTTCATGGAAGATGTTAAAAAAACAATTCTATTTTTTTAATCAGAAAACTTATCAAACGAGTTTATTTAAAAATTAAATTTTTACAATTATTCAAGAGAATCAAGAATCTGATTCTGAACTATGACGACTTTTAGATTTCTTTTTCTTCTTAGAACTTTTCTTTTTATGTTTTTTATGTTTCTTTCGTTTTTCCTTACGTTTTTCATCTTCCGAGTCACTTGATTCTGATCGACTACGTGTTCTTGAACGACTACGCGAACGATGCTTATGCTTTTTATGCTTCTTCTTTTTCACTTCTTTTAATTTCTCTTTTAATTCAATTTCTCGTAAATCTGTTAATGGTGTTTTATAATCTTCTTCGGTATCGCTACTTGTGCTACTTACATCCAAAACAATTTCACGATTTGGATCGACTTTAATAAAATTACGACATTGATAAGTTAAATGTCCAGCATATCCACACTTTTTACATGCTGGTCGCAGAACTTCTTTTCCTTGTGGCACTAAACGTGTTAATATCTCAGGCTCCATTTAAAAAAAATTGTAAACAAATTTTCGTATCACCAGAAATCTGACATTTTGATTTTTTGGGTTGAGTTCATGAATGCCCGTGATTCAAAGAAACAAGAATTGTTTACGAGACACTTATTTTGAAGAGCGATTACAAACTCTAAAGTTCAATCATAATTTGAAAGAGTCCAATGTCGCTCGTTGTGTGAATTTACACAAACATTACATAACCAAGAAGAATTATAGTTATCAATTGTGTAAATTATATGAAATTATCGCCTGCCGTTCGTCGCCAAAATCAAATATTAATCCACCAATTTTATAAATAGAATCTTAACTGGAAGGATTGATAGAGTAAAACTGAGGGATTAAATTTTTTTTTTTTTGGGAAATATTATGCTAGAGAGTAGCATATTTTTAAACTTTGAACGTTAATTTCTCAAAAATTCGATGATTTAAAGCTTTGTACTCGAATATACTTTTGATCTATTCATCGAAGACTACCAGAATCCACGGTTTTAGAAAGTTTCATCGAGTCATTTCTTATAAGGAAAGTGTAGGATTCTTTGAAATTATAAAATTTATTTTTGTTTCACTGAAGATAGTAGAAGAACACAGCCCAATGTTCATTGTGGTTCATTTTTCATTCATAGAGATATGGCAGATATTGATATGACCTTAGATGATATATTTTAAATAGATGAACCAAGTATGTATATTTTGACTTCACAGAGTAGATTAACAAAGACAAAAATACAATATTAAAACAGCTGACGGAGAAACACGTAATACCGAAGGATGGTATTCAATGCGCATGATCGTATGAACGAAATCAGCTTCATCAATGATCTGTTTATATTTCAGATTCACAACTGCATAAAAAATTTATTTTGTTTTAACGTTTAAACGAGTAATATTGTTAGATAATTTAGTGTTAATTCTATGAAAAAAATTTTAAAATGGTAATTTGTACAAGATATACTGTTTTAACTTTATTTAAATGCCGTATAATCTTATTTTAAATATGCTCCAAGATATTATGTATTTATTTTCCTTGTCAATCTACTTTGAGACGTGGTTTTCACACTGTTAACATTTCCAGTAGAGTATTTTCAAAGGATATGACCGTATTATCTATATGGGTTCATTGTGAAAAATGAAAGCAGCTGTTTTGAGGTTGTGTAATTTAAAGGAAAAAAAAAAACGTCAAATTATTTATTTTAAATATAAAAAAATTTAAATTTTTAATCGTTTTTAAAAATATTTAATTATTTCATAGTGAGTATTTAAATTTGATTTACCAGTTAAACTTTACCTTGAAATTTATTGCGTAGAATTGCATAAGGTTATCTTTTTTTTAAAGATCAAACAGGTAAAATGGATAATACGAAATTACTACAAGATATAACATATTATTCACGTAAGTATATTTACCAAACATTATTGAAATACAAAAAAAAACTTGCAACCAATCATCTTAAACATTTTTAGGTATAATTCGAGAACGTACAAAACAAAAAGAGAAGTATAAATTCGCTCAAATAAATCCAATATACTCGCAAAAACCAAATTGGAATACAATTTTACCTTTAACAAAAACTAAATATAATTGTTATAAATATGTAAAGACTAATAATAACAGTAAAAAATTAATCGAACCAATTAAAACAACATCTCAGCCCGTATTTATACCAAAACAGAATAAAGTACTTATAAATCCACATTTTAAATCACAATCGATTAACAATAGCCACCCAGTAAAAGTACACGTGAATCCAAATTTTAACTCAAATCGTATTAACAATACTGTTCATATTAATCGTTTAACTGAATTCGGTGATAAAATATTAAAAGAACAAAATCATAGATTAACAACTCAAAATTTAACAAAACCCACCCAAACACATCTAAATATACATCTAAAACAACCCGCGATTATACAAACTAATTTAAAATTGATAAAACGGCCCTCAATTGTACAAACGAACTTAAACTTGATAAAAAAATCCCCGACTGTACAAATAAATAAACAACCTTCGATTATAAAACATACCCCGATCAAACAATCGTTAAAATCATCATCCGAATGTTTTAAATCGAAATATAAATTAGATCGCCGGCGTACAAATTCATTAACTCGAAAACGGAAATATTCATATTCTACAGCGTTAAAAACTCGATTAAAAAATACTCGATCACGTGTTACGGTTAATCGAAATACAAATTTAATTAATATTAGTGGAAATTTATATAAAATTTCACGAAATAAATTACAAAAAACGAATTCAAATAATTCGAATTCGATTAAATTAAATAAAAAGAAACATAAATATCGTTATGTTAAACAAACGGAGGTTAAAAAGAATCCATTGGTAGTGGTTCCCTCATCATCAGCCATTATCAAGCGGAAAAAAGTGGTAAAACCTTTGGTGGGTTCTATAAAATTAAAACGAGCTATAAAAGGTCGTATTTCAACGAAATACAAGTTAATCAATACCAGTTCTCGAACTAGTACGAAATCTAAAAATAAAAAATTAATACGTACATTGCCAAATAAATATCGTAAAAATAACGTACCATGCCCGATATTTAATCGTTATGGAAAATGTTCAAGTCATGATAAGGGCACTTGTCGTCGTGTACATGATCCTAAATTAATCGCTATTTGTAAAAAGTGAGTAGAAATTTTTTCCTAGATAAGATAGCAATCCCTCCCTAGTAAGATGGTAAAACTAAGACAATCAAGTTTAATTTTTATTAATTCATTATCCGGTCAAAATAAACATTTCAATTTTCAATTATTTCCATGGGGCTGGAAATTGGTACATACTTTGGGGACATTTTTACAAATAAAATACTAAAAGCCCCCACCGATCCCACATCTGTAAAAAAGTTATTCAAGGCCAAGGTTTTTATTTTTTTAGATAAAAATTACACTTTATAGCAAGATTTGAAATAAAAAGTTTGTAATTTTTTCGATTTTGCATTTGGGTATACTACACTGAACATGGGCTCACGGTCAATAAGGATTGTAAAAACAGTTCAATAAAATAAATTTGAATTCATATTATCTGAAAGGGATTGCTATCTTTATTCAGCTTTCATACTATTAAATTGTTTTCCATTAATAGTGTCTGAACTTAACACTGAAATAAATCATAACGTTTCCATGTTGTTTGATGATTATTAACTGACCAATTGATATGAAATTTTTTCATACAATCGGTATTTTCAAAGTGTGGATCGCGACCGCTTGGGGTTTTGCAAAACTTATGCAAAGGGGTCGTGGATAATCGCGAAGATTCAATAAAAAGAAATAAAGTTAAAAAAAGCATCATAACAGATGTTTAGTCTATCGTTTCGTTTCAGTACTTTTTTAGAAATTTATCCATTTTCAATAATTACAACAAGTCACTTAAATAACTTCAAATAGGTACGTGAGTTAAAACAAAGGCTTGCGCTCGTCAAACAAATGCGGACAGACTGACACCACCGTTGTTTGTGACACTTTCAATGGAAACTATTATAACGAGATGAGTTTAATTACTCTTTTTTTTCAATTTTTTTTGTAGATACTTACAGGGTGCCTGTGATATAAAAAGTTGTACATTATCACATAATATTACGTTGGAAAAAATGCCGACTTGTAAATTTTATTTGGATGGATTTTGTAGCAAAGATCAATGCCCATATTTACATGTGAAATTAAATGAAAAAACTGATATTTGTAAAGATTTTCTTAATGGATACTGTCAAGCTGCTGACAAGGTAAATAATTTATTAATCAATCCGAGTTAATAGTGAATTTTCTTAATAAAACTTACTAATTTTCATATCTCTATCTTTTATATTTTTGGAGAAAATGGACACCACAGTTTTGCCCTAATTTGCCCCTGCACGCGAAAACAATGATGTTTACGAAAAAGTTTTTCGAACAAAAGTTGTTTATTTTGGCTTAAGGAACATTTTTTACATTTAACTTTTGTTCTGTCTCTAACGGTTTAACAAAAGTAGAACTCAAAATTTTAGCATTTCTGAAATTTTTCATATCTCAATTATTATACCGAACTGTGAATCGGCTTCAATTGTTCCAAATTTAGTATATTTTCAAAATGATACTAGCAACGAATGTCAAAAGCTTATAGTTTTTTAATTGAACTGCAAAAAATCAAAAAAAGTCCGAAAATTTTGCACTTTTTCACGTATTACGAAGGTAGCACAACTTTTTTTTGCTTGCAAAACGTGGTTTCACACTCCTTTAAAGGATGCGAATAACATAAAAAAAATGGAATGTAGCTTTACATCGCGTTTTGTGATTTAAGTTGTTTTTTTGTAAGATTTTACTGGCGTAGGTGTAAATATTTTTAAAACTAACAATTTTAATTTTTTAGTGTGATAAACGTCATGTGAATTATTGTCCCGAATTTGAGCGTACTGGGAAATGTTCGAAAATTAAATGCCCATATCCACACATCACAATTATTACAAGCGAACAAGCAAAACAATTGAAATTAGAATCGAGAAATAAACAAGAATCAAAAACGAGCAAAGAAAAAGTTGACGAAATTGTTAATTTTGAAATAGACGTGACAGCTACACCAACACCTCCTGTCACTTGTCCAGATAATAAAATATTTAGATATTATATAAAAGAAGATGACTTGAATGCGAACGATGCAAACTTTTCTTCCAGTAGTACTGATGATGGTCAAATACTACAGACTTATAAAGAACGTACAAAAAATATTGAAACACCTGATTTTATACCTTTTACTACTTAAATTTATTTTATAAAAATTATTAAATTTATTGTAAATATTGTAATCGTTTATATTTTTTTATTTATAATAATTATTGTGATTTAAAATTAATAAATAAATCAAAACATTTTGCCTATCATAAATTGATTTTTTTTTTTTAAATAAAATTTCCTCTCAACAAAAAAAATTTATTTCCTCGGTTCGTATGACTTCATTTTGGGCTCAACAAATTGTAGCTTTTAATGGAATCTTTTTGTAAAATATGAAAAAATAGGTGCTTCCAGAAAGCCGTGCGCGATCGTTTTTTTTGTCTAAGAGTTCTAAAACCTCTGCATAATTATTAATCTCGTAAATATTTTAAACGCAGCACCTTCGAAAAAAATTGTCGTATTTTTAAAATCGAATTTAACAAAGCAGCAGTCAGGTTTTCAAAATATTAATTGATTGATTTAGGCAACATATTTTACATATCTGTACGATTTTTGTATAGAAAATCAACCAAATTTTTTTATAGAAAAATTTTGTATTCAAAAAATGAAAATTTTCAAGATTAGGTAAATTTTATTATAATGAATGGATAATTTGAATAATAGAAAATTTAAAATTTTGTTCAAAAAATTTTTATATTTATTTTTCAAATAACAAAACAATAATTGCCATAATGAATTCGATTCTATAGAAAATTTAATAATTCGAACACACTAGGTAAATAAATTATCGTCGCATTATTTTCATATTTGGACGTCATTTTTCGACGCTACTATGCGGCGTCGCATTGAATTCTAGATAACTGTAATATCGACGTCTGTCGTTGCTCGTTGCGTGAATTCGTGTCATGTAAAAAGAGGTGTACATTTGTACAACAATGTTTCTTCTAGATAAATTATAATATCAGAAAAAATGAATTTATTAAAGTAATAATAATTAATAAAAAAACTTGTAATTAGTCTATAAAAAATTTTAATAATAAAATCAATAAATAAAATTAAAAAAAAAAAACCGTACGATTCTGTACCACCAAACCGCATAAACAATTTGAAATAAATAAATTAGTGATAAAAATAGATAAACATTATGGCAATACAAATTTTAGATGAAAATCATTTAGCAATAAGTGCTATTGTTACCGTTTCAATGCAAATTATTTTCTTTATAATCGCTGCAACATTTCAAATGGATAAATTAACTGATTTTGCTGGGGGTGTGAATTTTATTATATTGGCATTGTTAACATTTTTTTTAGGTCAAGTTGGACGGGTATGTTTATGTTTTTTTTTTTTCTTTTGTAACTCAAAAATTTAAAAAAATAATACTTTTAAAGTTTTTGAGACGAAATTAATTACTTTTGGGTTTTTCTAGTGCTTGATAGAAAAGTTGACCAGAGACATATGTAATTAGAATCTTGTTTATTTTTGATGATATATTTGTAAATGATTTCGAACGATACTATTGAAAATATTCGATCAATCGTGAGCTTATTTTTTTAATTTCTGTTTTCAAAATTAAACAAAAAGTTGATTATTTATGTAGATATTACAACAGTAATGTAATATGCAATAATTATCAAAATTTTTACATGATTTCTATTATGGGTTATTTTTTTAAAGCTCAAAATCTAAAATTTTCAATTTTTAAGCACGATTAATAAGTTTATTTAAAAATATTTTTAGAAAAATTATGAAAGTCGACAATTGATGGTAACAATATTTGTTTGCTTATGGGGTGCACGATTATCGTGTTACTTGCTATATAGAATCGTGAAAATTGGCAGAGATAAACGATTTGAGGATAAAAAAAGCAATATTATACGATTTGCTGTATTTTGGACATTTCAGGTAACTTTTTTTAAATAAAATGTTCTTTTGGGAAATCAGTTTAAGATATGTATATTCGATTATTTCTATTTTTAACCCCCGAACTAGAAAAAAGGGGTGTTATAAGTTTGACCGCTATGTGTGTGTGTCTGTCTGTGGCATCGTAGCGCCTAAACGGATGAACCGATTTTGATTTTTTTTTGTTGAATTTGAAAGGTAATTTAATGGAGTGTTCTTAGCTATGCTTTAATTGCGAGCTTAAGGTTCCGTATCAGAAAAAAATTAAAAAATTGACAATGATCTTCAAAATCGGTTCAATTTGGAAAACACTTTAATTAATTTGTTGGGGTTTTTTTAAATTGTGTAAATTTCACTTGTAGGCAATTTGGGTCTACACAGTAAGTTTACCAGTAATTGTTATCAACTCGCCAAAACATGGTTTTCCAAATGCACCAAAAACAATGACGTCATTAGATTCAGCAGGAAGTGGTTTATTTATAAGTGGTTTACTAGCCGAAACTTATGCGGATTTACAAAAATTCTCCTTTAGACAAGATCCTGTTAATCAAGGCAAATGGTGTAATGATGGATTATGGCGTTTATCACGACATCCAAATTATTTTGGTGAAATATTACTATGGTGGGGTATCTTTATTATTTCATTGAATGTTATCAAAGGCTATGAATGGGTTGTGATTGCGTCACCAATATTTATCACATTAATTATTCTGTTCTTATCCGGAATACCAATGTTGGAAAAATCGTCTGATGAAAAATTTAGGGAGTAAGTACCTCTGAATCATATTAATCTGTCTATTTGAATTTGTTGAATAAATAATAAAATGCAGAAATCTGAATAAAATATACCACAGTTTATAAAACGGAAATATATCGATACGATACGATTACGATAAATAGACCAAAAGAAGGACTGACACAGGAAAAAATAATAACAGCAGCGTTTGTGATTATGACTAAAAATGTAATCTGTGAATACTAGATATTGCGCTTATATTTAAAAGCTAAACCCATTAGACATAATCCAATATTCTCCCCCTTTCTTGAAGTTAGTTATTTTTTGTCTTTATTTATAGATGTGCTGAATATCGAAAATATAAAAACTCAACATCCCCCTTGATACCAATACCACCATCAATTTATCAAGAAGTTCCAGGTTTCCTGAAATTTGTCTTGTGCTGCGAATTTCCATTATATAACTCATTAAAAGTGAAAAAGACGACTGTAACGACATCAGTGACATCTACATCAATGAATACATCACATCATTCGCATTCTACACAGCAAGGGGGTGGTGTACCAACGTCGATAATTGTCCAACGGAGTTCATCATCGATAAACGCACAAACAAATAATGTGCAAACAAATCACCATCAACAACAGGCTCAACAACAGCAAATTTTAATCACAACAAGCCAATCATCAACTGCATATCATCATCCAGAATCGAGTAGTAATATTACATAGCTATAACTATAGCAATTTAGTAATAATTATACAAAACAGACTTCTAGTGATAATAAAAATGCTATTAAATATAATACAAATTCAATTACTACTGATTTATAAAAACTCGTCCATATTCGCTACTCGATTCATATAATTGTCACTTTCTTTTACACTCGATAATGTAGAACTCACCCTAATTTAAAAAAAAAACCTTGAAATTAAAATAGTCTGGACTAGGTGATAATAGATATGTAAAAAAAACTCACGAAATTATTTTTTTGTACTTGCAAAAGCACGATGTTTGTATATTTTAATGATCGCGTATTAAGTTCGAAACAAATACTGCTAGGTAAACTGTTGCTAGGTATTTCTAACGACATGCGCTTAAAAATATTTTTGCACGAAAAATTCCAAAATAGATAGTTTTTAACGATATATAAAGCTGTAAAAAATTCTTTAAGAACATTGACCGTCTCTGTTAGCTGATATAAAGTTATCGATATTTAACCGGTAAATAAGGATAGGAATCCATACTGTTTGCAAAATATTTTTGAACATTTTAAGTTCGCGTTTTTCCTGTAGAAAATAACTTTGCGCCAAACCATCCTCCTGCACCACTTGATATATGTAAAAAACGAATTAGGGATATTTGAGCCAAAATAGGATGAATTTTTTTTTTATTTGCGTTTTATACATACACCTTTATGTCATAGTTGATTCATTTGTGAAAAACCTTATAGTTGTTACTCATAAAAAACGATATGAATAAAATACTTTTTGACAGATGAGCAATATGTGATAGTATATGTTACAGCGTTGCCAGGTTTAATTCACTAACCAACTACTATTTACAGAGCCGCGCAAAATATCGCGTGCTCTCTCATGTTGTTAGAAGTACCTTAACTACGTCCACTCTTCTAAGTCATTCCATCTAATGTTGTGATCAGTAAATATTTGTTTTGTCCTATTTTCATAGTACCGTCGTAATAGTAATTCTTCTGGACTATGAAAAGTATACGTATTCTATCTACAAAATATATCGATCGTCTATGGAAAACGATATGAATGTTGTTAAACAATTTCAATGTTTATGTCTTTAAAAACACAAACCGAAATGTTTATATTTTTGAGTATACAGATTATGATGCTTATAAATCGTAAGTTACCCAATGGCAAATAGACGTTTGATGATAGAATTCAGAGCAATTTTATTTTTAATTTTCAGGTGCTAACTTCATACGGGTTTAGTTCTAGGCGGTTAGATTTAGTTTAAGAGGAAGCTTGCTAAAAATTATCCATCATTCATAGACTTACATTAAATATAGGCTGATAACATTAAAAAAATGTGCATTTGATTAGGTAAATGAAAATAAATGTCAACTTAAATCAATGCTAGGACGGGGAGGTATATAATTCAACTGTGAATGTTGATACTCATAGCGTTTTCGCAGAAGCATAATGATAATGCACAGGAGAACATGTATTGTTAGTCTATATTAAATATAAGCCGGCGTTTGCGTCATACATTGTATATATTCATCCGTATTTTAGGATTTCTGTAAATAGTTCCTTAGCTCAAAGTCATATAAACAAGTCCAATTACAGTGATGAAAGTTTGGGAAGATTTTATGGAAGCTAAAATGAATTCTCTAAGAGATTTATCTATACCATGTATCTAGACATGTTTATAAGACTGTACTTAGCCCATAAACCATTTTCATTATTGATGAAAATATTGTCCATAGATCCTATGACATAGTTTATATGTCAGATAAATTTTGAAATTATTAAAAATAATTGATTAGCTAGATTCCAGCTCAAATTAAAATTAAAATTTACATATTTATTTATTAGAATATTATCGCACATTTAAAATTAATTAAAAATTAAAATATCAATGTTACACCTGTGTTCAAATTTTATCAACAATTTGATATATAACTCTCGAAAATAAATATTGTAAGAAACTTTTCTAAAAAAAACAAATTTATAATTATATTCGTTCAAAATGGATAGAGGCTCGTAAAACCTATAGGCACACATCATATATTGCGCATTTATGAAATAAGTAAGGCTTCTTCTCTTTGTAGACTTTTGACTTTGCTGTTTGAAAGAGAAACAAGTTATAGATTGGTCAAGTTTGCCCACTAGGAACGAAATTCCTGTTTTATATTTTCACATTAAAGCTAGTGATAAGCTCCACAAAAATATTCCTATACTATTTTAGATTTCTTCTATTTGAGTTTTCATGGTTTTTCCATTTGATTGTTTATTGTAATCTTTAACGTTTGGATTTAGAAGAAAGTATTCCATCATGTAATTAATTTGCAATTGCCATGTTTAATTCTGATACAAAAATATGTTGAAGAGGCCTTCTATTGGATACTGGACTTTGTATACTTGGCTATACAAGGCTGTATGATCTATGAAAAATTGAGTTCAAATGATATAGGAATATTTTGTTTTCAACCTTTGATCTCTTACAAAGAAAATAAAATATAAAAATTCTACAATTTTTTGATATCTCGTCGAAAAAAAAAACCATGAAATTCTCTATGGTTCTAACCTAATCTAGCCTATGCTCACAAGCGTGCAAGTGAATATCAAGATCCTTGAATTTAGATATAAATTATTAGTTAGGTTAGTCAATAAAATACTCATACATTACAAGTATTATAAATAAAATAATAAATAAATTATTTTTGATTATGATTAAATATTTAGATAGATAGATAAATTTATGATAATTAGTTTAATAAATTACTGCATGATGATTGTAGGCGTCTATTAAGACATATTAAAAAAATACTTTTAAAATAATATTATTAGCATAAAATAGATGTCTGGTTTTATGATGCTCTAAATGCTTCCGTTTTAATCTAACTATGATATAATAATTATAAATATTGTATTGTATGTTAGTTATTATAAATACTAACAAAAGATTCTCAATTAAATGAGTACTTCCTATATTGTAAATTAAGAGTTTTAAAAAATATATTAATTACCTGCCAAATAATTATTAGCAATTATGTAACTTTGAACTAGAAACAAATTTACTTATAAATTTAAAATTACATTTGTATTTGACAGTTTTATCATGGAAGCTAGCATACGAGTATGGACTTCTAGGAGACCATAGAGCTTTTATGTACTTAACTACAGTTATGAACCATTTATGGTGATATCTTTTTGTACTCTATAGGTATAAATTTTTTTTTCAGCTGCCTTTAGCAAAATAACAAACGTAGTAAAAGGTAATTTCCATGATAAAGCGAAATAATTCAATATAATTTTAGTTATTTTTTGTCAATGGTGATTGCGAATATTATACGTACAGAAACAGGGTAATCGTTGGTTATCATTTAACCAGAGGTTATCTTGTATGAAAAGAGGCCTTGGTTTATTTATGTTGTTAAAGAAATTAAATAGGTGTTATATAGTACCTTAGAACTGACATATCTAATATTTTTACTTATAATTTGTTCACGTACTGAATCTTTCTGAAAGTATCATCTTCGATCATTATATTCAAAGCTTGGAGAAAAATTACTTTCGCTCATCTACGTTTGGCTTACATTTACAATGTCACTTGAAGACCAATGTGAGTTTTTAAAATAAGAACCCGTCTCATAACATCATTTTCTCGAATAAAATGGGGGGGGGGGGGGGAAGTAAAAAATCTCCCATATACTTTCTGAAGATTTTCTACATTTTTGATTTATATTACTCTAAAAGCTCTTCAGGTAGAGTTAATCAAATGGACGACTCTTAATGTTACTTTACGGTACTTTTCCAAATCTTTGTCTTCTCTAGTGTTTTAATATTTACAAGTGTGATAAAAATAAAACGTAGTCTAATGTTCTATAAATAAATTATGAAAAACTTAAGATTCGTCCATTTTTTACGTGTTCATAATAAAAATGTACTTACCTCATAAAAGAAATTTTGTTAAATTCTTTGTTATGTATATTAAATTGTTTATTTCGTTATAAAAAAATAATTTGTTTATTGTAACTTTTTTTAATAAAATTTTATTTTTTCATTAGATTAAATATTACAAATTTATTTCCTTTTTTAATCATTGAAATATAATAATTTTGGTAAACAAATATTTATAAAGGATCCTTTGACAAACATGAAGGATTTTTTCAATCAATTTAATTTTGGGAGCTACAAATTTCATAGATATAGTAGTCACCTTCTGAAGATTTTTGACACGATTTTGATTTTATTTTATTGCTGATTGGTCGGCCGTTCTCTATTCGTATTTTGTGAAAATAATTAAAAGTATTATTCGCCTCTTACTTTAAAAAACATTGGGAAGATTAAATGTAACGACAATTATATAATAATTTTAATGTACCATGAATTGCTGTCATTTTTTCTTCTTAGTTTTATTCGATGTGGATGCCGTGGTTGCATAAATCGATTTCTGTTGATTAACCTGTTCAATTATTGATCCTTGAGTTTTAGTTGTATATCCATTCGTGACATTTGTTGTACGATCTAATTCACCATTATTATTGACTAATGTTATTTCTAATTTTGGTACTGTCAATGGTTTTTTTACTTTTGATGGTGAGGCAATACCAACACCACATGTTGGTAGTACTGGTGTACTTGCACACAGCGCTGCAGTGGTTAATTGTGTTATTAAACGTGCACTATTAGTCGTTGAGTCTATGGTACCATCGTTATTGTTATTGGATGTTCGTGAACGATTTGAATTTGGCGGTATTGAATTATTTGGTCGAAATACACGTTTTATTTTACTTTTTATACCTAGAAAAAATATATAATCTGTTTATTTCAGTTTGCTAAATTTTGGGAGAGAAAAGAAAGGCAGTTTTAAGACGTAGATGTGGAGAATTTTATTGGGATAACAAGCCATTAGATAGGAAATTGGATTAGAAGACTATTTTTATTATCAGGATTAATTTTGAGAGCATTTAAAAAAAAGTTTATCTTCTATTGATTGCCATTTCCAAAGAATTTTTTTGAACAATTGATAATCATACTCACCACCCATTATTGATATAGTGGTTTATCATTACCATGTGTCTTATTAAAAAATACGTTATGGATTAATAAGCTTTTTTGTTTTTTGTCGCTCCTTTTTACAATTTGACGCTGGACATAATTATATTTTTTTCCGCTGAGTGGATTCCTAATTTGACGCTCAAAGCCAGCGTCAAGCGGCATCATGAAATTATCTAGATTGTTCAAAATTAAAATATACATACTATTTGAATTATTTTGTTGATTACGAGTACAGTTGGATGTGCTAGTAACGGTTGAATTATTCTGATGAGTACTCGATGAACACGTCGTTGATGGACTAGATGACATAACCATGTTAACTTTACCCATTAATATTCGATTAGCACCAGGTATATCCGGTTCAGATGCCCAACATCCTCCTTCACCAGTTGGTGATGTTACAGCTACTAATCGATGTTTAGTAAATTTTTCAATCATTTCAGCACAAATAGAGCGACCACAATATCGGGCCCACTGTTCAGCTGTTAAACCTCGACCAGTATCACGTAAAGATGGTGAGGCTCCTGTTCAAAATAACCCATTATTAAAATTATTCGACTACAAGTGAAATTTAGAAAATTTAAAAAACCTCCGAGAAATCTTTGTGGTATAGAACCCTAAACTCGCACTTGAAACGTATCTAAGAACACTCTTCATTAAATTGTCAATTTCCTTAGAGCCTTCTCCAAACTGAGCCAATTTTGAGGATAATCGTTTTTGTTAGTTATTCCGGGTACGGAACCCTAAACTCGGTCTTGAAACATAGCTAAGAATAATCCGTTTAGGCGCTCTGATGCCAGACAGACAGACAAGTACACATAGCAATCACAATTATAACACCTCCTTTTTTAGTTCGGGTGTTAAAAATTAATTAGAGGGATTAAGTTAAGTTTTTTAAGTTTAAATTAACAAGAGCATGGTATCTTACGCGATAACAAAAAACCTAAATCCAAATCTCAATACGCTTGAAGCGAAGAACCGTGCTCGTAAACATATCGATGCAAGACCTGGCAAAGTTTTTGAGATTTTCTTTAAAGACGACTGAAATTCGGATATTACTTTCCTTATCGAACTTGGGCAAGAATGAAGTACGTCTTGAATCTGAGATCGGTTGTGTCAATTAAGGCAGGATGCGCGCCAGTAAAACAACCGAATATTTGTCTGACAAATTAAAATTTCATTATTAAATTATAAAAGTAAATTATTTTAAAATTACAATCCTTCTGGCAAAACTATCTCGCAATTATACTTATATTGCTATCGCTTTCAGGTGTTAGGCGTTCTTCATCTCTACCTAAAAGAATTATCAAAAATTCATTCGTCTTAAAATAAATTTTTTCGTGATGTTTCCGGCTATAGTGTGTAATAAATTTTTGTATAGTGTAAACCAGGTTTATCATGAAGTAGATATAAATATATTTGCATATGCGCAATTACAAATAAAGTTTAGTAGGGCATTCCCCTTTCACATTTATAATACTAGAAATAAAATAGGTAATATTTAAATGTTTATGATATTTACCAGCGAATAATAATAATTTGGCACATTTATTTCGTCCCTGTAATGCAGCTTTCATTAACGGTGTAAAACCAAGATGATTACGTGCATCAATCTCAATGTTTGGACATCTACTTATTAAAAAATTCAAGCATTCCACTTGACCTAAATAATAAGAAAAAAGTACTTTTTTTTTATAAATGTTACTTGTTAGTAGTAAGTGTGTACATATTATGTTTTATATATTATGTAGGTATGTTTTTGTTTAACAAGTTTGTTTTTAATTGCAACATGTACAGTACAGGGAGTTTCAAGGAAAAATAATTCTTAATAGCACAAAGGCATCTATTCATAAAATATCCAAATCTCTATCTCCTATGCCACGAGTCGTCATATTATGTTTGAACAAAGTAGGGGAAACCGGGTATTAAAGTAACGGCGGTTTGAAACTAACAAATGCTCTGTAAGTTTATGTAACAGTCGAAAAACCGCTTCACTGCCGTCAAATGATAGCCGTTGCCGCCTTCTTTATATGCAATCCATCACCGCAGCTGTTAGGCTTAGTGAGAGGACAATACATGATTTTACAAATCAAAAGTAGGATTTTTGAAATTTACTTATTTGATATTTACGTCGTATCAATAGCCTGATATTAATCTGAGTGTTTGTATATTATTTCTTGATTACATTGATTATACAGTGTTTTAATTCGTTTTTGCCTACCACCAAAAAATAGAAACGCTTTTTTGCCATAAAATTAAATTAAATTTTAAACCTTTTTTATTCTCTCAAAAACGCTATCCCCATTATGGTGACGTAATATTGATAAAAACAACAGTTGTGTATGTAATTGTTATATGTATAAACTACCGAAATTTATTTTTCACTACCGAAAGTACCCTATTATGAGAGTGATTTATTTTAGGAAAATAAATAATTTCAGAAATAGTTTTATTCTAGGACATTCTGTATATACATAGGTACTTTTTTTTAACAAGTGACTTACATGACGTACAAGAAACATAGGTACGTCTACGTCATCTAAATGATATTCAAATATAGGTTATGTTTGAATTAACAAAGGTAAATGTCAATTAAACTTTTGTTTTATTATCTGCTATGGGGGTTACATTTGTGTATAAATGTTTAATGAAACAAAAAAGTTTTGTTAATTAGGCTGATGTAATAATTATGCTTTATATTTTTTGAGCGACTTAAAGTATTTTATACCGTGTATATTTTAATATTTTAAAATTATCGCCATCTGTTATCTATTGTTTGAATTAAGACTAGAGAGGAAGTTCCGGAAGACGTAATGGAACATTTTATTGGCGAACGAAATTACCTAGAGATGGCTCTGCTGTGAATGCAATATGGCCGATATAGAGGATTTTCGTTCAAGTTGTCAAAATAAATTTTTGAATTTTTTTTGTTTATTTGTTTTTTTAACATGGAGAAAGCCCTGGATATTAATATTGGTGATATATTTTATCTACTTGGTGGATCAGTAAGGCCGTTGATGGAAGGAGAGGCGCTTTCTCGTTCCAAAAACTTGTTTTTTTGTGGTATCCAATCGAAGCAAAATAATTGTTTATTAATCAAATCTTCATGTTTACAAACGTGGAACATCACCGAGAAACCTCATGAGATCCAAATCAAAGTGTTTGTAGCCAATGACAACAAAAAAATCGAATGCTATTGTTCTTGCAAAGCGGGCGCGGGATGCAAGTGCAAGCATGTTTTTGCGACATTGTGCGACAACTGACGCCTGTAGATCTTGTTTTCCCACACTGGGGAACACCACAACGTTTTTCATTTTTGATAATTTCCATCTCAACAACAAAAACATTCAGCACTTGTGTAGCTGTCAAAACTCAAAATCCTCTATAATAGTTTCACTAGTAATCGCTGCGCGGCGCCACCGTATCTTGCGATCGCGAATTGCACAATTGATTCTTCTAAAAGAGCTATTTCCTCTATCTTTTTAGTGTTCTAATGAAATAAGGCTAAAAACTAATAAAGGCTAAAAATTAATAAAGGCTTTTTATTAACAATGACTTCTCAACACAATACTTCATAACACCCGAATTCAAGCCATACTTGACTCAAAGAGGCCATTGATTTTTATTTTGTTTATTGGTCGTATATTACTAATTTTTTTGTTTATTGGTCGGATTTTTGGACATCTTTTAGTTACGGACGTATTTTGTCCATTTTTGATAAAACTATATCCATATTTCGGCCGAGGGGCCAAGACACGGATAATGGACCAAATATTTCGTTGTTTATGCCTCAAAAAACATAAAATCTATGGCCTCTCAGAGTCAAGTATTTTAAATAAAAACTTTTTGAATCCAAGTATGTGACATTCACGAAAATTTAAGTTCATTTTAGCTTTAAGTTTTAAAATAAGCTTTTTCGATTGTCAAATTTTTAGTTAAAAATTTAATGCTTACCAGCTTGAGCAGCAAAATGTGCTGGTGTATTCCCTTCATTATCCGGTAAATTGACATTAATCTTATTTGAACTTCGATCAGTTTGTAATAAAATTTCTAATAAATCAATTTGTCCATTTGATACAATATAACTAATTGGCGTCTGTAAACAAACAAACAAAATTATTATCTATTGAATAAAATCAATCAACTTGTATGTAAATTCAAAGAAGTATATAAGTGTAACCTGTTCTGTTTCACATCTAAAACTGTAAAATTGATATTTATAAGAGTTCATACTATAAAATGTAAAAAATGCTTATCAGTGCAAATTATTCAAGTAAGAATTCTTATTTAAACGAACACCTCTTTAAAAATCGTTCAGTCTAATACTCCAAGCATATTAGCAATTGGTTATAAGTGTATTTTCTTAAAATTCTGAAATCATCAGTTTCTCAATTTTAAGTGAAAGGTTTGTAAAATTTTGTGAATTTTTGGTGAACATTTTTAGACAGCTTTTAACACATTTTTGTAAAATAATTGCATATATTAAAAAACTTTTTGGATGAAGAATTCAGAATTTAAGTAACCAAATGTCTACTTTGCTTGGACTAAAATGTTTAGTGTTTCTTACAAAGGCGTCGCCAGCCGATGGCAAAGAAGGGGCAAGTTGCTTTACGGAAAATGGGAAAATTATGAATTGTAGGTACATTCAAGTAGAAATATTAGGGATAGGACAAATTTTTCGAGCTAGGAACTATGGGAGTTTAATGCTAAGAAAGACTCTATCTAGGAATAGAAAAAAGAATTATAGGTGTTAGCTCACATAGATATATAATATTTAACGAAAATGTTGTTTACAATCTTGTATATTGCATACCATACACAAATAAAAGAGGTAGCTGTAACAATTTTTGACAATTGTATTTTGTCTGTTCATTCAATGAAAAGATCAGCTGAGTGTAACAGGTATGGGTAACATGTTGTTTACTCGTGGTGACGACATCTTAGCGATAAAATCTCATAATTTACAATTCAAGTCGTAATTTTTTTAGACCCAATCTCGACAATAATATTTAAAATTTTTTTCCTTACAAATGAGTTGGCAAAATGTACCCAACCCGCTCGTAATGAGCGTACCTCAAAATTAGTGAGTATATTTGATTGAGAAGGGCAAATCGGAAATATTTGATCAAAAAATATCAAAAATTTCGACAGTTTTTTGGTATAAACATATGTTTGGTTAAAAAAGTAATGTTAAATCCACGTTCAGGAGGAACAAGCTGCTTTGCGTCCTAGATCCATTAGAATTTATTTAAAAATATCTTATTTAAATAAATCAATAATTAAAACATCTTTTTTATTAATGTTAATTGATTTTTTTTTGGAAATACTAATTAACAAGATTTTTTCTGTGTTTTTTTTGGTTTATTTTTGATGTTAATTACAAATTGTTATTTTTTTTGTATATTTATACTAAAAATTAAATAATTATTTTTGTGAATAAAAGTAAATTAAATAAACCTTGAATCTCATCAGTATACATATAATAAATATGAATAGGTAATTAGATATGGTAAAAATTTAAAAATTTTATTTACTGGAATACTTAATCACTTATCTGCATGTGGTACGAGGGGAGAGCTGGCAATGTTTTCCAGAGTTTATTTTAAGAAGGCTGAATTACAGATATTTCTTTCCTGATTGAATTTAGTAAGTAGTGATGAAATATGTCTTGAACCTGAGAGCGGTTGCGTTAACTAATGCAGTTTGCGCGCTAGTAAATAAACCGAATGTCTGTCTGGTAAATTAACATTACATTCTTTTATTATTGAAGTAAATTACGTATATTATAATTACAACCACGAGTTGAAAATGTTTTCTTCTACTTAAAATAATATCTGGCTTGGTCTTGGTGTTACCAATGGCAAAACTATCTAATAATTATAATCTGTACATAGCTAACAAGGCATGAAAAATAATTTAAAAACAAAACTTTTCATTTCTGATGTTTTCTGATATTTTTAAGCTAACATTCACCTTTGTTCAAATTTGATTCACAAATTTGAAAAATATGATCAAAATTTAGTATAATTCCATGTTTGGTTTATTAAAATTGGATGTAATTTGGATGTGATATAGTAAAATTAATTTTTTTGGATTTTTATGACGTCATAAAGTTAAAATGTCAGTACCAAAGCCCCATTATCTTCAAAACTTTTATAGATAAGTTAAATTTGACCACAAACTTGAAAAGTATGACCCAAATTTAGTATAATTTCATACTTGGTTTATTAAAATTGGATATAATTTGGATGTAACATAGCAAAATTAATTTTTTTGGATTTTAATTACGTCATAAAGTTCAAAAACTCGATTTTTTTTATAATACACCTAAATTTTATCCGATCTGAATGGAAATTTTTTTGAAACCCACTAATTTTGGGTCAAACTTTTCATTTCTGATGTTAATTTTAACTAACATTCACCTTTGTTGGTTATACCGGTACCAAGATCCCATTATCTGCAAAAGTTGTATAGATAAGTTAAATTTGACCACAAACTTGAAAAGTATGACCCAAATTTAGTATAATTCCATGCTTGGTTTATTAAAATTGGATGTGATAGAGCAAAATTAATTTTTTTGGATTTTGATGACGTCATTTTTTTAAATAATATAAACAAATTTTATACGATCTGCACGAGTGAACCATGAACGGAGATAAGAATTTGCATAGCTGAGTATCAATCTTATTGAGAAAATTTGGAGTGAAAAATCGTCATTATATTTAAAAAAAAAAATTTTTTAAACCATAAAACAAAAACTCCGCGAAGTACTTCTAGTGCTTTGAACTTCGTTTTATAATCAAAATCATTCCTGTATAAATTAAGATTTACTGGAGTAAAAGATAGATTGTGCAGGATATTAAAATATTGCACAATATTTAAAAGCAATGGATAGCTGGCATTGAGTATGCAGTAGGTAGTAAAGGGCTTTTCTCATGAATAGATCCATTCTTCGTAATTACAATAGTTAACTCAAAAAAAAACTTTGCCTTAAAAATATACAAAACTTAATATACCGTGAGCCTATGATGGAGTAGAAACTTATGTCACTATTTTAGTGGTATTATTCAACTGTTGCTTGTTAGAAAAATCGGAAAAAGTATATAAAACAGTTTTTAATGTAATATAGAAAACCTTCAAAATGAATAAAGTTCCAAGTCATTTTCACGAAAATTAACGGAGTTTTAAAAAAAGTTTCTCGTACTTTTTTTTTATGTTTGATTTACCATAAAAACCGATGAATTTATCACGGGAACTAAAATTAATGCTTGCCGCTTTCAAATTTACTTTTTTTAGGTATTGACAACATGCTCAAAAAGTATTTGTTTCGGATTTATAGACTTCGAAATATTGCAATTTAAATGCAAGGAATAAGTTGAGAGGGAAAAAATTGAGCTTTTTTTCCGCTGAATATTTTACCTTCCAAACTTTTTTTTTGTAACTTTATAATTTTTCGAGTTATTTAACGATAAAGACATGTTTTTTTCGAAATATTTTTTGCATTTAAATTCCAATATTTCAAAAAATATATATCCAAAACTGCTAGAACTAGAGCATATTGTTAGTACCTAAATAAAGGAAATGGGAAAGTGGCAAGTATTACTTTTAATTCCCGTAAGAAATTCATGAGTTTTGTACTGAATAACATATCAAAAAAAGTTACGAGAAACTTTCTTTGCGTTATAACTCGTGCAAATGGCTTGAAACTATTTTTTTTAGGGTTTTTTATAGTATATTTAAAAAGTGTACAAAATACTTTTTTTCAAAAAACGTTTAATTTTTCAGTTATTTAACGTTAAATACTCCGAATTTTAGTAAAAGAATTATCTTTTCGAAATATACTTAAATCACACTTTTTGCTTAGAATTCGTCTATTGATTCCCGTTGTCATTTTCAATATATATTTTTATACACTTAAAAATCCTTGGGTAAAAGCACCACTGGGCACGATATAACTATTGATCTAGAGGGTGAACAAATCTTAATCCCAAATTTTCATCGAAATCGGTTCTATAGTTCAAAATTTAGAGATTTCATCTTTTTTTCTGCTCGTTTATTGGAATATTGCTCACAAGTTTTGCATACTCAATACCGTTGAGCATCCACTCGTATTTAAATTCATAATAAATTCAACATTCAGTCGAATACACAAATAATTTCCAGGTTAGTACACAATAAACAAACATATACACAACAATTAGTTTTCATCATAAAAATAAATATGTATTATACTTACACGTCCAGTTGAATCTTGTACATTTAATTGTTGTATAGTTAATTGTTGTATAAAATGATTATTAAATATATAATTATATACATCATACATTTGTTTTTGATCACTATTTATATAATCTTTAACAGCATCCATTAATACATATTTCGATTTTAAATCAATACGATGATTATTGATTATTTCAAAATCATTATTGATTTTAGTATCTGTTGGATTTTTTAAATTATTTTTATTATGATTTGTTGTTGTTGAATTATTGATAATATTTTTAATAATTTTATTATTAATTGTTTGTTTATTAATATCATTCGATTGTTGTTTTTGGGATGATGATTTATCCATTGTTGTTTCAATATTGTTTGATGTATAATCATGTTTTAAGTCTTTTTTAGAAGACGTTTTGATTTCGTTTATTTACACGTACAACTTTTGTATGAAAAAAAAAAACACAATACACGTAATTATTTTTATGCCAGTCAGAAAGTTATAACACACTTATTTTTAGCTAATTGTAAATTCTTAAAACGTAATATTTTAGGGTTTTTTTTTAAGGTCATAGCACAATATATTAGTGTTGCAACGAATATTCAATATTCGATCAATAATCATCGTCCAACCAAAAGTGGCATAATATCGAATATTCGTTGCAACCCTATAATATACAGAGTGACCACTTAAATTGGCTACATATGGAAAACTTTTTTAAATATAAGGTTTACGAAAAACAGTTATTCTTTATAAAAAATCTCTGCTTTCGAAAATATTAACATTCAGCTATTCACTTTCGACATCGAATGTACAGGCTGTTCACAAATTGAAAAAATTCGATAAGAATGTTAATGGTTGTTTAGACATGTAGGCCATTTAGAACAAATAATAAGAAAAACAGTTCAAGAAATCACCCCCGAGATATGTAGGATTCGAGCAAAAATCATTTTATGGAACCAATCTGTTATAAAAATTTTGGAAATAAATAAAACAAGTGAAAACAATCAATTGACTGAGTTAATTGTTGAAATACCTTGTATAGAAATGAATGTCAGCGCTTGAATCAGTTTTAATAAATTAGAAAAGTTTAAAAAAACAATACAATTATGGTGGCCTTTCGGTCGGCCACCATTTGTTTTTTTGTTTTCGAAGATTTCGAAAATGTTCAAAAGTCTTTTCGAGAATACTTTTCCGTTTTACGAGAATTTTTCACAAGACTACCTGCAATTTTCAACTCCCTATCTTTATAGTTATAGTTTTATAGAAAATGGACACTGAAGTTATTGTGCTAATTAGCGCCCTTACGGGTAACCAGTAATGTTTACACAAAAATATTTCGAACAAAAGTTGTTATTTTTTTTAAAGAAAAATTTTGTATATGTAAACTTTTGTTCTATCTCTAACGGTTTACAAGATGGGTTCTACAGACCCAAGATCTAATTGACCTATGTTGTTCATTTACGAACTCAAATTTACTTTATATAACTGAGCATGCTATAAAAATTTCAGCTTCATATCTCTTTTCGTTTTGTGGAACCGTGTTGAAATGGACAATATTTCTAAGCGTTACAAACTTGGGACTAAACTTAGTATACCTTGATATATATTTCATATAGGTATACAGGGTATAAAAATAAATTATTACAAATGAAAAATTTGAACAGATTTCTTCCCTAATAACTATCGTATTTTACCATTTTTGAAAACCCTGCTCATCAACGAATATTCTAATATGATAAAATATAAAAAATCCCTTTTAATTATTTTGAAAACTTGACTTAGGAACGTAGGTTCAAATCTGACCGCGTCCAAATAAATTTTTTTAAAATTTTTTTATTAAACAGAAAAAACTTTACAATTAGAATATTTATTTCGTTTTCTCCACTTCCAGTAAAAATTAACTGTTCACACTTTAAAATTTCGCACAATTTCATAAAAAAGAAACACAAACACACACAAGCAATGAAATTTTGAAAATAAAATAGTTTTTTTTTTTAAATTGTTATTACGTTGTATTTGCGCGTATCGCGTTATAATGTTTTATTATTATTATTATTATCAAATGCGTTTTGCAACAACAGTGAAGTCTATCTGAGTTCTGTTTTATATGTTTTTTAGTTTGAATATGTTTTGTATTTGTTGTAAGCTCAGTTATATTTTTAAAACTAACTCGACTCGTACATGTATGTTATGTGTGGATGTATGTATGTTTTGTATGTATCATTGAAGATGTTACCACTCTCTAGTCTCTGGATGCTGGGCTGGATGACACCGGTAGTTTAGTAGTTTAGTTGAGAGATATGAGATCATACACATTATATAGAGCAGGAGGTCATTGTATTCAATATTTATTTATACATCATTTTTCAATCGATAATTTTCATCGCGCGTATAATAATTATTTCAATTGTAACTGACAATGTTATAAAATCGAAGACATCAATTTTAACTTATTCCAAACTATACGATTACGTATCAAGGGCCGATGATAATACAATAAATTTATATTTAAATTTAACGTATTAATTTTAGAAGTCAAATAATTGTTTTATTCTTTAAAGAATATAATTTTATAGCAACTTTTTTCTTTTTACGGTATGTAATTAATTGATTCTGATTTAGTAGTCAACCCAATATATGAATACATTACATTTAGTTTGATCAGGATATTTATTATGGCATAACATAAAATTTCCTTGTAAAGGATATAATTATCTCTATTATCTTCTTCTGATAACTCACTTTCACAACTCATTTTTATACCATGTATATATAAAATATATCAAGGTATATTAAGTTCAGTCCCAAGTTTGTAACGCTTAAAAATATTGATGTTACGAAAAATATTTTGGTATAGTTAGTCCATTTCCGGTTGTCTGTCTGTCGTCTGTCGCCTGTCCGTCTATCATCACGATTACTCAAAAACGAAAAGAGATATCAAGCTGAAATTTTTGAAATTTATAGGGTGCTTAGGACGTTAAAAGTGAGGTAGAGTTCATAAATGAACAACATAGGTCAATTGGATCTTGGTTCAGTAGGATCCATCTTGTAAACGGATAGAGATAGAATAAAAGTTTAAATGTAAAAAATATTTCTTATCCAAAAATAAACAACTTTTGTTTGAAACATTTTTTCGTAAATATCTATAGTATGTATTATGTGGGAATATCGATTATATATGTGTGACATGTATGTATGTGTAATGTGACAGAGTAATCAACACTGTCTATACATGGTATTTCAAGAATTATCTCAGTCAATTGTTTGTTTTCACTTGTTTATGTTACACTTTTCTAGGTTTTACCTCCCAGCCCGCAAACAAATCAGAATAGTGTGATAAGGAACATAGTTCCAATATTTTGTTTTCGATTTTCTGTAATTTTTTAAGGGGTAATTTTGTTCTTAAGCGGGTAAACTCGACGGTAGCTAGCATAAAAGTCGAAAAATAAAGATACGTAATTAATTTGTAACACTGCTCTCCAGTTCTAATACACTTTAAACTAAAAACTGTATTGAACGTTTTAATGGGTGGGAGTTCAATTTTTGTGTTAATACATTTTATGTTTAAAAATATCTATGCCAATCGACCAACAGCCGCACTTATTCAATGATGAATGCAGATCAAACAAACGATCTCAGGTTGTGTAATCATAAATATTTCATAGATAGATCCCTAGTCCGAAAATGGGTCGAGACTCAAATACGGGTTAGTCATTCAACTTAAATTTAACGCCGATTCGAAAAGTGTTAAAAATTCATCTACGTAGACTTTTGCTACTCTGTCTCGGCTAAAATTATGTACAAATTCTGACGCTATTAATTTTGTTTCAGTTTTGAATCTATTATCGATCGTAGGATAAATGGCTTCAAGATTCAAGTTTGCGTGCAAAAAAACAATCGTCCAATCATTATTTTTCGTAGTAAACGTGATTGAGAATTATCGAAGTAGTCATGATCCACTTTGCGAACTAGGGACTGATCTAAAAAATTAAAAGCATATTTGAAAAAACGCCATTACCGAACAGATAAAAATTCAAGAGGTTGTTCTTTCTTTTGTCATAGTTGTATCTAACAGCTTTTAAAAATTTCCTCTTCCATGGAGTTTCCAGAGAAAAATTATCGTTGTTCATTAATTTTAAGCTTGACGTACAATCAAAAATTTTCCACGACCCTGAAAGAAAAGAGTCCTTCTAAAAGAATTTTTGTAGAGAAAAAAAAATGTTAGACACGACTTTTACAATAGTGTATCAGATTTTCAGCCTTTCGGGCATAACTGTCAAATACTAGGCTTGGTCTTATAATTTATTATTCATTTATAGAATTTAAAAAAAAAAAAAAATCATAAAATCAAAAACCCCGAAGGCGGTAAATAAAAATTGGAAAGGAAAAACAAGTAGAGTAATTTGCATAGCGACTTTAACAGCTGGAACTCATGAAAATCTTGAACTGTCCAAATATTTGCCCCGACTGTTAAAGGCGCTATGTAAACTACTGGATTTGTTTTTTTCTTTTCAGTTTTTATTTAACGAAATCAGTTTTTTTTTTTTTTTTTTTTTTTTTTTTTTTTAAATTAGTTTTTTTATTTTACACTTTTAAGTTAGGACTATCGTTTTTTTCTTTTTCACAATTCGACAAGTCAATTGACGTAAGAATCACCTAAATCAGGCCATGAGTTCGGTCTCTAGAACGCCACAAAGAAACATACATACATACATACATAGACTGATGAAAACATTACCACTCCTTTACGTCCCGCAGACGGGTAATAATGGAAACGTATTTATGTGCGAGGCTGCTATGATGTCATACCCATTGCCTATATTTTCTTCGTAATTTTTTTTTGTTTTTCAAAATTTTTATCGAATGGGTGATTATTATTTTTATTTTAATATTAATTAGCGTCTAGTTCAATGAATTTTTCCATAGTGTTAAAAATAGAATATTTCGCAGTAATTTGTGTGTTTTTAAGTATGAAATATATTTGAACAGAAAGTTCTAAATACAGCAAAACCTCGATAATTCACATCTTGTTAACATAAAAACGTAAGGCAGATTAGGCATAATCATGCGCCTTAACTTACAGTGCATCAATTTGATTAATTTTTTTTTAAATTGATTTGATTAGTGTATACATCCCCGAGCAAAAATCGAATTTTATATATAATCAATTATTATTAACATTTTAATAAAGTTATCTAGCTTGATCCGTGTGGAATTCCGCCCTCGTGGCTAACTTTTATCCGTGGATAAAAACAACAAACAACAAATTTCGTAGGAAAAAATCAAAAGTTAGTTAATAAATTAATATTTTGAGAACATGTATTAAAAATAGTAATTATATGATAATTATTAGGAAAGCATCTGTAAAAACTAATATGTTTGCCTAATAAAAAAATATTGTAAGAAATTCATCTTATCAAATTAGTAAAATGATCGTAGTTTCTCGTTTCATCTAAACTTTAACTTATCGAGTTTTACTGTAGTTAGAGTATAAAATGTATAGGGTAATCCTGATAATCTAGGCTAATAAAGGCATTGACATATTTTGATAATTTTCGCTTGAAAAACAAATAAAAGAGTAAGTAATAAAAAACTATGAGATTAGATAAATAATAATATTAACCGAAAAATACATATCGTGGTGGGTTTAAGTCTTAAAGGTCACACCAATTACATACTCATTATAGTGTAAATTGTTCCATACAATTCAATCCGATGGCAAAGCGTAGTATGAGTGAATTTTCTTAGAAGAAACAGTAAAAAAATATTAGTTGAAAAATATTAATTATTTTATATTATAAAAATCATTTATATTAGTTTTTAGGGCTTTGGCCCAAAGGGTAACCAAAAGAACTCCACTGCCCGCCCGTCTATCTGCTAGCGGACTATATCTCATAAACCGCAATAGTTCGACAGCTGAAATTTTGACAAAGTGTGTATTACTATTGCCGCTATAAGTACATGGTGTTATATCTTGTACAATGGAACGGAACCTTTCGAGTGCGAGCCTGGCTCACACTTTATCGGTTTTTTAGTTTAGCTATTCACTAAGCTCCGTAGTGTCTCGGAAATAGGAGGTTTTTAAACGAAAATCAAGGACTCTCTATTCAATTTTCTTTTTTTTTCTGGGATATGATTAGTTTGGAACATTATTTTTTTTATTAAAATTGAGGATAAAACATTTTTGTCGGTTTTCTCGAATTTATTAACAGGTTTTTCGTAACTTTGCCTGTTACATTAGTTAATTTCTTAATTACATTTTATTTTAATTACGTGCGTTGAAAGCTGTATATAACAGCTTTTAGTTATACACATTATTAGTAACATATACAGGATGGATTATTTTAATATATTATGGCTCATATTTGATTTTGAAACTAATATTTTTTTATTTAAACATTTTTTCGAAATGTTTCATTAGTTATCGGAGGAAATGCCTCATTCCTTCAGAAAGCTAACGATTTACGAACAAATCTTTCTAAAACTTCCTAATTTAAAGTGTTAGTCTATCTCTTACCTTTAAGAGTCTAAAGTGACTATTAAAGCAACTCGGAAAACTAGGATCAATCTGATGTAAGAACATGATGTCTCCCATCAAACTCTGCAACTTTTGTTTAATTAAGTTATTTTTTTTTGATTGGTTAGGTACAAAACGATCTATTATGGCTATAATAGATTAAAATGGTCGACCCTTTATACTTATTGTATATAAGCGTATATTTTATAATATAATAAAAGTGTTAGATTTAACTGAATCATGATGAGGTGCTATTACCTTACTATTCAACTACCTACTTTAATGTACCATATTGTACCAATGGTACCATTATTACTATTACATGTATATAGTAGATAAGTAGGTAACTATATAGGTAGTATATAGTATCTAACACTTATTTACAATCTACCTATCACCTTTATAACAACTTATCGTTTTGTGGCAAATACCAAGTGTTTAAGTTGAAATAGGGGATAGTGCTAAACTTTTTTTATCACTTCAGATGATGAATTCTCACTTTACGAATAGAAAAGTGAAGTTGGTTTTTAACAATCTTTACTAGTATGCAAGATATGAACGTTTAAAATTCCTAATTAAACAAAGTGGAAGATTTCCACTAGTGACGTCATACGTGTGTATGGCCATACAGATTACATATAAAACTTTGTTTTGCTAAAAGAAAACGGGCAACTTTTGAATGCAATCTTTGATTGCTTTTAACTTCTTCATTTTTTAATCTTTTTTAATTTCACTTTCAAATTTTGTCATGATATGAAGACTACTTTTTTATGGGTAATATGGCAAATTCGACATCAAGATTACTTCCTATTGTTACAAAATGTCTATAAAGAATATACATTGTTGTTATTGTAACATTCTGTATACAGTGGCAACGTGTACCAAATTTAATGCATCTCTCTGTACAAAATATATACAAGGATGGTCCAGGTGGTACAACAGGGCTTCATGAAAGATGTACAAGCGCCAGGGTAAATTTGGATGAAAAGCTCTAAAATCCTTGCTCAGTCTACTTAACCTCAAAGGGATCACTGGACTGAGGAAAGTCTTTAAATAAGAGGGGCACAAATAAATGTAAACCTAGAATGAGTACCGGGACACAGAGGAATTCCTGGAAATTGTGAAGCCGACGAACTTGTTAGAAATGGCACAAGGCTGACGAGCACAAGCATGATTGGTATATCTAGGAGTTATCTTTACGATCTACAAGCTATTCCTAAAAGATAAAATTTTAAGTAAGCTTACACCCTGTACTAACATACAATAATATTATTAAAAATATTATTGTATATTGAATGTGTGAAATTTTCTTGGTTTGTGAAAGGTACATACCTATACCTGGATATTATTGTTGTATGCACTCGATGGTGTTAGAAAAACGAGTGAATTTAGTCAAATTAACAATTTACTAGATCTAGAAATGATGGTGGAAAACCCAAGTGACTTCGAGCAAATAAAACATTTGGTAACTTCATTTTTATACCATGTATAGAAAGTATACTAAGTTTAGTCAAAGTTTGTAATGCTTAAAAACATTGATACTATGAACAAAATTTTGGTATAGGTGTTCATAAAATCACCTCATTAGTCCATTTCTGGTTGTCTGTCCGTCTGTGTGTCAACACGATAACTCAAAAACGAAAAGAGATATCAAGTTGAAATTTTTGTAGTGTACTTACATAAAAATTAAGGTTGAGTTCGTAAATGAGCAACATGGGTCAATTCGGTCTTGGGTCCGTAGGACCCATCTTGTAAACCGTTAGAGATAGAATAAAAGTTTAAATATAAAAAAATAAACAACTTTTGTTTGAAACATTTTTTCGTAAACATCACTGTTTACCCACGAGGGCGAAAATTAGGTGCAAATTTTTTAGTCTGTATTATAGGAGAATATCAGTTACATGTGTGTGGCTATCTAAGAGTGGATACCTTTCTTTATTTACATGACGTAAAAAAAAAAAAAAACAAATGATTGGATCATCAATACTGTCTATACAGGGTGTTTCAAAAATTAACTCTATCAATTGTTTGTTTTCACTTGTTTTATTCAATATTCAAGATATAAACTTAAAAATCTTAAAAAATCATCGAAAATCAATGTATGTACAAAAAGTACCATTTTAATCTATTATAGCAAGTAACTCGTTTTGTAGTTAGGCAATACAAAAATAATTTAACAAAAATTGTAGAGTTTGATGGGGGGCATAAGGTTGGAATTAGTTCTCCAGGTTGCTTTAAGACTCAACTTAGATCCTAAAGGGTAAGAGATAGAATAACACTTTAAATTAGAAAGTTAACTTATCGTTAACTTTCGGATGAAATGTGACTTAAAAATATGTCATTATTGCATATAATCGAAAGAAAATACGCTAGCTTTAGAAACATTTTTTAGACAAAAATTATCAAGGACAATGAAGGTCATTCGCCTGTGTTAATAACTTTTAAGCCCATGTAAATTTTCAAGATCAAAGTCAAATGACACAGACTAATGTCCCCTATTGTTTTTGACAATTTTTGGCTAAAGCAATTCTGTAGCTAGCGAGTTTTCTTACGATTAAATACAATAATGACATATTTTTCCGAAAGCTAACGATTGTAGAAAAAGTATGAGTATTTTTATGAGGATCAACTTTCTAATTTAATATCTACTGCCTGTACACCTATGTTTAATTGTAGGCTTTTATACAGGTTTGTCTAGTATAATAACTATTTGCCTAAATTTATTTACACCTAGCCCATTAATACAGTTTATAACGTTCAAGTATACATTTATACATAATCCACCAACCTACTCACTTACCTATCCATATCTATAATGGTACGAGAGCGGGCAACGTTTATTTTAAAAGATAAAAATTTCGGAAAATTCTTTCTTCTCAACCGGTTAAAGGTGCAATCGTCATTAATTGTTTGATTATTGAGACTATTCTCAATTCTCTTATTTTCATTCTATGCAAAATTGACACTTCTGGGTTTAAAATCCCGTCTATGGAAATAATTATTGCTTTGAAATTTTTTTCATATCGATTAATAGTTTAAACTATTTACTTTTAAACACTAGCATATTGTTTTGTAAAAACTTCACCCTCCCACTTTTATTTTTTAAACATGTCAAAATCTTTGTCATATCTTTGGCGTTTTTTTTTTTTTTTTTGGAGAGGTCCCGAAAGGCAACTGTGGCGCTATACACCTGCAAAAAGACCATGGAGAACATTGGGGCTTAAACCCGAAAATGGCTCACTGGCTATACATTGCGGTCATTAGATTCATACTATTCTATGGGTCACTAGTTTGGTGGACAGCACTAGAAAAGGGAATCCACCAAAAGGTACTAGGTAAAGTCCAACGGTTAGCATGCATGCTAATCTCGGGATGCCTACGGACAACTCCATCTAAAGCACTTGAGGTAATTCTGCACTTGCTGCCAACTGACCTCTTCGGAGAGAAATATACAGCAGGTGCAGCTCTCAGGCTAAATCTGGTCTCACCTTGGACTGAAACTCATTATGGTCATACATGGATATTACGAAGATACTCACTTCCAAAATCCGTTGACTATGTTTTACCTTCTCGTAACTTTAGGAACAGGTTCTCAGTAAAGATCCCTGGCTGCGCGGCAAGCATGCTGAACGCTTAGACCTGGCAGTGTATCACGACTACTGCAGGAGCTGTCACAGTGGTGGCGAGAAGGAGACAATGTCTCATCTTCTCTGTCACTGCCCAGCTCTTGTCATGAAGAGATGGACTTACTTGAGTCAGCCTCTCTTTGACGACCTCTCCGACCTAAAGTCAGTCGACGTCAAAGCCCTCCTGCTGCTCTTAAACAGCTCCAAATAGTTTATGGAATAGTGGCCGGGGATGGGCAAGTACTTTTCGCATCTCTGTTTACTCTTGATTCCACACGTACGTCATCCCTCTAATTTTAATACGAAAAGAACTATTTCTAATATTCATTCAGCCGTCATAAAATAAATTTTTTCGTGACGTTGCCAGATGTTTCTTATTATACGATAATGGTATAGATACTTAATGGTGTATTTTTGAAGAGCTGTCAAGAAGTGTACTAACACGTACTAGTAGCTGCTAACTATACAAAAATTTACATTTAAAACCTTTAAAAGTTTTCTTATTTAAAAAACAACTTACCTATATCCAGGTACCAAATATTTAAATGGGTTTTCTTCGACAAAAATGAATTATAAAATCAACAAGAGATAGCAATATCAAAGACACATGAAGTTTTAATACTCGAAGAAAAATATGTAAAACAAGTGAAAACAAACAATTGACTGAGTTAATTGTTGAAATACCATGTATGGACAGTGTTGATTGCGGAATCGTATGTTTTTTATGTCACGTAAGTAAAGAAAGATATCCACTCTTAGATAGCCACACACACATAACTGACATTTCCATATGATACATACTATATAATTTGCGCTCTCACGGGTAAACAGTGATGTTTTCGAAAACCTGTTTCAAACAAAACTTGTTTATTTTCTTATTAGAAACATTTTTTATATTTAAACTTTTGTTCTACCTCTAACGGTTTACAAGATGTGTCCTAAGAACCCAAAACCCACTTGACCTATGTTGCTCATTTACGAACTCACATTTAATGCCCTGAGCACGCTATAAAGATTTCAGCTAGATATCTTTTTTCGCTCTTGAGTTATCGTGTTGACAGACAGATAGACAGACAATCGAAAATGGACTAATTAGGTGATTTTATGACACCTCGTTGCATCAATATTTTTAAGCGTTACAAACTTGGAACAAAACTTAGTATACCTTGATATATTTCAATACAGGTTGCTAGAGTAATAATGTTTTTTACTCTAGCAAGTAAAAAACTGATCAGGACTTACTAACCAAGTAATCAGGACTTTTAACAAAAATATCAATTCACTCAGTTCCAAATATGTCTTTAAGGTATTACTATCGTTACTAGCTCGACCCGTGAAGGATTCCGCTCCCGTAGTTACCATAACCCATGGCTAAAAACAATAAATCTCGTAGAAAGGTGATGAAAAAAGTCAAAAGTCTTTTTAACCACGGAAAGACATATTTTGGAACTGAGCGTATTGATATTTTTGTTAAAAGTCCTGATTACTGGAAAAACACTATAAATATGATAAAAAGATTCATAATATCGTATGTGTTTTATTCATATACGTATGGTAATTTAATGTTTCATGCTCCTTGCATTGTTTCTATACTTGTTTCATATTGATAAGTATTGTTATTTATGAATTCAAATGATATGGCCTTGAATCAATTAATTAATTAATTACATAAATATTTAAATTATATTTCTATATAAACATAATAATAATAATAATAATAATATAGTTTGGATAATATTACGTTAAAAATAAAACCATGCATTCAATTGTATTATTAATTTATAAATTATTAAATAATTTAAAAATAAAAAATATATTTATAAATAAATCAAAAATATATTAATATAGAAAAAAAAATACATATTGAACTTTAGTTCGTTCAATATGTTAACCATAGAATAATATTTTACATAGAGAACGCGAGGGATCTGTGAGTGATGCGATATGATGAATGAGAGAGAAGACTATCAGTGAGTTCCCCTGTGTACTTGTCATAATCATATGTACATAATTTTAATTTAAGGTACTTCTAACGGTATGAAACGTAGAGGGAAGGAATGTTAGGCCATTTAGTTACATAGACTGAGTGCCAAACGGTTTTAAGCATGCCAACATCTGAGGTAATTGCTTAGGTCAAATCCATCATGGCGATGGTGTAGAAACGTCAAACAAAATGTTGTTGTCATATTTGTCATTATAGATTCCTAAGATAAATAAAATGATAAATGTAAAGTGTAAACTTGTAAACTTATATTTTTATATGTATATTTTTTTGATAAATGTCACTTATTCTTTTGATAAATATACTTTTTTTGATTAATGTCCCTAGCTAACCCAAGCAATTACCTCAGATGTTGACACTTCTATCACTGTACGGAAAGATAGGCGATGCTCGGTCTATGCACTATAATGTCAATGATACCAATCCACACTTTAAAAACACTTTTTTTAATATTTTCAGTTCGCGTTTTTTGCCACGGAAAGTAATTTTGCAAACAAACCTATAGATAGATAAATGTAAATAATCAAATATGGCTTTGAGTCTAAATACGATGTAATTGACCCTTTAGTTTATGAAAAAACAATAAATAAATATTACTTTTAGACGAATATTTAGTCTAATCGAGAAGTGAGCAATAGATGAGAAAATAAATTTTTATTTTTGCGCCAATTTCCTAGATCAATTTTTGTGTTATATAAATACGTATTTCGACTACCATGCAGTCATCATCAGTATGAATTAGCTAATCGTAATTACTCTAATAATGTATGATACTCGTTGCTAATTTGGTGACGGTCTCCATTCTGCTAATTCGTTGTGTGTTCAATTTATACTGTTTCAAGTAGCTTGTGAAAAATTGTGACGTCGCCAATCAGCTATGATGTGACTAGTGTTTGGCCAATGAGCGTGATCCTTATAGGCCAATTATATTCAAGTATTTTATCACATGATTTTGACAGTTAAAATAAAAATTAAAAAGTCAAGTTATTAATTCATAAAAAATTTTTAATTTCAACTTTGAAAGTTACGCTCAAATATATTTAAAAAGAAAGTATTTATAAAGGATTTTGGGCGGCTCGAACAGTGTATATTCATTTGGTTAGGTTATATAAAGTCAAGCTAATAAAAGCGTTAGGAAGTTATTGATTAAAACACAAATAAACAAAATTAATTATTGTTATTACGAAATAATCATAATTTTTTAAATTTATTTTTTAAATCATGTACTCCAAATACATATCAATCAATCGGTTTCTTCATTTATTTATTTATTGATTTGGTTCAGTTACAAAATAATCGTTTTTATTACAGTAACAGTGGTGGGAAGAAATGGAATAAGAGGCGGATGGAGGGAGAAATAAGAGTGTAGAATGGAGAAGAATGTGTTAAAATGTATAACAAAATAATTAATATTTGTTTTATACAATATTTAAAGAACTTTGGTATTCTTGGAATTTTAATTTCTTTTCCACAATCTCAGCTTTATATAAAGAGTGATCCATTTTATTATTCCCAACTAAAAAGGACGACGTACAAACCTTATAAAAAGTGGAATTTTTGATATGTTATGGTTTCTAAGCTTTCTCAATAAATTTCTCAGAAGTGAACCGTTTTGGAGTTATATTAAGCATTTTATCTGCTGATAAAGCAACATTTCATTAAAGTATCCTCCTCGCAATTTTTAAAATCGAATTTTTTTTTAAATTGCGATGTGTTGAAGAAATTTTTAGCTGGGGAGATTAAAATGGCGCACCCTATATATTTTATTGAAGATCATTAAACATTTTTTCACATTAATTGAATTTTGGATTTTAGAAAATAGTTTTCTTTTCTTTTTTAAAAAATTAATATTAGAACATTTTTGAAATCCAACATTTAACAATAATGGCAGTGAAAATATAGGTTTTATGTGCAAGAAATAATTGTCAACCTTTTTATTTTGATTTTTTTTAAACTATTAAGAGTTCCGCTTTTTTTTATAATCTTTTGAACTTTGCCAGTATAACATTGTTTGATTGAAAATTTTTTTAAACTCATATAAGGTATATTGCGAACTATAGTCTCGCCATCTATGAGTGGATTGAACAACTTATCGAAAGTCTTAGTCGATAATGTAGGTAAAAAAAATGTATGGATAGTAGTATGGATAAAAACATTTATATGAATGTGTGGGCAAAAATAAATAATGTATATGTGTAAATACTTTTTTTAAAAAGTTTTTTATAAATAATTTTTAACTTTTTCTAAGTAGGATCAAATATTCTTCAATTTCTTATTTACCATAAGATAGTTTTTTGGAAAAAAAACTTATTAATTTTTTTCTCTATGAAAAAAAAAAAAACAGTTTTACAAAATTTTCCCATTAGGCTATGTAAGAACAATAAGGACATAACTATAATTTCCACATTCATTTTCAGGAAACCCAAACACGAGAAAATTTTTTTCTTTAAGATATCTTTTATAAAAAAAGGATGTCATTCTTAAAAACGAGATGAAATACATTTTAGATATACAAGGTGTTCTATTATTGACTGCAGATCGTTGGCCTACAGAATAAACTCATAAAGACGCAGGAATAAGTAACTTACCAATTTTGGATCTAAGGCGTAGTTTGTGAGATAATTAACAAAATAAATTAATATAATATTAATAAAAAATAAATAACTATATCGAATCACAATTCAATAAAATATTGATGGCTGGTATTGTTTTATTACATAAACTAAGAAATAATGATAATAAGAAGAAGAATTAATAGGGTGTGGTACATTGTACATAGATATAACCATTCCCACTACCATATTATATCAATATGCATATAATAAACTAAGCTGATGATGATTGATGACTCACGTTAACTAATTCAGACCTGCTATGGAAACAATATTATACTTTTTTGTGTTTTTATTTTACAGGTAAATAACTTTTTCCTTCGTCTTTATGAGCTTATTCCGTAGGCCAACGATCTGCAGTCAATAACAGAACACCTTGTATATACTTTAAATTTAAACGCCCGTGAAGCTATTTTGGAATTAGACTAGTGGGTAATTCGTCTACTTCCATTGTCTAGAGGTCGTTATATCCACAACATCATGAAATTTCGAACGAGATGTTATCAATTTTTAAGTAACGCCTGCAATGTAATTTTCATCAATTTAGTCGTGAGGTTCAAACTCTCAAAGTACCAAGTTACTTCAATCACTCGAGTTTGTATAGACGATGGTGTGAAACTTTTATTTGTGTCCCAAACTGTTGTATTAAAATGCCATCTCAATCAAAATGTTAGAATGATGAGGCCACCATTTGAAGATGTTGCACATAAATATATTTTTATTAATTGCTTTCGACAAGTAAAAATAATCAATAATTTTTAATTAATTGATATCAAATAGAGCTAATTGAAAAATATTTTTTTTAACTTTCAATTAGCTGATTAATAATTTATTATATATAAAAAGAGAATCGTTTAGTTAAATTTATTTAAATTGTTTTCTAAAATAAAATGAGATTCGAACTAATTAATTCAATTTAATTAATTATACTTAAATGACAAAACAATAATTATTCATTTATCAAACTACAAGTTGTACCTAAATGAAAATTAGTTACGTAACAACAATATATAATTTTTTTTACTAAAAATTAAAGGCGTCTTTACTTTTATAAATATTATAATCGTGTTTACTAAAAACCAAAGAGTATAAGATAGAGAAACATGTTGTATGACTATTAAAGTGACATCTACTTAAGGTATATCGCGAACGGTATATAGTTTCGCCCTCTGTGAGTGAATTTCAACGAAGCTATCAGAAACCTTAGTTGGTAATGTAGGTAAAAAGTAAGTTTTATGTATAGATATATACATTTATATGAATGTGTGTGTAAAAATAAATATGTATATGTGATAAATATTTTGTTGAGCATTTGTTATATTTTTCTTATTAGGGGTAAAAGAACCTTTTGATTTTTTCTTTATTAAAAAAACAAAACAGTTTTGACTATCAAAATTATTCCATTACTTTATGTAACAGTCAGAAGGGCACAATTATAATTTTCGCATTCATTTTCAGGAAACCAAAACGCCATGAAAATTTTTGCCTTTAAGATATGTGTTTAATAAATAAAAATTTATCATTCTTTAAAATATGGTGACAAACTATTAAAATTTATTTCTAATGCAATATACCTTAAACTATTTTATTAAATGGCATCTATAAGTAAATGCTCTATCTTATTCTCTTTGCTATATAAATTAGTTTATTCAAAGGACAAAGCCAATTTTTTAAATATTTTTGATTACAATTTTAACTACATTTCGGGTGTTTTACAAGATTTTACATATTCGGTGGGATTGTTTATAAAATCGATTTTTTTTAAACGATAAAATTTCGGTAACAAGTTTATCAGAAAATCTATACATTATATATAATATATATATGAAAAATATTGAAGAAAATCGATAATTAGCAGCTCCGCGATTTGCCTTCTAATAATTAAATTTAATGATACATAAATATTAATTAACAAATAACAATGTCATGATTATTTTTAATTAAGTACAGTCCGGTTTCACTAGCTCCGATTAGATATTCATGGTTAAAAATTTTTCTCGAGAACAGTTCTGCTACCATCTTCAACTTACCAGAACTGATCTTTTCTTTTAACCCGTCTCTTGAATATTTAATCAAAGGTGATAAAACTGTTTCTAAAATACTTAATTAAATTTATATTAAAATGTCTTTTTTGTGTTATTTAAAAATAGTTTTTTTTTCTTTCTATTTTCAGAAAATTAATTTATATTTTTTTTAAATTTCAAATGATTTGTCAAATTCACTATCTAATATTGTTTTAATTATAAGTGATAAACGCAGATGGCTCTGTTTTATCTTATAAACTTTATTTTAAAACTTCGTATTTAAAGCTCAAATTTAACGTTTTTACAAAATAAAAAATATATCAAATTTTTTTTTTAATTCTTGAAAAATATTATTTTATATTATATTAATAATTTCTTTTTTTGGTTAAAATTTCTACAATTAATTGTTTTTACACAACGATCGTCATCGTACCTGTTTAAACGTTTTTCTACGCCATTTTATGTGAAAAAGCTGAGCATAGACATTTAGAAAGTAGTTTTTGATGTTAAGGTTGCTGCAATATTATCAAAAAGTTTGAGATTGTATGCGGGGTAAGAGTATATAAGCATGTAGTGCACAATACTCTTACTATAGTTGTTTCTGTTCAACAATAAAATGTTTTAACTTTGCGTTATTATATCTCAGCAAATAAATAGTTAATATTTTATGTTTTTCTTCTCCTAACTCAGAACAAACTTCAACATGCCTGTAGTAAGGCAACTATTTTAAGGACTATATTCTGATATACTCATGTCACTAGATGTCACTAAATAACAAAATGGCGACAGCTTTACTATTTCTAATTACGGAATCGAAATATCGTTTATAATATAGCCATGTTTTTAAAAAGAATATATACTTAAAATTTTTTCGTCCCATTTCGTATATGCCAAATTGATAATGGTCCCAATTTAAATTAAAAAAAAATAATAGTAACTGAGTGAAAGGTAAAAGGGAAAAGAAAAGGAAAAACGCTGATGGACGGCAATTTTATAGAAAATTTTAACGTTAAGAAGAATTTTTCACATGGCTATATAAAGTATAAACATTCGATAGACTAAATTTTCGGAAAACATGTTTCTAATATTGCTTATTAATTGTAAGACGATTTATAATGATGTAAATTCAAACCTACCTTTTTAGAATTAACTCCTTTCACTTGTTGGTGCCTAATTTAACTAAACAGAATCCCGAAAATTGAAGTATGCTTTTTCAACTCCCAATTTCTTATTAAAGTTTTGATTAGAAGTCCTTACCTAAGCCTATGCTAATTATTAACACAACAGTGGCGTAGAAAGTCTGTACGCGTACGTTAATTATGTAATTTTTTTTAAAATCAGTCAACAAATATAAATTAAGTCGAAAACTAATTGAGATAGAAAATTGCAAACGTAATAAGACAAATTTAAATCAATAGAAAATGATCGATAAATTTATTGTACCCATGAAGCGGGTGCCCATAATGGTTCCGTTTCAACCCTATTCACAGCTGTTACTAATTGTTCAAATGCTGTTGCTAAATCTGCATTTACAATTTGTTCATCAAATAAATGTTCGTATAAAAATTCAATACGAGATGATGCATGAAGTATTTCATGAAATTCGTCATCCTGTAAACAAAAATTTTATTAATCTACTTATAAACCTAAGTAAGAATATATTTTTGCAGAAGTGGGGGGGGGGGAGAAGATTGAAACATTTGTTCATCATGTAAGGTCATCAAGTGAATAAAAACAATAATCAATTTTTTTCGAGTTCGAGAACATTTTATTATGTCAAAATGTGATATTCAGTCACTTTTTTCAATAAAGTAATCCTGCGAGGTACAGAAAAAGACTTTTCCAAAATACGCATCATCTCGACCGACATGCGCATCGACCTCTACATCGCGATGTATATTGAGCTAGGCTAAACCGTTTAGGCAGAAACAAATCGATGTGCGCTATATAGATCGTAATAATCTTCAACTGAATTAGTCTGTACATTCAAGTATTGAGTCTGTCGCGAATATTGACTTCCGCAATTATATGTTGTATTTTTCGCAGATTTCGCTTGAACTCCTCTTCTTTCAATCAAAATCTGTTTCGCAGCATCAGCTAGTTTGTTAGCCTCTCCAAGATACGGCTTTTCTAATAGAAGTACTTAAACAGCTAATTAGTCAGTGGAAATGTGTTTCGTAAATGGCAGCATTTACAGGACTTTATTGTTAGTTCCAATTTATGGGGAGAGATAGTCAATGGACACGGGACTGACGTCATGAACAACTCCAAAATGTACAAAGACTTAGCAGTTTTTTACGCAATATGATAGATAAAAGTATACTTACAGTAAAACCTCTAGAATTGTTTGCATCAAATGTAGAGCGTGCATGCGCTAACGCTCTCGTTTCTTTTAACACTTCTAACGATGGCGGTTTAATATAAATTATGTACGGTTTTAATTGTGGCGAACGTAGTAATTTTAACGCTTGATAATGTGGATTTAAAATAGTTACAAAACCACCGTGCACGAGCATTTTTACACTGTCTAACGAAGTACCGTACAAATTTCCTTTATATTCCCCATATTCAATGAAATTCCCTTTTTCGATTTCATTTTCCATGTAACTTCGTTCAACAAAAAAGTATTCTTGACCATTCACTTCCGCTGGACGTTTTTCACGACTTGTATCTATAAAAACAATAGCATAAGAAAAAATAAACAAAGAAAATGTGCAGACTTTTTTTTTAAAACTTACATGGCATTGGAGTTTTATATTTTTTAGGATTTGTTGCAATCAAACGACGTTTCAATTCATTACGACCAACACCAGGTGCACCAATTAACACAATTGGACGATAGATACCAGGACGGGGATATAATTTTGCAACTTCTTCGTATGTGGCAATTTGTTCACGATCGAAATCATCATTTTCCGCTGTGTCATACATAATTTTTTTAGTTTTAATGGTTGTACACCTAGGGGATTTAGGAGATTGTGGCGCACAAGACATCACAACAGGAGCGACTGCAACAGAACACAACCCTATCCAAAGGGTAAGCATACATGCATATTTGTTAGTCTAATAGGAAGTGAAGCAATGCTTTTTATATGAAAAGAAAATTAATGTTCTGTTAATCGTTTCAATTATACGCATGCGTACATGTCACATTAAAAAGCTCAAAATATAAATGAATTTTTAAGAATTGAAAAAAGTTGATGAAATGAATATGTCTTCTACTAAAACAATGCAAAATATTCGAAATATCATCGGTGGTTTTTGATTCCAGCAGGTCTGTTTTTTCTACCGAGTGTACTGAGCACTTGCCCAGGGCTCCACGATCAACAGGAGCTCCAAACTGCCGTCAAAAAATCATTCTTTACAACCGTCGTTTCGTTCTACACAATTAGCACGATTCAGTGACAGAATAATTTATTTACAATGCGATTTTCGAAGTTTCTAGCCGTAAACTTAAAGTATTAGTATTTCGAGCATTGAAAGAAATTCGATTTGCGTTGCCAACTATCAAAATACGGAAAGTGAGACGAATTGCGATAGTGACATTGAATAATTGTCTAATAAGCATACTAATTTAGTCGAAAAACTAATCCAGGGTAAGCTAAATGCTAATATTTTGTATTTCGTGGCAGAAAAATGACATATTTTTTTAACAAATCAGTTTGTTTATCCACTCTGGCACAAGGTGTGAGCCTGTCTCTTTTCTGTAAGTCATTAATAGACCTTTTCATTTAAATTACAATTCACTATTGTTTCGGACAGTCAGTAATAAGTTGGATAAAGATAGAAAATATCTGTTTTTCATTTTATCACATTATTTTTTTTACATTCTCTCCGAAACAAAAAAGAATCATTTTTTTAAATGAAAAGGTCTATGACGTAACCATAGACACAGAAAATGAAGCGCATTCTTGGTATAGCTGTCAAATGAAATTTAAAAAAAAAAGTGGCTCGTGATCCTTATGTACCCAGGTCCGGAATTGTACACAGTGGTTTTATATTCTTGTGTAGGCTAGAAGTGAAATTCGATACATACTGTTCTCTGCTACAACGCCGTTAGTGAATATAATTCGAAGAGTTCGGACAGTATTATTTACCTTCGACAGACTTTTTCGGCAACGTAATAGCGGCTGTTACAGGCCACTAGTTAGAAGCCAAAACAATAAAATTACGATTATTTTTCATTGCGAATATTTTGCATTGATTTGTAGGTTGCTTAAAATTGAAAATGATGTAAATTGTTTTGGAAAAATGATGAAACAAAGAAAAGATTTTATTAAAAATTCATGGAATTCATAATAACCACTTTCCATCACATGAATCACAATTTTTACGATTTAAATATTTTAAGATCAGGCAAATAAACTTTGGGTTCCGTAGATGATGCAACAAAAAAATTATATTATTTCTGAGAGTAAACCTACATACTATAGAGGCTCATGTTCTTCGTGTATTTTAATGAAGATTGCGCAAACTTTTGATACTCTGCCGTATAAATAAAAGACTACCATAGAGTTAAATTTAGTTAGAATAGTTTTCTACAGCTAAGTGTTTAGTGAACCCAATATGTGTATTTATTCGCTTTAATATGTAATATCTGGATGACCGAGCTTTGCTCGGTTTTTTTTTTACTTAAAAAGACAAATTTTATCACTAAAATAAGAACCGTTTAAAACTCCACATAACTACCAATTTGAATCCCTTGGTACACCAATAGATGTCAGGAACAGTCCTATTTTACATTATATGTAAGAACCGTTTAAAACTCCACATAACTACCAATTTGAATCCCTTGGTACACCAATAGATGCCAGGAACAGTCCTATTTTACATTGTATGTTTCAGTTTTTCATGAAAAGGCGGATAAAACGACATTTCTGATAAATGAAACCTTGTTAGATCGACTTATCGCCCCAAAAAACCCCTACATACTTATTTTCATGAAAATCGTTGGAGCCATTTCCAAGATCGTAAATATATATATACAAGAATTGCTCGTTTAAATATATAAGATAGGAATTTAGTAACTGAGTAATGCTCGAATACACAGCCGTAGGCATGCCCATCGTACTCACAATGGTAGATCCGCTCTTGCTAAATACACTTAATTTGGCTAGAGCAAACTCTAATTTTCCTGTACAAAGAGTAAATTTCTGTGCCAGAAAGATTCGTGTATTTCTAAAAGAAACATTTAAAACAAATCTGTATGCAAATTTTTTAGAACTGAATATTATTAATAGCAGAAGATTCATTAACAAACAGCCATTATTAAAAATTGAAAATATTCTACGGAACCCGAACAAAACATGATTAACCATTTCTTGCAAAAACTGTTCATAACCAAAATAATAATTTAAAAACAAATTAAACGCTTACCAACTACTTCTTCTTTACTATCTTTTGTTATTTGGCTACGCTCATGTATAATTCGTCGCTCTTGTAATGCTCGACTTGGTATCAAACCAGCGCGCATATTTTTATCACCCTCTTTACGTGCTTGCCACCAATATGCATCATCTTGTGATACGATATGGAGGACATCACCTTTTTGAAAGTCTAATCCAGCTTCTTTACATGGAATATACGGATCAGTCGATGCACAATAATCGAAATATGCTCGAACCCGTACTTTACTCTCCCATATACCGTTTTTACTATCAGCTGGTACTAATTTAAACGTTATTGTACCTTCGGAATTTTGCTAGAAAAATGTAAATTAATATTAATTTGATATCTTTATTAAATTTTCCTAGAGAAAATCAATCCTAATATCGCATCGGAAGTATGTAAAAACAGTTAGTTTAAAAACATATCTAATCACACGGAATAAGTTTCGATTTTTCCGATATACTCCTTTTCAGGTGTTTAGGAGAAGGGGTGGGGGCAATGTCTGCCAACAATATGTTACGTTTGTGCGATCATTAGGGAGCTTATTTGGTACGGGGCAGAAATTTTTCTCAGTTATTCATGGATTTTTTGACTCGCTCCTAAAATAAATGATTTTTGAGCATTTTATTATATGATTTGATAAAAATTAAAATTACAAATCAAAATAAATTTTGTAACTCAAAATTTTTCAATTACAAAATCTATTACTAATTCTAGAAATTAAATTTTAATTTTGAAATTTTTATCAAATCCAAATTTAGAATAGGTTCTTTATACAAGTTCATCGTTTCATTACCCAGTTTTTGCATATAGATGCTTTCGTGGGGCATCTTATTTGGTAGAGCTTGGTACTAATTTTAAAAGTTTTAAATTGGGTTTGTTAAGATTTGATTGGATTTTAAAAGCACAGCCGGGAAGATAGAAGAAGACGAACTGGTACTTACCAATATTGTAAGAACATCATTTGGTGTTTTCCCTTCGACATTTATATTATTCACTTCAATAACTTCATCGCCTACATGTATTAAACCAGATCGATCAGCGGCTCCACCATGCATGATACGTGCAATCACTATTTTACCAGTTTCTTCATCTGTTTTAATTGTTGCACCCTATACATATTAAAAATTATAAAACAATATACAATCAAACAATCGATAAATCAATATTATAGTCATCAATAACATTGAAATTTATTTCATCAAACATTTATCTAAATCCATTCAATACATTTAACATATATAGGATTGATAGTCTCATTGGCACCGAGGCTAAAAAACTCAGAAAACGATCTTTATCAATAAGTATTTTTGATTTTTATCAATGGTCGACTTGTTCAAAACAACAATGCGCGTCGACATTAGTGCGGGCATACATTATTTATCTCTTATTAACTAACGCCTGCACAAAAGCCGAAACGCATTTGTTATTAGAACAAACCTAATAACTGTCACAATGCTTTTTGGTAAAAAGTTTCTACTACATCTAATATGTTTAGCCTTGTCTGTGGTCCAGTGTCCTTGTCTCACACATATTTGCACCAGTTGCAACCATACAGATAATACAGATAGAGAACGCTAGCCTGTAAGTTTTTTTTTTTTTTTTTGTATCCTATTATTCTATTACCAGTTCCTAAAGGAACTATAAATAGGTCTGCTGAATAGATATCATGAACGGTAACTACCCACTGATAGTCACCTAATCGAGTTTATTATAGTATGTAAACTATAATAAAAACTATTTACGTAAATCTAAATCGCAAATATAGAACACTTTGTCTATTTAGTCTATTTTCTCTTTCACTATTGCCTAAGAGACTGATTACTTCAACGTTTGGGTGCCTTTCAAGGCGAGTCAAGTAACTTTCCACACAAATCCACACAGGTTTTAGAATTGTTTTATACACGAACACTTTATTGTCTAATGATTAACAGCCAGTACAGTTTCGAGAATTTTAAATTTAAAGCCTGTAAGTGGATGCGATATAAAGCATGTAAGCGTAGCGAGAGAGAAGACTGCCATCGAGTTCCCCTGTGCCCTTGTCATAATCATAATGCACATATATAATTATTATATGCACGATAGTCAGTATATTACGATTAAGAATACGTATTAGATAAGGGCACAGCGGAACTCTCGCTGCGCATACCGCATACACTTACAGGCTAGCAGATATCTATCTATATTACAACAGTGGGTGAAACAAGTACTCTAAATCAAAGACAAGAACAAATATGCATGACGGCGTAATGTTATTAAGATCAATATGACTCAAGGAATAACTCAAAATGGCCGACTTTAAATGTTTCTAGTCTATTTTCATTTACTCCCCGAATAATTAATATCAGACAAATCCTCAGCGAAACGTTTAAGTAGTATTTAGTAGTATTATAATTAATTAAAAAATTTAAAAGAAACATATTTATTTCAAAGTTTTAAGTTTTTACTTCTGTCGGCAGTTCACATGAATGCCGACCTTTTTTTTATTGGTTTCCATATTCAACACATTCTTTGGTTCGCATATTCTTCATAAATCCTTAAAATATACAAAAATGCTGGCAAAACATCCCCATCATACATTAATCAAGTTTTACTTTGGATACTGACATTTATAAGGAACATATCCTATCGATTTAGCAGAAAAAGGAAATCGCATAAGAGGATAAGGCGGTGTAAGATAATTGGGAATTGAAGAAATTTCGAGAGGAATAAAAAATAAGCAGTCTTATTCGCTTTGATTGCATTAATAGAAAAAGGCCTAAGTCTTATTATACACTTCAGAAAACTGCGTGGCATTTATGCTGGCTGAATGAAGTGAGTTAGGCACTTTTACTTGTTTAGATACTGTTTTCTTTCGATGCCATTATTAGAGGAATAGATCTTACAATATGTTCGGAATTTTTAGCTCTCACGTGTGAATGAGACTTTATAAGAATGAGAAAAGTAAATTATTGTTATAATTGAATAGATACAGAAACAGGAAGTAGCGAAGCAAGCGAAATGCAGACAAATTGTTGTTGTCAGTAAAAATATTGTAAAGTATACGAAATGATATGAGAAATACTTGATGATTTGAATTATTAAAAAAGGCTGCATTCAGCGGCACTGAGCTCGCGCGAGTTCTCAGTTAGCACCGGCACTTCATTTAATTTTTGTTAAGATAGACCGGTCCTAGCTGGATATCACCGATCGCTCAGTTTGCGTAAACGCAGACAATGTAAATCAAATTTTGGTCATAAAATTCCAGTGTAATAACATGGTCAAAATTTGTCTTACATATTTAAGTCGATTTTGATTTCATTATGAATTGTTGATCCTTGAACGATTTTTAAGTCTTGTTAATGAAGTTTAAAAAAGTAGTGCAATGGAAGCTATTTAGCGATGTGAAACAGAGTGATTGCTGTGTGTGTGTGTTAACTTACCACAATTGGTTCTGCGCTTTGAGCGCCAGTCTTTGCAAGCAAAGTAATAAAACAGCCAAAGTCACCAAATACTCTCAATACAAAATACAAAGATAACGCATAGAAACTATGTTTTTATGAATATCACAAAAATTTTCTATTTCTAATTTGAATTTAAAATATCTCCGCAAGTTTTTTAAAAGTTTTATCTTACAAAACTCTTTCAAAAGAATAATGGAGAAAAGTACCAGATTCTGACCCGATCAAAAAGTTTAAGATTCTTTGACTCTTCGTACTTAAAACGAATTCTTCGATCTTACACCCAACGGAACTTTTTGCTAAGAGGGAATAAACTGCAACATATCAAAATGTAACCATTTTTATTCAGTTCAAATTTTCTCTTTTTTTAATCATTTTTGGGATATTCAGTTACTGATTGCGAAAATAATTTCAGTAAATGTTTTTATCAATAATTATTTTCACAATTGATATAGTAAATTAATTTTATTAAAATTAATATAAAAATTAAATACAGCAGAGTCTCAAAAATTCATGGAAAGGGCGCTAAAATATTGTCACTAAGTAGCTTAATTAAAAGTTTACATACTAGAAAAGCAAAAACTTTTGGAATGGTTTAGAATTTCGGAAAATTAATAAACTAAAATATTTAAAAACTTCAAATTTGTTTTTTGTCTCTTCGCTAATTTAAGTATTGCTACAATAGCGCCATTTTGAGATTCTACTGTACTACTGATAAATGGACATTTATTTCTCGATAATTCATTTTTTCAAAACTTCATTTCTTCGAAACTTCGTTTCTAATATTTTGTCCATTTATTTTGTTAAATATTAGTTTAAATCGTAATGTTAGTTTATATTTTTAGCATTAATAGTCACAAAAATTGTTAGTTATTTCAAAAAAAAGCAAACATTAATTGAAATTGTAATCAGGTAGGTTATGTTTTATCGCCAAATTTAAGGTTAGAAAACCGTCAATAATGTGATGTTATTCAGTAAATATCGAACTTTTCAAATTTTCGTACGCAAAACCACTCAATTTCAAATAAAATAATTTTTCTGGTCGATATGAATAATACGATATCCAAATTATGTATCAAAAAATTTACCTGAATACAACCAACGTAATTAACGTTGAAAATTACATTCATTGAATAAAATTATTGAAACATTTTGAATTAATTTTAAAAATTTTGAAAACTTACCAATGGTTCATTACTTTTAACAAGTTGTACAATCTTAATAGTCTCTTCATCTTCATCAACTTCCAATGGGATTTCAGGTAAATGAGGGTAATAATCCTTTTGTGCTACAGCATCATGAGCACACAGTATTCCCTAAAATATTCGTTTCTCATGAATACGAATATAAAAAAAAGAATAAGCGTAATAATTACTTGAATATGTGGTCGTTGTAATAGAAAAAACAATTCTTTACAATCTTCTGAGACATGTGTACGTGATGCGAGAACTTCTAGGACATCCATCATAACTTGCATTGATGTAGAGAGTAATGGGAAAAATTTTTTACTTGTAGTTGAACCCTTAATTTTATTATGAGCACTCACTAGGGCATGCAATTCTTTGGATTTTAGTAGTTCACTTAAAAATACAAATTCATCTTCAGACGATGGCAGTTCTTTTTGTTCTTGAGCATTTTCTAATGATGACAGTAATCGACTAAGGGCTATTTGGAGAAAAAAATTAAAATTATTTAATTCAAAAATGTTTTCGGTTTTTTAAAATCAAATACAAAAAAATCAGATTATCAGTAGAAACGTAAAACCTGAAGCTGTCTCGATATTTTTTGAAGATAGCAATATATTTCCCTCACACTGTATTTTGTTTCTTTAGATTTGCGTTGGCTCTATAGCCCCTAGGCGGGAAATATTCTCAGCAAGAAAAATAAGTGGAATTCAAATTGGCAATGGTAATTTTAATGTCAATTTCGAAAAGCTCCTTAATCTTCGGATGAGAAATATCCCATGGAAATGTCCTCAATTTGGGAACTAGAGTGAATGCAACACTGGACTCTTTTGGAAGATATAGAAACTATCTTAAGACTTTTGTTAATAGCTTAGTCTATGGAGGGTAGAAATGAGAAGAACCATCTATGCGTATAAAAAGTGTCTACCGAAAAACAGAAAATTGGTTGCACTTCTGAAATGAAAGTAAAAGTTCTAATTTCCTTATTTTCTTTTTTAAGCTGGCCACTTTTTTACTTTAACTTCCCCTCGGTTTCCATAACCTAACGTGTGTGTTTTCCAAATGAATATAAAATGCATTTTTGATTTCACTAAATTTTCTTTTAATGCAAAAAAACTCTCGTTGAATGGTTAGTCCCATAAATGCTAAGACACTTTGATAGGCATAAAAGTTTTTTTTTATTTGACTTCAACATTTTTCGTTGCTGACGTTGTAAGAGAGAATGCTTGCTATTTTGGCCGCTTTTTTAAGCTAAAATACAACTTTTGCTCTAAACTGGACCGTTCGGCAGATTTATGCATATCAAATACTTAGGAATTAATAAAATAGAAATGTTAATTTGTAATTTTTTTTACTTTAATGTTGCATCTATCTCAAAAATAAGCCCATTGACACAGAGTGAACACTAGGGTTGCCATCTCTCCAGATTTGATCAGGAGACTCCCTATACCAACATAAATTCTCGAGAGTTCAGTAAAGAAAGATATTTTTTTATTATTTATTTCATATGCAGATAATTCGACAATTCTGAGCAGTTTTTATTTTTAATTTCTTGAAACGTATTTAGTTAAATTTTTAATTATAAAAAAGTTTCCAAAACATCAAAAAGTATTATACTCTGGTGGTATAGTTAGATCAATTTCAATATCTCCCAACTTCCCGAAACTTTGAGGTGGCAACCTTAACGTACACTCATGGTAAAACTAGGTAAAATTACCTACTTAAGACTTGAAAAACAACTGAAACTAAGAATAAAGGATACTATTTGAAACCACAAATGAAAACAGGAAAGATAACATTTAAAAAGTTATAAAATAACAACAAAAAATCTCAACAAATTAATACAGATAATCAAAAATAAACTTTATTTAAAAAAATTAAAATACAAAAACGAGCAAATAAAATTTACAGAAAATTAGTTACAATATATAGAAAAAAATATATATATATAAAAAAGCAATAAAATTAAAACAACATAAAGCAAGTTTCCACAAATTCTATAAAACATATTTTACCTGGATCCCACGTCACATTCGAACCGTTTGCCATTGTTTCAGTTACCATTTAATTATTTTTGTTATAAAATATCTAAAAGATATAATTTTTTTTTTCAAAACTTTTAAAAATAATGAAAAGCTATAAATTTGTTATGTAATTTTTATATGAAAATTTAACGATTTTTTTGGAAGAATGCCCATGAAGTAAAGTTTACTCAGTTAGTGGTTTATAAAACAAATGAAATATTATTCTTATAAATACCAATTTATTATGCAAAAAACAAACATTGTCAGCAGTTTTTGGTGTTATCTATAAATAATTTGCAATCTGTTTCGCAAGTTTTCCTAGTATTCAAAAGTCGGTTTAATTTTGTAGTCAAAATAAATGATATTTATTAATTTTTATGGATTAAAATAATAATTGTTTATTAATTATTAATAAATAAGTGTAATTACCACTTGAAATTAGAAATTAATCGATGGATATTCATTTAATTTTCACTTCAAATAACTAAGTCGATCGAATTTACTAGCCATTTGTAAAGATACGGACGCGCATGATCTAATGTTTATCTGTCAGTTTTTACATTCATATGTATATGAGCGTATGTATGAAGATATTAAAAATCGGTCGAAAAGATTACTTTTCGATAAGCTTTGTTCATTAAAGTATGGTTCCATCGAAATAGACCACTTCACATGTAATCTTAAAGTTTCGATTAAATCGAACTGAAATCAAAGTTTAAAGTCGACGATGCCGACAATAAATTCTTAGCCCTGGTTTTCTTCAAACTTATGAAAGAACTAAAGGTAATTAAATCCGGGTAATACATCGATTAACTTTAGGGTTAAAGTTGCAAGAATTCGAAATATAAACCAGAAAGTCACGAGGTAGTGAAATTCATTAAATTATATCAACGAATCTGTATAATATTTTTGATGTATTGTACCTACAGCTTTTCCATGATTAAAAATTTAAAAAAATATCCTTCAAATAATTTAAAATAAAAGCTGTCAAGAACTGTCGACTTGAAATAATATGAAACAAATAATCAAAAAATAGCTTTATTGAACTCTAGATGTAGTGCTACTGAAACTGAGGGACGCGGCCCCCGACGGAGAACAGAAACTCCTACCAGGAAGCCGCGAAATATTCCAGTATTTAAAAAAAAGTCATAAAAACATTAATAATACTTAAAAAATAAAATAAATTTGAATCTTTCATCAACATTTTAATTCTGAATACCAAACGTTGAATCTTCTTATAAAAACTTTCTTCGTGATCAAAGGGCAATAATTAAGGATGGGCAGACATGTTTCTAGAGGATTTAAGTTGATCTTGAGGGCCAGGTGAAACTGCACGATTGCTTTACTCGCCCCAAACAAATCTGGAAAGGTGGTAATCCTAATATAAGTTAAATTCTTAACCAGTATCTTAGAAATTTTTAGAGGCAGGGAAGTTTTTCGGAGTAATATACTTTAAAATAACATTATTTTGTAACCAAGTGATTTTCTCCGAAAATTTCGTAAACTCTACAATCCAAGGAGTTCAAGAATAGAGGCCCGCTGGTCATGTGAGAATTTGAAATTCGATTTTAGTAGCCATTTTGACTATAATAAATAATTTATTAGTTGTGTTTAATTTCATTAAAAACCGAAATGGAATGAACTATACTAAAATCAATTTACAAAAGAACTGTCTTAAAATGATTAAGAAGAATTTCAATCTTAATTTAACATATTTTCATAAAAAATTCGTCTTTTTCAAGATAATTGACAGTTCTGGGTAATACACTTTTCACAGCAGATGGCAACAATAATCAACTGTGAAGTTTGACGCATTTATTTTGACAGGCGACTTTTTAAAAATATTCTGAAATAATTTTATTAAAAAGTCTTAAACCATTATCAAGTAAAACATGTTAAGTTTTGATAAAATTTAAAGAATGTTTTGTTTAAAATGTTTTAGAAATTATGAATAGTATAATATGATTCAAAATAGGCGGTGAGCGCCGAGACGACAGCGCCGTTATTTTCGACGTTGTCCGCGCCACGACGCGATGATACTCAGCCACCTGCTTGAAGAGTGACAGAGAGGCAGCATATACAAACATTCTTGGCTATGTTCCGACGGTCAGATACAGCATACCGACGCTTTCAATCATAATATTATACACATATACACAAAAACACATTTGATATTATGTTATTTTATGTTTTTATCATTTAATTTTTATGTTTGATTATGTTTGTAGTTTAGTTTTTTTTTTTAGTTTTTTAATTAAATTCATTTGTTTATTATTTTTTAAGGTGAGCGTCATTTTATTTTTCATTTATTCCATTAATTAATTTTTTTGATTTGTTATTTGAATGACAGTATGATTGTATTTAAATGGCGATCAGGCGACTGTCTTTTGTTATTTTATTTTTTGATAGATATGTTTTTATCTATGTAATTTATTTATCTATGAACTAACCTAAACAAAATAACATTTTATTTTCTGTTTATTAAAATAAATAATACTTATAATAAAATAAATATTTAATGATCGGTGTTTTGATTTTTTATTTTAAATTTTGGTTATGTTTGTCACACCTGTGGATTTAATTAATTATTACGTTTAAGGAGGGGGAGAGGGATTCAGTTATGATTTATGCTTGTAGGTAGTTCAAAAGAGTTCAAATATTGTAGTACAATATTGATAATGAATTTTATGAATTATTTATCAATGAAATAAGACATTTATGAAGGTTGTTCTGATACAAGTAAAAATTTCTTAAAAACCTTCGTTCAAAAAGTCCTAAAAAAAAAACCTTTTCGTTTGATAAACTAGGGATTTGATTACTTAGACCCAGGAAAATTCCAATTTATCCGAATAAATAGATATGAATTCTGGAAAAAATAATCAATTTAATTTTTTGACTATCTACAGCCAAATATGTGCAGCTAGTGTTAAACAATTTTCATTCACAGAAAAGAACAACATTGAGGAAAATTTCAATTCCAAGATTATTCCATATGAATTAATCAAGACAGGATTAGAAATTAATTCAGCATGATTTCTGAACACTACTGTTTTAACGACTGATAACTGACCATATATTTGATTATTGATCCGAAAATTATTATTGATCAATCTACATGTTTTTTGAGTCCCTTTTTCTAAAAATAAAACCATTGTTTAATTTTCCTAAAATTCATTAATATTAAACTATGAATACCTTCTTTAAAATATTAAATTGAAATATCAATTCTTACTTTGGTGTCGGTTTGAAATTGATAAGTAAATTTTCTTTACAAAATTTCAAATATATTTTTCGTAATGGCGATGATTTTATGTTATTTTTTTTCAGATAGTGTTTTCACATTTACCCGAAAATGTTTTCATAATTTCAATGCAAAGTAAGTGAATTTCTTTTTTATTTATATAATATAATATAATAATTTTTAAAAATTATTTTGAATTTTATCGGAAGTTTTTGAACATAATTATATTTCATGTTATAGATATCTGTATATACATTATTGGAATAGTTGATAAATTGTTTCATAGATGGCAGACTATTGTATGATAGCGTAGTGTCTGTTAGCGCGTAAAAGTCTAGCGATAACTTTTTGACTAATGTTCAAATAGATATTATAAATATATTTGGATACGAAAAACCGGAAGGAAGTATTAAAAATTTACCCTGCACCAACACCTTTTTTTTTTTTTGCAAAATCTTCAAGAAAATTATTTTTGGAAGCTAATGACCCTGAAAAGTTAATTTTATTTCAATTGTAAATAATGTTTTGACATCTGTTGGGTTTTTGATGATTTTATCTATACCAGGCATGGGCAAACGGGACTTAGAGAAGTCCCTCAGACTTTTTGCTTATTTTTTTTTTATTTATCTCATTACTATTAGAGAAACGGAGATAGATAGAAAAGTCGTATATCCGCCTCGCTTCCTCCTCTATGAGCAATGCGAACTTGGATAAAGTTTACACAATAAAGTTTATGACACACAATAAAGTCGCAACAATGGTGACTTAAAATAACTCGCATGCCGTTGCCTGATCTAATTATGCCCGATCTATACCTTTCAATATATAATCAATCGTGTAATTGATTTTTCTTTACGCTCCCAAACAAGAAATTTATTTTTGTGTTCAAAAGTTATTAATACTTCACTGTTTATTAAAAAAAATCAAAAAGTACCATTTTGGCAACTGATTTTATAAATGAAAACACAAATTTTTTTCTTTCGATCAAAATCACGTGACGTGAGACATGATGTGCTTAGTTTGCCGTCATTGTGCATATTATTATTACTTACACCAAAGAGTATAAGATAGAGGACTAGGTCGCGTATACAGGCATCAATGCCATCTGGAATTTGTGTCTAAGTACTAAAGTACTGTCATGACAGTTTAAATCTGTATTGACATATAATTTTATATTTTTCTTTGGTATCTATTGAATGGAATAAACTTTATAAATTTAAAATTTTCGTTATCAATTCTATTTACCACATTCTTATTTTCAAAATTAAATTAAATTTATTTAATTTTTCAAGTTTCAAGCATATGTCAACTTAAAAAAGACACCCTGTATACATTTAACTGTCATATAAAGCTGCAATTTTTTTAATCTAGATTACCGATTTCTCATTTAGCTTATGAAAACCATCAATTATCGGAAAATCGCATGGGTTTGTACTATGCAGTAGACTATCTTCCTCTATAATGTTTATAAGCGGGGAGCCCGTGACATTAAAACTGCACTTACTGCAGGGTTTATCTTGGCAGAAATATTTTTTATAAATTTTTATATTTTTAATAATTAAGTATTTTTATTACTTTCATGGAAATTAATTTGTAAGAAACTATTTTATTGCAAATTTTATACATTTTCAGGAAAATTTGGTGTGATAGCGTGGCAAAAATTACTGTCGAGCCGATTTTTAATATATAAAGCCAATAAAATTTTACCCTTATCGCGGAATTACTTTTTTAATTTGTTCGTTTTGAGTTATACTTTCGAAATATCTCGGTGTGACAGCTCAAAACTTGACCAAAATATTTTTCACACGAGTAAAAAGAAAAAAAATCCTGGCGAAAAATTATTCTGCCAGGATAAACCTTGGCACACCTAATCCATATTGTACCTATCGTTAAATTGAATTGATAGATATGCGAATTTTCGAAATCCCTGTTAGTGCATTTTTACTGTTACGGGCTCCAAGGCTATTAGGGTTTCATTATATAATATGTACATATTACACAATATCGAAGGAGTTTATAGTTGTTATTATATTTTATATTATATATTATATATATATAATATATAAATAAATATACAATGAGTTTGTATATTTGATTACAAATTCAATATTTATTTTTGTTTATCTGTTAAAAAAAAAAAAAAAAAATGAAATAAAAATATAAAATGTCGTAAAAAATAATATATATTTTTTAATGACACCAATAATACATTTTTATGTCATGTATGTATGAAAAGTATGTTTGAAAATGACATTATATATTTATATATATTACCTATATATATATATATGTGAATGGTAGGTATCTAAATAACAACCTACATAGGTAGGTTTTGGGGTATTTAGGTGGATAATTTAAATACGTGTTCAGAGATATACTATACAAAGTAATATTCAAATTTGAGTTGGAAAAAATATGGTTTTAAACAAGTGAAAAGAAACAATTGACTGAGTTAATTGTTGAAATACCATGCACAGTCAGTGTTGATTTCTTTATCACATAACACATACAAAAATGTATAGACAGTGTTGATGCGCAATCGTTTGTTTTTATGACGTCACGTAAATAACAAAAGATATATACCTATATTAATACATACTATAAAATTTGCACATAATTAACGCCCTCGTGAGTAAACAGTGATGTTTACAAAAAAATGTTTCAAACAAAAGTTTTTTATTTTTTTATAAGGAACATTTTTTACATTTAAACTTTTCTATCTCTAACGGTTTACAAGATGGGTCCTACGGACCCAAGACCCAATTGACCTATGATGCTCATTTACGAACTTGACCTCACTTTTTACGTCCTGAGTACGCTGTAAAAATTTTAGCTCGATATCTTTTTTCGTTTTTGAGTTATCGTGTCCACAGACGGACGGACGGTCTATGGATGATATGTTTTCATAGATTTCTACAAAACTAGTCGGTAGAAATTAAAAAAAGAACTATTTAAATTAAAGTTAAAACCTTAATTAATTATTGAAAACAAGATAAAACCATTTTGCCCGACTAATTAAGGATGTATGAGCATGGTAGTGGGGATACAAAAAAAATATATTTTTTCAATTTTGATAGTGTGAATTATGTTATAACTTGATAATATAAGACGAAAAGTAAGAATAAAATTTTGTATATTTGGAGTAATTTTCAAAATATCGAAAATTGAAAATTTTATTTAATAAGGTAAAAATAATTTCATTTCTAAATCTAAAATTGCCTTGGTGCTCGTGCTATCTTAAGTACATATTGCACAAACCCCAATTTAAAATTTGCTATTTTAAATAATTCTATTTACGTTTCATCAAAGTATGTTTTCTTCGGAGGGCTTTTGATGAAATGCCGATTATTTTTTGTAAATAAAAATATTTTTTTATCAATAAATTGAAATGATAAGAATGGTAACATTTACATACATTATAATATTAAAATTACATCACATAGATATATATTTTTATAGTATGTAATAATGCGTGCGATATTTATTTATAAGGTAAATATCTTTTACATCAAAATGACATATGTATTTAAAAATATATTGTGATGTTTAGAAAAAAATTGAGGCGGTTTTATTAAAAAACAAGTGAAAACAAACTATTGACTGAGTTAGTTGTTGAAATACCATGTATAGACAGTGTTGATTATTCTATCACATTACACATATACCTATACATGTCACACATACATAACTAATAATCCCATTTTAATACATACTATAAAATTTGCATCTAATTTGCACCCTCACGGGTAAACAGTGATGTTTACAAAAAAATATTTCAAATAAAAGTTGTTTATTTCTTTGATAAGGAACCTTTTATACATTTAAACTTTTGTTCTATCTCTAACGGTTTACAAGATGGTTCCTACGGACCCAAAATCCAATTGACCTATGTTGCTCATTTACGAACTCGACCTCACTTTTACGTCTTGAGTGCGCTGTTAAAATTTCATCTTGATATCTTTTTTCGATTTTGAGTTATCGTGTTCACAGATGGACGGACGGGCAACCGAAAATTGACTAATTAGATGATTCGATGAACACCTAAACCAAAAAATTCAAAAATTGTGTTCATTTGTTGATTGAAAGCATAGTTTTAGAAGTATCACCCATTTTCTCATATTTGGGATCGATATCTCCGAAACTAGTTGCCTAATCGTTATATAAATATGATTTTTGAATTTTTTGGGTCAAAATTACCTTATAAACAGAGTTTTATCAAAATCAGAGACAAAAAAATTTTCTCGATTTTTTCGATTTTTTATAAAGGGGTACCCCTTAAAAAAATTTCAAAAAATCGAAAAAAATTTATTGGTTCTGATTCGAATGAAATGTAGTATATAAGGTAATTTTGACCCAAAAAATTCAAAAATCGTATTCATTTGATGATTGGAAGCATAGTTTTTGAAATATCACCCATTATTCCATATTTTGGCTCGATATCTCCGAAACTAGTTGCCTAATCGTTATATAAATATGATTTTTGAATTTTTTGGGTCAAAATTACCTTATAAACAGAGTTTTATCAAAATCAGAGACAAAAAAATTTTCTCGATTTTTTCGATTTTTTATAAAGGGGTACCCCTTAAAAAAATTTCAAAAAATCGAAAAAAATTTATTGGTTCTGATTCGAATGAAATGTAGTATATAAGGTAATTTTGACCCAAAAAATTCAAAAATCGTATTCATTTGATGATTGGAAGCATAGTTTTTGAAATATCACCCATTATTCCATATTTTGGCTCGATATCTCCGAAACTAGTTGCCTAATCGTTATATAAATATGATTTTTGAATTTTTTGGGTCAAAATTACCTTATAAACAGAGTTTTATCAAAATCAGAGACAAAAAAATTTTCTCGATTTTTTCGATTTTTTATAAAGGGGTACCCCTTAAAAAAATTTCAAAAAATCGAAAAAAATTTATTGGTTCTGATTCGAATGAAATGTAGTATATAAGGTAATTTTGACCCAAAAAATTCAAAAATCGTATTCATTTGATGATTGGAAGCATAGTTTTTGAAATATCACCCATTATTCCATATTTTGGCTCGATATCTCCGAAACTAGTTGCCTAATCGTTATATAAATATGATTTTTGAATTTTTTGGGTCAAAATTACCTTATAAACAGAGTTTTATCAAAATCAGAGACAAAAAAATTTTCTCGATTTTTTCGATTTTTTATAAAGGGGTACCCCTTAAAAAAATTTCAAAAAATCGAAAAAAATTTATTGGTTCTGATTCGAATGAAATGTAGTATATAAGGTAATTTTGACCCAAAAAATTCAAAAATCGTATTCATTTGATGATTGGAAGCATAGTTTTTGAAATATCACCCATTATTCCATATTTTGGCTCGATATCTCCGAAACTAGTTGCCTAATCGTTATATAAATATGATTTTTGAATTTTTTGGGTCAAAATTACCTTATAAACAGAGTTTTATCAAAATCAGAGACAAAAAAATTTTCTCGATTTTTTCGATTTTTTATAAAGGGGTACCCCTTAAAAAAATTCCAAAAAATCGAAAAAACCAATACTTGTAATTTTGGAATAATTAACAATTTTGTAGTAATAATTTTGAATGGAATACGCAAAGTAGAGCTGATTATTCGTTTAAATAAATTTTAGTAATTTTTTTATTATTGAATAGTTTAAATATTTATGAATAAACAAGTGAAAACAAACAATTGACTGAGTTAATTGTTGAAATACCAAAGTCAGTGTTGATTTCTTTATCACATTACACATACAAACATGTGACACATACATAACTGATAATCAAGTATAGCACATAATATAAAATTTCCGCCTAATTGGCGCCCTCACGGGTAAACAGTGATGTTTACGAAAAAATGTTTCAAACAAAAGTTGTTTTTTTTTTGATAAGAAACATTTTTTACATTTAAACTTTTGTTCTATCTCTATCGGTTTATAAGATGGGCCCTACGGACCCAAGACCCAATTGACCTATGATGCTCATTTACGAACTTGACCTCACTTTTTACGTCCTGAGTACGCTGTAAAAATTTCAGCTTGATATCTTTTTTCGTTTTTGAGTTATCGTGTCCGCAGACGGACGGACGGACAACCGGAAATGGACTAATTAGGTGTTTTTATGAACAGCTATGACAAAATTTTTTTCCTAGCATCATTATTTTTAAGCGTTACAAACTTGGGACTAAACTTAATATACTATGTATATTTCATATATACATGGTATAAAAATGCTCTTTATATGTCTCTCATCTAAGTGAGAGGTATTATTAGAGGTATTATAGGCTATATATGAAATTGCAAAAGTGACTTGTATCGTCGCTTATCTGTTGTAGTTCATCTATGCAACTAAGAAACTCTCACTCTTAAAGCGTCTTACAACTATCTCAACGCATATCCAAGTTTCAACACATGTATATAACACCTCACACTTAGATGCCTTGCTTAACGCATGTATTCTGTCAAACTCGTGATATTTATATGCCTAGATGTAAATCGAACATTCTATGTAGTATGTATTATATGGGATTATCGGTAATGTGTGTGTTGCTACCTAAGAGTGGCTATCTTTCTATACTTATATGACATAAAAAACAAACGAGTAATGAACACTGTCTAAACATGGTATTTCAACAGTTAACTCAATCAATTATTTGTTTTCACTTGTTTTTTTGTGTGTTTGTTGATTTTATCCCAATTTTTGCCATTACATACATTCATCATATTCGAACATATATAAAGTCCATGTTGGTCATTTAAATATTTAATAATATTATAATGTTTTGGTCTCTAATGTGTAAGTACATAATACTACATATGTAGTTACGTATACAACATAACGTTATGTATTACATAACATGAGTTATGTATTTCAGAATTAAAACATAATATTATATATATATATATGCATAAAATTTATAACATTTTTAAAAACTAAAAAACATTTTAATTTTTAACAATACTTTGGTACTTTGGTACTGAAGTATGCGCCTAGGGCCGGACATTGTATTTGATAGTCATTTCAGAACGGCTGAACGAACTCCTAAGTCTTCTGAAATGACTATGAACTCAATCATATGGAAGTCCTAAGCCCTATTCGGAAACCCGACTCACTTTCTGGCATTTTATTTCAGCCCACAGTTCAAGAGTGAAATTGATAGTTTTGTGGGAGATTTGGTAAATGTAAAAATTTAGTTTCATAATCAAAATATGTAAAGTTTTTTTTTTCTAGTTTTGTGCATCTTTTTAAACGCTTTTATTTAACTTGCAATGTATGTATGCATGTTACGGTGGATTCTTTGAACTCAATTTTGAAGTAGATATCATCAACCAATTGAGCTGAAATTTTGGATGCACATTTAGTTTGGATGACAATGCATGGTAAGGTTGTGGCGTCCTGATTTTCCCATCGCTTCCACCATATTTTATTTAAATACATTTTTTTAATCTTAAATTAAAAATTTTGATAAAAAAATACTTTTTAAGGGACAAGCTTTTATTGTACTAAAAAGTAGAAAATAATTTTATTTATAAGTCACTCATACCCGACTATTTGTAAAAGCTTGAGGCGGTTAATTTAAAATATCAAAAATGAATCGGAACGCCTCATCTACTCCACATGCCTAATTACTTTTTGATTCTTCCTTGATATTAAGCGCCTAGAGCCCTTACAAATAGTCGAATATGAGTGACTTATAGATAAAATTATTTTCTACTTTATAGTACAATAAAAGCTTGTCCCTTAAAATGGATTTTTTTTTTAAAATTTGTTATCTATAGATGATGATAAAATCGAATCTTAACTTCATTTATCAATTTTTTTTTGGTTTTGCATCTTTTATAAATAGTTTAAATGACATGAAGGCCCAATTTGCGTTTCAAAAAAAAAAAAAAAGAATTAGCCACGGAGACTGTCGATACAAGTGAAAACCTAAAACTTTGGAATAATTGTGTTTTTAAATAAAATTTTTAATTAATTACAGTACGAATGATTAAAATTCCAGAATTTGTAAATTGAATTTATTAACGTATGGGTAAAAAAATACTTGACACTCTACAAAGCATAGGTAATCTTCATCTAATATTTTGAAAATTGCAATTTTTAAGGTATCTGGCAAACGGGAATTTAGTTTCTTTCGAGTTTCGGATAAACTGATTTTTGCATCAATTACCAGTTATCATATTTTCAATAGTCATTAATTTTAACCTATCCGCATAATACGCTAGTTATTTGATGGGGAATTAGCTATATTACGCTAAAGATTTTCCAAAACCAACTTCACTTTTCTGCCGGTGCAGTGAGACTTTTTCACCTGAAGTGATAAAAAAAATATAATCAACATCTGGGCTACGAAAATTTTCGTGTATTCAAACAACGTTTTTCAATAATTGTCAAATACCAGGACTGGCACTAGACCCATACAATAGGTACTTTACAGTAGGGTTACAATAATTTTATTTTGCTTTTTTTGTTTAGTATTTGTAAATATAATCATATGTTATGTTATTTAAATATAAGAGGGAACCCACTTATCATACACATAATGCGTATGTTGACGATCAGACTGACAGACATATATACACGCACATATACAGGTCCTCATCATGGTCCAAATTTTTCTGTGTAGATTAATGATGGTCTGCGTGTGTGTGTGTGTGTGTGTGTTTGGTTTTGGATGTTGGTTGTAGTATAATTTTTTTTAATATCTTGATATAAATTTATTGCCTTATCCCGTAAATCAAAAATTTTTTCCATAGATCCAAATTTTGGGGGTGCCACAATGTTTTTAACAAGCTTACATCAACTTTATTGATAACAAACAATGTAATAATATCTTAGAAGTCCTTTTTAACTTAACTTATAATTCGATTAACTGTACCTACTTTAAGGTCGTTCCCACAAAAATGAGTATGAAAATATTTGAGACTTTCGATTCAAATTTTGAGAGTGGATTTTGTTAGAACTTGGGAAAATTAGAAGAAAATTAAAGTAAAATTTTTCGATATATAGGTATCATAGTTTATGATGATATATAGGTATCATAGTTATTGCTGGCTAAAGATTTAAAGAAAATCACTTATAGAAGAAATAACACACAAATGCCATTCGTTTCATCACTTTAAATATATTTTATGGAAAAACGAGTGCCGCTTGTTATAATTTTCTTAATAGGAAAGTATTTGTCATGTTTTTAACTAATGAATATTAGTTTTCCAAATTAATCTTAAGAAAATTAGCCTTGCTACATAATAAAGTATACCTTTAAAAACACTTCAATATAGGATTTGCATATTAAAAACGCTAACTTTTACAGCTCAAATCTATACATTTAACACCATAAGGGGTTTTAAAAAATTAACTTGCTTATAATGAGAATGCACATACTTTTAAAAAAAACTAAAATACATGTTTTATTGCACTAACAAGTGAGTAATAATTTTAATTGTTATGTAAAATTTAAAGGCAGAGTGGTCGATATCTGTCAAATCAGCTAATTCAAAGAATCAATGTAGAGAGCACTCCACGCTTTTAATCTTACATTACAATTAAATTAAATGCAATAAAGTGTGTTTTTTAGTTTTAAACAAAAAATTATTAAAGGTAGTACGAGCGCCAAGGCAAATTTAGACTTGTGGCTGAAACTTTGATGATGAATTTTGGTATAACTTCATGAATGTAGACGAAAAATAAGAATACAATTTTTCGATATCTGTCTTGATTTTTAAAATATCGAAAGTTAAATAATTAAAGAAAATTATCAATTTTCGATATTCTTACTTTTGTCTTATGTTGTCAAGTTATAACATAATTCACTCTCATAATTGAAAATATATGTTTTTTTAAATTTATGTCACCACTACCGTGCTCATACATCCTTAATTAGTCGGACACAACGGTTTGTTTTTGTTTTCAATAATTTATTAAGGTTTTAAATTTAATTTAAATAGTTTTTTTGTGTTTAATTTCCATCGACTAGTTTTGGAGAAATCTATGAAAACATATCATCCATCTACCGTATTGCCATAAAACCAATGTTAAATGTGCCTTTTTTAGAGTCATTTATTTATTTAAATAATCGGACAACCCTCCCTAAAGTTTTCAGAATTGATTTAGACTTAGTCCAACATAGAAAATATATGACAGAAAACTGTAGATTTGATCTCTAAGATTCATTTCCACAACCGCTTATTTCTGTTTATTCTATACTTATTTAAATATGACAATCATGGTTCAATATTTGAAGGTGGGAGCGAAACTGACGAGGATGAGTTAAAAATTTTACGAAAGGGGAGATATTTATACACATTTGTGGGTGGTATTTTTGTGATATGGTGGTTACATGCGTTACATCTTTTGGAATGAGCTTGTTGCTATCCGCGTTAAATATTAAATCATTATATATATATATATTTTAACATTCCTACCCTATTTTTTTTAAACAACAATTCACTAACCCTTTTACAAAAAATTTCATTCATACCATTACCTTACTTTACTCTATATATGTAGTATATTTACCCTATATTTTTCATTTATATATGTATAGTATATAAAATTTATATATCAGAGAATGACGTAATTTAACAATATTAGGTGATTTTTAATTGAAGTTTTATAATATATATAGATGTATATATATATATATTTTTTTTTTTTTTTTTTGGTGGAAATAATAGCGTTATTAATGTTTCTATTCAGTTTCGTTGTGTGCGTAGTCATGGTAGGGACAATAAAATCGATGCCAGCGCTTCCTGTGAAAAATTTGGCGATAAAGGAGGCTGTTATGACTAATTTGCAGTTCTTTACATGTTAATCTTATAGAAAATGTCAAATTAAAGTTATTGAAAAACACTAATTAATTAAACTTAATGCATTAAAAATTGTGAAAATAATAAATCAAATTGCACAAATATTATTTTTCAAATGTAAATTATCATAATTATTTATTTAAATTTGTGAGGCAATAATATTAAATTTTCAATGTAAGTCATAAATGTAATCCATACAATTATCGGTGCCATGGAAACGCCTCCTATAATACTCACGCACGTTGCGAAAACGAAAAAGCTAGTAATTTAGTTTTAGGTGGTTGCGACAACGACCAAGCAACGATTTTTGAGAGATTAATCAAGAGAAATCATACTAAATTTTTATCTATTCAAATAAATATCTATTGTTTTGATATAAAATTTGGAAGTTAATTAACCGATAAAATTAAAGTATTTCTAAACTATTATTACGCTGTCAAGAACTGTTCAAAAATTTCAATAGGTATTAAAAAAATGAAGCTCCAGAATAAACGAAGCTCAATATAGTCTCGGTTGTTCTGAAATTCGACACATAATTTCCTTAATTTCTTAGAAATATTTTTTCTGAAAACTTTGGTAGAATGCTCATCAGGTTGTTTGATAACTTATGCGTAAAATAGTCCTTTTTTTAAATGTTAGTGTAATTTTTGAAAAAAAATTGGTAAAATTTTTTGATTTTTAGAATTATACAGATAATTATAATTTTAAAAATCCATTTTTGCCATTTTTTCATAAGAATATAATCATTTTAATAATTAAGTTAGGGTTCAGTTTCATTAAAACAAAAAAAAAAAAAGATTATTGCCCTTTACTACCCGATCAGTTAATATAGTTTGGAAATACCTTAAAAAGAAGATATATAAATACCTTTTAATATTTTAAACTTACCAAGGAAATTTTAAATAAAAAGCTTGATTTTGTTTATATGAAGTTGGACGCTAAATCAATTCTGAAATGACTCTGAATGAAAATTTTTGGCGAGGTTGCTCGATTATTTAAATAAATTAATGATAATATTCAATGGTTTTCATATTTAATATTGGTTTTATGGTAAAACGGTAGATGGATAATTTGTTTTCACAATTTTTTCCAAAACTATTCGGTGGAAATTAAAAAAAAACTATTTAAATTAAAGTTAAAACCTTAATTAATTATTGAAAAAAATTATAATCCGTTGTGCTCGACTAATTAAGGATGTATGGATAACACGGTAGTGGGGACACAAATTTAAAAAAAAATATTTTTTCAATTTTGATGGTGATTAGTGGCAATATCAGACGAAAAGTAAGATAAAATTTTTCAATATATGGTTTTTTTTTTCGAAATACCGAAAATTGAAAATTTTGTTTAATTATTTAGCTTTCAATATCTCGGAAACCAAGATACAGATCGAAAAATTGTATTCTTATTTTTGATCTACAATAATGTAGTTATAACAAAATTCATCATTAAAGTTGAAAATAAAGTACAAAAAATTTCAACCCTAAATCTAAAATCGCCTAGGTGCTCGTACTACCTTAAACACAGAATACTTTTAAATATACATAGAAAGAATACTCACAGAATACTTTGTTTACAAGATGGGTTCTACGAACCCAAGTTCAAATTGACCTATGTTGTCGTTTATAAACTCAAACACATTTTTTTTTTGACTCATTCTTTTAGTTAGTTATCGTGTCCACAGACAGACAGACGGACAAACGGAAATGAACTAATTAGTTGATTTTATGAACATCTATACCAAAATTTTGTTCGAATCATCAATATACACCCTTGGGACTAAAATTATTATACCTTAATATATATTTTATATAAACCAGGTTTTAAAAAACACAAAATCTTCGAAACAAAACTGACGAGAGACAATCCTACATAAAATTTACATATCAATACCAATTATTATTAATCTTATATTAAGATTATATCTTATAAGCTCAAATATTTTTAATTTTCAATAAATATAATCATACTATATATAAACATTCATATTATATATATATGGTGTGATTGTTTAATGATAGCCCATATATATATATATATATTGTTTTGATTATATACAATAAATATATAAATCGACATTTGTTAGTATATAGAGAATATAATTTTTAAAACCAGAATTGGTTTATACACCTACATTCTGTAGGAACCTACACTGTTACCAGGCTCTTCTCAACCATTCATCTATATATTATGGGATTTACCTTCATTTTTTATATATATATATATACATAATATAACATACATATTGTATCAAATACATGTATCTAATTTAGTTAAAGGGTGACAATTTTTTTTTATTTACATATTTATATCATTGCGTGCGTGTACGCACTGTGTTACTGTGTTACCATTGATGTGTATTATTTTACTTTTTTTTTTTAACCAAAGCAATGGTTTTTTATTTTTTTATTTCAATTTACATAAATATATGTACTTGTATGTATCCATTTAGGATTGACAGTGTTGAGAAATTATATCAGAATATTAGTATTTAGAAATTTTAACTTAGTTCTTTTAGGATCTACAAGGTTAAAGAAGTGAGCCTGAAGATGCGCTTCTTCAATATTCTCTTAAACTCGAAATGTTGTCATTACAATGAAAATGGGAAAAAGTTCAATGTTTGTCCTAATATGCGGCACGGGCACGTGCTAATAGAAGAAAGCATTATTAGAGAGCCCAATCCTTAGGTGATGTGTATTTAATTCGGTAGTTGTCTGATGTCAAACTCGCTATATTACCCATAAAATTGTAAAACTAGATTTAATTCTACAACAAAAGAAGGTGAATTTAAAATTGATTGAAAAACGAAGACGTTATAAGCATTCAAAGATTGTTTTTCCACCTCCTTTTAGCAAAAAGTTTTATATGTAATCTCTATGGTGATATCGGTCAATGACATCACTAAACTAAATCATCCTCTTTGTTTAATTAGGAATTTTAAACGTTCATATGTTTATATTTTGCTGCATGCTACTAAAGATTTTCAAAAACCAACTTCACTTTCCTGCCCATCCAGTGAGAATTCTCCACCTGAAATGATAAAAAACGTTTAGTAAACATGACTATTACATCAAAAGTCTCTTATATATTTTTTTGATTTTTAGGTTCAGTATACAATACCAATTGAAGCTAACTTTAAATTTTCAACTCCCTATCTTTTATAACTTTGTAGAAAATGGACAAAATAGGAAAGTTTTGTCCTAATTTGCACCCTTACGGATAAACCATATGATGTTTGTCACGAAAAAATGTTCCAAACTAAAATTGGTTATTTTTTAGGAATATTTTTTACATTTAAAATTTTGTTCTATCTCAAATGGTTTACAAGATGGGTTTTACGAACCCAAGATCCAATTGACCTATGTTGGTCGTTTACAAATTAATTTTTTGATATATTTTTTAGTTTTTGAGTTATCGTGTCCACAGACAGACAGATGGATAAACGGAAATGAACTAATTAGTTGATTTTATGAACACATATATCAAAATTTTGTTCGTATCATCAATATATACATTTGGGACTGAAATTAGTATACTTTAATATATATTTTATATAAAACAGGGTATAAAAAATCACAAAAACTTTCTAAACAAAACTGATGAGAGACAATCCTACATAAAATTTACCTATCAATATCAATTATTTTCCTCTTCCCCTCTCTAACATAAATACGCACATTTATATAGTTATTGGCATTTTTAATTTTATCGATTTATTTGATTTTTTTTAAATACTATTTTATAAATATTTGTGATTATTAAACGTTTTTTATGACTACGATGCGATGCGTAGATATTTAAAGTGACCATGTGTGAATGATGTGTGTTGTGTACGAATGTATGAAGTCTGTTGTGCGTTCGTACGTGTGTACATGCGAGTCAGTGCGTTCTATATACCTAGAATCGAAACATGATGGAACAGTTGTTGAAGGTTTGAGTAAACATAATTGTTGGTACACACAACAAAAACAAAACAAAAAAAGTTTTTAAAAGGGGAAAATATAACCAACTAAAAAAAAACAACAAGTGAAAACAAACAATTGACTGAGTTAATTGTTAAAATACTATGCATAGACACATAAATTACCATGAAAATGCATTCAATCAAAACCATAGAAAAGGTAAAAAAAGGTGTATTTCGGCTCCGGCGCACGACTAGAGTTTAATCCTAAAGTTTTATACATTGTGTTCTGTCCGCCAGGTTATTGTCAGTTTCAAACAATAGATGTTTTTTATGTTATACGTGCTATGTAGTACAATTTATATACGGTAACCAGAAAATACCTAAAGACGTACGATGTACATTGGCTGAATAGCTATATAGTCATTTTGTATCGGTGGATAACAATTCACTGTGTGCTGTGTCCGCCAGACTATTGTCAGTTTCAACAATAGATGCTTCTTCGACAGCACATAAGTATACAAGTTACGCACACGCAATACTAAAAGGTGAAAGGTCCCCACCATAGGTTGCATACCGAAAACGTAACGAGGTCATGGGATCACTAGATTTTACTCTTCATACTGGGCTCCTTATATGAAAATCGACTCTTGAAGGGTAAACTCCAAAAATTAGGAAAATACAAAATATGCCAAGAAGCAAAGGTAAATTTTGTAAATTTCACTTGTTATTTGTTTAGTGTATTATATGTGGCATTAAATTTTTTTTTTTCACAGCATTTAAAAAAAGAAGTTATTACCCTTTCTTGGCACAAATAAAGTGTGCTATATTAGAAAACTTCTCGTTGATTCGATTAAAAAACTTAAGTACAGCAACTCTACCTAATAACCTATCTATCTATCAATATATAGTCCATATTCTATATAACAAATATATAGGTTACCATGTATATATATAATTGGTCAGTAAGGGTGAGGTCCAAGGGTGAGGTTGTTTTGTAGTTAGTGATGAGGGTGACCTCTGTATGTGTTTGTAAATGTTGTTACCCATTTGTTACTATCAATCTCCTCTCATTCTACTCTCACTCAAAACAACAAACGCAGGGAAAAAATCATGTTTTTGCTTTGTGTGTTTAGAATATTTTGTTACAATTTTTCGATGAATTTTATTCATTTGGACAATAATTTGTTCTCGAAATATTGGTTAATTGCCGATAGTTGGTTATTTTTAAATACAAAAATTCAGAGCCTGTTTACTTGACGTTTGTGAAAATTTCTGGAATGAACGATCTGAATACTTAATTCAAGATAATAATTATTTTACTGCTTTAAAATTAAAGTACAGCAAGTAAATATTTTCTTGCAAGTAGTATTTTTTTTTTTTAAATATATGGGCTTTTTGATTATCTTTATTGTAATATAAATTTATGTTATGAAATCTTCATTAAAACCTTCTTTTGAAAGATAAATTGACGCAATTCAAATGCCTATGATATTTGGTGGAAGCGATAGGAATAATAAAAATAATTATATAAAAATTTGGTGGATAAGCGATAGGAATTAATTTTTCAATAAAAAAATGAATTTAAAGTTTGTAATAACCAGAAAAATTTATATCGAAACAAAATTGTGATAAATTCTGAAAATAATCTGGTAATTTTTTTATATCTGCCTGTCAAACGGTCGTCACCATGATAAATCAAAAACGGAAGAAGATAATACTTAAAGTTTTGTATATTTATATGTTTAAAATGCGGGTATTATTATTTCGGCTCTTAAAACGTTAGTTCCAAGTTGGAAATGGTTAAAGATATTAATTGTAGAAAAAAATTTAGAGTTTTTTAAAACGATCTCTATAATTAGTTGTTTTCAGATCAGTTAAAAATAAAAAATGGTAAGAATTAAAGTCAACGTCATCAGGAAAATAAGAGGTAGCTCGAATCATAATGGCTAAGTTAATTTTGGCTTAAATTAACTTAGAATCATATTTTTGTCCGAAATAGGTTAAGTTGTAGCTGCAATTGTGAAAACTACATTCTCTCCAAGTGGGCCTATGAAACCAGAAAAAATAATTATTAAAATTAACTTTTCTAAAAGAAAATTTCAAAAACAACAAAAAATCTTTTTTAGTCCAATACATTTCATTATTTTTTTACTCTTAATTAACGCATTTTTAAACATAGTTATATTTTTTACTATGCTATAACGGTGTAAACAATGAATTAAAAATATAAAAAAAATAATAAATGAATATTCCCTATTGAGAGACTTTCACATTCATACATAATGTGCATTCCGATTTCCTTCTGTTTATGAGAAAATTTTCAGTTATCTTAAATTTTTAAAGAGTAAAGCGTAAAGAAATGTTATCTCTAAAGTTTTCTATCTATTTACACAATGTGGTAGATGATTGATATCAAATTTGCCACCTTTATCCATAAAAAAGTAAAAGTACGCAATACCATGGCAAAGTTTGAAAGTTAAATTAAAATTGATTAAAAAACGAAGAAGCTATAAGAATTCAAAGATTGTCTCCCGACTCTTTTTGGCAAACCAGATTTTCTTACGTAATGCGTGCAAAGACGTCACTTCTCTATATCTTCCTCTTTGTTTAATTAGGAGTTTTAAACGTTCATATTTTTAAATACTGTTAAAGATTTTCAAAAACCAACATCATTTTTCTGCCCGTAAAGTGAAAATTCTTCACCTGGAGTGATAAAAAAGAATTTAGTGTTTATCTCTATTCGTAAAACAATTCATAAATAGTGAATGTCACGTGTTTTAAACGCATACTAACCAACAACTAGTTAGATAAATAAAATTCACTATTTTATTTTACATAAAGTACCATTTACACAAAATATATATTTTTTGAATAGCTTTTTCTATATATTATATATTATATAATATATATATATATATATTATGATACAACAGGTAGGTAGCTCCATAGGTAGATAGCTACACCTATATATTCTACTATATTATATAATATATAAATAGTATATATATAGTATAATATTTATATAATATATTATATATTTATTTTATATTTTACATAATAATTGTGTTCCATTCGTGCATAGATATTACTGAAATAAAACTATAAAATTTTACTTTTTTTAAACATTCTTTTATGGCACAAAATTTTCTAATTTCATGTAAATATTTTAACAGTCTATTAAAAATATTTTTTTAATATATTATAAATGTTTTACTTATGGCTTTGGCTGTGTTCGATCTTGAAAATTTTTCAAGAATGTGAAACATTAAAATTATTGTTTGTCCTTTAAAGAGCAAACTTTGTTATCGTTATAATTTTTTATTACTTTTCAGAAAAATATTTGACTTCTCACTTTCTTGTTTCAGAATGATTCATAGTAATTTAAAAATAAATTTTAGTACGTTTTTCTCAGAAAATAAATAGCTTTAAATTGCTAGTTGATATTATCGTAAGTTTAATTATTTTTAGCGAATTGTCGAAGGAAATAGAGCTATTGTTTTTATTGTAATATTCTTTGATCCTATCTAATAAATGTCAAAAATGACCTTCGTTGAAATTTAAATATATATAATCTATACGTTTATGTGTCTGTAAACTCTCTACCGGTCGAAATTTAAGTTCGATTTGAATAAAATTTGGTATCAAGAAGGGTTTTGGTATTTGAAAGGTCAAGTTCGTTAATGAGAAAAATTGACAGTTAAAGAAGGGGTGGAGAGTGTGCAAAATACAAAATTTTGAATTTTTCCAAAGTAAAATATATTTTTGTATTTTTTGATTAGTGTTAAACAAAAAGTACTCTTGTGAAGTTTTTGAAATAAAAATTTTGGAAAAATTAATTAAAAATGCAATATTTAATTTTAAGAAAATGTATTATTTTTTCAACCTCTGAGGAAATTCGCTTAGCTTACGCAACTCCTTTTTTTTTAACTATTGACAAAAAAAAGTTGTAATATTTTTGAAATCTTTTATGGGGACACTGCGACTGTATACAGAATATAGAACAACCAGAAAAATATTTCTCCCATTTATTTGGATCAAAGTCCTTGGATCCCAGAAAAAGAAAATTTTTGTCATTTGAAAACATGGTAAACGATATGAACCCATCATTATAATGAATGGGTGTTCCCGTAAGATATGCGCCTATAGACCCAAAATCTTTTACTTGAAACATTTTGTCGATAAAATTTATTTTTCGAGTTTCAAGCAACTTACAAAAGCACCCTACATATTAAATTGTGCGTCCATTAAGGTATTCGGCCGTGATATTACATTTTGTCTTCATAACCGATTTTAACTGTAGGTACTGTATTTCTTTTGATTTTTTTAGTATTATTGAATATGTTTCTAAGTATTTTTATGATTGATTTTACAAAAAATATTACACCCGTCAATGTATCTAACCAATCAAAAATATCTTTGAAAATATATAAATATAGAAAAAAAATTGATGTACTTTTTATCAAATTTCAAATTTAAATTTAAATATCAATCAAATAATGATAATACATGCGGAATCAATAAATACTTTTTTTTTAAAAATAATATTTAATAAAATATGTATTTTTTTTATATTTATTTTGTGTACAAATTTACATATTCAAAAATTTTTTGCTACAACCAGAAGGAAGAAGGAAATTTTTATTTTTTTTTGTGCTAAAGGTAAAAAGTAATAGAAAAAAATAAATAAATCAAAAAAACCCTTTAAGGTAATTGTTTGATAAATAATATTACATTTTCAATCATATATTCATATTTTTTTATGTAATAGAATAGAAATTACCCGTTGAAAAATCAATGATATTTAAGAATAGTAAACAATGCGTTGTTAATATCTGAAGTAAATTTGATATATCGCTGTAAAAAAGTACTGCTGTTTTAAATATGGTAGCAAATAAATATTGTATTTGTTCAAAAATATTTTTAAACAATCAAATATTAATTTTCTTGAATTAAGTATTTAGATCGTTGACTTAAGGTAGTACTATCGGTAATAGACTTTGCATTCAGAATTTAATGAAACTTGGTATAGTTGTCCATTATTATATCATAATTAACCAGTTAAATTAATAGGGGCTTTCAGAAGAATGAAAAAATGGAATTTTAAAAATATTTTAACATTGATTCTTATGGGAAATCACAGATATTATTTTATTTCACAGAACTGGACGTTCAGATTTTCTGTTCTCTGAAGGCCCCTAAAAATTTAACTGGTTAATTATGATATAATAATGGACAACTGTGCCAAGTTTCATTTAATTCTGAATGCCAAGTCTATTACCAATAGTACTACCTTAAGAAATATTTACTTGTTATAAGAATATCAATGGCCAAGTAAACGGATTTAAATTTACTTCAATTAAGTAATTTTTTTACTGTATGAAAAGACCAAACATGTTCATGAGCTCGAAGGAGCTACTGTGGGTCGAAATCAAATTTGATTTTTTTCAAATAGAGCGCAAAGTTGTAGAAACATAATTTAACTTTAATTTTTGTTTCCCTACTCTAAACTAAAGTATACTAACTTTTTTCAGTTAAATATTTCGAAAACTATTGCTTTTTATGGAAATTTTTTAATGAACCTTTTTTATGGAAAATTAACTAACGAACAAATTTTATAGTTGCTAAAACTGACACAAACTTAATAGTTTACGAGACATTTGAAAAAAAACTATTGTTGCGAATTTTGCATAATTTTATCCTTTGCATCTGAATAAAGAAATTCCGGTGGCAAAGCTTCACTTGGACTTTTAAAGCAGAAAAACCTTTATTTTCTTGTTCTATTATGTTGAATAGATATCTTGGGGTATCAGATATGGGACATGGGATTTTCAATGATAATACTATACTTATGATACTATTCAGTCAAATGCATGTATAACGTATAATTCAATCTTATTTTAATATTTCAAATTTTCGGGGAAGATTTGAAAAAAAATATTGATGGGATATTTGATTAGAAATTTTTTTTTTAGTTATTTGTCAATATGTTATCAAATTTTAACAAGTATTATAATATTTCATCCGATATCAAACTTGTATTAGGTAAATTGCAATAATGTTTGTGGAAAATTTGTTCAGCTCAATTTTATTTTTCATTTGTGAGAAAAAATTAGGTATGTTGCAAATGGCGTTAAATGTAAAAACTCGGAAAATTAGTTGAATTTTGACCACCAATAACATACACCATTTTACAAAATTAAAAACCAAATAGATTTATTTGGCTTGTGTTTATTTCGATAATATTTATTTAAACAATTGAACTAACAATTTTTTAATTCTTTGATTTTTACTTTTTGAGGTAAATTTGACCTACAAAATACGAAAACGGCGGTTAAATGTGTTTGATGGTGTAATGTTATCATTCTTTGATGAAATTTCTAAAACGAAATAGTTCTTTTTCGTCATTTTTAAAATATTATTTACTAATTTGTATTCGTTAATATACTTATTCCAGTTGATTAGTTTTTATGGAATCTTTACGCCCAAATTGCTTTGATACGAGTATTTTTCTCCTAATTTGCACCTTCACGGGTAAACAATGATGTTTACAAAAAAACGTTTCAAACTAAAATTGTTCATTTTTGTAAAGGAACATCTTTTAAAATTTTGTTCTATCTCCAGCGAAACCGCTGTTTTGGTCCGTAGAACCTATTATGTAAACACATAATAGGTTCTACGGACCCAAGATTTAATTGTCCTTTGTTGCTCATTTGCGAATTTAAACTAACTTTTTACGCCCTGAGCACGCTCTAAAAATTTCAGCTTGATCTCTTTTCATTTTTAGTTATCGTGTCGACGGACGGACAGACAAACGGATAGGCCGAAATGGACTAATTAGGTGTTTTTATGAACACCTTTACCAAAATTTTGTTCGTAGCATCAATATTTTTTTGCGTTACAAACTTGGAACTTTGTTGATAAATATTTCATATATACAGGATGTGAAAAGAAAATTGTCCTCAAATGCTAGACGTATTTTACCCTTATCTAATTTCAATAAGAAAAGAAACATTCAAAATCCAATCATCTTATAATCTACTTTTTCGCATCGTTACTCTAGCCCTGATATCATTTATAATGCCGCTTTAATATCAGTTGAGATACACTTTGCAACGCGTCGACTTGATTCTATAACAGAAATTTATAATCACTAAATTTAAGAGAGCTCTTTTGTCATTACTGAATATTTCCCAGTTAGACATCAAAATATTTTAAAACAAAATTTACATCTGTTTAATTTTTTTTTTTAAATACAATAACAGAAGCAGTAATAATAAAAAATCAAAATAGACCACCCACCAATACAATTGATTGAAATCTATAATTTATAATATTGCAAAGTGATACACTTATATTACAAGTTATTTATATTGGTTTTACACGGTATTAAGTAACTACTGAGTTATTGAATAATACATGTAATTCAATTTGAATACTTACAACTTACAACTTACAATATTTAAATACATTTTAACACCCCCCTTTTACACCCCACTTTACTATACAATCACATTTTTATTTGTCTGATTTGGTTTAAAAATACCACCCATTGTGTGATTATTTGATCTGAAAAAACTACGTTTTTTGTTGTTGAGATTTTCAATTAAGTGTGTTTTTTTATTTTATTTAAATAATTTTTCAATTTTGTATTCAAGTGAATTGTTTATTTTTTGGGTTTTTGAACTTGAGAAAATAATTTATTTATATTTAAATAAAACACAACATTCTAGAAAAGAAAATATGTCTGTTAAATCGTCTAAAATTTTGGAAAATTTCTTCTCAAGTTTGGAAAACGTATATTTTAGTTTTATATTGGCAACTTTACGGCTGCAAAATTTTTATACCATGCATATGTATAATATGCAAGGTAAACTAAGTTTAGTCCCAAGTTTGTAACGCTTAAAAATATTGATGCTACGAACAAAATTTTGGTATAAGTGCTCATAAAATCACCTAATTAGTCCATTTCCGTTTGTCTGCCCGTCTTTCTGCCAACACGATAACTTAAAAACGAAAAAGATATCAAGCTGAAAGTTTTACAGGGTACTCAGGACGTAAAAAGTGAAGTCGAGTTCGTAAATGAGCAACATAGGTCAATTGGGTCTTGGCTCCGTATGATCCATCTTGTAAACCGTTTAAGATAGAATAAAAGTTTAAATGTTAAAAAATATTCCTTATAAAAAAATAACCAACTTTTGTTTGAAACATTTTTTCGTAAACATCACTGTTTCCCGTGAGGGTGCAAGTTAGGCGTAAATTGTATAGTATGTATTATATGGGAATATCAGTTATGTATGTGTAACGTGTATGTATGTGTAATGTGATAGAGTAATGAACATTGTCTATGCATGGTATCCTTAACAATTAACTCATTCAATTGTTTGTTTTCACTTGTTAGCACTATATACATATCTGGGAAAATGTTTCTCTTTTCTAAAATATTTTTTCTAAAAAAATAGTTCTAAGAGAAATGTACATTTGATTGGCTGATAAAGATTAGCTTTTTAGATATAAAAAGCTAAACATGAAATTAAAATGTAACCAACATAAACACTACTTACAATAAATGTTTTATATAAATCATTCGAGTAGATATCTTAGCGATGTAGATACTTTTTAATTGATTTCAAAAAAAGGAGGAGGTTATTATTTTTATTGTTTTATACTATGTATGTTTTAGGGTCCGGCAATTAATTAATATACAGCATGGCCCATGTGAATCTTTTATGACTAATATCTCCTTTGTAGTTAACCAATCAAATTTTTGATGGGAAACATCATGTTCTGATATTTGATTGGATCTAGTTCTCCGGGTTTTAATTTAGAAAGTTGACCCTCTTAAAAAAAACTAATATTTATTTATTTTTTTTTGTAAATCGTTAGCTTTCGGAAGAAATGCGACTTAAATTAACGTCAAAAATGCATTGCATGCAATCTAAAGAAAACAAGCTAGCTCCTGAAAATGGTTAAGCAAAGAGTTGTCAAGCAATAGAGGACATTTGCCTGTGTCCATGACATTTGCCCTTGATTTTCAAATGATCTAGAAAATTTATCTAGACTCAAAAGTTATTTACACAAACGACCTTTATTGTCCTTGATAATTTGTGACTAAACATTTTTTCTAAATCTAGCGTATTTTCTTTCGATTAAGTAATAAAACTGTTATCGTAAATTTAAAAGTGGTTTGCATTTCCAGGTTATTATTAGATTTCGTCCTTTTTATGTTGGATTTTTATTTGAATTTACTTGTTGACTTCAAAGGTCAAACTTTAAATTCAATAACTTAAAATGAATCGTAGAGAAATCGTTTGAAAATACAGTTTGATTTAAAATTGATATAAAATTGCTTTTGATTTTTTTTGATATTGGTTGAATTTTTTTTTCTACATACTTTTCAAAGGAAATATAATTATAAATTCAAAAAATATAAAATAATAGTACCTACAGTAGTTTTGTTATAATATTTATAAAATCGTGTCATGATAATATATTAAAAAAAAAAAAACAAATATTATATATATTTTAAAATATAATATTAGAGAGATATTTAAATAATGTTGTTGTTTAAAATGTTTGTATGTTCTGTTTGTTTTAGTAGTTGTTGTTTTGGGTATTATTTTGATCGTGATATTGTAATTTTTTAATAGAATTCAATTGTAACTTTATTATTTTGTATATTTATATAGATAGATAATATTTATGAATTATAAATCTATCTATAATATTATATTTTGAATTTTAAATTTCATATACCATATTTTAAAACTTTGTTGTTTAATTATTTAAAACTGATATTGAAGTTTGTTACTTGCAACTTCATTCACCTTATATAAATACAAACGATGTAATTGTTAGGGGTGGAGAAAGCAGCGGCGGATTTACACATTTTCCGTCAGTATGCCAACATCGCTCTATCCTCAACATTACATGCTTGCTAGTAAATCCGCCACTGGAAGAATGTGTGAAAAGTAGTAGGTCTTAAAATGATAAACAATAAAATAAATGGGAATTCATATTTTCACAATTTCAAAATTAATTTTTTATAACTTGTAGCCGAAAGTACAACCTTGCTGCCCTCATTTAATTCCACGTAGAGCGGCTTTTGTGGCTTGCATACGACTCGTTATGTTAAGGGAAGAGTGATTTTTGTGGATTGCTATAGTATTGCTCTGCTACCGAGCCACAAAAATCGATAGTCCGGTTGCTAAATGCAAGACAACCCGGAATAAAAATTTCAGTGACGGATTGATTGGGTCCAAATATGGAAATATGGCATACCGAGTGTCAAACTTGCGGTAAGTAAGGCATCCCAAACCAGGCCTTCGTTTGGGAAGTAATGTAGTTACGATGTCCTGTCTAATTTGCCTTCCTGATTAGCTGGCAGTTTGAAAGCCAAATTAGGGAGAATCTCTCAATTTCGTGGACCTGGTTTAAATGCCTCACTTATTGTAAGTTTGACATTTGAGGTGTTTTCTTAATTTGGCTTTCAAATTGCTACTTAATCAGGAAGCCAAATTCAAGAAGGGCTTGTAACTGCGTTACTTCTCAAACGTGGGTCTGGTTTGTATGCCTTATTTGCCGCAAGTTTAACATTCGGTAAGCGTGCCAAATTTGTCTTTCAAACTGCTACTACAACGAAAACTAGTAACTGCTATTACAACGTCACAATATCAAAATTTATCTAGTTTTTTTTAGCTCTACAACTTTTATACGCAATTTTTTTTTCCAATCCCGTTATTTTCGGTGCTTGGCTGCTGTTCCGGAACATTTCAAACGCCTAAGTGTCGCTTTGTTGAGATCATTTAATTATACAATCTAGATTCTAGATGCTTTGAGGCAGATATTTACATGAAATTCTCTACGAATAAATCATTTTCTGTATTTTTACGAAAGTTCATTATGAAGAATCACCAGTAGATGTCTTCTTCATACGATTACAAGTACAATACAGAAGATGTAATTTATCTAAGTACAAGTACAAGTAAGTACAATATTGACGTTAAACTATTATATTAGGTATATAGAATGTCTATGTCTGAACTAGTTCTGGCCTCTTCTTCATGTCTTGTAGTTTGTTGTAGATATAATAATAAAACAACAGTTATCTTAAGAACATTACAAGACTACTTGTACAACTGGGTATAGTTGACTTTTAACTACAATTTAAGTAAGTTATAATATTATTATAAATAAAATTGAACAGAACTTACACAGAATAATAGACTGTGAGCCCATAACGAATTGAAATTTCTTCAATTTTAGTTGCCTTTTGAAGTTATATTCTCATCCAGAAGGCTCGGGGTCGATTCCCGGTATCAAAATCATGATTTAAGAGGTTTTTTTAACATTTGAATGCAGAAATGTGGAGAAGAAGTAACAAAAACTTGATTCATGTCTTGAAATCCACTTTCTGAGGATAATTGGTTGTTGGCGTAACCAAAGTAGTATATGCGAGATTATAACCCTGGATCTCTTTGATGAGATTATAACCCTGAATCAGAAATAAGAATCATCAAGTCATTACAGGTTCATTAAGTTTGGTTATAAAGATAAAAGAGATTTTAAGCGTGGCTGGCGCATTGTTGCCAGATCTTACCAATACTTTAATCGTTAAAAACAGCAGATAATATACGATATATAGGCCGTAAAAATCACAGGATAAATATATAAACATTCAGAATATACGCTCTGAATTGGGGATTTGTTTTAAACTATTCCCGAAATAATGGAGGTATTTGAATATATAAAAGCATAGGGTATTATTCTAAGAGATCAGATCTAATCATATGGTCTAAAAAACAGTATAAGGTCGATTTTCCCACATTTGATAACCAGATGAGGCATATTTTTTATAAAATTTTTTTGATTTATAAACGTGCCTATCATAGTTTTTCTATCGAATAGTGTTCATGGCTATTTTTAATAAAATTAATTTTAATCAATTTTTCCTATGAACGTTTTTTACAGGGAAGCCCATACCATTATTTTTGTGATTAAATTATCGTTCTTCTGATACCAATTTCGATTGGTTAATAAATCGGTGTAGTTGCCTATATTGACATATCTGTTCATATAAACAGATCTACACCGATCTTCTAACCAATGGAAATTGGTATCAGAAGAACGATAATTGATTTACGAAAGTAATGGTGTATGCTTGCCTGCAAAAAACCATTCATAGAAAAAGTTGATTGAAATTAGTTTTATTAAAAATAGCCATGAACAATTATCGATAGAAAAACTATGATAGGCGTTTTTATAAACAATTAAAATAAAAAAAAAAGAAATGTTTTATCTATTTATCAGATGGGTAAAGTTATGGTCAGTCTCTTGTACTACACACATTCACTAAATATTAATAATTTCAGTTTATTAAAATATGGTGGAAGCGCAAATAAGGGCGTAGTATATAATACTATTATATATACCACTTTATTTAACTGCGCTTCCACCATTTTTTTGAAAAATATCTGCTTTAATTGTAAGATTAGCAATATCTCGAATAAGTTGGTTTCGAGACGGCTAGATTTTGCATATTAATTTTTTTATTTAAAATTATTAAATTTAGGTATTATGAAAGCGATTGAGTTCATTACGAAGCGATTGCGTTCATTTTCAGATATTTCTAAACTATATCTACTGATTGAGTACCTATTCAAAAAAATTATTTAGAAAATTATGCACGTAAAAAATATGTTGGTACCCCTGTGTGTTGTGAAAGCAGCAGTCTTATCTCGTTGTTTTTTGCTGTCGAAATGATTAGCAAAAATATTTCATTTCCAAACAAAAACAGCTACTCAATGAATCCGCAAATGTACCCGATTTTCGTGTTTTTGTGTTTTATTAAAATCTGAGCAAAAATTTTGTTTTTCGAAAAAATTGAGTTTATTTCCCGATTAGATTGTTTCAGAGATATGGCTTGAAATCTTAAGATTTTAACCGTAAATAATAATTTTTTTGGTAAAATTAACCTTATAAAATGAATTTTTGAAAATTCTGAAACAGAAATAATTTGGCGATTTGCAAAAGTTTTTCAAAGAGGTAAGAAAATCGCATAAGAAACGACTACATTTTTTCATTGATTTCCATAAAATTCATTACATAAGGTAATTCAGATCAAAAATTTCGAAAATCGGATTTATTTAATAATTGGACGCATTAATTTTGTTATCAAACCCAAAATCACATACGAAAAGTGAAGTTCTTGAATTAAATAAAGATTTTCATTACTTTTGAACCCTAATTACTTTAAAATAGTCACAAATTTGCTTAAAGTATGGGCTCACGGTATATAATAAAATATATCAATATAAAATAGCATAAATAAATAAATAATAAATATAAATATGTATTATTTATAATATAAATTTTATTAACAATATTATTTTATAAGTTAGTAAATAAATAAATATACCTATACATCTTAGTATTCAATAATATGTAATCGATCGTGATTCATGAATTTATTATATTTTTAACTTCACTTTAGTATATCAGACAATCAAATACTCTTGTAAACTTTGTGCTGTGAAAGTTACTCTTATTTTATTCTTTTCTGGTAAATATTCGTTCTATTTCGTTGGAAATTGACTGAATAGATGAGAAAAATTCCATAATTGGTAAAACTTGTCTAAAGGTTCTTAAGGATGTACATTCACTCTGCGACAAAAATTGCAGAGATTGATGGGGAACATCATGTTATGATATCAGATTTAATCTGGGTTACTTTAATAGTCAATTTAGATCCATAGATCCTAAGAGATAAAATTGTTGGAAAACGCTAGCTTTCGGAAGAAGTGCGACTTATAAATAAGTCGTTGTTGCATTTAATCGAAAGTAAACACGCTAAGTACGGAAAAATGCTTTGGCCGAAAGTTATCAAGGGCAATAGAAGAAATTCGCCTGCGTTCATGACTTTGATATACAATTATCGATAAACTTTAAGCGTGTTTTCTTTCGATTAAGTGCAATATTTACATATTTTCTGATCGCATTTCCTTCGAAAGCTAACATTTTTCGAAAAAATGTTTCAAACGAAAATTGTTAGATTTTTTTTATGAGGATCGACTTTCCAATCTAAAGTGTTATTCTATCTCCTACCTTTAGGTACTAAATTGGCTATAAAAGAATCCCAAAGAACTAGGTCCAATCTGATCCCAGAACATGATGTTCCCCATCAAACTCTGCAACTTTTAATACAAAACAAAATACAGACTTACCTTGTATATATACGTTTTTAACCGACTTCAAAAAGACAGAAGGTTAACAATTCGACTGTATTTTTTTTAAATGATTGTTTCTCAGAACTTTCAACTGGATGAACCGATGTTAATGATTTTGTTTTATTTGAAAGCTGGAGTTTCCCGTGTGGTTCCATTTCAATTTGGTCCAGTTTTGACAAAGACATCCATGGAAAATGATATGTTATAAATCTGCATGTAGTATGTGCGCGACAAGTGGACGAATAACTCAATATCACGGCAACTGACTTAGATTATTCTTTTTATACCATGCATATATGTAATATGCAAGGTATACTAAGTTTAGTCCCAAGTTTGTAACGCTTAAAAATATTGAAGCTACGAACAAAATTTTGGTATAGCTGTTTGTTCAAATTTTTTTTTGTTTAGTTTCCTTCTTAAACAACCAGCATGTAGAAATGAGTTTATCAACAGCTATACAAACAGCAAAAAGAAAATTTTGTACCGTCTTGTATTTCCATAAGTTTAAGATAAACATTTTAAAGTTGTATTTCTCCATATTTTAAAATGATCAAATTTTAATATAATAAAAAAAAAAATTAGTCAATTTAAATTTTACACTCGATTTAATATCATAATTATTTTGTTCTCATTTATATTATTTTATAATTTTTTGATGAATTATTATTTTATTATTTATTGTTAATAATTATTTTTTTTATTTTATGAACAAATAATTTCCGATTTAAAAATAAAATATTATAAAATATATTTGACATTTTTTTTTTTTTTGTATTATTTTGTACATAATAATTATAAATAATTATATTATATGTATTATATTATTATATTTTTAATATGATTAATATAATTATTATGTAAATTAACTAATATGATTGACATTTTTTTTTTTTTTTTTTTAAATAAATAAATAAAGAATAATATGATTGAAATAAACAATAAAAATACATAATTATTTGAAATTTTATTCAATAAATTTTAAATAATATTATGTGTTATTTATTTGTATTTTAACAGGATTTATAGCTTTTTAATTTTTATCAAAGGTAATTTGTAAATCGAAAATATTTTTATATACCTTTTTTTAAATACATTTACTGTTTAAGTATAAATATGAATACCAAATTTGGTATATAAAAACATAAAAATCATGTAATTAGGCTGAGTGGCATTCAGCATAAAGGCATAAAGCATGTTAGGCTGAGAACTCGTCAGCAAATTTTGTCATCGATAAATCCACCTCTAGCAATTGGTGTTTGGTTTAAATGTGCTTAGCCTATCAACTTTTCTATCTGCAAAAATATCTTGTAAGTGGAGCATTCTGCTTCATGTGTCTCGAAAAATTTTGGATCGCTCGTACTGGGTTAAATTTATTGGAGCTATTGCTTTTGTACTGATGGTGGAATTTTGAAAAAATTTCTTCAATTGCTCATCAGACCTACCTAATAGTTGTTAAAAATCACCATCGTCCAAATTTGGCTTGAGTGGCTTGCTTTTGGCGAGCCTACCAAACTTTCTCTCTATTTTCCCGCCTTTTTCGAAAGTTCAACATTTTCAAAGGAACATTATAATTTCATATTTAAGCTATCTTTCTGAAAAAACGCATTATTATGACCATTTGATAACATTAATAATTATTAAGCAATTCAGCAAAAGTGAACTATAAAAAATAAAAATACTTCGTAAGTACGGCATGTTTGAGGTGATGGACAAGCTCATAGGTGCAGTATTTTACTGGACAAAATATTTTATTGTTTAAGTATTATTTAAGTATTGTTTTTTCAGACCGATAGCTTAAACATGACGTTATCAACCTCAACGCAGAACTTTCAACAAAATTCATAGAGAGAAAGTTTGATAGAAGCTACTCACGAAGTTTCTAGTATATATTAATCATTCAACAAAAAAGGTGTTGTCTCGCGGAGTATCAGAAAGATATTGGAATAAAAAATCCAAAAATGGTTTTGTTCGACATTGAATTACAGAGAAAGGATGTCCTTTGTCTCCGACAACTTGAATAATGATAAAATCTCAAGAACTTTCCTTTTAATTCAGTTTCGGACAAAACGTTTGTTATCAAATTATCTTCTTAGTGGATTAACAAAAGCCTGTGGAGTTTGCGTGCCTGCTTAAGGATAAACCAGGTGCATACTTAAGGTTCGAAATTTCGTGTTTTTTTCGTTTTTCTATGCGAATCCGGACTCGGCCGCAGAATATAAATAGTTATAACTAAAATGTATATCAAAATAAAAAACATTTTATAATTTTTTTTTCTTTTATATATAAATATTATAAACATGACTCTTGTTATCACCAACAAACAATAATAATCATTTGGCTAGCACTAACAGTTGTAAACAATAGTTGTAAACATACAAGTCAAGTTTCAAACGTTTTCTTTTGTATATAGTTTGATCAGAATCATTTACAATCTGTTTTTGTTTTCTATTTTTTTTTTATAAATAAATATTGCATATGATTGTGGTGATATGGATATGATAACATATATAGAATAGAATATTAATTTATGCTGATGTGATGTGTAATATGTGTTTATATATATATATATATATATATATATATATATATATATATATATGAATATATGTTGTTTGAGTTTGTTTGATCATATATATATATATATATTTATATTTATATATCTTCTTTTTATCTCTTACATCTAATGAGTTATATATACAGTGTGCGGCATTTAAGATGAAAACACCTTCATATTTTCGTTATTTATAGGAATATCGATTTGAAATTTTGTATAGTCATACAGACGTGATGGGTCACATTTTTAAAGATACTTAACCGAAATATGAATTTTAAACTCAGCCTACTACAATAGGGTATTCTACTATATTTGAAAAAGTACTTCAAAATGTTGATTTTGCTAGTAAAAAGCCACAAAAAATTTATTTTGGAAAAATACACACGCTTTCTTGCCAAAAATTTCAATTAAATTTTAAACATTTTTTAAATTGTCAAAAACGCGGACATCAAATTTGGTGACGTAATATCGGTATCATTATACGAAATAATATAAATAAGTTTGACAGATATATTCATAGCGTCTAATTATAATAAATATAAATATTGATCATCTATGGATATAATATACCCAGCTGGCTACACTGAACTAATTGATGGTCTATGGTTCATACCGATATGACATCACATCAGGGCTTGCGTGAAAGATGACCCCACGCTTTGTATTTTATATTACAATTAAAATTACTATATACTTTACAGTACAATAAAGCGTGTTTTTCAGTTTTTTTTATATTGTGTAAGATCCTTAAAAATAAAAATATTTTCATTGCTGGATATTTTTAAGTCATTATCAAAATATAAACACTATATACAAATAAATACATATTAATAAAACATTGACAATATATTAAAAGAATAGATATGCAAATTATACATATATACATACATACATACATACACACACATACATATATACATATGTGTACAAATGAATATGTAGAATAAAGAAAAAAAAATACAATTCAAATGGGTGACCACAAATTACAAACTTTTAATATTACAACAAATCCTTTGTGGAAAAATCATTTCAAAATTTATTATTTTTAATTTTTGTGCGTTTTTTCTGTTTGATATTTTGATATTATACAATGAAAAGTCATTGTTTTTAAATATATACTCATTTAAAAATGATAAAAATGATCATCTTTATCATGAAATATTACAAACTTCAAATTGCTGTATCTTGAGATTGAAACTGAATATTTAATATATCTTTTAAAACCTTTCTAATTGATATTTTAAACAAAATTTTTTTTGACAAAAATAGAAAGATCATATATAAGTTTTAAAACAAAACTGTTTTTATTTTTTCATGATAATTTTAAAATTACAGATTGTTTTAAATGAACTTTACAAAAGAGAAACGAAAACGACCGACAAAAAAAATGATCGTAACAGACCGTTGTGACTGAATGTTAATTGAATAGTTTACACTGTATTCAATTATTAATCAACATTATGACGTTATACGATCCTTTAAGAACAAAATAAAAATAGTTTTGTTATAAAACTTATATATGATCTTTCTATTTTTGTCAAAAAAAAAGTTTTTTTTCTTCAAAATCCCAATTTTTGAATTCATCGCTAAAAAATCATCACTTACCGCTTTGCACTGAGAGTTAAAGAGATAAAAAGTATTATCCAAGAAAGTCATGATGTTTAAATCAGAATTTACAAAAGTATTATCTATTTTTCAACGGACTAAAACTATTTATTACCCATGTTTGATTACTTCACTATGTATACAAAAAATGAGTAAAGATTTACAGAAAAAATCATTTATAGAAGAAATAACATCCAAATTCCATGCATTTTATCACTTTAAATGTATTCTATGGAAAAACGAGTGCCACTTCTTATGCTTAGGGCTATGGTATGCATAGGGTAGCGGGTTCGATTCCCGCCGTCGCAACAAAATTAATTTAATTAATAGTTATGATGAGCTGGTGTAGTGCATTGTATATGCATGAAGGAGGTTCACTCAGCTTCTGAAATTAAAGAGCTAATAAATGAAATTCAGCGGAAAGGTGGTAAAACGCATATATGGCATCATAATGGGTTCTGTAGCCTAAGTATGTCCTTCGTGGACAGCCGATATAACCTAACCTAACTAATGAATATTACTTTGTCAAAGAAAATTAGTCTTTTCACAGCTCATCGCAAACTTCAACAGCCCAAATCTATAAATTTAACGCCGTAAGGGGTATTAAAATATTTATCTGCTTATAAAGGGCATTAATGAGAATGATTATACACGATTTAAAGATTTTCTTAAGAAAAAATAGATTTTTTTGTGTCTTTTCCGAGAAACGTCATTAAGTTTTTACATATTTCTGAGTTTATACAGATGTACAAACTCCCAGTTCTATCAATATTTACTTTAGACTTTACTTATATTAAGAAAATGAATGAATAAATAAATAAAAAATAATAATAAAAATGAAATTAATTATTGATAAAATGCAATGAATTTTCATATTCTACATATGATGATTATATGTGGTATAAACTTATACTTAAACCTACCTACCTACCTACCTACCTACCTAGGTACCTATGTATGTAGATAATGTATATTTAAATAATGATATTTGTATATTTAATAATGTAGTAATTTAATCATATGAGTTTATATTAGAATATGGGTTTATATAAGTCTATGGCCAGACGCTGTATTTCACAGCTATTTTGAGAAACTGTTGCCAAGGAAGTTATTCAAATACGGCTATTATCCTGGCCAGGCACTTATTTCAGAGTGTCAATTTCAAGCCAACACGTATATTTTTGTTTTTATGTATGACCATGCATAAGGCACAAAGCTGCAGGAATCGAGCGGCGACAGTTACTTTTGCGAACTGCAAGCTGTTCCTGAATGGAAAAATTTTAGGAAAAGCCAATTTGAGATGGAGGAAGGGACGTACTGAAAGATAAATATGTTTGGAGTACAATCGTAGGTGTTTCAAAGATTTTATTTCACTTGAAAGGGCCTCTTTATTCAAAATCAATGTTATTATTACAGGACACTGGCTAGACAGAAGGCATGTAGAACTGGGTCTACCAGTGCATTAGGATTACTGCAGAAGTGGTCACAGTAGACAGTTGGAAGAAAAGATGTCATCTTTTCTGCCACGTTCCAGCTTTTGGTATACGGGGATTTTTCTGCCATGTTCCAGCTCTTGGTATACGGGGATTGACTCCTTTGGATCAGTCTTTCTTAAGAATCTCTTAGATTTGAAGTCGAATATTTTTCTGGAAATGGACCAACCCACTATTCGGTATCGCAACGGACCTTATGGTCTAAATGTGTCACAATGACAACGAATAAATTTTTATGGAGTCCGATTTCGAAAATTAATTATTTTTTTATTGGTATACCTCAAAGATTGTACTGTTTAAATTTGGAAACAAATTTTGATCCTTCGGTTAGAAAAATAGGAAATGATTGAGTGTTCAATCACTGAATTTTTATCCGATATGTTCACCGATTCTTCTGCCAATTAAGGATCGATGTTTATAATTTATTTTGCTTACAATGGTTTACTCTTCTATTTGTCCTGTAATTTTTTAATCAGAACCGGTGCAATAGTTTTTAAGATATGTACTGATACGTTTAACTTTGTTTATTACTTTGTTTATTACGGTACTTGTATTTTTCCGAAAATTTATTCAAGAATCCGATATCCCCTTGGTTTTTAATCCCGAATTAGTGACATTCTACTGTAACTTTAAACCTACCATGCAATTAAAAATTTTCCAAGTCTCTGAAATTGAGTTTCAGGCCATGAACATTTTATTCTTTTAAAAACTTGTCAGATATGACCTTCGCAATATTTTATTAAATTTCCAGCCTTCTTGAAATGATTATCGTCAAATGTTACACCTTGTCGTAGACCCAATATATGAATATATAGACATGTGTATATTATATGGATATGTTTATCTACTACCTACCTACCTACCTACCTACTGTTTTAAAGTTAGGTAGGTAAGTTTAATTTGTGATATGTAGATACTTATTATTACGGTTTTCTTTGTACTTATGATTGGAAAAAACAAATAAAAAAAAAGAATATTGCACTACAATATATGTATTCTTTTTTATTATTATTATACATATATGATATATATTTACATATATTACAAATAAATTTGTATAGGTTGATTTATTATAGTTGTTAAATATTGTATAAACGTTGTATTGAAAATTATAAAATGTAATATTTTAAATAGATTCTAGAAAACTGTTTGATAGATGATCAAATTGATTGAATTTTTTTATGGCTTGGGTAAATATTAGCTAGCAATAGGTACTTTTTGATTTCTACAAAAAATTAAATCGGTGAGCTTAAGAAAAATTTGATTAACTTTTTTTTGTTTGTTTTTTAATTTTTTTAGGTGCATAGTCCGAACACAAACATCACTAAAGATTATTTTATACGATAGTTTAACAAAATTTTTCTAAAAATGATCCGAAAAATCCTTGTTTGTATGGCAATATATTGGAGAATATTTATTCAATCGTAAATGACTCACATTGATGAAAATTAACTTGTATACTGAGTTTTATCGAAATGAAATTTTCGATTTTCTCTCGAAAAAATAACATTTTCATGTATCAGAATTTTTATTGAAACATTGAATATAAGATTATTTGGACCCGAAATATACAAAAAACCGGTCTATTTAACGTTTATTTAACGGATTGGAGTAATTTCTAAAATGACGTATAAAAAGAGCAATTTTTCGGCTCGATTTCAAGAGATTTGGTAGAAATAATTTTACTAGTTAGTTTATAATCTGACGAAAATTAACTATTGCGGTGACATGTAAATCCAAATCTTGCCAAATCTTATGAAAGATTTGTCTATTGTTTTTTGACGTCACGTAAATAAAAAAGATATCCACTTTTAAATAGCCACACACACATAACTGATATTCCCATATGTATATATACTATGTTTACAACAAATGTTTTAAACTAAAGTTGTTAATTTTTTTATAAGGAATATTTTTTACATTTAAACTTTTGTTTTATCGCTAACGGCTTACAAGATGGGTCCTACGGACCCAAAACCCAATTGACCTATATTGCTCATTTACGAACTCCACCTCACTTTTTACGTTCTGAGTACGCTATAAAAGTTTGTTATAGTGTTGACAAACAGATAAACCAAAATCTTGTTCGTAGCATCGATATTTTTAAGCGTTACAAACTTGGGACTAAACTTACTATACTATATATATATCATAAATACATGGTATAAAAATCCAGGTAGTTCGTTTTGAGGGTAGTTTAAATCTTCACTTTATTGGACTATATAATCTTTTTATTCAATCAAAATGACCTGATAAAAAGATGGATGACCTGATAAAAGATTTATTTGTTTACTACCGCGACGATACGATCTTAAAAATATTCTCGGATATTTAAGAAATAGAAAATTATCCGTACAGTTAGTAAATATTTTATGATTATTAAAATATCTACAAGTATTTTAGTAATATTCCTCAGATGTATATCATACATGTAGTAGTACGTATATACTTATTATAAACATCTACATATGTTACATATGCATGTAATACCTTTAAATTATACAAATATACTACTAGTAGTAGATACTTAGGTAGGTAGGTAGATATCTATATAAACATATATGTATGTTGTGGTAGGTAGGTAGGTAGGTAGTAGGTACTTTTTACTTAACATAAATACAGTGCAACCTCGATATAACGAATCTGAAGGGAACCAGTAAATATTCGTTATATCAAGTAATTCGTTGAACTGAGGTTCGTTATGTTGAGGTTAGATTGGTCTAAAATTCGTTATAAAGAGGTAAAAGAATAGTTTTATTCACCTCAATATGTATTACGTACTTTTACTAATAAATGATAACACATTTTTATCAAATTACTACATATGTATATGTATTTGCTATGTTGATAGTGTGCTTCTTGATAGTTGAAAATTCGTTATATAGAGGTTGTACGCAAAGAATATTCGTAATGTAGAGGTATATTTTATATTGACTCTTATGGGCAATTCAAGGGGATTACGAAAAATTCGTTAAATCGAGGAAATCGTTATATTGAGGTTCGTTATATTAAGGTTGCACTGTATATACTTTATAATATAGATTTTTTTTTTGTTATTATTAAAGACTGTAGAAATAACAAAACATTAAAGAACTATGTATATATGTTTTAAACAAAAAAATATAAAAAGACTTATAAATATATTTGATTATAATAATTTTTTATTATATACTGAATATAATATTAAAGAACATTGACTATCGTATTGGAGCTGGATTGTCTAGAAATTTATATTAGCTTCAAATAACTAAACACACAAGAAAAATAAAGGGTTAGAAGTAAATTTTAACATGCTTCTAATTATCCGATTAACGTATCAAGGTCCGATGCCAATATAATAATTTTTTAACTTTATCCTAGTATCCTGATCCGTACCACGAAGATAAACGATATATATATATATATATATATATATATATATATATATATATATATTTTTTTTTTTTTTTCGGAATGACATATATTTTAGTATATTCTCTGAAAATTTCAAGTTGATCCGAGGAGTATTCACGAAGATGCACGCATCCAAAAAAGAAAAATTTAACTGAGTGTAAACGTCTTTTGGAACTTTAAACGTGTTTTTCTCGAATCAACGTTTTCAAAGTCGGTGAGCAAGATTATTTTACACAATATTCTTGGAAATTTTCTCCAGGTATTAATCGAAGGAATAAAATTTCTGAAAATTATTTCTCTATGACCGCTTTGAAGTTGGAAGTTTTTTGAAGAATTTTGAATTTTTTTTTTGGAAGCTGCCATTTTGTCAAAAAACATAATTTTGCCTAATCTATCAAAAAAAATCCCCATTGTGGCTAATATAAACCAGAGAAATGTTGCTCACCATCGAACACATTTTTTTTGGAGGACCTCCAGGAGCTCGACTACAGAAATCAGACAACTGGATTTTAAAATTAAAAAAATGTCCTTTATACGTTTTTATGTTTATGCAAAATATGGTATTCCCAAAAACAAAGCGTGTTTTTTTGCACTCGAAACTGGATATAACCCCTTAATAGTAATCTCAGCAATAAGATGTAGTGGCTAGGGTACCCGCTCCCCATGCAAAAGATCGTCAGGTCGAAACCCACCCATATTTTACAATATTTTTTTACTTTTGTTACCATAAGAGTACACAATATTTAACTTAACGAAAAATTGCACTAAAAAGTAATATAGTAATTAATGGAATGTAATTGTAAGGTAAAATTCAAAGCATGGAGTAGTCGATATCTGTCAAATCAACTAATCCAAAGAACGATTGTAAAGTGCGTCCCACGTTTTAAATTTTACATTACAAATACAATTATTAATATTATCCAAATTTTTGGTGCAATAAAGCTTGTTTTTTAAACTCTAATTTGTTACTTGTATATATTGATTACAGAAACTGGGCTAAAAAGCCCATAAAAAATAAAATAAAATCTACTTTAAAAAAAAAAACTCGAGATTAGAGAATGATTTGAATGAAATTAAGATCCCATTTATTATTCATGCGCTTTCAAACTATATACAATATTGTATTCCACTATTAAAGAAAAAGTACTTGATGTTGATTTTGCTAATAAAAAGCCATCAAAAATTTATTTAGAAAAATACACACGCTTTCTTGCCAAAAACTTAAATTAAATTTGAACCTTTTTTAAACTGTCAAAAACGCGAGCATCCCATTCGATGTCGTAATATGGGTATCACTATACGAAATAACACAAATAATTTTGACAGATATATTCATAGACATCTGATTATAATGTAAATATATGACATCACAGCAGGTTATCACGTTTCAGGTCACGTGATATACAGTTTAAAAATTACGATTTTTAATTTTAATATTTTTATTAAGAAAAAAGTGCTTTTATGACTCGAAATCAGAATATTTATGTATATTTTTACACAAATTTTAACTTTTTTCAAATTTCATGATTTATTTTTGACTAACGATAATATCCTATTGAAATTTTGAGCGATCTTGAGTTTTTAATGTACATCAATGTTTTAAAAAATACAAACAATACTATAAATATTTAATGAATTATTTAAATTATTTTATCAATATAATAATGTCGAGGACATGTCGTTTTTTTTTATAGGGTAAACTAATTATAATATATTTTTATTAAATATGCAAACATAATACGGTAGGTCGGTAGTGCATAGTTTTTAAATATGGAAATTTATTTTTTTAACAAAATTTTTGTTACTTCATGAGTTTATTTAAAACAGTACAAGTTTTATAGTAATTTATTATAAATTTTAATTTTTGATTTCTAATATTTACGTTTTAATTTTGTGGATTTACTAATATCTTTTATATAATTTATGTTAATTTTTGTTATTTTGCATATCAATAAAAAAAAAAAATTTTCCGCAAACAGAATAAAAACTTTTATTTTACCTCGCATTATTCATTTCTTATTAGCGAATTTCCGATGGGAATGAAGCTATTGCTTTTGTATTGATAATAGAATTTTGAAAAAATTTCTGTTTCTGGGCAAAATACAAATTATTTATTTTTTTCTAAATAAATATTTTTGTATTTTTTTTATCAGTTTTAAACAAAAAAGTACCCGTTTTCGAAATACAAATTTTTGAAAAATTAAAATGCAATATACGACTTTAAGAAGAATGTGCTCTTTTTTCAATCTCTGAGGAAATTTGCATAGCTAACGCAGGTCCTGCGCTACAATTTTTTTTATTTGTGCCGGGACATTTAAACTATAACGGCTAATAGGTCGTTTTGTAGATAACTAATAAAAAATATCTTAAACAAAAGTTGAAGAGCTTGATAGGGGCCATCATGTTCTGATATCAGATTGGATCTAGATGTCCGGGGTTGCTTTAATAGTCAATTAAGATTCTAAAACGTAAGAGATAGAATAACACTTTAAGTCCAATGTTGACCCTCAAAAGAAAATTAAAATTTTTATATATCTAAAACATTTTTTCGCAAATCGTCAGCTTATGAAAATCGACCTCTAGCCGGCCTCTAAATAATTTATATTTTTCTAAACGTGGCCCGACTAAAAATTAATTTATAATTAATTTTTATTATTTGCTGATTTAACATTTATTTTTTGTATCGTTCGTGAAATTTCGCATTAAAATCATCAGTTATGAGAAAACCGCGCGATCCGGTTTCAGAACCTGTACAAAAAAGCTACTTTTTTTTAGTATAAGCTGTAGTAGAAGTATTCGTGGATCAACTTTTTGTCTATACATAATAATATTTATTCTGATACTAAATCTATTATTATCGAAGTTGAATTTTCAACTAATAATATTAATCATATTATCGATATATATATTATTTATTATTTATTAAATATATTATTTTTTAAACAATAAATAAAATAAGATATATAATTTAAATTATATACATCTTGTAATATCTTGTCTTGTCTGTACCAATTTTAATTCTACGGACAGACATTGGAAGTATTATATAAATAAGAATAAAATTATTATTTATTAATAAAATAATTATATTATACGTTATTTTATTTATATATAACTACATAAAAAATATTATATATTTTAAGTTGATTATGGTCATAGTACGAATTTACTTGAAATGAACCTGTTCTTGGTCAAATCACATATTGAAAAGAAATAATTTAAATTAAAAAAATTTACATTTATTCACCAAGTTGATTGATTTTTGCAAAAAACTATAATAATTGCCCTATTCGCAAAATTTTTGAGTCGCGAATTAGTCGTTATTTGATTCCCGACAAAGATAGTTTGTCAATTATTATTAGCGGAACTGGCAACCAACTATGCTTGTGTGGGTTTTCTTCAATTTTCTGTTTGCGAATTCTTGTCTAATAGCATAGCAAGATGACTGCGACTGCGGTATATATATACTGTAGTTATTTTTCACAATAAAACGAATAAAAAATTTTCTTCTCTCTTCTTATTTCCTCTATAACATCCAAATCAGCTACAAAAAATATAGGGATCAATTTGAAAAAATGAAGTTAATGGCTATTCAACTTAGAACCTCTCCACTTAAATTTAAATAAGCATTTGAAATGGATCGAGACTTTTAAAAGATCAAACTTTTGTTTGAAACAATTTTATTTTTAGTTAGATTTTACTTTTGTACAAATATCAAGTTAAAAAAAATAGATTTAGTATCCAAAATTGATATCAGTTATGTATTATTTAATTTCATTACTAACTGAAAGATGACTTATTGGATTAGTTTTTACTAAATTTTATTTTTAGTTAAATTTTCTGTCAATGATTCTGTTATGCGCGATAAACGATATACACTTAACCGATATACAATGTTATTCCAAAATCGGTGTTTGAGTATATTATGGAATCCATAAATTAATCTTACATACATACTAATTAAAAAAAAAAAAAAATATATATATATATATATGTATTTATAAATAAAGAAATATGATGAAAATAAATATATACCGGGTGTTCTTAAAAAAAATGGTGTCCTTCGTATTTCGTAAAATTTTTGTAATACTAAATATGCTGATATTTTGGTCTTATTATCTGCATATATCCTAAATAATATAACTTTTTTAAACTATATTTGCTTTGTAATTAAGGTTTGATTTAAAGACATAGACGATTAATTTTTTCTTTATTTCATATTTGTTGTCAAATTTTGAGCAGAAGTCTTCATTAGGTTGAAACTCGTTTGTGAATCATTTCAGTGAATTACTATTTAATTGAATGTTTCTCTAAAAAAATTCGCTTAACTTTGTAAGGGAACTTCACCCTTAGCTTGGAAACATTCAAACTTGAAATCGGGATTCAAAAAAACATGACAATTTGTTTGGTTGTTCATTTAAAAGTTAATAACTTTTTTTCTAGATAGTCCTGGGATCTGATTGAAATCTAGAATCACTGAGAAGTATGAAAGTTTGGTAATATCAACGTTTTCATAATAGGGTACTTTCGGTAATGAAAAATAAATTATAAAATTTGATTAAAAAAAATTTATGTAGAAGTATATTTAAATTTTCTGATTTTGAGTTATAAAAGCACATTATTGTTTTATTATATTAAAATTAAAGTCGTAATTTTTCTTCTACATATCACGTGATCTAAAGCACGAGCCGCCATGATGGGAGATCATTTAGGCAAAAATAATATAGGTACTTTAATTACTAATTTTTTTTATGGCTTTCATAGTAATTATAGGTTATGTTACCATCAACTTTATTTATACGTATAATTATTACAAACACGACTGTTGTTTTTACCAATATTACGTCAACAAAATGGCTGACAGCGTTTTTTGTGAGAATAAAAAAAAGTTTAAAATTTAATTTAATTTTATGGCAAGAAAGCGTATTTTATTGCCGAAATATAGATTTTTATGACTTTTTATTAGGAAAATCAACATTTTAAAGTAAATTTTAAAAGATAGTAGAATACCCTGTTAACAAAATTTTAAGTTTTAACCTTACAGGCAAAAAGTTTCGTTAGTTGGTGAGTAGCACCCCATATAAAAAATACATCAGGCAAGGATATAAAAAAAGCCCTTGAACTTAAATAGTAAAATAACTTATATTTAAAAAAAAAAATATATATATATAACCTATAATTTAATCAATTTTATAGCATTCACATAAGTAAGCACACCAAAGTAGCTCCATGCTCATTCAGTGAATGAATCGAATGCAATGCGTTCGTTCTTAGTTCATTTATCTTTGTTTAATTTAATCAAACTCTAAATTTAATAATAAAAAAAATATTATATATTATTTATAAATGATTATATGAATGCTGACTGACTATGTGAATAAATATGTATATGGAAGATGGGAGATGTGAGATGGGAGAGATGCATAAGGAACACTGCAGAGAGATGCTTTTTAAATATTTCAATTCACTTTAAGAGAAGGGTGAAAAAAATGTTTTTAGAAAACTTTTTTTTATATGGGAGGTTACTGTACCTTTTATTTGTGTGTAGTTAACGACTTTTTTTTGAAACAAAGCGATGGAAATAGTCTTTGTGTACTGCATCAGCATTGCTTAATTGCTGTGTCTACCTAAGAGTGACTGGCTTTGTTTACTTACATGACTTGTAAAAATCAACGATTGCGTAATAAACACTGTCTATAGATTGTATTTCAACAATTTACTCAGTCATTTGTTTGTTTTCACTTGCTGATTTTTATTTTGAAAACAAAAGTGTATGTATGGTTCCCATCACTATCCCTGATTGTAAAGTATGATGAGACGTTTCTCTTGATAAGTAACTTTTGTCTCCATTTGTAGTTACTATCTCATAGACTTGAGAAGAACCAAGGTACAACGCTTCACAGTATAGTAACAGCTAGCAGTAGTTATTTGCTAACTAACTCTCTAACTAACCAAACCGTTCCACCAAAAAACACCAATCCCTTGTAGTACTACTTAATTGTATATTATAAATTACTTAATGAAATTTATTTTTTTTATACTTTTAAACTCATCCCCATAATTTTTTTTGGGTTCATTGCTGTGTTGTACTTGTTTAACAGAAGCGGGTGTTCTAAATTTATTGATTAAAAAATTGTTTTATTTATTTATTTTTGTTCCTTTGTAAAAAAATTATTCCATGTGGTTAACTTGTTATACAAAATAGTTATCCAATTTGAAAGCTGTTAGGTTTTTATATATACAACTTTTGAGATGAAGAACTTACTTTTTACATTTGTAAACTTAATAGTTCTAGGCTTTTGAACTGTTTACTTAAGTTAGACAACTATAAAAAGAGTTAATCATTTAAACACTTTACATATGTTCTCAGCACAATAAGTAAATGTAGTAAATAAAAATGTTGTTCAATCCTTGTTAGTGATAAGACAAGTATTTTGTTTCCTCTAACGTTTTTGATATATTCGGTTTTTGGAAGGGATTAAATTAAAAATGATTGTCTGACCACTCCGTTATAGAATTATTGTGTATTAGAAAACACACAGTTTAGACGCCAGGCAAATATTTTCCAATTAACTCCTTTCAGCAACTAAAAATCGATTATCGTGAAAATGTCGGATTTTCCAACCAAGTTTAGTGGAACATAAGTATTGCCTTATCACGAACTGTCAATTTCCTAAACTACTATTGATTGTGGAAATTGAACATTATTGGAAAACTTAGGGTTGCCATTTCTCCCGATTTGCGTGGGAGACTCTAGAAATTGGTTGAGTTTCTCTCGACTCCCGATATCAACATAAATCCTACAAAGTTCAGTAAATAAAACAATTTTTGGATTATTTGTTAAATATTTAGGTAAATTGGACAGTTTCAAGCAATTTGTATTTGTAAAATTTTTATTTACATTTTTAATTAGGGAATAACTGGGTAATCAAAACATCCAAAATATCGTAGCATATAGCATCGTGAGTATTTTGAAGTCCCCACCAACCATCCATTGATGGTCCTGATGTTTGATTCTTTCCAGGGTAATGGTCAAATTGTAGTTAATAGTTAGTTTTCTTCCATATGAACAGAATAACCCATTGGAAGCGAAGCTAATTTATTTTTATTGTGCAATAATACTACTACTTTAAGACTAGTTTTATATAATATTACTATAAAATACTATATAATACTACTTAAGACTAGTTTATGTTGTTACTAATATCTATAAAAACCTATGTGAATGTTTTCAATAGTTTTCCTGTTTTTGGGAGGTCGAAATCTATAAGAAAATGTAAAAGAATCCTATGCAGTTTTTTAGTCGCAGACCTGTGTTATCTTTATTTAGATATGCGGGTCAATGAATTAACATATTAACGTAATTACTATTCACAATATGTATAAATGCGATAATACTGAACAAAAAGAGGTAGACAACACAGCTGCTGCATATTCTTTATGGCTTTTACTTTCGAGTAGATCAAAGTTCGTTAGATATGCAAGTCAGTGAAAAATTTCAAAAAATTTTACTTAACTAAAAGTAGTCTTGACCACACTTTTTTACAGAGATATTTATTTTTATATTTCATAAAAAATAACTTTCATTCTTTAGATCTTAGACTATTTTATCCAAAATTGCTCTGGCGCTCGCATTTCCTTAAAATTAATTTTGAATCCTGAACAGAAATAATTTTGAAAAGTTGGACATATTGTGAATGTTTTGACTTTGATTGAATTTAGAAAATCCATTTAAAAAAAATTAATTTATAAATTTCATTAAAAGTAATATACATACTTTTATGCAATTTATAGTATATATACTATTAGTAGGTAGATATCTATATAGTATATACTGTTGTATTATATATATACATATTTATATATGTAATTTGTGTGTAATGATTTGTATAATGAATTAACACCTACGCGTAATTAGTTTATAATGCATTCATCTGAAAACTATCAAATTTATTACACATGAATTGTATATACACACACACTGCGTTCGTTCATAGGTATATACTATATCAGATATTACGTTTATATATTTAATTATTTTATTTTATAATATTTAAAAAAAAAAAAGGTGGTGAGAACTCAGTCGTATACAACAAAAGACCAATAAAAAAAAGAGAGGTGTCGCGGGATACCCAGTGGGAACTATGTTTCTTTTTGATTTTTTTGCTGGCTTGAATGATTGATTATGCACATATGTTCAATTTTGTAAAATCATTTTGTGCTTTTTTCTTCTGTCTACATTTTTTAAAATATTCAGTGCGATTTGTAGTCGATTTGGTTTTGAAAAAATACAATTCCTAAAAAAAAAATGAAAGAAAATATACAACAGGATAAAAATTATTTGAAAATACAAATAACTGTATTAGTAATTAATTAAAAATATTAGTTATGTGGTACACTACCTTGCAGGTTTAGGGTAATTAGTTTTTTAATTGGTATTTTTTATCTCTCGAAATCTTTTGCATTTCTGTGCAATTTTTGGTTTAATTTGTGTTTTTTTTTTCTTTTTTTCTTGCACGATACTGTTTGTATATCTGTGCATTAATAATTCGGAAAATTTGCTTTTATCAAAAGTATATAATGTAATTTTTCTCAAAGAATAAGTTCGAATGAAAAAGAAAATATGACATTTCCAGCTGTAAAAAAAAACATAAAAAATACAATGTTTATTGACAATAACTTTATATTTGCTATTAATATTTTTATTATTTATAATTGCATTTAAAATAATGAATAAAAATAATTATTGAATGAAGAAGACTTCTTACTTTATCGACCTTAAACGCAGTACCTTAAAGGTGGGTAGGTAGATACGCAAGTAGGTAGGTAGGTATTAGCTATGAATTAACTTTACAATGGTTATGTTCTGCACTGTTGATATTACAGATAATTATTGTAATATTTAATTTCAAATAGATATTAACTATTTTATAATAATCTAATATTTATGTATAATAATTAGATATTATTTTTAATAATTAATTTGTAAATATATATTTCTATATAATTTTTTATTCTATTATTTATTTTATAATTTTATTTTTATTATATTTTTGCATGAATTAAATAAATAAATGTAATTTATTATATATGCAATTGACGACAAACAATGAATAGGTTTTTAAAGACTATGTATTTTTTTTATTAATGATGTTTAATTTTTATTTATTAAAACTGAGTTTTCATTGATTGTTTTCTGTTCGCCGAATGCGAAAAATATCACTTTATACCCAACACGTCCTGTAGAGTCAAAATAATAAGCTGAAAAAAAATTTGAAAACCTCTAAATCAACAATACCACAAAAGTGAGGATCCAAACTAGACAATATATCTTTAAAACGCTACCTAAAAATTTCTCCGATCGTACTGGTTTAAAAAACGTAGTTTCGAGAAAAATGCGCTTATTGTTTTTTATAGCGGGCCGTTTTGTATCGAAACTGGCTTACGTATATGACTATAACCTTTTTTATACCATGTATATATGAAATATACATAGTATATTAAGTTTAGTCCCAAGTTTGTAACGCTTAAAAATACTGATGCTACGAAAAAAATTTTGGTATAGGTAAATCGATCGGAAATCGATCCGAAATATCGTTTTTTTCGAAAATTACTCGGCCAATCGCCAAATAAACTCGATTTTTGAATTTCTCTGGTCAAAATTACCTTATAAACTGAATTTCATCAAATTCCGAAACAAATAATTTTTTACGATTTTATCGAATTTTTCTAAGGGGTACCCCTTGAAAAAATCGCAAAAAATCGATACAAATTTATCGTCTCCAATTTCGATAAAATTCTGTATATAAGGTAATTTTGACCCAAAAAATACAAAAATCGATTTCATTTAACGATTGGGCGAATAATTCTCGAGATAATACCGGAAATCGATCCGAAATATCGTTTTTTTCGAATATTTCTCGGCCAATCTCCAAATAAACTCGATTTTTGAATTTCTTGGGTCAAAATTACCTTATAAACTGAGTTTCATCAAATTCCGAAACAAATAATTTTTTACGATTTTTTCGAATTTTTCTAAGGGGTCATAAAGTCATTTGGGTCTTTAAATGAGCCTCTTTGGTTAGAATTATTTTCTATATTTGTGCATGTGTGGTTATTCTAGAACACCCCTTAATGTATGTATAGTTTAAATACAATGGTTTCATACAACTTCCTATATACACGACCTCTATACACGGGAAATAATTGCATGCTAAATAAAAACGCAACTAAGGGATTTTTAAAAACAATCTTCTTCAAATAAAGGTAATGTTTTCTTGCAAACAAATTCATTCAAAAAATAAATTAAATGTCTTTATTTACATTTAATAATAATTATGATAGTTAATAATTAGTTAAAGTTACCTACATTACCTACTTCAATAACAAACAATTGTTTATTTTTATTTACATACCAAAAAAATGCAAATAATTATTATATTTGTTTGTGTATTGTTGTAAGTTGTATGTATTGTTTGTTTGTAATTATTTGTTGATGCGTTACAATTATAACTAATAATTATATTTTTACATTACATGGAACTCACTTATTTTTTTACATTTATTACATTGCTTGTAAATATTTAAATGCATTTTTTCTATATCCTATGCCATAAGAAATATCCTGATCAAACCAATCGTAATGTACTCACATATTGGATTGACTACTAAATCAGAATTTTGTCTTTTTTAAACTAATAGACAATTATTTCATACAGTAAAAACTAAAAGTAGCTATAAAATTATATTCTTTAAAGAATCAAACAAGTATTCGACTTTTAAAATAAATACCTTAAATTTTCAGAAAAATATCTTGTAGGTAAAAAAAATAGTAAGCGCTACATTTATAATATACCAAGAAACGAAAGTAATCTAGAATCTACCGGGTGTTCCACGACACCTCTCGAACTTTTTTTTTTCAAAACGAATCCTATGTAATAAGTGAATAATTCATTAAAAAATACTTCATTAATGGAACTTTGAAAGAACTTCTCAGTGTGTAACTTTTTCTATTAGACATTATATTAGACATATGAAGCCATTATTGCTGACTTATTTTAAATGATAATTGACCGCTATAATCGATATATGAGTTAATGAGGTCCAAAACAAAGTTAATAAGACCCAAAATAAAGTTTTTATGGCTAAAAAATGTTAATATTTGGCTGTTTAGTTTAAGTGGAAAAGTACATACATGTAACAAAAGTGTGTTTGTACATGCATTGGTCGTTATAGCCGATATGTTGGCTAATAATTTCCAAAAATATTGGTCGCTTTAACCGATATGTTGTTATAACCAATGCTGTTATAGCCTGTACGTTATAACCGATTTTATATGTATTTGATAGTCGGATTGAATAAGTTTTCATAGGTATATCCTCGAGACAAATAAATTTAATTTTGTATTAATTTAATTATAACTTTAAACAGAATTGTTGATATATTATTTAATATTAACAAAATTTGATGTCACAATTCTAACCAAAAAAAAAAAAAAAAATCTAAATCAGTTGAAATAAAAAAAAATTAAAGAAGCCTTTTCTTTTAATAATATTAATTAATATAAGAATTATTACAAATACTTTTTAATTAGACCTTTAATTATTTATTTATTCGTAAGATATTTATCATATTTTTAAAAATTTTACAATATTATTATTACAATATTAATTTAATATTTTGTTTTTGATATATTTATATTTTTTGTGGTATATTATTAAATATTTTTTTTGGTTGTAGATATTAAAAATAATATTTTTTATTATTAATTAATATGTTCAAAACAGATATTAAAAGATATATGTGTATTCATTTGTGTATTGTAATAATGTGGACTTTATATATGATGTGCAGAGATGTTTTAAATAGGTTTAGATAGCTTAAGTTAGGCGATTGCTACTGTATAAAATGATGGAAAGGTTATTTTTAAGAGGTAAAATTTGAGTCTTTGATGTTGATTTAAACAAAAAAATTAAAAGAAGTTGAATTCATGGTAGCAAGCAAATACTTTTGTGTTTCAAGAAAATTTTTAAAAGCTTTTATTTAATTTGCAATGTATGTATGTTGCGGTGGATTCTTTGAACTCAATTTCGAAGTAGATATCATCAACCGATTGAGCTGAAATTTTGCTTGCGCATTAAGTTTGGATGAAAATGCATGGTAAGGTTGCGCCGTCCTGATTTTCCCATCGCTTCCACCATATTTTATATAAATACATTTTTTTAGTCAATAAAGATTAATAAAAAGTTAAGTTAATAAAGATTAATAAAAAATTCTTTTTAAGGGGCAAGCTTTTATTGTTCTAAAAAGTAGAAAATAATTTTATCTATAAGTCACTCATAACCGACTATTTGTAAAAGCTTGGGGCGCTTAATATCAAGGATGAATCGAAAATTAATTTTTTATGTGTGACCACTGAAAACGGTGCTAGCGTGGGAGCCGATTCGGACTCCATTTAAGAGCTATTACCACCAACGTTTTTAAGTTGTTATTCTCTTTCATATTTGCGTAATATTATGTAATATTTTTTTCCCTTAAAATTTCTTCAAAACAATAACAAAAAAATCATCAAGAGGTGTCGTGGGCACATGGTAGAAACTATAATCCTTTCGTGCCTTCATACCTTATAAATTTAGCGCTTACTTTTTCTATTTACATGATATTTTTCTGAAAATTTAAGGTATTAATTTTAGAAGTCAAATACTTGTTTGATTCGTTAAAGAATTTAATTTTATAGCTACTTTTGGTTTTTTCTGTATGAAATAACTGTAGTATTAGTTTAAAAAAGACATACTTCTGATTTAGTAGTCAACCTAATATGTAAGTACATTACGTTTGGTTTGATTAGGATATTTATTATGACATAACATTAAAATTGCATTGTACTTTAAATTATCTCTGTTTTCTTTACCATTTTATTACTTTCACAACTCAATTTTTTAAAATCATAAAACATTAATTAAGTTGGTTTCCTAGGTAACCTAGATGTCGGATTTTGGTGTCTGTTGCAGTTTCTTTGGTTTTAACTCCCAACTAGCAAACAAATATGGTGCAATAAGTAATATATTTCCAAAAATCAAAAAAATGTCGTGTGTTTGTATTAAAAACAAGAGAGACTCCTTAAATGAATTAATAAGTTGTTTGAATAAATCAAAATACAGAGTATAAAGAACAGTACAATACTGTTTCCTTCTGTTTAGGCTATCTAGTTTGTGTACAAACATCAGTGTCAGTAGGTAATATCTAATTATTTTAGTGGTTTTTATAATATGAATAATAACATTTTTATACATATATATACTCTTAAGATATATATAATGAAGGTATTTATCTATATATTATTATCTATAATATCTACACTATATACAAATGTATCTGTATCTGTATGACGTTTGTATCTAGATATATATATGTATGGTAGATATTTTGGACATGACTTGAGGGAAATTAAAAAAAAAGAAATAAACGAATATGAATGAAATGTGGTTTGGTTTGGTTTTACCGTTTACTTTTTATAATATTTTTTACTTTACTTTTTTTTTAATAAAACAAACATTACATTACGTACATATATGTATATGTATTATTATATATGAATTGTTTAAATGTTTGATATTTGTAGGGTGATTATATAGTATGTTACTGGATCGATACCCGCTTCACTTTGCTTAAAAGTGAAAACCACCGCGTTATAGCGTCCACTCTCTCTTGATATACACAGTTTACCATTATCTTAAATGTAAAATAGTCATAATTCATAGAGTATATCAGAATAGTTGGCCATGATTTGTTTGACATTTACTATTTAAAATTTTTACAGAATTCTTTAATTTATGGTTCAAAATGATGATGATTCATCAGTCTAAGTTTGTTCTTTGTGGACAGCCAATATCACCTATCACACCGTTTATGAGGTAATTGTGATTAAAATTGACATAATTTAGACCTACACAGTCAGAGAAGCTTTAAGAGGTTTTTTTCAACTATAGTAGAAATATTGTTAACCACTAATCACATACTGTGTGTCTGTTTGATTACCTCATTTCAGTACAAGCTCATATAATCTAATCGTGCGTATACCCCCAAAACTACTTCACAAATATATTGTAGGAAGACACAACGTTCTTAAATAACGTGTAGCTGAATAGACTCCCACTGTATATAATATTTATAGACACACTAATGCAAAGAACAAAAGAAATCAATCATTTATAGTTTAGAATTATAATATGCAGATATATACAAAAAAAAAATGTTTTTTACATATACTACTTCCACTATCCATCTACCTACCTACCTACCTACCTACAAATCTATCTACTAACTACTAAATAAAACTACAAAATTCCACAAAGAACTGCATACACAGTTAGATAAAATAGAATAGAATTGAACATACATAGAAGAACATTTTATATTAAAATTACATATGTTTTATTATAATATACTAGAAGATATGCATATTGTACAGTTAAACGCCAATCAATGATTTCAATATTAATAAAAATATATATTGAATGTGCTTGGATTGAACCTAAAACATCTGTCCTTCCGAGCCATTCGAGTTATCGAAGTGTACGATAACTCTGAATGCATTGATGTCATGTATTATTTACTTCGAATTGTTTTCAACTCTTGTCCATATTTTTATAGCATGTATGTATGAAATATATCAAGGTATACTAAATTTAGTCCCAAGTTTGTAACGACTAAAAATGTTGATGCTACGAACATAATTTTGGTATATGTGTTTATAAAATTATCTAATTAGTCCATTTACGGTTGTTAGTCCGCCCGTCCGCCCGTTCTTGAGTCTGATAGCCCATTTTGTAAACCGTTAGAGATAGAACAAAATTTTAAAGAAAAAAAAAGTTCCTTATAAAAGAATAAACAACTTTTGTTTTAAACTTTTTTTCGTAAACATCACTGTTTACCCGTGAGGGAGTAAATTAAGTATTATATAATGTGTATGCATTTTATTAAGTACCTATACCTATATTTACTGTATATTATGTGATTGTTTATAGCAAATAATATGTTCACTGAGAAGTGAGAAGAAGAATCCTGTTTTTAATTTGTGTGTAAGAGTGGCTATTTTTAATTAATTACATGACGTAGAAAAACAATTGCTTGTGTAATCAACACTGTCTATACATGGTAATTTAACAATTTACTCAGTCAATTGTTTGTTTTTACTTGTTTAATTCTGTATATTGACGTATATCCCTTCATTGCTAGTAAATGGACTCTATAAAATTAAACCTTATTAACGGTGGTTACTAGTAGTTGCTTAAGGGGCTCTTCCTGTGTGGTGAAGAAGGGACAGATGTTGGCAAATTCAGGTAACTACTTGAAACAACGTATTTTTCTCGAAAGTGTATTTTTAAAAATTTTTCACTATCACAATTCGAGAAAGGTTCAACCAATTCACTTGAAATTTAGAGGGTAGACTCAACACATGTAAACGCATGGAATGAACTAGAATAATGCCAAAGTTCCGAATATTTCTATTTTTTTCGTAACAAAAAAACAAAAACAAACCATGTCATCAAACATTTTTTTTTCAGCATGCTGCCATAAAATCTAATTTTCAAATTCTAGTTCATTCCTTGCATTTGGACTTCTCGATTAAAATGCTGTCTCCTTTTCTTCTTTCATATAAGCCAATCAGTCGAAATCGTGAAAGCGTCCTTTTGTTCAATTTGTTTTACATAATCTTAAAATATGAATTAATAAGTGACAAAAACCTCAAAGTTCTATCTTTTCATTGTTCGTCAAAAATAATTCCAAAAACCTTTAATAGCGACGGGAACCCCTTTAAAACCTTTAATAGCGACTCAGTTCAATGTCTGATTTACTTAGCAAATTCTTTCCTTGTACCTTTTATATTTATTCCAAAAATCATACCCATAAAAAAAAAAACAAAAAAACAATTTACTCTTTAAACTGACGGCATTACTAAAATTTATACAAACGATATATTTTATGGAACAAAAAGTCAATCGTGAGCTTTTCTAAAAATTGGAATTTAAATTGAAAATATTTATAGAGTTGTTGACTGTACATATAATATTTGTTATAAAAACGATAGATTTTATAATAATGATTTTAAATAGACATTTTTATAAAATATTACTTGTGGACAACAAAAGACAGACAAATATAAGGCTAAAGCCTGAAAGCTGAAAGACAACATCTTTTATCAAAACCAAATTTGATTGATAATAATAATATAGGTATAATAATTTTGTAGAGATATAGCTTTTTATTTCAATTGATTGTTTTTGGTCTTTGACTGATTGTGTAGAAACCTTTTTCAATTTTATATAAAAAAATGTAATATGCAAATATCCATCATATTATTAAAAAGAGCGGAAGGGGTCATGGAAAACTCGACAGGAACTTTGCTCGCTATAAAGTAAGTATTTTTAATTTAATAAAGTAAAAAATTGATAGTTTGTTGTAAACTTAAAGATTTAAAAAAAATATGTTGTTGTGGAGGGGTTTCGACCTGACGACCTTCCGTATGAGAAGCTGCCATCATATCTACAAGACCATGGCCTCGTTGAGAATGAACGATGTCGGATACTTTTTTATGTTTAGCCATTATCAACAAATTGTACGATAAGGAACATATTTCCAAGAGAAAAACTCGCTGCAGGGATCCACTCAGGTCATATTTTCCTCTAACTAGATGCTTCTTATAGTTTAATATTTTTCCTATTGAAACGAGATAATTTTTATTCATGTTTTGATTATTTAAATTTCCAACCCTCTGGCTCAATTTACGGGAGTTTTGGTAGAGGTGCGAAATCGTTTGAACTAGATCCACCCAAAGGTCACTTCCTTAACAATTACTCAATCTCCTTACAGATTTTGTATCTTTGCGAAAATCCGTGATATTTCGTCACAAAGAAGAGGATAGAGTTGTTGGGAAGGTAACATCTCCGAAAAGCATTTTTTATACAGTAACCCAACTGACATTGATTTCAACCGTCTAGATCAATTTAGATGGGCTTTAGCGATGAGCATGAAACAACGTAAAAAGTGGGTTTTCTCTGGAAATCACCTCAGATGCTAAAAAATTGACTGGTTGACTACAATTTGTCGTGAAACACTCAGTACTCCGTACAAAAGACATTTCTTTCTTACTTATTTGTTTATTAATAAGGAAGGAATGAAGAATGGAAAAAATCGTAATAAAATTGTTGGAAATAGGAAGGAAATTAATAAAAAAAATCATTTACCTGTGTTTGTTATGTAAAAAAATAACAATATTTTTATATTATTTTATTTATTTTTTATTGTGTATTTTAAATTATAAATAAATAATTATATGGAATTCATTTTGCATTGCATTGTTTTTATTTTTATTTATATTTATAAAATAATATTTTCAATCAATATTAATAGCATTTGTCATTGTCATTTCAAAATTTATCAACTTCTTGTTATGTTATGTCCGTTTTTTTACCTGGCATAATTTTTTTTGAATTCAATTTTTATTTAACTTTTTTTTTAGTACAAAGTGTTTCGGATACTAAATATATTCTTCGATTTATCACAACTATAGGATATGATAAATTTATACAAACCGTATACACATTTTTTATTAATTTATTAGTTCCTAATTTTTGGGATTTTATCAGAATGCTTAAAATGATAAAAAAAATGTTAAAATGCAAAGTGTCTTTTTTGAGTTTGCATATGCTTGAAACTCGAAAAATAACTTTTTAGACACACAATTCACGCAGATATTAAACGTACTTAGGTTTTCAAGTTCAATGAAAAACTCACTCTACTACATAACTGGTAATCGAAAGACGAACACTTTAAATTTGGAAGTTGTTATTGATTAAAAAAGTAACATTTATATTCGAAACATTTTTCCGCAAACTGTAGAGTTTAGGTAAAAACAAACTGTATAGTTTTTCGTAAAATACTTTCTTTTTTTTTTTTGGTATCGAAATTGTTATTTCGTATAATTGTTTCTGCGATATCTCTTCGAAAAAAATTTTCCACTAAATCCAATTAAATGGTTCGTTTTTCTATAAAGGCCATTTTTGTTCAAATTGTCTATTCTGTTTACAAAAAAATGTTTGCGTATTTATAAATAACAACTTTCTAATTTAAAGCGCTCGTCTAATATTTCCCAGTTTTGAATCAGAGTGAGGTTTTAGCTGAACCTGAAATCTTTGATCGATTTCGATGTCGGTATAAGATGTGTGATTTTGAAACTTACATTTTTCGTTTAAAGCATTTTACTCGATTAAATTTATCGCGTTTTATGTATATGTCAACATAAAAAGCATCCTGTATATAGATTGTGGCGCGTTTTTATTGAACGCAAGTATACATGCGTTGGTCGTTATAAGTTATTTGCCGTTTATAACCGTTGTTTTTATATCCGATACATTCATATATGTATTTATATAGGAATTCAGTTGGGACCTTTCGAATTTCATCGTTTTAACCGATGTCGCTACAACCTGTTTCGACTGTATATTCAAAAAAAAATAACTTTGTTATATGAAAGTATGTATAATATTTAATATATAATATAATATATAAATAATATATGTATATTGTGTATAAGGTATAAGGTTCGTATAAACGTGTAGAAATGTATAGCTAGGCTTTGAACCTTACTAGTAAAAGTATAAGAATATTATATATATACAGTAGAATCTCGATGGGAAACGTCCAGTAATGAGCTCTCTGTCAATCACTCAAAAATGATATTGCTTGTTTGTATATACATCTAATATGATTCATTGTTTTGATTCTAAAACATAATAGTAGCTGTTTAATGCTGTGTGCACAGTCTCACATGAATACATACACTCCAATGATGTTTTTTAAATGCTTTATTTAATTTACTAGCTGTGAAGTACCCGCTTCGCTGGCCAACTTCAATTTTAAATACAAAGATTATTGTGCTATAACCTACACTTCATATGCCGTCACTGGTCCTTCTTTTGTTCACAATTTCGTTTTATCTCTAAAATTATCAGTGTTTCTTTCAATGAGATAATACAGTTAGAGAACGCCAGGGGTCTGCTAGCCTATAAGTGGATGCGATATGCGAAGCGAGAGAGAAGCCAGGAGTCTGCTAGCCAGTGAATGAGTTCCTCTGTGTCCTTGTCATAATCATATGTACATATATACTTATTAAGTATGTATAATATATGTATTAGACAAGGACACACGGGAACTAACTGGCAGTCATCTCTTTCGCTTCACATATCGCATCCGCTTACAGGCTAGCGTTCTCTATCTTTCATTATTTCTATGGTTTCTCTACTGTATCTATATTAAAATTTTCTCTTGAATCACTCTATCTAATAGAAAAAACCGCATCAAGATCCGTTGCGTAGTTTTATAGATCCAACCATACATAGGAACATAGGGATAGGCAGCGGGAAGTGACTTTGTTTTATGCTATGTATTGATAATGGTTTTTTCCATACAATCCCAGTAATTGGAACAAACACAGTAATCGAAACACCACTGGTTTTTATGGAGTGTCGATTATCAAGATTCTACTGTACTTACTATAACGTTTACTACCTAAAGCTCTGAAGCTCTATATATAAGTATGAGAGCTTTATATATATTGTATATGTAGTTGTATTGTAATACAGTAAGTTAATTTATAAAATATTAATGAAGTTTACAAAATTTATAACTTGAGGCACCGTTCAAATATTAAAATTAATTATTTAATACATTTTATTTTATTATATCAACAAAAGTACATTTCATACCGTTTATCTTATGTACGAGGGAAAACATGAACATGGCTTTAGAAATATTTGTTTCTATTCTACAGTCTCTCATTTTGCTCGTTACAAAAATCTTTTTGATCAAGACATTGGTTTTTAAGTAAACGGACAAATACACTCTAAACTATTTAGGCCGCGAAAGACGAGAGAAACGTAGACGCTGCGATAATACGTCAATGCGAGACGATTTTAAGAATTCAGATTTTCGATAAGTATTCGATGGATAGACAGATCAGATTTAATATTGGAGAGATAGGTGATAAATATTAGACATATGATATAAATTTTTCAAGTAATCTTATTAATTATTAGTCTTTGAAAATGTACTTATTCGAAATCCAAGAGTTTTGCTAGAATATTAATATTGTTCTATTCTATTACTTCGAATTCTTTGCTAAATGTTTGATCGATATTAATAACAATTATTTGAACACCTAAAAGATTTTAAACTCAAATGAGATTAGACGAGACGATCGAAAAAATTAAATGACTGAAAAATTGCCCTCTTGCTACAATAATTTCGACTGATTTCTGATTTCTGGAATAACATTTTTTTTTTTAAATTTTCTGTTTCAGTTGGCATGGTGTACGGTTTTCGGTAGGTGGATGCTTGATGGTGTTCATTTTAAGAGCGATTCATAATCGCTGAGGTAAGTTCTAATCAATCATATTTATAATTTATATTCTCGAAAACATAAATCAATCGATTTTAGGTCTTCCCAATTACTAATTGCTCACTAATTATAAAATTTTATTTCTTAATACTCAGAGTTTAATACACTGTATAATAAATAAGAATTCGAAAGATCCAAGACAAGCAAATAATTAAAAAATACATTTAATTGTGATAAACGTTTCAAGTTAATATTTTAATCGTTCAAGATCACTGAAATAAATAGCTGTTCCTTTTAAAAATAACCAAACACTTATAACTATCTCATATTAATTCGATTGAGTACTTAATTTCTACCTTACCATACATGTCGTACCTACTCAAAATAACCGAATTGAGAATTTAGTTTCCATCTAATGTAATACCGAAAAGTAGGTTGACTCGGTCCCGGTCACTACTTCATCAACTATTTCGAGCTGCTTAAGAGCAGCAAGAGTTTTATGTCAACGTATTTACTTGACAACTCTTGCGATAATTGCGATTCATTGGTAACGGAATGACTTAATCGTTCTGTCGCTTTGTCAGTGTCCTGTAATAACCGCAACGATTTTATTTATTGAGGCCCTTTGACCCTCTATAAAATTGGCCTTTTTTAAAGTTTCCTCATTCAGAAACAGTTTGCAATACGCAAATGAAATCTCCTGGATGCCTAATGATGTTTGTCTTCAACTGCCTTGTGACATTTCTAGGATGCTCATCGACACCACATTTCTCATATAAAATGAATATAATGTAAGTGTATATTTTCCGTGGATAAGTATAATCTAAGTTATTCATTTTATTTGACGTACATTATTATATGTATATTTATAATGTATTAAGTTTTTTTTTCTGGTTTGGTAATATATTTTTCTTGAATGTAGTTTCTTTTAAAATTATACTGAATTATTGATTTTTATTATACAGAAAGTACCATACCATATAGTAAGTAGGACCAACAACTGACTCTACCCTAGTATACAGACACCAGTAGACCCTCTACATGATGCATAAAGGGTGTTTATAAGGGTAACCAACCCTTTTAAAGTTTTTTTATATTTTATATATAAAAAATATATGTATTATATATTATACATAATATATAGTACTTGTATATTGTATGGAAGTAGAGTCAAACCCGCTTATAACGACATCAGCGGCGAAAAGATTTTATCGACGAAAATTAAAAGGTCCCAAATGAATCCCTAAATATGAATGTATCACTTATAACAATATCGGTAAAAATGACATCGGATATAGTGACCATTGGAATTATAAATCAATACATTGACTACAACGACCCATTTCATAAAATCATCGAATTTGAAAACTTGTACTTTCTAGTGTTAGAAAGAATTCACCACGAAGACTTGAAAGGCTGAGAAATGTTATCCCTTACTTTTATTTTTCAATACGACGATTATTTATCTTGGTCTAAAAATGTTTTCGAGTGGATTTAGTGCACTTTGTAGTAAAATAATTTTGGAAAATTTTGGTACGCTACTAAGCTTTGTTTAAAATTTAAGAATAACATTTCAACTGTCCGTGCAAAGCGGTAAGAGGTAATAAATTTTTGAGTAATAGCTTCCAAAACTAAAAAGTACAATTTTTCCATATTCGATGATTTTTCGCAGAAATACGCTTTGAAATTTAGGTCAAATTTTGCGTTACAACTTTGTTCCTTTAGTATTTTAGTGGAGTATATTTTGAATCTTACAAACTTTATTTTATGCCTTATTTATTGATATATCGGTTATAGTGACCAATTTTCATTGAAATTAGTCAACAACAATGACCAACATGTGTATATATATTTACATACGTTCACTTTAATATAAAAATGTACATATCGCTTATATCGACTATTAGTAATAACCAACAAATTCGTTTATCCCTAAAAAATCGTTATAATATATTTTGACTGTATAAGAACACACACATGTTTTAGGTATAAGATCAAGTGTATTTTTTTGCAGTAAATTCAGGCCGACTGTGAGAGGCTGTTGTTAAAAAATGAGTTTAAAAACTTTTAAAATACGAAAATTTGTATAGCCGTGGATTTCTATTTTAGAAACATTGGAAATTTTGTTCTTGCCTTGCTACTTTTACATGGGAGGAGAAAGATTAAACTTATTATTAGTATAAACCATAGTTTTTGGATGTTTAAAGATTTAGAGAAAATCACTTTTAAATGAAATAACACACTAATGCCATTCAATTTCATCACTTTAAATGTATTTTATGGAAAAACGAGTGCCGCTTGTTATAATTGGCTTTATAGGAAAAAATTTATTATGATTTGAACTAATTAATTGTATAGTTTTCCAAAGTATTCTTCAGAAAATTAACCTTGTTACATTATAAAACATAGCTTTAAAAAACATTTCAATATAGCATTCAAATGTTCAAAACGCAAACTTTTACATCTCAGATCTATAAATTTAACATTGTAAGGGGTATTACAAAATTTATTTGCTTATAAAGGACATTAATGAGCATGTATATAAACGATAGTAAGAAAACGTGATTTTTTTGGGAACGTCCTTAAGTGCACTGGTTAAGGCTATTAAGCAATGTTATTTTCATCACCTGGGAAGTTGTTGGTGTAGACTGTAAGGGTCGTACTCATTGAGTTTTAGCGATTTCGAACTGCCGTGCATTAAATAATTTTGACGGAGCTTTATAAATTTTCGTTGAGATAAAATTTGTAAGATATGAACTTATGACCTTCGCAATATTCATTTGAATTTTCAAGTTTTGGAAAGACTGTCAAACAAGGTGGCTGATCCTAGATTTATACATTGTATAGATGTATAAGAACACATATAATATTGAGGGTACATAAACGTTTAGAGTCAATAGCTATTCATATTTTAAAAGGACTTCTACTTCTTTTTAAATATTTAAAATTATTATTTTTGTATTTTGGAAATACAAAAATTTGTTGCTTATGTTTCATTGAAATTAATTTTAAAAAATATCGCGACTCTACATTATCATATGGGATGTAACCAAGGACGAAAGTAGAACTGAAACTAGAAAGTCTCTTGAGAGGACCAAATTTGGGGGCCCCATTCAAAAATCACTTGCTATAAATATATTGTGAAAATGCAAGTAAAAATGATATTATTTTGTCGATCAAAAAAGTTGTATTCACATCGTAGAAACATAATACTCAAAATGTACTGGGTAAAATACAGCAGGTGATACCCCTTTTGTTACGAAGAATCGGCCCTTTTATCTTTAAAAACTTTTACTTGCCACAACACTTTTCGGATTCTCAATAATTCAAACGTAAAGTCATAGCTTTTCGGCGAATAAAAAATATAAGTTCTCAGCTGAAGAAAATATTCTAGAGCAGAATAAAGTAGGGAAAAATCTTTCAAAATTCACGCATTGAATTTAAAACTTTTGGAGGTTGCTAATTCTATTTTCGAAGAGAATTATATAAAATATTTAACAAACTTAACTTATATCCTAATATGGGTAAAAACATATTTATGTGCTAAGATTTAGATGTAGATTTGACGTATATGAATTGCATTAGTTGGTAAAGCAAACGCTAGGGGCACTAAATACAATATCGACAGCAAATAATTTTGTGTAATCTGTATTACACAGCTGGCTCTTTTAATCGTTCAGCTTGTGAATGGTTGCGAGTTCGAATTTAGGCAGCGGCAGTGTCAGAAATTATAATTAATGAGGCGGTAAAATTGATCACACTGTTCATCATCAAAAATTAATTGTATATTGGAGTAGTTTAAAATAAATAAATATTAAAAAAATAATTATATGGGTGGCCTATGTTATACATAGATATCTGAAAAACCGAGGATAAATCTCATTATTGTTATTTTTATTATGTAATCTGTATTTATAATCGTTCTCGTTTTGAAAAAGCCAAATTTGCCTTGTACGTTGAAATTCTGATAACAATACAATATCATGGTACTACGACATTAAAATTTGGTGGAAGCGCAGAAAAAAAAGACATTAAAGGAGAGGCACTGAAAATTTATGTAATAACTAACTATTAGTAAACATATTTTCCTTATAAAAAACGAGGCAGATCATTTTAAGAACAATTAAACAATTATACAAAATCAATAAAATTATTTAAGTATTTAAAAAATAAAATATATAATAGTAATAATAATTTATAGAACAAAAAAGTTAAAAAAAATTAAATTTTTACAAAAAAATATTTATAATATAACAAAAAAAAAAACTTTAGAAAACAAAACGAACAAAAAAGTTTTTCTGTATTTTTCTAAAAAAAAATATTATTTTTTATTTAATATTATTATTACTTTCATTTCTTTCTCCAAACACACACATTCTTACATACTCACCCACACACACACGCACACACATACACACACACACGTACATACATAATATTAAATAATAAATTTTTTTTGTCGAATGTTATATTTTTTTTTGTTCGAATATAAATTTATTATGAATTTAATTATAAATACTCACAAAATATTCATTCATTTCAAGTAGCATTCGTATATTACTTTATTAGGTCTAGAATCAGTGCGTAGTATCCAAGGATCATTTATGGCCACTGACTACTTTAGAGCAGGCATCGGCAAACATAGCTTAGAGAAGTTCCTCAGATTCTGTATCTAAAATACGAGTAAGACAGTGCCAACCTTACTAGTGACAACCAAAAATGCGAGTTAGACAAAGAGACAACATTTTTTCCTCCTATCTTATTACTATAAGAGAAACTGAGATAGGTAAAAGAGTCCTATGCCTGTCTCGCTTCCTCCTCTATGAGCAATGCGGACTTGGATAAAGAGACACACAATAAAGTTTATGGCACTCAATAAAGTTATAACAATGACGACTTCGACTTAAAATAACTCGCCCATGCCTGCTTTAGACACTATTCTTAAACCGAGTAGACACATGGCAAACATTGTACTTTTTTCATTTAGAAATGATCTTGAATTTTCAACTGATATGATGACACTTCGAAGAGTAAAATGGAGTAGTGCATCTTGAAATTTACTTCTTTGTCCTTAAAATTAGCCTCTATATTAGATATATACCATTCCTTCATTGTTTATTCAATTACGTAATCAATAATATATAATTTATAACGAAAGGAACATAGTTCCTACCGGGTGTCCCATGACACATATCGTTTTCTTGTTCATTGTATAATTTCTTATTCATATCCCACTATGAATCCAAAGAATGCATTTTCACTATTAAAAGAACAGTTTAGCAAGGATACTTGTCCCTTTTGGAACCTTTACTCTATTGGTACATGGTGATACGGTGTACAACAGAATGTATAGGATATAGCAAAGCACAGAATTTTCACTCTGACCTTATGAGGTCGAGGTCCACTCACTCATCCATTTTAAGTTGCTATCGCAAATTAAAATACACGTAAAAAAGAACCCCTTAGCTATAAAAGCTATAAAATACTATCAAATGCAACGTTTGGCCCTAGCCCAATACGTTCGTATTTAGTGTATTTCGTATATTTCTCGTATATTTAGTACGTACATATATATTTTAATTAAAAAAATAATATTAAACTTTCATAACTAATATATTAAGTTACTTTTAACTTATGCCTTTTTTCAATTTTTGTTTTTACTTTTTATATGTACAAAAAAATATAAGGTTTTGACAGTATATGTACAGTTTATGTATCCGTAAATTTACCTTTTATATAGGGTGAGATTTTTTTGATCTTAATAGTGGAAATTTTAATATGAGAGCATTTTTTCTAGTTTTGTGGTTGTATGGTTTTCCAGAAATTAATTGGCAGTAGTTAACTAATGCTCAAAATTATAAAGAAATAGAGAAACAGCTGGGTAACGTTAACGGGAGTATATTTTTAGTCGGCTGAATTTCAGATAATCTTTGCTCATTGAACAAAGTTAAGGGTAAAGTGCTTCTTGCATCTGAGAGTGGTTAATACACGCTAGTAAAGCAACAAAATTTCTGTTAGACAAATTAAAATTACAGCCACTCCTAAATGATTTGCATAGTTATTGTTAGAATAATATCTGGTACGATGTTAGCAAACTGTCTGGCAATATATATTATATATTCTTCTTGAAAAATGATTTTCAAAGAATTGTCTGTGGGTATTTCCAAACTATTATTAGATTGTCATAAACTTCACGAATTTCACGATATTAGTTAAATGAGTCCTCAGAAATGAGCAAAATTTTTTTAGATTTTACCCCCAAGGCGTTTTAAAGAAATTTGTATGTAAGTTGGAGAAATTTAACATACATCCTCATAATGTTTGTTCTGTAATTCGACACGCTTTTTTCTTAATTCCTTAGAAATATTTTTCCTTAAAACTTTTGATAAAATATGCATGTTTTTCATGCCCGAAACATTTTTTGCTAATCACTTCGATCAAAAAAGGCACAAGAATGGACAGCTGCTTTCACAAGGGGCAGTTCCAATTTTCAGGATTGGAACTACCTAAAAATCATTTAAAATAAACAATTTTTATAGCTTTTTTTGGGAATTCGCAATGAACGCCATCGCTTTCATAATGTCATAATTTAATAATTTTAAATAAGCAAATAAATATGTAGAATCAAGCCGTCTTGAAATCAACTTTTTCGTGACGTTGCTAATCTTAAAATTAAAGTAGATATTTTTCAATAAATGATTGAAGCGCAATTAAATAAAGTAGTATATGCATTTTTATTATATACTACACACTTATTTGCGCTTCCACCATATTTTAATAAAATGAAATTTTTTAAATTTAGTGAATGTGTTAAACAGGATTTTAACAGGGTTAATAGACATAAAAATTCTATCAAAATATATGTATTTTGTACGTAAAGTCAACCGAATAAAATACATGATGAAGTTTTAATTCTAACTATAATTCCATGAAAACAATCTGTATATTAAGTGGATAGTTTAAAAAAAATAAATTAATAATATAATTCCATCTTTATTTATTTATTTGTTCTTATATTATTTTCTTATTATATCATATCTTTGTTTTATATTTTTTAATAAATACTTAACTTGGCGAATATCGTAAGCGAACAGTAGATTCATATTCGTATACAGTTGGTATGATTTCGAACTGTCTATAGAAGAGAGACGATTACGTTAATAAAAAGTTCTTTTTTTGTATTGAAATTAAATCAGATGGTTTGATTTTGTTATTGACCTACATCCAGAAACAAGAATACATGGGGTAAACTTTATATACTTGACGTTAAACAGATTTTTTAACATTTTTGATTGAATGTTGATATCTTGTAGAAAACGTTGAAAAGCAGATTGTCAATAGTTTTTGATTTGCTCAGGCATCGCTTAAAAACTAATAAAAATACCGTGGTGCAGTTTTTATTGGAAATATTTCATTGATCAGACATTTTTGCTTTACTGGCTTAATTCCATTTGTTGCTTATTCTGATTTTATTCGAATCCTTTTGATAAAATAATGTATGTATAAAGAAAGAAACTCCAACTGGGATCAAATCGACAACCTCTGGCTTGTCAAGCGTTGTATTTTCTGATTTACCACGCTGGCTGTGTACAATGCTTTCATACCTTTTAATTCATGAATTTTGCTTTGATTGTATTTATCGGGAATATAATCCACGTCTCGGAGTGCTCAAGAGAAAAAACTTTTTCATATACCTACAGAGTGAGCACAGGAAGGAGAGTGTATGCTCTTTTTGCATCATGAGAGCTTAGCGATTGTAGCAAATCGGCTCCAGAATTAAATACTGTATCGTATATCTAGAACTATATTTAAAGTGTATACGTTAGGCTAGGTTATATTGGCTGTCCACAAAGGACACACTTAGGCTATAGAGCCCATTGATACCATATACGTGTTTTACCACCTTTCCGCTGACAATTTCATTTATCAGCTGCTCAATTTCAGAGGCTGAGTGCACCGCTTTCATGCATGTACCATGCACAACACCAGCCCATCACAACTATTAATTAAATTAATTTTGTTGCGGCGGCGGGTCGAACCCAACTGACCTAATAGGGAGACTAAAGTGTATACACGTTTAAAAAAAATACAATCTGTATGATGTAGGTACATAAAACTAAATGAACAGTTAGTTGGGTATGTGTTGTATAAAAACTCACCCTACGATTCTCCAAACGTAGCCATTCTTCCCTTTCTACTTGCATAATATTTTGTTATATATATATATACATTTGGTTGGAAAGTGAGAGAAAGTAAAGTATGTAAGAATGTTTTGGGGTAAACGAGGGAAAAATAATATATACGAATAAGAAATGAAATGAAATGAAATATTTATATTATTTATAGGTCTTAACTTTAAATAAAATATATTTATATATGTACAGGTTGATGTAAATGTCATGTTGCACTTTTTTAGAAATATAACTATAATGGCTGAAACCGACTCCAAAAAGAAAACAATAATTTTAACTACATTATATTATCGTTACTTTTTTACTTTTTAGTGCATATTAATTTGTTTGGGAAAAATTTTTCTTTTGAAGTCGGTTTTCTTTTTGTTAAAAGTTGTTTTTATTTTTTTATGATATTCTCGATTTATTGATACTCGATTTTTGGGAATTTTTCTTTGTGCTCAAGATTTTTATGTCATTATTTTCGGGATATAATAGGTAAAAAAGTTCAAAAACATAAAATCGCACTTTATTTTGTGACTAAATGTGATATAACGCCGAAAATTTCAGCAAAATATAGGATATATTTGATAAACGTCTTTCTATAATTTCCACTCAAAAGACACGAAATTTGAATTCATTTAATTAAATAAGATTTCGCTTACTTCTTTACCTTAGAGAAGAAAAGATGACATAAAAATCAAGTTTATTGGTTCAAAAATTCTATAATGTTAATGCTTTAATCTTTATGAGTTTCTTGAAAATCAACAAAATGTGTCATAAATATTATCTAGACGAATTGAAAAAGATCATAGAATTTTGTAAAAATATTAAAAAGTTTGTTCTATTTGTAAAATTATACTAGAGTGGCCTAAAGAATCAAAATTACATGAAAAATTTAATATGAATACACTTGTGGTTATACGTAAAGATTTGAAAACGAAAAAACTTTCAGTTCAAAGTCATTTTAGGGACAGTAAATATAGCAATAGAGATTTGGGCTTCATTCCATCACTCCGGTGATCTGGAAAAAATCACTCTTTTATTTTCGACTCCTCGAATCATTCGACTTTTTATTTTATACATAAAAATATATTAGTCTTACTATTAAACAAAAAAATAATGTTTTTTTTTCACAACAAAGAATAAAAATTAGTGAATATTTATAGATTTATATAAATTATAAATTTCAACAGAAACTTTTTAAAAGTTAAGTGGTAGCAGAGCGTAGTGGTAGCGAGTAGGTAATACAGATGCCTAATATATATATACATAGTTAAAAATTACAATTAGTATAATATTTATAAATGAAAATTATTACACTGTTTTATTAAAAAAAATATTATATAAGACGTTTATATATTATATAACCTCTATGTTTAAGTTAGTATAAGCACCCCGATTTAAAAAATTGGCTTTTAGTGTCACCGAGTATTTACGTATTCAGATCTTTGAATCGAGTTAAATATTTAATAATAATAATAATAATAATAATAATAATAATAATAATAATGGGGTTTACCTCATTTTCTCTGACATATGCCTATAACAGAGGCCACCCACATCATTAATTGTAAATCTTTATTTATCTTAACTACATCCGTGTATATACGATTACATTTTATGATGTGGGTGGAATCGATTACTTCGTTCTTATCCAAGCGACGACAATGTGATCAGTTCTACCGCCCCCATTAATTATAATTGTTCACACTGCCGCTGCCTGGACTCGAACCCGCAACTTCTCTGTCAGTAGAAAAACGGTCAAAGACTATCGCGTTAGATCGCTCGAGCACTGAGCCGGATTATTTAAATATTTATATGAAAGCGTTAATTGGAACAAAAGTTAAAATATTCGAAAGTTCGCAACAATATACAGTGACCTTTATCAAAAAAAATGAAACAAATTTCTTAGAATTTTATATTTGGTTTATTAAAATTGGATATAATTTGAATGTGAGAAAGCAAAATTAATTATTTTTATTTTGAGGACGTCATAAAGATAAATTTTTATAATAATTTTTTTATAATTCACCCAAATTTTATCCGATCTGAAAGAAATTTTTTTTGAAACCAACTAATTTTGGGTTCAACTTTTTATTTCTGATGTTAGTTTTTAGCTAACATTCACTTTTATACGAAATATCGGTGCTAGGAACCCACTTTCTTCAACACTTTCATAGGTAAGTTAAATTTCACCACAAATTTGAAAATTATGGCTTAAATTTAGTATAATTCCATACATGGTTTGTTAAAATTGGGTATAATTTGGAAGTGATAGAGAAAAATTAATTTTTTTGGTTTTTTATGGTGTCATAAAGCTAAAAAAATTAATTTTTTGTATAATACACCCAATTGTGTGCGATCTGAACGGAATTTTTTTGAAACCCACTAATTTTCGGTCAAAATTTTCATTACTGATGCTAGTTTTTAGGTAACATTTACCTTTATTTGAAATATCGGTACCAGGAACCCGCTTTCTCCAAAACTTTTGTAGGTAAGTTAAATTTGATCTCAAGGTTTGAAGAGTATGACCCAAATTTAGTATAATCTCGTACTCAGTTTACTAAAATTGGATATTACTTAGATGCGATAGAGCAAAATTAAATTTTTTTTGGATATTGTCATAAAGTTCAATGTAATAAACACTGTCTATACATGGTATTTCAACAATTAGCTCAGTCAATTGTTTGTTTTCACTTGTTAAATATTAAATTGTATATACAGAGGTCACAATTCTCCCTAATACGAATTATTAGTGAAAAACGTTTTTGTTAACTACCTACCTAAAGGTATATACCATACCTATATCTGTAAATGGTAACTACCTACTTGAAAAACAACTAACTTATTGTTTTTAATCATATAACTTATATTAAAGTTTGGGTGGGTAAGTAGATACCTACTATTAGCAAGTAGGTGCAGTAATAACTTTTATACGAATATTTATATTATAAGAAGTCCATCATATGGAAAAATTTGGGCCGTGTAAGGCGTTAGTAACGATACTTTATGCAAAAAGAATAAAATATAAAATAAAAAACACAAAAGTTACTCCAAGTACAAAATGTTTGAAATATTTAATGAAAAACTATAAAATTCATACAAATAACAAATTTTGTAAGAATTTTTGTCAGTTTTATGGTTATTTGTTTGTTTGTTTTTACTTACCTACGTAGGTAGGTAGGTAGGTAGGTAGTTAGCTACAATCGTAGCGTAATATTTCTCTTAGTTAGTTCTATTTCATTTGTTTATTTTCTACCAGTTATTAGATATTCTTATATTTGTTTTACGTTTTAAAATGTATATCTCAAAGGAAAACTAATTATTTGGTCAAATTAAATAATGACTAGCATAAATTGAATTTGGTGGATTTATACAAAAATGTTATGGTTGATCGAAGTACACTGCAATTTTACAGTAACTCAAAATTTTGTTTTAGGAGCTGGATTAAAGATTAAGTAGGCATGCTTTTTATACTATGTATATGAAATATATCAAGGTATACTAAGTTTAGTCCCAAACTTGTAACGCTTAAAAATATTGATGCTATGAAAATAATTTTAGTCTGGGTGTTCATAAAATAACCTAATTAGTTCATTTCTGGTTGTCTGTTTGACTGTCCGTCTGACAACACGATAACTCATAAACGAAAAAAAATTATCTAGTTGAAATTTTTGCAGTGTGCTCTGGACGTAATAGGTGAGGTCTAGTTCGTAAATGAGCAACATAGGTCAATAGGGTCTTGGGTCCATAGACTCATCTTGTAAACCGTTAGAGATCGAACAAAAGTTTAAATGTAAGAAATAAGATATAAACAACTTCTGCTTGAAACATTTTTTCGAAAACATCACTGTTTACACGTGAGGGCGCAAATTAGGTTCGAACAATGTATAGTATACGTAATACATACCGGTCATGTGTGTGTGACATGTATATATGACTGGCTATCTCTCTTTATTTACATAACGTGAAATAACAAACAATTCCGTAATCAACACTGTCTATAATGGTATTTCAACAATTAACTCAGTCAATTGTTTCTTTTCACTTGTTTTATGTGTAATTGAAATGCATGTAAGTCAATTATCAAAGTTTCCTGAGGGATATCACCAAGATCTTTAAATAATTTCTGGGGACTTCAAGTAATTAATCTTGGAATGAAAACTTTATCAGGAAATAAACATATTAGCAATGACTTAAAAATGATAACAAAAACAAGTGTCAGCGTCTATAAAAGGAATGTACGAGTATTGTAGATTTACGGTCGAAATTATTTTTATTTTTGATGATGATTCTTATTATAACTTCATGAATGGAGACGAAAGGTAAAATTACATTTTTTTGATATCTGCCTTGGTTTTCGAAATATTGAAAGCAGAAGATAATTTTCAATATATCGTCAAGGCGTAGCAATTTTTTTTTTTAATAATTACATATTAAAAATCGAGATATTTTATCTAATATTGCGTTAATGTCCGATCAACCGTAAACATAAAATTTTCCTGCAGCGATTTTTTAAAATTATTAGATTTTTATGGTAGAAGCGTAAAGAAGTAATACATTTAACAAAATATCATAAAAGAAGCTCCTTTAATCTTTCATCCCTTCCATATTATTGTCAAAACACTTGAAAACTAGAAAAACTGCTTAAGAAGATATTCAAATGGGTGATGAAATTTCAAATTGATGAATCGAAATGCGGTTGTTGAATTCGATTCATACGTTTCTATTGTTTTCCTACAATACGGCAGTTGCCTGATGTCAAATTTTCCATATTACGAAAAAAAATGTGACTCTAGACTTAAGAGTGAAATTAAAATTGATTTAAAAACAAAGAAGGTATATGCATTCAAAGATTGTTGCTCATCTCCTTTTAGCAAAACAAAGTTGTATATGTATTTTTTATGTATCTTTATGGTGATATCGGGCAATGACGTCACTAACTTATATCTTTTTCCGTGTTTAATTAGGATTGTTAAACGTTGATATTTTATGTACTTCTAAAAATTTTCAAAAACTAACTTCACTTTTCTACTCGCGCAGTGAAAATTCTTCATCTGAAGTGATAAAAAAAATCAAACCAACTAATCAAAACTATTGAATATATTGACAAAAATTTCGATGGCTTATGGATTTCATATTCCGGCGTTGAAATAATTGTACAAATGTTTTGTACAGTTTACTTCTTGTACAGTTTTCCAATCTAAATTTATTAATCGTTGAAAATTTAAAATGAAACTTTTTGAAAATGAAATAAAAATAAAACATATTTACGCTATTTTGGAATAGTTGTGTAAAAAAGTATTGGGATTATATCTAATTTATATAATAAAATATGAACTATCTTGTGAAATACGGACAGGATATGAGTTTCGGTTAAAAGACTTGCATTTATTTTTAAAAATCACAAGCTATAGAAAGATGAAAAGGGATACTGGAAATCTGGAATGATAGTCTAGAGAATAGACGTATACGCAAAAGCGAGGAGACATGATTTCTTGAATTAAAAATAAAATTGTTATCTTGAACATTAATATCCACAGGATAGAGCTGTATTTAACACCATTCGTTTTGTGCGTAGTTATGGTAGGGACAATAAAATCGATGCCAGCGCTTCCAGTGAAAAATTTTGGCGATAAAGGAGGCTGTTGTGATTAATTTGCACTTCTTTACATGTTAATCTTATATAGAAAATGTCAAATTAAAATTATTGAAAAACACTAATTAATTAAACTTAATGCATTAAAAATTGTGATAATAAAAAATCAAATTGCACAAATACTATTTTTCAAATGTAAATTATCATAATTATTTATTTAAATTTGTGAGACAATAATATTAAATTTTCAATGTAAGTCATAAATGCAATCCATATAATTATGTATACATCCATACAATTCTATAATTAAAGTAGTGTATCGTTACCATGGAAACGCCTCCTATAAAACTCACGCACGGTGCGAATATGTATGATCTTAACAAACTTGAACTGAAATCAACGTACGTTGAAACTAATGCCCGTGTAACTTTAGCCTTAAATTGAAACATTGGTATGACTTGATCTATACTCTTTATACTATAAATATTATAAACATTCTAAGGTTTTCTTTAACTTTTTTTCTTTTGCAAACACATATTTTTTTCGGGATAATAAATTTCACAAAAATAATAAATGTAAATTTTTTGTATGTTAATATTCACCAAAGGTGCATACTGAAGCTATATAGGTTTACAACTCCATACGGCACCAGCTATAGCTACCTATAAGTTAAAAAGAAATACTTTTACATGTGAAATAAATAATATATTTCTTTGTATGAAACAAATAAATAATTTTATATTAAAATATTAAAATTTAAAAAAAATATACTACATAAATAAATATAATAAATTAATTAAAAAAATGTGTATTTATGTTTATATTATTTACAATGCTTTTAATATTTATGCTTGGAAGGGTAGGTGGTCAGGGACTTCGATTCGTTTTTAACTGAATATTTCACTTGAGTGATACCCATCCTCTTTGCTGGGTTTTAAAGTAAAGATTGATAAAGATTGCTCTCGATTATCCCTTTTCTATAACATTCGAAATAATGGTAAGGATTTTATATTGACTATTTTTACAGAAATCTGTAATTTATGGTAATGTCAAATGACTACTTTTACAAAAACTGTAATTTATAGTAATGTCAAATTAATGTTTTGTGTTATTCTGAAGAGATATATTGCTGTACAATTTCATTAAAAACTATTCGCTAGTTTTAGCGTGAAAGCCTAACAAACAAACAAACAAACATGCTTACTTTCGCATTTATAATATATGGAGATTATATCAAATAATAAATCAAGAATGGTACGTGTTCAAAATTCATGTCTTTCGACGCATCTTTCTAGCATTTATAGAACTAAAGAACGTAACTTTAATTTCTTTAAATTTCCACAAGGTTGCGATGTAAGTAATGAAAGGTTTCGATGTATTTTCGAAGTATTCACAAACAACTTGAATTTTTTTGATTTTTCCGGTAGGTTTCAAACAATTCCGCGTCGAGTTCAAATAGCTGCATCTTTCTAGTTTGTCTCGAATTGTTATTGCTCTTAAACCATTTTTGCTCCCAGTATCTACCAGTAATAATGATGATTTCATTATTAATGTAAGGACCTGGGTCGCTTTCTTATATTCCCATAAGTAACCAGAATAGCGAGAAAAAGATTTGTTTTCCAAAAATTTATTGCGTTAATGTTAATACAAATTTTTCTAAAAAATGCCATTTTTTAACTATGCCTATGCGTTTAATTTAAATTTGTTTAAGAAGAGCGTATTAACAGTACCTATATTAGAAAAGTTGAAATTTTTAAATATGGGTATTTGAATAGAATTATTTTGAGGTTGAAAATAGACAGCAAAAGTCTTCTATTTAGAGAAGTTTTAACTATAAAATCTTTAAAAAACAAAAAAACATATTTGTTTTATCTTATTAGCTTCAGAACTAACGCCTCATCCCTACTTTCAAACAATATATACGACAAACTTAGTTTTTCGTAATAAAAATTTACACCTAAAATTGTTTTTATATAAAATATAATATCAAGTTAAAATTAAAACAACTTAGTAAGTAATGTATATTAATTATTATAACAATTAATTACAATAAAATAATCATAATAATATTAATATGATATTTAAAATTAAAAATAAAATATAGATATATTATTTATAAAACATATATTAAATAAGAAATAAATATTAAATTTAGATAATATAATATAGTATTAAATAAATTATTTTGTTTTATATTATTTATTAATTTCACTATAAATTTATTATTAAATATTATAATATTTTATAAAATTCACAGAATAAATTCTATATAAAATAATATTATTTACTTATTATAAACATTTAAACATTTTATTTGCTCTTTATTATGCATATATTTTTAATAATTTTGATTATTACTTACAACACTAAATTGGTAATTTACACGATGATAAAAAAGAAAAAAAATTCGACCTTTAATTTTCGAAAACGGAATGGAAAATCATAAAAAAGCGGAAACATATGTTTATGAACTGATTTGGAAGGGAATAGTGCAAAACAATTTCCTTAAACTTTTAATTAAACTCGATATAAAATCAAGTCTGATCGATTCGTTAGTGGCATCGTAGCTCTTAAATGTCTGGAACGATTTTGTTTTTATTGTAGTTTTGTTTGAAAGATAATTTGATCCAGAATGTTCTTAACTATGTTTCAAGTGCGAGTTAAGAGTTCCCTACCCGCTAAAACTAGAGAGGAGGCGCTGATCTTCATGACGAATGAGTAGATAAAAAAAATCATTGTTTAAGCACCTTGTTTATACTGAGTAAGATATTAGGTTTTTCTTCATGGAACCTCATGGATTCATTTTGTTATTTCTTTCCATTTTCAATCTTTATTTTTGTTTTATTGTATTAAAGTTTTATTTTTAACTAACTGGTTGTTTTGACTGATAATCAGTTGGCACTGAAGAATCACCCTAATAGGTCCTTTGTGAAAAATGTGCCCTTAAAAACTGACTTTGACAGTTTATTTCTCCTAAACCGTTCATAGAATCAATATGAATTTTTGTGTAAAATTCATATTGATTCTCTGTTAGGTTTTTGAGTATTGTACTCTTTTCTTGGTAAAAAAACTAACTTTGATAGTTAATTTCTCATAAACTGTTCAGAGAATTAATATGAATTTTCCACAAATGATTAATTGATAAATCAAATTTCAATTTTTTTTGGATCATTTTCATTTTTTCGATATCGAAATATCTTATAGATGTTTTGTGTCTTTCTTAATAATACGAATAGCTACGTCATAAATTCAATCCGTCTGTTAAACGATTCCCCTGTCTTTGAGATCAATCGTATTTTTAGTATTGGGAGAATATCAAAACATGTAAGATATCAGATGGAAACTTTTATTACATGGATGGTTATTCTTACGTTTCTATATAACAAGTTTATAAACTCAAAATTAAAAAAAAAAATGCGTATTATATTTTAACAGTAAATAATAATAAAAATAATATAATTGAATTTTAAAAAGTATAAAATTAATATTTTTCTAATAATTATCAATTTAGTATCATATTCTTTTTTTTTTTGTACATCTTGATATAATCCCATCTAATAATCAAATCATAACTTTATTATATTTTTGTTTTTTTGTATATATTATTACGATTGTTTATACGTGTTTGTATGTATTTATAATGTTGATAATGTAGATATCTACTTTATAGATACGTTCGTACTATGTGGTAGGTCTTATTTAATAGTTATTTATATGTATCAAGAACAAAAATATTAAATTTATAGAAATAAGAAGATATATTACATATATATTGAAATCGTAATAACTGATATAATTATATATTATTTATCTATAAAATTGTTTACAATATTTATTGTGGGCTTAGAAAACAAAATTAATCAAATTTATAAAATTTTGAAACTATGAAATATTTGAGGGAAAAATTGGATGAAACTACCGAATAGATAGAATAATATTTTTAATTTTATCCAAGACAGAATATTTCAATTCTTATTTTACAAAATCAGAAAATTTTTGAAAAAAACAGGAGAATATATAGTAAAATGTACCATGAATCATTCTGTGGAAACGTGGGTAATTTTTCAGAATCCAGGTAGGCTGGAGACTAATTGTAAATGCGCTTTTGTTTTAGAATAATTTAAAAAATCTTTTTATTTTAATTTTGATTCTTTTAACTGCTCTTTTACATACCTATATATTATAAATGTGAAAGTAAGGAACGATGTTTGTTTGTTTGTTTGGTTTATTTCGCTTTCATGCAAAAACTAGCGAATGGATTTCAATGAAACTGTGCAATAATATAGCTCATACGTCAGAATAACACATGAGCTATAATTTATAAAAAAATGTTTGTGTAAAAAATAAAAAATTTTTTAAATGAAATTAAATTTGACATTTTACTGCTCCTTCTATGATCATCATCATATTTGTAACCATAAATTAAAGGTTTCTGTAAAAATTTAAAATAGTAAATGTAAAACAATTCACGACCATTTTTCTGATATACTCGATGAATTAAGACTATTTTACACTCTTAAGAAATTGAAAACTGTGCATATATTTAAGTTTTTTTACTGTTTTTAGTATACTTTTTAAAATAATTTTAGTTTCAAAAAATTATTCTAAACCACCCGGTATACTAAAAATTAATAGAAAATTGAGCATCACTGATTGGAAATGATTAATAAAAAAATTATACTAATATTTATATATTTTTTTTTTTTAAATTCAATTTATTTCATTAAATCAAACGAAATTTTTATCAAAAATATAATCAATTTTTAAGTTCACATTGATTTATTATTATTTATTTTCTATTAACCAAAAAATTAATTTAACTAATAATTACAAATTATTACTGTTCATATTTTTACATAATTAATTTTTATATTTCTACGATTATTATTTTTTTGTTACTAATCCAAGACATTTCATTAAAGTAACTTCCATTATCTGTAAATCGTCAGCTTTTCACAGAAATTATGTCATATTGAGGGCTTTTTAATTGTGACCTTGAAAAATGAACGTAACCGGAATTTTTCTATTTCCGAGTTTTTAACGAATTTTTAAATAGATCGTTGGATTTAAAGAAAAAAATATTGACGAAACAATTGTAGGAAATTTACTACATCCGAAGTTTTAAAGTTCTGCTCTCCATTTATAAAGTTTTTCGAGAGTTCAAACGTGATACTTCACCTGTTTAAATAAAAAAGTAACTACTGTAATATAATGCAGATAAAAATTCTCTGTAGCCTGAAGTAAAGAACCATTTAAAATGTATCCACACAAATTCCAATTTGAATGTAACGGTAATGTACTTGATTTCGTCGCCAATAGATGTCAGAAAGAGACATATTTTGCAGTCAATGTTTCATATTTTTCTGAAAATGCGAATAAAACGACGTTTTTTAAAAATTGAACCTAGCTAGATCCAAAATCGTTTTAATTTGCAATGCAAAAATAAGTACAAGAACAAAAGGACACGGTTTTTTTTATTGATCCTTAAGAAATTTGTTACATAATTCGAAAAAATCATTGTTTTAATAAACTCTTTAATCATAGTTGTACTCTAAATTCCGAAAGGAAAAGTCGAAACTTAAATATTTATAAGATGATTGACTTTTGTGTCGTGTTTTGAAATTCAACTTTGATACTTGATCATAGAAAGAGAGGCGATTGAATTTATCTCATATTGTATTAATACAGTCCAGTCTCGATAATGGGAAACGTCCGTCAGAACATTTTCGCCCGCTTGCAATTTCTACACGGCACTTAACCAATCTCTCAAAAACGATATTGTTTGTTTGTATACATGGTGTCTTTTTTAACTTGGCATATGCGTAAAACTCGAAAAATAAGTTTAATCGAGGAAAATGCTTCAAACGAAAAATGTTAATTAATAAGACCCAGATCTTATACGGGTATTGAATTCAATCTTTCCGGTTTAATCAAAACCAACCTTCATTTCATAACAGGCAAACATTAGACGAACACTTTAAGTTGTTCTTTATAAAAACGAAAACATTTTTTGTTTGAAACATTTTTTTGTAAACCGAATAGTCTAGACAATAATTAATAAAAAATATGTAGCTTTTTGTGAGTTTTTTCATTCAATTTGAACAAAAATGGTCTTTATAGAAGAACAAACCGCTTTAATTGGATATATTGAAAATTTTTTTTTTGAATAGTGCCTAGATTTCGCAGAAACAATTATACGATAAAACAATTTTGATACGAAAAAACAATTTTGGGTAAAATTTTTCAGTCGGGTTTTGCCTAAACTGTACGGTTTTGCGGAAAAATGTTTCGAACAAAAAAGGTTACTTTAATGTCTGCTTAGGATGCGTGCTAACATTTTTCGATTCAAGCATTTTTTAGCATTTTTATCGGTAAAATTTTTTATTGCGTTTCAAGCATATGTCAACTTAAAAAAACAGCCTGTCAGGAAAGTTTTTCCCCGTGTATTTTCGTTCACTTTCAGAATATGTTCGGAAGTTTCAAAGTTCGGAGTGAAAACCATGACTTCCAAGTCGATTATATTGTATGCGCACGGTGAAAAATTTGTATATTTTTCAGATGTTTTAGCATTCTCATTCATTTGCATTAAACGAAAGTGGGCCAGTGCTAAAAAATTAGAATTTTAAGTAGGTACCAAAGTTTAATTCTCCGATAAGCCAGTGAGTGATTTATGGAAGTTCTTTATTTACATGGAAATAAAATATTTAATAAAATGATTAAAATATTATTTGAAATTGAAATTAGTTACAGTTTTAATTCCATTTATCAATCAACTACTGTAATAATAAATTAATTGTAATTTTAAGTCAATATTAAACTTTTATTACAAATATATGTTTGTATATCTAATATATATTTTACAGATACCTACCTACATTATCTTACATTATTTAATTTATTAATTTACAACCATAAAATCGAGATAAAACGTGCTTAAATTTATGTACACTTGGTATATCTACATCGAAGTAATATGGGAACGTTGTCAAGATGAATCGTAATTTGGACTCTTATGTATAGCTTTTATTTAAATAAGAATTTGAGAACACGAGCATATAGGTTTGGGAAAAACTAATTTGAGAGAAACCGAAAAACTGAAATTAATTTAATCAATGAATATTATTTTGATTCTGAATTACATTTCGGAGAATTCATTTTAGCGTGAACAAAGCATTATGAAAGCGTAACAATCAAACAAACATGCTTACTTTCGCATTTATAATATATTGAGATTTACATAATGTATATATCTATGTATGTATATACATATGTTATTTATACGTCTATGGGTCTGTAAACTCTCTAGGGGTCGCAATTTAAGTCCAATTTGAATAAAATTTGGTATCAAGAAGATTTTTAGTATTTGAAAGGTCAAGTGCGTTAATGAGAAAAATTGGGAGTGTACGTAAGGTAGGTCAAAATTAAAACTATTTTTGCAATTTTGGATCAGTTTTAAGCAAGAAAGTACATGTGTGATTTTTTTCTAGGCGCTTTATTTTCTAATTAAAAATTCTTGGAAAACTAAAAATGCAATAGATATTCGAGCTTAAGAAAAATATGTTATTTTTCAATCTCTGAGGGAATTCGCTTAGCTAATGCAGCTCGTACCCTACGAATTTTTCATAGTATGCCGATAAAACTTCCTCAAATAAGTTGTTCGTGACGTAGCGCTAAAAGAACTAATTCCCTTTACCTTTTAACCGAGGTACGTATTTTATGGAAGCTCCCATAGATGATAGAAAAGTGATTGTACCTTAATAACGTGGGCAGACTCAGACAACTTTCCGCTATATAACTTTATACATCTGGTATTCTCTATAAAAGGCACTAAATACGTTAACTTTGGCAGTTGTTTCTACTGTTAGTCAACACAAAATATTGAAAAAAAAATAATGCCTTAAGTCATTTAAACCGAAAAAAATATATACAAAAATTATAAACGAAAAAAAAAAAAACATAAATAAAGGAACTTATTTTAGAATATAATTTGAAATGTATAAATAATGGATGGTATTACAGAACCACAAAAATGTTTTGAAATTTTAACACCATAGAAATAAAATGAAAACAAGTGAAAACAAACAATTGACTGAGTTAATTGTTGAAATAGCATGTACACACACGTCACATACACATTACTGATTATCTCATATAATACATACTTTACAATTTGCGCCTAATTTACGCCCTCACGGGTAAACAGTGATGTTTACGAAAAAATATTTCAAACAAAAGTAATAATAAGGAACAGTTTTTACATTTAAATTTTTGTTCTATAGCTAACGGTTTACAAAATGGGTCCTAGGAACCCAGGACTCAATTGACCTGTTGCTGAGTTACGAACTCGACCTCATTTTTTACGTCTTGAGTACGCTGTAAATATTTCAGCTTGAAATCTTTCTTCGTTTTTGAGTTATTGTGTTGCAATTATAATAACAATTATATAGAAACACATTATTAAAAATATGTTTCTATTAAAATGACATAAAAGGTTAAATGACTTAGTAGTTCTACCTCCATATTTAAAATAAAATTAATATTTATTATAAATTAAAAATTAAATAATATTAAATGTTAGCGTACGGTTAAGTATTGTATCTTGACAATAATCAACCTTCAGTTTCTTGAAAGATCTTTCTAACTATGAAAATAATAGCAATTAGATATGAAGATAGAATATAGGGTTAAGACCCTACTAACGCGCAGTCTCAGATGCTAAGGTTGCGTTAAAAATTGCGTTAAAAAAAGGAACGTTTTGGCATCTAGTTTAAGAACTAGTATCTGTCAGCAGATCAAGCTCAGAGGTGGAAATTACTATAAGATAAACTTATAGGAATTTTAGTGTTTCAATCGTTTACGTTCTATGGTGTTGTTTCCTAGAGAGAATTGTAGCCCAGGTAAAATAAATATGGACGACCCAATGTACGTACATCAAGGTATGCTCAATGGAATATTATGATATCTTGCCATAAATCACGTATTATTTAAAATATGTATTTCCGTTCTTTTTTAAGGATTTTAAAAAAACATATTAATGTATATTGTGATCGATGGTACAAAACTCTCCCATGTATATAATAAGTAGAATGCTTACAAGACAACCTTGAATTAAAATAATATTTGATATTATTAATTTAAATGAATTCATTTAATAAAATAATTTTATATTGTTAATAATGTTACATAAATTATGAATAAATAATATATTCATTTAAATAATTAATATTTTTATTTTTAAATACAATATAATATATTTTAAAATACATTTCCTTATTTCAAACTAGAGTGATACCCACACGCTTCGCTGGGTTTAAATGTAAATATTAATAAATATTGCTCTCGCTTATCTCCTTTCTATAATACTCGAAATATTGGTAGGGATTGTCTTACACAGGTAAAGTTTATGTATGGTTTTCTATTTTTTTAAATGTATAATAGTAATTATTCATTGAGTATATCAGAAAAGATAACCGTGAAATATTTTATATTGACTATTTTTACAGAAATCTGTAATTTATGGTAATGTCAAATGATACTTTTACAGAAATATGTAATTTATGGTAATGTCAAATTAAAATAATTTAAAAATTTTCTTTATTTTTTAAAAATATATCTTTATAAATTATATCTCATGTGTTATTCTGAAGTATGAGCTATATTGCTGTACAGTTTCATTAAAAACCATTCGCTAAGTTTAGCGTGAAAGCGTTACAAACAAACAAACAAACATGCTTACTTTGGCATTTATAATAAATACTCAACTCATTTTAATTAATTATTACTTAAATGACTAATTAAATTGGTATTGAAAACTATTTTAAATAAAGTTATATGAAGTTAATATTAAAGTTATATTTTTAAACTTTTAATAATTATTCTAATTAATTGTGTAAATGCAATAAATTTGAAAATTGTCTATATCGTAAGCAATGCTTAATTCGTTTAGCAAATTTGACTTAAGTTAAGCATTTACGGCAGGAAAACTTGATACATGTACCAACTGTTTGAAAAAAGGCAATGTGTAACAAAACTAGTTTGCTTTTCCCAAAATGCAATTAGCTATACCTAAGTTGTTGCAAGATTTTATAATATTTTTTAATTTCACTGCGTGCAAGTAAAAAATAACAAACTTATAATTTATTTGATTAAAAAAATAATAATTTGTTTAATAAAAATATTAGTAATTTCGTGATAACTACTGTTGTATTTCTACTAAACTATTATTGATAACTGGGAGTTGCAACCCGCCAATTGGCAATAATAATTCATACTCCAAAAACGAGAAGTGGGTCCGGTATCAAAAGTTCTAATTTAGACTGCCAGATGGCAATACTTGTACTTACAATTTTTAAAGGCCAATCAAAATATTCAAATTCGAATTAGGCATAACCTACCAACTGGCGATAAAAACCTTACTTACACTTTTATCAATAGGTGATCATTAAAATTGTTTGGTAAAATTACTATAGAAATTTTGAAAAGTATTCTGTTTTATGTAATAATTATTATGAAAGCTTCATTTTCGACCGTGGAAAAGCGATTTTACAGTATATGCCAAACTTCAAGAGTAATAATTACGTATAAAAGTTTAAAAAATTCAAGACTTTAAATAGATTTCAATACTTAAGGATGTACGAGCGACCGGGCAAATTTGGATAAAAGGCTTGATTTTTTTATATGAAGTTTAAATAAGTCTCAATCAATTCTGAAAATTTTAAGGGGGGTTGCCCGATTATTTAAATAAATAAACGACTTCAAAAGTAGGCATATTTAACATTAGTCTAATGGGTAAACGGTAGATTGATGATATGTTTTCATAGATTTCTCCAATACTAGCCGATGGAAGTTAAGAAAAAACTATTTAAATTAAAGTTAAAACCTTAATAAATTATTGAAAGCAAAAAAACTGCTTATACAAGACTAAAAGTTGAAATTAAGGTACAAATAATTTCAACCACAAGTCTAAACTTACCTTGGTGCTCGTACTACCTTAAAGATATAAGTATTGTTAAAAAATTAAATTTTAATATTTAGTTACAATACTTAACCTATTTACAACAAACTATATTATGCCGTCAATGTAAATTTTCATTAATTAATTCACCATTTTGTTAATTAAAAATTATTATTTCAATTTCAATAATGTGGGTCTGTTTAAAGGTTGAGGTTATTTTTTTATCCAATGAATACTATATTTTTATTATTAATATTATTTATTTATTATTAATTCTTTAAATTATAATTTATTAAAAATTATTATTTTTGATATGCTTGAAATATTGAAAATAATCATTTATTATTATTATTTAAATAACTTTAAACAAAAAATTGGATTCCAATTTAATACTTATTATATTTAACAATAGAAAATTTATTTGCAAATATCAAACATTTCATTTCAATTACCAAATGATAAATGATTACATTCTTTTTTTTTTTTAAATTATTTAATATTAATTTTTATAAAATTATTTTTTTTGTTCTATTAAATAATTTGAAAAAATTACCGTATAAATATTTACAATAATCCTACTCTCAAAGTTTAAATACATCTGCATTTAAATTCAGATTTATTTATACTTTTGAATAATTCTAATTCTATATTTAAAAGAATATTACTCTTGCAGTCAGCACTCCCATTATGGGCTTTTTGCTTACGCTCTTTATTAGACATAAATAACTCTTTATATATATAAATGTTAAATTGTAAGTAAATTTTTTAAATGATTTATTTATATAAATTCAATAATTTTTATTGAAAGCATTCTTACTGGTACATATTAAATACATTTATAAATATATTTATTTTTTATTTAAAATTGCCATTTTTAATAAAGTATATTTCCTTTAATTAATGAATATATTATGATTATTTAAATTTTTGTTTCTTGATTTATTCACTTCAAATAAACGTTCTCAGTAAATTAAAGGATATTTAACGCGTGAAATATATCATGCATGATTGAACGAGTTAGCAAATTTTTCATTAAGAGACTTAAATTACCGAGCGGTTGATGGAAGGGCTGAGGAGTTAATTAATTATCATTTGATTACTTGTATACAAGATGGACGGAAAATTACGAAGAGACTTGTATAATGATGAGAAATTATTATCGGTTTTTTGACAAAATATATATAAAAGAAGAAATCACTTTTAAGATTAGCGGTCGGTACGAGGCTTTGAATATTTTTTTTAACTTTTTATAATTTTTTCCAGCTTTTCATTTTTCCCAAACAAATTGAAATATTTTTTTAAAATTATGGGTGCAATTATAAGGGAGTACTCATTTCTGTACAAAATTAATTTAAATCATTATACAAAAATACTAAATATTATCTGTTAAAAAATTTAGGGCCAGGATATTTTATAAATGACCTTTAGGTATTAAATCATTTTCATCGGTTAAACTCAATTACAAATATAATAAATTAATTTAATAAGGTTTACAAAAGTACTTTAAACATATTACATAAACAGGGATGGAATGGGTAGGGTTAAGCAATGAGGTAAGGGCGCACATCGAAACAGCGGGGGTACATATTTTTATGTAACAGAAAAAAAATTTGTTTTTTTACGAATCAAATGTAGAAAAGCTGAAAATTTGTCAATTTAAAAACATTAAATCAATCAAATATCAATCATATATACAATATACAACTACCTACCTATCTTACCAGGTCTCATATGTGTGTATATGTTCCCCATACATGTAGTAGGTAGGTAGCCCCTATATACTGTGAACGTAAATCTATCTACATATGTAGAACAGCGTTGTCAGATTTCAAATTTAAGCGTGCTTTTTTAATCATCTTACGGCTTGCTATACTGATTTTTTCATCTCCAAAAAATTATTTTATCGTTAAACGCTTTGATTTTTTCAAAAAATCAAATGGTTTTAATTTCCAAAAGTTTATGTTTTTATGTAAATCTTTTTTAATTTTTTTCTTTAAGAAAATTTTTAGGATCATTTAAAATCTTAATATATATATTTCTTGTGTGCGTGTGTATGTAATTGAACTCCTCCTAGACGGCTGGACCGATTTTGATGAAATTTTTTGTGTGAGTTCAAGGGGATTGGAGAATGGTTTAGATTTACCATTCGGTCCACTACAACTGTTTTTGAGGGCTCCGTACCAAAAAAATGAAATTTCATTAAATGGTGGGAGCGCATATAAATCATATCACATTATGTATACTATGTGTACTATGTATTTTTAATAGTATTCAGGTATTGTCAATAGGCATTTATTAGAGCCATATGTGAGCGCAGCGAGCTCTACTATCAAAGGTCAGGCCAAAGGTCGAAGGTCAGGCCACTCCAATAAATAGGAGTTAAATTGGGGTTTTGCGGGATGGGTTTAGCGGACAGGCTAAACGTAGTATAGGTATTCATGAATTGGAGTTACGTTTTTACGGGACAACGTCCGTCGGGGCCGCTAGTGATCTCATATTTTTATTGGTACCGCTATAATAAAGATAGCTATTATAATATTGTAAAAAGGTGTATTTTTCTGACAGATTCGGAAACGGTAAACAAAAATGCATTAGGAAAATGGTTGGAGGTCTCATGACAGAAGAGTTTTCGTCATATAGAATTTTGAGCGATAGTAAGTATAGAAAAACCAAAAATTACCGAATGTTATTCAAATTTTATCTAATTCTGAAACAAAAAGTCATTTATGATTTTTCGAGTGCTTCATTTTTTGTTTGAGAAACTTCCTAGAAAAAATCAGGAAATATTGTTTCTCAATAATAATCTTAATTTATACATTTAACAGTATCGTTGTTATTAACTATGGTTGCTTAATACCCATCTATTTATCCAATGCTTGTTGAAATCCAGTTAAAGCTTATAATTGTACTTCTATTACGAAACAAGTTGTCCCATGGCAAGATGATTTCCCTAATTAAAAAAATTCAATTTTTTTTGGATTTTTAATTTTTTTAACTTAGGAGGTTATGATTAAAAAGTGGGTTAAAGTAATATGAGTAACATATTTTCACGGTTATGATAAATACTTTCAGAAATTTTTTTCGATAATTTCCTAAAATTTTTAGTTAAAAATTCGAATATGCTGAATTTTTACAGCAACTACTGGCTTTTTAATTTACCACTTTTTTGAATGAAATGATATGGCAACACTGTTGTAGAAAATACTGTTATATATTATATATGTAACTGAAAATTCAACTGCGAAATATATTTTTTTTAAATATTAAATTAATGTGATTTGGCGCGCGTATTTTTATGTAGGCTGTAACTTTTACATGTACCTATTAAATCTACATACTACATTACTACATACGTAGGTCTATATAAATTTATATATTTTTTGTGTATATAAATATATATATATATATATTTATGTATATACTGCAGTATTTTGATTTGAATTCGAAAAATAGTTTAAAATTTTGATTTAAAAGAAAAAAACGTTTTTGCTGTTAAAAAGAAACCATTTTCATTACAAATCAAAATCATACTAAATGTGCCAATTATTTATAACTCGATCATCTTAGTCATATTAAGTGGTCAGCCTCGGAATCTAACGGAATAAGCTGAATTTTTGTACAAACCTTTATTTTGATAGTACAAAGGTTGTCTCAAAAGTCACATATGTTCACGCATGCGTGTCCTTAGATGTTCAAGGTCAAAGATCTCGAATATCAGTTTTTTGTGAATACCTCGTTTCTTTTGCCTTCAATCGTATTAACAATTTTTTATAAAAGCTGTTTCTACAAATTTTGTCTGAAACTTTTTTTTGAACGTTGAACCGTTTTGAAATAGAAGGTGCAGAAGAGGGTGCGCTCAGATTAACGTACTTCAGTGCTTAGTCACTATTTATAAATATAAGGTATTAAATAATTATTTCAGTAGTATTTAATGAATAATTAAGAAAAATGTCTCATTAGGCATAAAATGAATATAATGAACAGTTTTGGAGTTATTACGTATTTTCTCCACTGGTAACGAAATATTAATATATCTTAAAATTGTTTAGGAATGTACTTGCGTGTTTTATGTGGATATAAATTAGAAAATTCTCAATAAAATATTAAAATAATAATAAATAATTAAAATAATAAAAAATAATTTTATTATTAGTGTATGACTACAAGTTTTTTTATTTGATCTCAAAATTTTTCGAACTTGCGTTCATTGTCAAGATATTCAATCTGAGAATGAACACAAATTCGAAAAATTTTGAGATCAAATAAAAAAACTTGTAGTCATACACTAATAATAAAATAATTTTTTATTATTTTAATTATTTATTATAATTTAATATGTACTACCAAAAGATTAATATAAATTATTAATATAATAGTTTTAAAAAAACTAAAGAAACACGTTTGTGTCACTAGCTGAACTTAAATAAGTCTATTTTTTAGTAGAATCCGTGTTTATTATTTTTTTCAACTATTATTTGTTAACATTATGGAATATTTTTTGCGCTTCCACCATTAAAGTTTTTGTAGTTAATCGTTAATTGTGAAGATTTTAATCAGCCACTCTTCCTAAAATGTATGGAAACTTTTAACATTAACTTTAATCAATAGGTAATTTTTTCAATTTTTAATTCAAGCTACATTGAGACTATGAGCTTATAATGTAACAAAATTTCTACGGTAATTTTTGTCTGTCATTTAGATGATTGATAAATTTCTGTTCAATAATGAAGAAATCAATTTTTTTCGGAAATTTCTCGTCTTTTTCCAATCCCCTTTTCTGCATTATTTTATCAATGATTTCCTTTAAATATTAACCGATACCTATGCAAAATAGTATCGTCGAAACACGAAAATCGAAACATCTAAATCATTTTCTATATAAATTTGACAAACAAATCACGATTTAAACCAACTATTTTACTTAATTATCAATCTTACAAACTTACTAAACATCAATCAACAAAATTTCACTTCATTATGAGCTCATGTTGAGTCAATTCTGCTCAAAATAGATTCAAAAGTTGGTTTTCATGTTGTCAAGAAATTGAATCGATTTTTATTGGCATTGTATGCTTGAATGTAAATTGATATGATAATTTTTCTTGAAAAAACCATATTATCATACATCTAAATTTGTATGGAGCGAAGGGAAAAAATACAGTATGTTTATGACTTCTAAAAAATTATATTTTATTTTAACTACAAAACTTTTGTTTAAAAGAAATACTAAAAATTAAATTAGAAAATATATAATAGTTTTTTAAAACGAACTGTTCGATATCCTTTTTTTTTGGTTTTCCCGGAAACAAATATAAACTTCTTATTTGAAGAGAATTTTGCAGGATATTTAATATTTCTTTTATTTTTGGTAGTACATATTAATATTTTTGTATTTTTTTAAAACTTTGAAAGTAATTAATATTGATCGGCGCTTCCATCAAATTGACACGCCATATGAAATATTACAAAACGAATAATATTTATTAAAGAAATATTTTTTTGAAATTTTAATAATTAATTTTGAAAAATCTGGTAGATATTAAATGAGTTGAAGAAAAAACGTACCTTATAAAATATGGTAATATTGAATTGTTTTATTACTTTTTAATTTATTCCTTATTTTTCATGCAATTATTTTGCAAGTAAATCTTTTAATTTTTAAATTTTTATTCTATTGTCTTTTATTTTCGAATTGACGCTTTCTTCAAATAATTATAGAGACAAATAATTTTTTATATCGAAAAATTTATTTTTTTTCTTAAATCAATCAACAAGTTATTTAAGTTTAAGAAAATTTCTAAAATCTTTCAGTTTGACTAAATAATATTCTTCACTAATTTTTTTTTTTTCTGCAATTGCCTTTGAATATCATGTTTTATAATACAATTAATACTTTACGGCAATTAATTTTTGATATGTTTTTTGGATACAATAATTTTTTCTTATCCAAGAACCTATATCAGATATATAGTTCAATTGCTAGAAATTATAGTTTTTTTCGCGTTTGTTTTTCTCAGCAAAAAAAAAAAAAAAGAATATGGTTGTTATGTTTTATTAAAAAAATATATAAATATATATATATATATATATATATATATATATAAATTTTTAGTATATTATTTTTTAATTTAGGGGCAGGGAGTACAGGTGTATACCTCACATTCACATGTGATGCGCTCTAACAGTAGCGCAAAAACACCGTTCTCTGTATGTATACAAAAACAGTTGAATATACCCGCCTTCAATTGGGTTGGCCTTTTCATTTCAAAGCGCAGTCAGAGAACAGCCTACAAATAAACATTGAAAACAATATATATATATATATACATATAGATGTATAAATGTCTAAATATTGTAACTATACACATTCAATAGTTATCATAATCATAATATACGTAATATAAATATATCCATACACATATATTACTGTCGGCAATATTCGTAACAAGTCGACTCAATTCGTGTTACGTTTGTGTATGTGTGTTTTTCACGAACATACACAAACACACACACGTACTCACGATTACACGTACACACTACACTCACATGAAATTGAATCATGAAGAGTCAAGCAGAACAATAATACACGACGGTGTTTAGTATTATTTGAAACGTGTACGTGTGAACGTCGTTACTACCAAACACGATAAAATCGTTTACATTCGTTCTCGTTTTAATACAAAGCAAAAGAAAACCCAAAGAAATCGCGGCGTGATTCTTTATACGTGTTTCTTATAAACTTTTTTACGTGCAATTATTTAAAATATAAACATTTAACGAAGTACGTGCAATCTTTTGTGTGTGTGTGTAAAAAAAAGACATTTACGTGCTATTAAAAACTAATGAATTTTTAAAATACTTTTGATTACGTGTTGTGAAATACGTAATAAAATATGATTATTTATGCTATCAATAAAAGCTTTCGTTCAACATGTAGTGTTATAAAATAATTTTCTTCAATTAGAAATAACAGAATTACGTGCAATTTTTGTTTGTTGTTTTGTTAAAAATGATTTTGTGTGAAATAAATAATTGTTTGTTCAATAAAACTTTAATGACAGATCAAAATCAGTTTAAAATGAGTAACAAGAAATTTTGTTTTTACGTGCGGGTGTTGTTTTAAAAAAGAAAAACATAAAACTTTTAAACAACGTGGTCAAAAAACGTGTTTTTTATATATACATAGGAAATTTGAAATATATATAAAACTAAAAACGTATATACCTAGACAGGTAGTTAAAATCTGTGAAAACTTTTGTGTATACATATATAAAATGTATTATATATAACGGAGCGGTAAATACATAATTCCACGTGATTTTAAAAACATTTTTCGGGGTGTTTGTGATATAGAAAATTCGGTACTTAATTTTACCTACCTCCCAAAATAAAAAAACATTGACTATATAGTTTTTAGAAAATAGAATGGTGTGTAAAATAAGGTTTTATTTGTGATAAAAACTTGATTAATTTACGTGTGATGAAAAATTGTATATTTAGAACAGGTAAATAAAAAGAAAATCACTTAGGCCTATTTTTTAATTACAGCAAATTTTTATTGCTTTAGAATTTTTCGCGCCATATTTTTTGATTGCATTTGGGTGTGTACAGTATGATGTCAACAAATTTTTGAAAAAGAGAAACATTTTGAATTTTAATTGATTTTAAAATTAAATATTTTTAAATTTATTGAAATATGCAAAATTTGTTGTTGGAATATTTATACAAATATTTTCATTTTTGCCATGTTTATAAACAATCAGCAATTTTTGGAGGATCTTGCGCAGTTAGTTGATTCCTTAATACGTGCAATATATGGTTTTGTTTGTTTTGATTCAAAATAATCTTTTCAATTGTGAAGAATTTATCGTTTTATTTTTAATAAAATTTTTCTAAATTTAGAAAAATCATAGGAAAATAACATATTATTGGGAAAAACCATTTTCATTTCTGCATTAAATAATAGAATTATTAATAAAAGAATAATTCTTATATAAGTTTCTCTAAAAATTCATATAAAATTCGTTTTCTTGGATTAGAAGAAAAATTTTCATAAAAATGATTCTTGATAGAAAATTTTCCTGGAGATATTATAAAAGATCAATAAAAATTAATGACTTTAATAGAAAATTTATAATAAGATTTATATTATTTCTAGAGAAGAGAGAGAACTTTTATCGGATGTATGTACCATTTATTGTACGAAAGTATTCAATTTTGATCGATTCAAAAATCTAATATTTGAAAATATTGTTTTCTTTTGACTTGAAAATCGCCTTTTTGGCGGAAAAAATATTAGGAATATCAAAACTCTGTTACTAAGACAATATACCTTCGTTAAAAAATTTTCGGATTACAAAGCTACAGAAATTCTGATTATACAAATATACTCATTTAAATAACTTACGGGTGAAGCACGATACCTTACGGACGAAGTGCGAACTAAAAAGTACAAAATAATTGTAATTGTAATGTAAATCTCTCTTCATTGCAAATATTTGTAGGTCTATGTAACTTTGTTATTTGTGGTTCTATTGGATCTTCTAATTTAATCCAAGGGTTGCCATGACAATCGGAAATCCAAGACTATTTGAAAAAGAAAAAAATCCTCTATTTTATGAAAACTGTTATGATCCTTGGAGAGTTCTGTTTTTCCCTACAACTTAATGTTCGTTTCATAGGTTCGGTTTGTTGTACCAAATGCCCTCCTTTTTTTCCACATTTCAACATTAAAATGTATGAGCAACCTCTTACAAGATGATTAAATATGATATAATAAAATTAAAAAATTTCGAGTTATCTCCGAAAATATGGAAAATACGAAAAAAATTATAGATATTGTCTTCTTTTGTTTGACACAACAACAAAATTTGAGATCAAAAGGTTTTAAACTTTAAAATACCACGAATCTTAAAAAAAATGCCTGGGAATATATCGCAATACATATAGAGTATTAAACAATTTATGCATTAAAAATTGATAGTAAATGATCAGAATCCGGAACAAATTTTCATAAAAGAGGTGTGCTATTTCTATTAAATGCGATTGAAAATTGCACGCGTCGGAATACTTCAAGCAACTTATGTTTTAAGTAAAGTGTACTTATAGTGTATATCTACGGTAATTGATATTTAAGTATACTTAAATTACATACATAATAATTAAATGTACTGTGGTTTTTTGTATAGATTAGACCGATTAACCACGATCCAAAACCACACTGCATTACAGTGTAAAAGGTGTCAAATTTAATTAATTTAAAAAAAAAATTATGGTTTTAACACTACATCTGTACATAGAGAAACAAATTTATTCCGTCTAATGTGAATTTTTTAATCAAATGAAAATTTTATTTCGCCAGATTCATACACAAATCTTAACTTATCCGCAATTTTGGCAATAGATGATTTTTGTTATAAAATATAAACATATTTTTCTTAATTTTATGGAAAAAATGTCACCTGACATCAAAAAAATTATTTACTATATTTTTTTTTATAATTTTTGTATAAAATATTTAACATCTTAAGGACGTTCTTAAAAATTTACGGATCATCTTAAGATCGTGTACATGCATTCTCGTAAATGTCTTTTATAGTCACGTAAATTTTTTAATAAACCTTACGGTGTTACATTCTTAGATTTGAGCTGTTAAAGTTTTCGTTTTTAACATGTAAATCCTATATTTAAATGTTTTAAAAGGTGTATTTTATGATGTAACAAGGTTATTTTAGTCCGTGGGACAGTAAGGATGCTTTTTAAAATGATACATACATACTTGAAATTTCGTGAGCGCTGCGTTCTCAAATAAGCACGATGGCGTCATATTTAAACTATCGATCTGAAAAACGCAGGGACTTCATGGCCACTTGATAACTTTAATAACTATAAAGCAATAAAATATTTTGTTCGACAAAAATACTGCACCGCTGAGCTTGCGTACGACCTCGAACATTCTGTAAGTAAGTATGGTTGCCTTTCAATAGATTCGTAGTTCATTTTTGCTGAATTGTTAAATAATTATTAATGTTATCGAGGGATCATAGTGTCCGACAAATTCCCTGGTGCATTATTTCAGTTCGATAGCTTTAATATGATGTAATCGTGCTCATTTGAGAACGCAGCGTTTTCGAAAAAAGTCGTAAGGAGAAGTTTGATAGAATCGCCAAAAGAAAGCAACTCACAAAATTTCAAGTATATATGTATCATTTTAAAAAGCATCCTTACTGTCCCACGGACTATTTTTATTAAGATTACTTTGGAAAACTAACATTCATTAGCTAAAAGAATGATAAATATTTTCTTATGATGAAAAATATTCGGCACTCGTTTTTCCATAAAATACATTTAAAGTGATGAAATGAATGGCATTTGTGTGTTATTTCTTCTAAAAGTGATTTTGTCTTATATCTTAAGGCATCAATATTTCAAAAAATATTGTATACTAGAACAGAATACTTTAATTTATGGTTCAAAATAATGATTATTTATCTTCTTCATCTATAATCATCGTTTTGAACCATAAATTACAGATTTCTGTAAAAATTTAAAATAGTAAATGTGAGAATAAATTTTATTTTAAAAAAAATATATCTTTATAAATTATAGCTCATGTGTTGTTCTGAAGTATGAGCTATATTGTTGTATTATTTTCGCATTTATAATGGAGATATCGAAAAAATTTTATGCAGAATTTACGCTCAAAATTTGAAACTTAAGTCTCAAATATTTTCATACACTCACTTTTTTTGGGAATATTCTCAACTTATTTTCCAATACCACACATGAATATAAATGGTCATAATTTGATATTTTCACTAAAACCAAAGTTTTAAATGAATTGCACATCGGATTATGTAAATTTTCGGATTATGCAAACCGTATATTTTGGAAAATTTGATGAGAGATGCGAATTTTAAATGAAGAAAGTGGAGAATCAAGTGAAGATTAATGATTCATTTATAAGGGTGTCTTTTTTGAGGCTCACATCTTTGAGGTGGTATCATTCTTTTGTATGATTACCGGATTTGATAGCATAAAGTTGCTTTGTGTTTAATTTGGCTTCCATTTCGTAATAAATAGACTCATGCCAGAGCAATGCTTGAAAGTGATTGGTTTTTTCTGGCCACATGATTTAAATCAAATTCAAACATTAATGCCACAAAATTATCTTTCCAAGAAAGCCAGTTTTATTCAAAAACACCTTTATCTATAATTAATAATTCTCTTTCTTCATTCATTTATTGCTGATTGAAATTTTATCTCTCTTTGCTCTCTCCATAGAGTCTTTGTAGCTCCTTAAGTTTTAAAAAGTTTGCGATGTCTGTCACGGAACACTCGATCATATACGAAAATCTTAAATCGAACCCTAAGGAATAATATAAATTGCAGAATAGAGGAGATAGTTTCGATAGTTCGAACTGTTTTCGAAACTAAATACTAAAGCTAATATTTTTACTTCTGAGAACCAATTTTCGAAGTCTTTTGTACAATTTGATTTGAAATTCAAAAAATAAAATATATGTAAAATAAAGCTTAAAAAATCTGATAATTTTGTTATACTTTTTAAATTATTAATTAAATGTTAGTTAAAAAATTTTTTATTAGATTTTTGCATAGTAATAATATTAATAATAATTATAATAATAATAATATAATTTTTATTGATTTCATAAAAATAATAATTATTTTTGATAAGAATAAATTTTTTTTTGAAAATATATACATATAAAATACTTTTTTCTTCAATAAAAATAATCAAAATACAAAAACCAATAAAAATTTATAAAATATTTGGTAATTTGTTACAGTGCAGCAAGTTACACAATTTTTTGAGTTGGTATTTTTACGTGTTCGTATTATTTAAGTGCATATAGTGCGTTTCTGATTACTTGCAATATACATTCAACAGAAAAAAGCTGCACTTTCCAAATTTTTAATGGAATTTTTTAAAACCATTTCTAGCATATGTGAAAAAATATTTAAATGATTTAAAGTTTTCATGTAATATCTCATAAATATATCTAAAAAAATTTGCTTTATTCGTTTGCAAGTTATCTTATCACAGGCAAACGTTAAAACTGACTGAAAAGGTTTCTTTGTCTTTTCACACTAATATAATGAAATTATGGTGGGAGCGCAAGGTACATTCAATAAGCTTATAAAAGAATTAATATTTGTGACATTTTTTAAGAACTACGAAGGAGTTGGTAATTTTAAAATGGCTTACTTTTGATGAAATAAATTGTTTCATCAAACATCCATAGCGATATTATGGATAATAGTACAGACAGATGATGGAAAAACTCAAACTTGATAGGAATCTCTATATATTGTATTTGCGAAAGTAAGCATGTTTGCTTGTTTGTTAAAATTAGCGAATGTTTTTTAATGAAACTGTACAGCAATATAGCTCATACTTCAGTATAACACATGAGCTATAATTTATAAAGATATATTTAAAAAAATAAAATTTAATCTGACAATTACTATTTTAAATTTTTACAGAAATCTGTAATTAATGGTTTAAAATAATGATAATAGATGGACAGATCTATAATCATAATTTTGAACTATAAATTAAAGTATTCTGTAAAAATTTTAAATAGTAAATGTCAACCCATCAATTGCCCACTTTTCTGATATACTCAATGAATTATGACTATTTTATATTTAAAAAAACTGAAAACTGTGTACATCAAGAGAGGTGGAGGCTATAAAGCGGTGTTTTTACTTTTAAGCCCAGTGAAACGGGCCGGTATCAAGCTTGTGTAACACACAAAATACGAATATCGTGTTTTCAAGCATGTAGGAGTAGGGTAGCAACTTCAAGTTTAAGGCTTGTTTTTTTTTTATATGTAGTAGAAATACTTTTAAATCAATTATTAAAGTTTCAGAGGGATTTTCTGGGTCTTTTATTAATGAATCAATGTTAAATTTTTAATCTCTTACTCTTAAGGAGAAATCTAAAAAAACGACATATTTTGAAAGTTTTTGATAATTTTAACTTGGAATAAAAAATACGAATAAAAAACAACTTTTTAAAAGAAAGTAAACATACCAGCAATGACATAGAAAAGAAAAAAATCAGGTGCCATTGTCTATATAATTGATGCGCGAGCAGGGTAGAATTAGGATTGAAATTATTCATCTTATTTCAACTTTGATGATGAATTTTATTATAACTTCATGTAGACGAAAAATAAGAATGAAATTTGACGATATCTGCTTTAGTTTTCGAAATATTGAAAGCTGAATTTAAAAAAAAATATCAATTTTCAATATTTGGAAAATTACGCCGGGCATTGAAAAATTTTATTCTTACTTTTCGTTTTATCTGAATTTGATCACATTAACAGTAAATGAACTATATAAGTATATAAAAGTCTATACGTATATACAAATAGTTCTATACATGTATATACTTACCCGTAAGAGTATAAAACTAACTACCTACTTGTTCTACAGAAACGTAATTTATATACCTCTAAATATTATTTTATATATTATAATATAATAAACTTGAAAACTAAATATTTTAACTCAAATAATCGCTAATAAAAAAAAACTAACTAAAAACTTATTATTAACATTTATAAGCTAATAATTTTGTAATAATAATACTTTATATAAAAAAAAAATTATTTAAAAAATCGAAGAACCCGACTGAGTTTAATATAAAGTCGGGACCTATTATTGGGAATATTTGAGCCTGTGTAGATTTTCGTGGGTCCTGAATCCTAAAGTCGCTATGTAAACTGCTGAACTTGTTTTTTTCTTTTTAGTTTATATTTAACTCAGTCGGGATTTTTGATTTTTTTAATAATTTTTGTGTGACGTCTGGTGGTCGCCATATTGAATTTACATTACTTCCAAATCGATTGACGTCTGAATCATTAAAATCTGCCCACTCGTTTCGTCTCTAGTGTGCCATATATGAACACAGATATATAGACTTATAAACACATTATCACGCGTTTCTCAACCGCTTAATAAAAATTGTATTATTATATTTTAATTTTTTACGGAGCAAATTCTGGCTTAAGACCTTCATTTGGTGTGATAATATATAAAAATAAGTGGGTTAAATGGCTATATTGAAATTCATTCTTTAGAACATTTAAAATTTGCTTTCCTTAGAAACAAATATACTGTGTGAGCTATATCAAAATTATTGTTTTTTAAATTATAAATATTATATCATGTCCTGTAAAAATTATTCTCTTAGACATACAGCGAGGCTATCTTCTCAAATATACGATCCAATTACACTTCCAAATCGCAATTAAATCACGTTAAATTGTTAACTATTGCGAATGTGACCGTAATTCATAAACATGTGGCTTTATCATAAAGAGGATTATCATGGGGTTATTTAATTTCAATAGCGACAATTTATATGCACAAACAAATCCATTATTTCAGTGAAAAAAATCGATCATCTTTTGTTCAATGCTTCGTGAATAGGCAAAAAGTACCTCTTTTGAGTCAAAAATACTATTCATTCATTTGAATTGTTCTCATCCACAAGATTTACATGCGGTATTGTGGTATGTGGATTGAAAAATAAATTAAAAAGTAATCATTTTTGATATCTCATACCGGTTTGTTTTTATTGCAAATTAAAAATGTATAAATCCTATTTGATCACCCTATATATTTAAATAGTAATTTTTATTTTGTTAGTTAAAAGTTCTAATTCTTATCAATAATTTTGAATAATTTTATAGAAAACTGTATTACCTCGAAGTATAATTAGGAATTTATATGTATTATAAAATATTATTGTCCATATATAAAAAAATCAAATCAAATTTGCAAATATTTCTTACAACAATTTAATTAGTTTTATTTCACTATGTAATTAGGTTAAATAATATTAAAATTAGATTTATTATAAATATTACTTGTTTAATAAGTATGTTTATTCTTTCAATTGCTCAAAAATTTAAAAAAGTCATTAATAAGTAAAATTAAGCAACAATTAATCATTATTTAGTAAAAAAACAGGAAATTAAAAGTATGATGAATAATTTAATCCATAGACGAAGAAATCAATTTAATTCATAGAATATTTGTTTATCAACAAAGATGAGAAATTGTTTCATTAGGTTTATAAAATCGAGAAAAAATTATACGAGTGTGGGCAGGGTCAAAAAATTGCGTGCTATGTTTTATTAATTACGGAATTTACGTAATTAAAAAACAAAATAAATAAAATTTTCTTTAAACAGCATTATCTTGAAAGAATTTCAAAATTTTGATAAGGAAAAAGTGTACTGAATGGTGCGGGTACTACTTATTATATAACAAAAAATTTCTACGAAAATAACCAAAATTGACTTTTGTTAATAAGAAATGATTTATTGACTTTACTGTTAAATTTATGTTGGGTTTTACATAAGATTTATTGAATAATACCAATTGATTTTTTCAATTCATTGCTTTTTCTGCCCATTTGGCTTGTTTGTAGGCAAGTTTTAAGGTATAACTTCCTAAGCGAGCTTTCGAATGACATTCTTTCACAAAAATAAAGGAATCTTTACGTTAAAATTATCACTTCAAATTGTAGATTTTATGTTTCATTTAAAGCAGTTTTGATTTGCTTTCAAAACTGTTAAATTTAAGTATTTTTAAGTATTTTTCTGTTAACGCAAATTAAAAACGTTATTACAGCTTTTTATACCCTATATATATGAAATATCAAGGTATTCTAATTTTAGTCCCAAGTTTATAACGCTAAGAATTATAGATGATTGGAACAAAATTTTGGCATATGTGTGCATAAAATCTCCTAATTAGTCCATTTCTGTCTATTAGTCCTTCATCACGATATCTTATCGTGCTTAAGAATTATCTAGCTGATTTTTTTATAGTATGCTCAGAAAGTAAAAAGATAGTTTGAATACGTAAGTGAGCAACATAGGTCAATTGAGTCTTGAATGCACAGGATCCATCTTGTAAAACGTAAGAGATAAAGCAAAAGTTTAAATATAAGAATACTTCCCAATAAAATAATAAACAACTTTTGTTTGAAACATTTTTTAGTAAACATCTTTGTTCACCCGTGAGGGTGCAAATTATACTAGAACATAAGTTCCCATTTTCTCCAAAACTATATAAGATAAAAGATTGAAAATTATTTTGAAAGCTTCAAATAGTTAGCTTTTTGATAATAATTTCATAACAAACTTGATGGACAATAGGAAGAGGAGAAAATAAAAATTTTTTCGAAATTTAGAAAGGGCAGCCAGAATTTTATTATTATATTTTATTTATTATTATTATTATTATTTCAATTTATAAAACAATACATGGTCTGGCATTCAAAACTGTCCATACATTGTATTTCAAGAATTAACTTGGCCAATTGTTTATTTCACTTGTCTTTTTGTATTTCTGTTTGGAAAACAAGAAACAGAATTGGATTGTTTTTGGATATTTCTCAAATGAAAATAAGCACTACTTGTATTGGTTGATCCTATCTAACCAACCTGAATATTAAATTCATTTTGATTTGCCTGCAAGAAATTAGGTTGCTTCCGTAATAAAAAAAATAAATAAATTTTCAAATAAGAAAAGAAATTTCCGAAACTGGTCGTCTTAAAATAATCGTTTGCTAATTTTCGAAACATTCATTACTTCCCAAATATCCAACTATTAATGTGGACCTTACGAATTTAGAGTCAAGCCCTTATTATAGATATACATGTTATACAATATACAAAATTTTACTAATTTTGAATTTTTTTTTAAATTTCAGGTGGTGTTGGTATAACAAGAACAAAATCGAAAAAATTCAAAACAAAAAAATTATATAATAAATTACTTACGACGAAAAATTTAATAAACATTTATACAACAATGCAAACGTCATCGCAACAATCAGTTGGTGGGGCAACAATACAGCAACAACAACAACAACAACAACAACAGCATCAACAATCAAATACACCACCAATATCAACATCAAACAACAATAATAATTCAACAAACACGAATACAAATACAAATTCGACAACAACTCCCCCACAACATTTCTGTTTACGATGGAACAATTACCAAACAAATTTAACAAATGTATTCGATCAACTGTTACAGAACGAATCATTTGTTGATGTAACGCTAGCATGTGACGGGCACAGTGTTAAAGCACACAAAATGGTGTTATCCGCATGTAGCCCGTACTTTCAATCGCTATTCTTCGATAATCCATGTCAACATCCGATTATAATAATGCGTGATATTAAATGGCCTGAGCTGAAAGCGGCCGTCGAATTTATGTACAAAGGTGAAATAAACGTGTCACAAGAACAAATTGGACCTTTATTAAAAGTGGCGGAATCGTTAAAAATTCGTGGATTAGCGGATGTAAATGGCGGTGGAGTGAATGAGAATGAGAGCTTATTGGCAACAACTGCACCCACAGCACCGACAAATTATCATCAAAAATCATCGTCTGCATCGTCTTCTTCGTCGTTGAATAACAATCGTCCTCGCTCGAGATCGAATCGATCGAATATGGAGAATAGTTGGCAATCACCCACTAACCCGTCAGAGAATCGAATACCAATGATAACACCACCGTCACAACATCATTTATCACATCACCCGGATGATTTTGATGATGATAATATGCAGATTGCAACATCACCACAATCGATCGGAGGTGCTGGAACACCACCATCGACATTGACGCCTCGTTTAACAAATAATAGTTTAAGTAAAAAGCGGCGACGATACTCGAATGAACAACGTTCACGTGAGTCGTCGAGTTGTCGTTCATCACCAGCTATCGGTGGTGCGGATCGATCAGGTGGTGGTGATAATATCGATTATCAACATCAAATTGATTTATCATCCCCAATGCAACAACAACAACAACATCGTGATATGTTACATTCACCATCGTCATCAGTCGGCGGTGGTGGTGTAGTACCCACACCACCACCCCCACCATTGGTAGCACCTCCGCCTCCCCCAACACCATCACATACACCACGAACACCTACACTATCAACACCAGGACCAACACCCACTCCACCTGGATTGGTGGGTGCGGGTGGTACCAGTTTATCAGTATCGATATGTAATGACCGTGAGAGATCAACACCCGTACAACTGTCAATGTTTAATGAACAAATGTCACAATTATCACGTCAAATGAGTGGTGATGGTGGACCGATGTCGTCTCCGTCAGCGTCATCTGTCGTTGCAGCGCACCATCATCAACAGCAGTTGGCCGCGGCTGCTGCAGCTGCTGCCGCCGCACACCATCAGCTGTCGTTAAGCGGTGGTGGTGCTGGTGGTGGAAGTAATATACATCCGGATGATATGGAAATTAAACCTGGTATTGCTGAGATGATACGTGAGGAAGAACGAGTGAGTAATGTTTCAAAATTTTATTAACTTATTTTTTTCTTTCTTTTTGTATTAAGATTTCGACTTTCATAAATTATCATAAATTGAAGGTATTGATATGTTATATATAACATTCGTGTCAAATTTGAATCCTTAATCACGATTAGGAAGCTTGATGCAGTTATTCCGTCCACTGCTAGCTTTTTCTTGCAACGTTAAGAAAATTATAGCTGTGCTCTCTTTTGAAAATATTATTATTTTAGTAATACTATTAAGGTTAGTTATTCTTGCCCATAATGCACTAAATTACAGGAGTTATTTTTTATTTAAATAGGTTCCGTATAACGTACTGAATGTAAATGCACAAAATCCTTACAAAAATGGGCGAGGGAAGTGCCTCCATTTTAAGGAAAATCGTTTTAGGCTATATCTGCATAATTTGCCTTCTTACCTGCAAAACACCGACCACCCCTTGAAATTTTCTTTTTAAATTAAAAAAAAAATTGACTAAAAAGATAGGAAATTTAACTGGCTTGAAAAACACTACGGGGTTATAGGCCGTAAAGGTTTTTGTCAAAATGATGGCATTTTTCCCTTTCAAATTTGTAATGATTTTGTGTATTTACATTCAGAACGTGATAATAATCCTATTTTTAGAAAAAAAAAACTCCTGTTGATTAGCGCTAGAAAAAATTCTCAATTATCTGCAGCTGTAATTCAATATTGAACGCGTAATATCTTTAACAATGTTAATTTTAGAAAGAAAATTTAAAGTAAAATAATCTATAGATGAGAAAATTTATAGATTTAAAAGTAAAAAATTGATTCATTCGTTTTAAGTATTAAGCAACAATACTATCAATTCTGCGACTAACTAATATAGTGAAGAAAATGAATTAAATAATTTTATTTGAATAAATGACGCATCACACGGTAACGGAAATCGTATGTTTCCTTAAAAAAAAATGAAATATTTAAATGAAACATATTTCTCGCTGAGTAATAATAACCATACTCGTATAGTTACACAAAATATATATGAAGTAACTTTAATAATAAAATAATTTTATTTGAATTAATAATAATAATAATAATAATATTAATATATTAAATATTTTTTTAAATTATATTTAATTAATGTAGGTGTTTTTAATGGTCTTTATTTATTTTATTTTATCATTCAACAAGCAGTAATGTTGGAGTGGTCTTGTTTGTTAAGATCCAATAGATATTCATTTTAATTTTATTGCATTTTATTTAATATTCTTTTATAAATGAAATGTTATTGAATGGTAATAATCTCACTTATTTAATATTTTAAAAATTATAAACATTGTGGTTTAGTTTTTAAAAAGTTCATTGCAAAATAAAAATTTTAAGTTTTTATTTTCATCCGTTTCAAATTTCTTAATATAAAATGTTACAACACCATCATTTCTACGGACGCCTGAATAGCTCACTGTCAATTTATGAGAATTTTTTAAATGTGTACTACCCACAAGTATAAAACCAACTTTTAACAAGTGCAATTGTGACTTGTGGCATTATGGATACGAGCCTCTTTAAAGGTGTCGGTAATTTGTCATGTGCTAATTTCTATTTAAACGTCATAATAAACATTTAATAATGCTTTTAAAGGTTAGAAATTAGGAATGTGCAGATCCAAAAGAAAAACATCAACGATTAAAGAATTATATTTTTTAAATAAAGAAAATTTCTAACTAACTACATAAGACAAATTATAAACATTATCATATTATTATTAAATCTGGACATACAATTATTAATAATTCCAGACAGTTTCGGTACTGTCTAATTAAACGATAGTCATCATCGACTGACATCTTCAAAAAGGTTCGTTTCCATAATTGAACAAGTCACAAGTACACTTGTTGAAAGTGAACTAGTGTTTTTTTTTTTCAAGTTTTTTTTTTATACTTGTGGGTAGTGCACATGTAAAAAATATGCTAGAGAAGCGCCACTTTCTCATAAATTGACAGTGAGACATTCAGGCTTCCGTACATTTCATACATTTTGTAAAAACATTCATTGATATTTTTTTTGGATTGAATGTTATTTTAGGCAATGATTAAATTTTTTTAAATTCTCATTCTAATAATCTTTAGAATCTCTTAACATTTTGGTCCGTTCAAAATAATGTTTTTGCGTAAACTTATTCAAAGGCAAAAAAAAAAATAAATAAATAAATAAATAAATAAATTAAAAAAAAGGAACGGTTCGGCATCTTGTTTAAGATCTTACTAACGCGCAGGTTTTAAAAAGCTAGGGTTGCATTAATTAACGCTATGTGTACATAAGGAGACGATTTTTGGCCGATATGTCGTTTTCAAAACAATCAATTTTATATATATTTTTCGTTAATTACCCAATCATTATCTTCGAATCACGTCTAATATTTGATAATTTTTGATTCTACATTTTGTTTACAGCAAAAAAATTTTTAGGGGGCACAAATTAAAAAAATGTATATCTTTAATTTTGATGTTGAATTATTTTACAATATAAGGCGAAAAGTAAGAATAAAAATTTTCGGTATCTGGAGTAATTTTCAAAATATCGAAAATTGAAAATTTTGTTTAATTATTTAGCTTTTGATATTTCGAAAACCAAGGCAGATATCGAAAAATATTTTTTTATTATAACGAAATTCATCATCAAAGTTGAAAATAAGGTACAAATAATTTCAACCACAAGTCAAAACTTGCCTTCGCGCACCTACTACCTTAAAGTTAAACATTAACTTAGATAGGTAAATAAAACAGATTCCTAGCCCCTAGCAAGTAAACATCTTATTGTAACGGAAATAGTGAACATATAATAAACAAACAAATAAATAAATAAATAATTTGATAATAATAATAATAATAATAATAAATGATGATATGATATGATAAAGTTTGATAATAGATAATATAAATATTAAACTATGTATGTAATATATATTACTTAATGATAAATATGATAAGGATATCATAACAGATATATAGATATATCTAGATATATGTGTGATACAAGACTTACTTACTTATTTATTGATATGAATAATAAATAAATTAATTGAAACCATCAACTTATTTAATATTTATATTTATATTTTAATATTATTTTATTTACGAGACGAGACTCTTGTACCTTGGATCACAAAATTTATTGGTCTAGGATACGAATGCGTAACTATTGGCATTTGCAAAAATTTCAAATTGTATTGGTTGTATAAAATACGAAAATACGAGTGTACAAAAAGTGATTTTCGAATGCCGAAAATTATACAATCTTCCAGGAGAAAAAGTTGTTAAACATTATCTTCACAACATTTTATCTAGTCATTCTTTACAATATTTGATTAATATGTGATTCATGGTACAACACCAAAATGTTACTTCATGATGTCTTAGCTTGGATCACTACGAAAAAATTCTTAATTAGAAAAAATGTACAAAATGGCGTCGAAATATAAAAAAAAATTGTTTTGACCTTTTTGAAAAAAAAAAAACTCAAAATTGAATTTTTCTTAAATCCAAGGGCAAAGAAATCGGTCGAGTAGAAATTGAGATATCATGTTTAACCACTTCGAAAAATTTAGTTTCAAGAAAAACGCGTTTAATGTTTTAAGATAAAATTCCGGCAGGGCTATTCGGATAATAATATAACTCACTTTGAATTAATCGGTGATCCCAGATCCATACATTCTACCTTCTTCTTCTTCAAATGCAATGTCTTGCAAAGTTATTTCTGCTAACCGCTGAAATGCGGTTTCTGCCTTCTTTTTGAAGCAACAGAAGCTCACAGTACAGAGCGATCAATTCTAACTTCGTTATCAGAATATTCATTGTATCTCCAAAAATAATTTTTAGGGATATATTCTTAAAGGTCGAATCTTCAAAAAATGCAAAAAAAAAAAATCGATAAACTGGAGAATGCTCCAAGGTACAAGACGTTACCTTAACGATTTATCAAGTGTTGTTTATTCCATCTTGTGATGAATGAAATGATACTTCATACTTTCTTGATTTCAAAATGTTATTTTGAATTTTGTAACCTGAATTATTTGAGAAATTCCACAATTTTTATTAGCCATGATAACAACAGTTTAAAATATGTTTTAATTAAAAATATTTTATATTTTTAATTAATCAACAAGATGAAATTTGTATGTTCAAGCTTATCATAGGATTTTAGAAAATAGGAGGCGGGTTTTATTTGACCTACAAAAATTATTTTGAATTGATTTTAATAATTCATTGTTTTTGATATTATTCTTGATACTTAAAGAAATGTCTTCGGAGAGTCGAGAAGTGAAGATAATCGTTTCAGGATTTTGATTTTTTTTTTAAAATCTACACAGTTAGTTTCCTAGATATTAACTGAAATCGATAAAAAATATTGCGTTTCATTAGGCTGATCAGACTGGTTATATCTCAGTGTTCGCTCAGGCGTAAATTCAACACAATTTTCTATTTTTTTGGGTCAAATATCTATAGATCTTTCATCGATTTTTATTAAATTTTAAAATAGAAATATGTTTAGGCTTTTTTTTTGTCTTTTTTTAGAAATTTTTAAGAAAATTCCGGAAAATCGAGAACTTTTATTTAGTTTTTCTAATCTAAATCAAATTTGATGAAAAAAGGAGGTGTATTTGATGATTTGATTCAAATTTTTTGAAAAATTGTTTAAAATCGCATACGAAGGATGAGATGAAGAATCAGTTTCAGGTGAAAACTTAAATGGGAAAAGATAAATTGGACCTCTGATCTGTTAAAAGGCCAATTTTCTTATGAAAAATTGTGGAAAACTGTGCACGGCAGGAGGGCGAAGAACTCAATATCACGACAACCGATTTCGATGATTCTTTTTTTAGTGACAAATTAGTTAGTGTACTTCAGATTCACTAAAAATCACAAAATAAATAAAACCTTTTAACAAAAAGAAAACCGTCTTCAAAAGAGAAACTTTTCCAAAACAAATTAATATGTACCAAAAAGTAAAAAAATAACTATAATATAATGTAGTAAAAATTATTGTTATTTTTGGAGTCGTTGTCAGCCAAGCTAATGTTGCAAACTGTTCTGCCAGAGTTGTTTCCTTGGCTGTCACCGACTCCAAAAATAACAATAATTTTAACTACATTATATTATCGTTATTTTTTTACTTTTTAGTGCATATTGATTTATTGTGGAAAAAGTTTTTCTTTTGAAGTTTATCGGTTTTCTTTTTGTTAAAAGTTTTTTTAATTTTAAGACACATTTTGTGTTTTGTAACTAGATTTTTCGCACACTCTATATATATTATAAAGATAGTAAATGTTCATTCATTTATCCATCCGTTTGGCAGTCAGTTAGTCAGTCCGTCCGCTTGTCCGTCCATCCATCCATCCGTCCGTCTATTAGTTTGACTATTCTCCATGATAGATATTCCTTTCCGTCTTATAACATATATACATGTATATATTTTATATATATATATATATATATCTATAATGGTCAGTGAGAACTTGATCTATCTCAATTAAACAATAGAGATCATCCTGCAAGTGACCTCAATCAATCATATTATAATCATAATAATCATAATCATATTTTATATTATATATTTTATATATTTTATATATTTATTATTATTATATATTTATTACACTTGCTGAAGAAGAAGCGGTTTTGAAGATATAGCAATATAGAGATCCTTAAATTAAAATAATGAAAAAAATTACGGGCTATAATGTTTTTTTTGTTGTTGTTTTATTTCCTCGATTAGAATGAAAATAAAGTTTATAAAACTCAAAATAGTGTTATAATGTTGCTTTGTTTAACTGCATACGATCGTCGTTATAGTCGATATTTATTTAATTCCAATGAAGATTGGTCTCTATAGCCGATATACTGTTATAACTGACACATTCTTAGATGTGTTTATAAAGAAATTCGATCGGCACTTTTCATAACCTGTTTTGACTGTAATTCCTCATACCTCGATATTTTAAATAAAGAATAAATTAATTACTGAGTTCACAAAAATTTCCTTTTTCTAAAAAGGAAAGTCTAAATCATTTCTGAAATTTGGGGGAGGGGGTTGCCAGATTATTTAAATAAATAAATGACTTCAAAAGTATACATAATTAACTTTTTTTGGTAAAACGGTAGATTGATGATATGTTTTCATAGATTTCTCCAAAACTAGTCGGTAGAAATTAAGAAAAATTATTTAAATTAAAGGTAAATTTTTAATAAATTATTGAAAAAAAAAGGTTGTGCCCGAATAATTAAGAATGTATGAGCACGGTTGTGCTGACACAAATTTAAAAAATATATATTTTCAATTTTGATGGTGAATTATGGTTATTACTTGACAATATAAGACGAAAAGTAAGAATAAAAATTTTCGATATCTGGAGTAATTTTCAGAATATCGCAATTTGAAAATTTCGTTGAATTAATTAGCTTTATATTATTTCGAAAACTAAGGCATATATCGAAAAATTTTAATCTTATTTTTCGTCTGCATTCATGAAGCTATAACAAAATTAATCATCAAACTTGAAAATATGGTACAAATAATTTCAACCCAAAATCTAAAATTGCCTTGATGCTCGTACTAATTTAATGACGAATGAAGTGTTTATTTTAAATGAAAAATTATAGAATATATTCAAAAACAGTGGACGGTAGCTCAGCAAAAGTCACCATATCTTACAAACTTACAAACTAACGGCTTTAAGGTTATACAATTTTTTGTATATTTTATAATTTTTTATTGTGTTTTGTATAATTTTTTTATGTATTTTTTTCTTTGAATACAATACAAATCATTTCATATACAATTTATATTTACACTACCTATGGAAATGTGTGTATAGTTTGTATTTTATATTCATATCATTCCAATTATTCAATTTTTTAACTTATATCCTAACGTTTCCTAATCAGTATAAATGGATCACATTTTTGCGTCAATTGTTGTTTATTAACACTGAGATGTGCTGAAAATATTAGTAAATGCAGCGCATAGAAATCGGAGCGTTGGAGAGACAGAGATATACAAAACTTGAAATTTTTTTGTAAATACTAAAAAATTGGAAATTATGATAATTAGTAAAGTTCTAGAAAATAAATTATACAATAATTTACCCCATAATGTATAAAACTTAAAAAACAAAGTTAAGTTACACGTCTTTGTTATAAACAAACTATTGATGGTAATATTTATTATCCGGGAAGTTCATGATGTGGATCATAAGGGTCGCATTCACATGAACAGCTGGTTATTCGTTTTTAAAAGGCTGACAAAACATAGAGAGATCCCTATTAGGACCTTTTCGATTTTGCTAGTATCCAGCAAATATAGGAATTATTACAGAATTTTTTGAAGTAAAATATTATACTAGATCCTTACAAACTTTACCTTGTCATATTTTGACGTTATGTTTAAAACTGAAAATTAACGTCACTAATTTCCACCGATATGCAGGGATTTAGATAAAATGTGATTTAAAGAACAGCAATAATCAATTTGTAAATAATTAGTAAAAGTAAAAATTTTATTTAAAAAAAAAAAAAATTATTTCTATTTTACTTGAATACATGTACAACTATTAAATAGTTTGCTTACCTTCTAGTTAGTTAATTAACTTTAATTGTTTTTATGTAGTTACGGTCTCATAGTCATATTGTTCAAGAAACTGATGCGTTATGCCACGTTACTCGATTCTCTTGTTATACGATGATAAATTTTATATTAGAATGTTCTGAATATGAAAAATAAATTATACAAAATTGACAATGAAATCATTTGGAAAATGTATAAAAATTTATTTAAGTATTTTTCTAGCGACAATTTTTTTCGAATGTATTTTTTTTTAATAACATTTTTGTGTTGAAATGAAAACGTTAGTACATGCTATATCGATTACCATAAAAAAATATTGTATTGTCATTATTTTCAGAACATAAAATCATCTATTCCGAATAGATTTGATGAACTAAACAATTAAATTTTTACATATAATTTTTTTTATTTCAGAGGGTTAAAATATTTTTTAGAAAATATTATAACAATGCCCTGCAACAATATATATTGTCATATTTTTTGTTGTTGCAGAGCCAGTCACTAACTAAAAACATGCACTGTAGATAGATTTACAAATTGGCTATTTTACTTCGAATTTTTGTTTTTTTTTTTTTTTTTTTGTTGAAATTTGTAAAAACTAAAAAATTTATGGATAAAAAAATACTAGCTAGCGATTTAGAGGGTAAATTTTCAAGTAAACAGGCCAATTTTGTAAAAAAATGATTTTTCCGGTAATAGCAAAATTATGTTGGTTGGAAAACTAACACAAGAAAATAAGTTTTATTTTATTTATTCCGATTACTTCCAAACATTATCATTTTTTAGTGATTGGAAGAGAGCGGTTTGGAAAGTGCGAACAGACGCAAATGTTTCGATTGTCGATACATTTTTAAAGCCCATAATTTAATGAAAATTTTGAAGAAGCATTTATTCAATTTTGTTAGAAATATATCAAAACCGGTATCAATGTCAAAATTTGAAGTTTCTTATAGAATCCTTATATATAGGAGGTTTTTTTTTTTTATTTAACTTTATGTAAACACGAAATCATTGAGAAATTTTTCAAATTACTTTCATTCTTTTTTGAAAAACACTCTTTATATTCATGAATGTACCAGCTACATAAAGAAAGCGTCGATATGAATAATTAATGTTGTTTAAGTCTTATTTTTATTAAAAAAATTTCTAAATCAATTGTAAACAATTTTTCGAAATTTAATTTTTGTTTTGCTGCTACCTACCAATGATTATAATTGCAAATTTTGAGTAAACCAGGAGAATAATCGATGTTTATGGAGAGCACATTTTTTGTAGTAAACAGTTAACTTCATCTAAATTCCATGCTTAGAATTCTTTACCAACGTAAAAATATGGGTGTTTTTAGCTACCAAAAACCCCACATTTTACGATCGTTAATTGATATGGCTTATAAGGTTTCGAGTTGTTTTGTATAAAAAACAATGTCACCACAACAATTTTAACAAAATATGTTCTAAAGTTATGGAAGAAAAACGATTTCAAAATTGCAACTTCAAGAAACAGCGCCAAAACGGAGCAACTTTTACTAGGTCATGTTTAGCTAAATCGACTTATTTTGTGCTAAGCTTTATGTGGTAGAGGGTTGTAAATACCTTTTTGGAAGATCCTGTATAAGATGAGATAATCGATAAGGACAGTTTCTAGGTAGGAGATTCCCATTCTCATATGTATTTTGAAGTGAGATTTTCAAGGGTTTTTGGTTATCATTAATCTGTAGTTTCTTTACCAGTTCCTTGTAGCGAATTAAGTACGACACATATTTTAGTATGCGCCATTTAAAATTTTTGCTTTCTCTTTTTAGCTAAAATGAATCATCCAGTTAATATGAATGGTACCAACATAAACTGACTGATATGATGATGTTTTAGTATCTAGCTACTAGGTGTAGTATCCACAATTCTAAAATGAGCAAAGTATAGTTGGTTAGTTTTGTGAACTCTGCTTGTTATATAAATGATATAACAATTATTGTAACCAACACAAGTATTGACTATTACCATTAAGATTAGCCATTGAATTGATTAAAAATGGAATACGATTGAATCCTTGTGATAAAAACGCTTCTATTTAACGAACACGAAAGTATTTGGTTTTACTAATAAAGTAGGCCAGCGGTAATCTGGCCTCTGTCTAATTCGGCATTCCTTGTAATCTGACATAACTATCACGGTACTTACAATACAGATTTATTATAAATGTATGAATTGTTCGTGGCTGAAATTAGAAAACAATTGAAATCTTATCAATTATGTTTTAGTTCAGTCCTAAGCCCTGAATAATCCATAAACATGAAAATCTGGAGGATTTCTTTATTGAATGGTGATTTTTAAGGCATCGAATGAAAAAATTTCCCAGCTATAACACCCTCGTATACGATTTTAGTAGAATTCTCAGATCCAATTTTTGTATATTTTTGGTCAAAGTTACTCTAGAAAAATATGGTAATTGCCTGATGTCGAATGTGCCATATTACGCATAAAAATGTAAAACTAAACTTGATACCATGGCAAAATTTGAAAGTGAAATTAATATTGATTATAATGCGAAGAAGTTATAAGCATTCCAAGATTGATTGCCCATCTCCTTTTAGGTAAACAAAGTTTTATATGTGTTTTATATGGTGATATAGAATAATGACGTCACTAACCTATATCTCCCTCTTTGTTTAATTAGCAATTTTAAACGTTCATATTTTGCTTACTTCGAAAGATTTTCATAAACCAACTTCACTTTTCCGTACGTGCAGTGAGAATTCTTCACCAGAAGTGATTTAGTCAATATGCTTATTCGTTATCTTTATATTAAGTCAAAATTGAGAAAGTCTGTATCATGTATTTCTATGGTCATGCAATGAAAATTTATTTGTTTATTACTTAAAATAGTTGACTTTTACTTCGATTGCCACTCTCTGAAGCGTTGCTTGATTTTAAATTCATGAATGGCTCATCTTGCAGATATCATTGTGTACAATAAATGTATATATATATATATATATATATATATATATATATATATATATTGAAAATGATTGAATTATTTTTGGTTGTTTAATTTCATTGTATATTTATTATTGTATGTATGTATAAATGTTTAAAACCAAAGTTGTATATATTTGTATTATTGTCATTTATAGTTCTATTGTTTCTATTTAGTATATCAATTTTATACATACACAAGTTATTATTTTATTTAATAATATAAAACGTTTTTATACAAAACAAAACAAAAAAAAAAACATAAACAAACAAACAGGTAACACATCAAGTCTTTATTTGTATTAATTAAAGTTCGGATTGGTAGCAGTACATGTTTATTGTTGAAGTTTAGGTCAGTCTTGTTATATTGGACAATTATTTGTTTGATATATTCAATTATAATTCTATTATATTTATTCTATTATATTAAGGATGTACGAGCGCCAAGGCAATTTTGGATAAAAGGCTTTATTTTTTTTAAGTATTCAGTTGGACTATGTCTAAATGAATTTTGCCCGATTATTTAAATAAATGAATGACTTCAAAAGTAAGCATAGATAGCGAAAAAAGATATCGAGCTGAAATTTTTACAGGGTACTCAGGACGTATAAAGTGAAGTCGAGTTCGTAAATGAGCAACATAGGTCAATTGGGTCTTGGCTCCATTAGAGATAGAACAAAAGTTTAAATATAAAAAATATTCCTTATCAAAAAATAAACAACTTTTGTTTGAATCATTTTTTCGTAAATATCACTGATTACCGCGAGGGCGCCAATAAGGCGCAAATTTTATAGTATGTATTATATGGGAATATCAGTTATGTATGTGTGACATGTATGAATGTGTAATGTGATAAAGTAATCAACATTGTCTATGTATGGTATTTCAACAATTCACTCAGCCAATTGTTTGTTTTCACTTGTTTTTTGTTCAAAAATCCAACTTCAAACAAACGCTTTCAAATAAAAAAAATAAAAAATGAAAATAACAAAATTTGCACTTGTTCTTCCATTCAAATGAATCCCAACATATATGATAGATAGATAGCTAGCTCTAACTAGGTACAATGTATTTGTTTTTTTGATATAATTAATTTTATTTATATATTTCTGCACACAACCCTTTATATTATATTTGCAAAATAATTATATTTTGCATCATATAATAAAGGGGTAGTTTTTTTTGGTATAGATTGGGTAAGTATAATAAGTTTTGGTTGGTCACTAGGTCATTGCACTCGTTCAATGTTCACTTCACTACACTTCACTAATAACAAACAGTAGGTTCCAAAGGCTTACTCAATACTATACGTATAGTATTAGATATGTTTGGTATTTATAATAAGAACTAGCTTGATACCCGTCTGCTTCACTGGGCTTAAATGTAAAAAACCATTGCTTTATAGCCTACACTTCTCGTGATCCCAATAACTCCATAAGACTCGAAGGGCTAAAATACATATGACAATTTTCAATTTCTTAAAGTGAAAAATAGTCATATATTATTGACTATATCAGAAAAGATGATCATGAATTGTTTTACATTTACTATTTTAAATGTTTACAGAATTATTTATTAATATTCAAAATGATGACATAGATAGAGCAGTAAAATGTCAGATGAAATTCAATTTTTTTTGTGAATATATCTTTATAAATTATAGCTCATGTGTTATTTTAATGTAAGAGCTATATTGTTATACAGATTCATTCAAATCTATTTCCGTAAAAGCGTAACATACAAGCAAACAAACATCCTTACTTTCACATTTATAATATATAGGGATATATAGTTCTGTATATCATATCAGTTTACAATAAAAATACTTTACACCCTTCATACATTACATTACATTACACGAGTATCTACATGGGAAAATACAGTGTGTAGTCCTCCATTATTATCGGAAAAATCTATTTGATGGTCTCGGAAAAATTGAAAAAAACCCGATGTAAAACATTCGTTTTTTACAAGTTCTTATTTAGTTTCACCTGTGCGTTGTTTATAATCAAATTTTGTTTGTTAAATTTAACACACTTTCCGTTTTCCGATTAAGCTAAAATTTTGCATGCCAATCGGATAACAGTGAATTCTCATGATGACTTGACTTTCCAATCGGTTCCACCAAATTTTATATACATACGTTTGGTATTTTTAAATTAAGGCAAGTGAAAACAAACAATTGACTAAGTTAATTGTTGAAGTACTATGTATAGACAGTATTGATTACGCATCGTTTGTTTTTTTTATGCCAAGTAAAGAGAGATAGTCACTCTTAGGTAGCCACTCACACATACATACTATGTAATTTGCGCCCTCATAGGTAAACAGTGATGTTTTACATTTAAACTTTAATTCTACTCTAACGGATTACATAATGGGTCCTTTGGATTCAGGACTCAATTTTGCTCATTTACGAAGTCGACCACACTTTTTACGTCCTAAGGACGCAATAAATATTTCAGCTTGATCGTGTTATCAGACAGACGGACAGACGAACGTACAAGCGAAAAAGGACTAATGATATATTTTATACATAGTATAAAATACACAGAATTATCTGAAAAGGTTTGAGAAGCTGCGAGCCATTTTTACAAATAGTCACGTATGACTCATAAGAACGATAATTTTGTATTTTTTAGTACAATTAAATAGTATAATTCTGAATTTTAGATAAATATTTGATACAATTTAAATGAATATTTTTTTCATTTTGCGTGTGCGATCTTGTATCCACAAATTTTCCCCTATTTCATTTATATATATTTAATTTTTTTGAAATATAAAATATATATAATTCCTACAGGACAATGTGTACTATATATATATATATATATATATATATATATATATATATATATATATATATATATATTATTCCTATTTCTGCTATAAAATTTATAACCCTTACATTTAATATCTCAATTCAACTGAATTTTTATTAGCATAGCAACAGACAAAAAAAAAATATGTATATATCTAACATGAATCACCTACGAAATGTATGTATCCATTCTGTGTAATATTCTACGCACGTGTAACGCATTGTTTTCGATATAAACAACTTAATATGGTCATTCGGTTAAAAAAACCTTACACACTACGATTTACTTTATCTAACTAGTGACGATAAATTAGGTTCCAATTGAATGTGTGACCACTTCAAGTAGTTCAATTTTTTATACATATATGATTCAAGTTTGATTTTTATTATTTCCAATAAATAAATTTTCAATAATTTTTAAATATCGAACAATTGTATTCTTAGTTTTTGTCTTATATCGTCAAGTTATAACACAACTCATCATCAAAATTGAAAAAATATATTTTTATACCATGTATACAGGGCGTTCTGTTATTGATTGCTGATCGGTGGCCTATAGAATAAGCTCATAAAGACGAAGGAAAAAGTTATTTACCAATTTTGGATCTAAGACCTACTTTGCGAGATAATTAACAAAATAAATTATATAAACAAAATATATTAATAAAAAGTAACTTTATTGAGAATCACAGTTCAATAAAATTTTGAAAATCTTTCTTTACTTACATGACGTGAAAAAACAAATGATTCCGTAATCAACACTGTCCACGTATGATATTTTGTGTTTACTTGTATTGTACCTTTTATTATAATTAGAAGTCTATTTTCTGTGAAAAAAAAAATCATAGAACTCATACTCGAGAAAGTAGAAAAGCTAAATTTCTTTGGATGAAGAATTATTTAGGAAGTTTATATTGTTTTCTTATTATCGATTGTTTTCTAAGTAGTGGCTACAAATTTTGGTTAAATATTCGCTATCGTGTCGTAAAAATCATTTTATTAATTATTTTAACATATTTCATTAATTATTTTAGCATTTTGGTTTCATAACGTGTTCATCTAGATAAAAAATATGTATGACATGTAAACAAGAAGTGTATATGACGTAGATCGCTATTAATCAATCATAGAACGAACAATGTATGAAACTTGTATACGAAACTTTACTGCCAAATAGTGTTAATAATGGTACATCTTGTACATAATTTCTAGTACATTCAGTACTTATATTGTTATTAAATAAAATGACAAATAAACAAATAATAGTTATTATAATAATATAATAATTGAAATAGTACTATATATACCTAATAGGTATTATTATTATAGATATTATTAGGTCTACGTACATACATACATATACTACCTACCTACCTACCTACCTACCTACCTACCTACCTACGTACCTACCTATAAACATATAATATAATATAATAAACACAAGTCAATACCTAATAATAATAATAATAAATGAATAATATTCATATACATACATGAGTAGTCATGTAGATAAATAGTTAGGTTATGTTTATTCCATAGTAGGTACTTAGTAGGTAGATTGGTAGAGTATATTTTTTGGATTTTATTGTTATCAAGTCCAAATTTTATGTGGAAGTAATTCATATATAGTCTAATACCACTGAGAAAAGGAAATATTGAGAGAGATACCCTATTAAATTTCTAGATTCAGAAAAAATTATCTTCGGATAACGCTCGTTTTTATAGAGTATATGTGAAAAATCGATAGTGTCGGAGGTTTTTAATAGAAAAGATCTTATATGTAAAAAAAAAAGTATATAGTGTACACCACTACTGTATCATTAACATAATTTATAATCGAAAAACTCTTAATGTTTTTTGTATACAAAATTTAGTATACCAGCAGAAATAATGCTCGTTTAAAAATTCTTACTATTGATATGAGTGGAGCTTCAAATCAGATCCAAAACCTATTTTTTGGCCTAAAGACTGGTCTAACAGCTTTATACCTACTGCCTGGTGAGGAGAGGGGTTTGCTAGAAGGTAGGTAGTTTTGTAGATAGGTTACAACAATACTATTTGTTATGTAGGTATATAACAATATTATATTATTATATTATATCAATACTAAACAGAATTATATTAATATATATTGGATGATTTACAATTGAATGGATTGTATTTATGTATATATATGTAGGTAGGTACCAGGTAGGTAGGTAGGTAGGTAGGTAGGTACTGGTAGGTAGATAGTTAGGTTTTGAATGGAGAAACTTTACAATAGTGTTGTTGTAAATGTTATAGTTGTGTAGTAAACAGGACTTCTATTCATATGATTTAAAATGATCTCTGGATATTATATTGTATGAATGAATACAGGATGTCTTAATAGTTCTTTATTTCATAAATTCATTCCTTGGTCATTCTGCCAAGGTTGTTATTATTTCATTATACCATGTATATATGAAATATATCATAGTATATTAAGTTTAGTCCCAAGTTTGTAACTCTTTAAAATATTGATGGTACGAACAAAATTTTGGCATAGGTGTTTATAAAATCATCTAATTAGTCCATTATCGGTTGTCTGTCCGTCTCTTTGTCAAAAACGAAAAATGATATCAAGCTAAAATTCTTACAGCGTGCTCAGGACGTAAAAAGTGAGGTTGAGTTTGTAAATGAGCATCATAGGTCAATTGTGTCTTGGGTCCGTAGGACCCATATTGTAAACCAAAACAGATAGAACAAAAGTTTAAATTTAAAAATTGTTCCTTATACAAAAATTAACAACTTTTGGTTGAAACATTTTTTTGTAAACATCACTGTTTACCCGTGATGGCGCAAATTAATCGCAAATTGTATAGTATGTATTATATGGGAATATCAGTTATACAAGTGTGGCATGTTGTTTGTTTTCACTTGTTTGATTCTTCAAATTTTTATAATTAACTTTTTAAACTCATTGAGCTTCATACAAACTTTCATGCCCTATTTTACCCTCTTTAATAATAAATTTTTATAAAAAGGTATATAGTTACTCTTTTGCTCAAACAACTAGCAAAGTTTTTACATTTTTCTAACTTCAAAAATGACAAAATTTCGCCCTGAATGCAATTTTTGTAGCCCCTTGTAGAATGCAATTTTTGGAAATAGTCATAATTTTAATTAATTTTTGAAAAATGCACAAAATATTAGTTCTGTAATTACTGTCAGGGAAGTTAATACAAAATACTTCAACCTGATGGGATTCATTTTGGTCGCTAATACTCTCAATTGTCTGCGGCGGTCCATCAATTTTCAAAAACAAACTGCTATAGACCTGTTTCTATTGTTAATAAAAATTTGAAAAAAAATATCATAAATAGCACATATAAAGTACAACCTTTTCATACTATTATTATCCTCCAGCCCCGCTGTTTCCGTGAACAAAATTTCAAAACTTGAAAAAGATACAGAGTTCAGCTTGGCTCAAAATAAGAATTTTTGAACTATTTTGAACTTTTCCATTTAATGTTATGACTAAAAATCAATAGTTTTCCCTAAAAACGCCACAAAAATTGTTTTTAGGCAAATTTTTGTGCACCTTTTTTTGAATTTTTTTTTTTGATAACATTAAGAACCCATCCACTATGATCAAAAAGTGTGTACCTCATAAAAGCTAATCTCGTTTTTTTAGCCAATTAAGGGTTGGAGCGAATAGAAAACTAATTATTTTAATTTTTAATCAATCTATATATAAAATATAATTAAAATATAATATATATCTATATAACTAATATAATTAATATAAAGTATTATTTATTTATTTATGATATCAGTACATTACACGTACCAATTATATATATATATACCTATGTATATGCTAGTAGCTAGGTAGGTAGGTAGGTAGGTAGGTTGTATAAGTATAATATATTTATTACAATTAATATTATATTATATATGTTATTTAAATTCATTTTAAATTTGTATTATAATATTGATATTGAATAAGTAATCAGATACCTTTTACATATATACTAGCGGCCCCGACGGACGTTGTCCCGTAAAAACGAAACTCCAATTCATGAATACCTATACTACGTTTAGCCTGTCCGCTAAACCCATCCTGCTAAACCCCAATTTAACTCCTATTTATTGGAGTGGCCTGACCTTCGACCTTTGGCCTGACCTTTGATAGTAGAGCTCGCTGCGCTCGCATATGGCTCTAATAAATGCCTATTGACAATACCTGAATACTATTAAAAATACATAGTACACATAGTATACATAATGTGATATGATTTATATGCGCTCCCACCATTTAATGAAATTTCATTTTTTTGGTACGGAGCCCTCAAAAACAGTTGTAGTGGACCGAATGGTAAATCTAAACCATTCTCTAATCCCCTTGAACTCACACAAAAAATTTCATCGAAATCGGTCCAGCCGTCTAGGAGGAGTTCAGTCACATACAGACACACACAAGAAATATATATATTAAGATATAATACATACAGTATTTATCTACTGTATGCTTATTATATACACTGTTCTAACTTGTAACTTTTCAAAAGAGAAACGTAAACGCCCGGCTAAATAAATGTTCGTTAAAGATCGTGTAACGTCATAATGTTAATTAATATTTGTATACAATGTTAACTATTCAATTAACATTATTACGTCACAACGATACTTTACGAACCTTTTTATGTCGGGCGTTTTCGTTTCTCTTTTGAAAAGTTCTTTTAAATCTGCCTGTAACTTTAAAATTATCACAAAAAAAAAACTTTTAACAAAAAGAAAATCGACTTCAAAAGAAAAACTTTTCCAAAACTAATTAATATGCCCTAAAAAGTAAAAAAATAACGATAATATAATGAAGATCACTAACTAGTTTATCACTAATAAAAGAATCATCGAAATCGGTTTGCGTGATATTGAGTTATTCGTCCTCTTGTCGTGCATACTTAATGCAAATTTAAGACTTTTATGGTTTTCTCATGGATACCGTTGTCAGAACTGGACCAAAATGAAATGGGAACACACGGGAAGCACCAAATTCAAATAGATAAAGAATCATCAAAATCGGTTCACCCAATCGAAAGTTCTGAGGTAACACACATTATAAAAAAATACATCGAATTGATAACATCCTCTTTTTTGTTTGAAGTCGGTTAAAAAATAAAAAAAATTTTGTTACAAAACTTATATATGATCTTTCCATTTTTGTCAAAAAAGGTTCATAATCTCAATTATGGGTTTTCTTCAATACACATCCATGTGAGTTTATTTTTTTGACAAATGGATTTTTTTCTATGGTTGGATACTTTCGCTGCTAAATTCTATACGCAAGCATAAACTTTTCATTAAAAAAAAAAAACTACTTTATAGAAGCTTCTTCTTTTTTTAAAAATTTCTCAAAATTATTTCATGAACCGAATTCATTAACTGCATTTATTTAATATGTGTTCAGTATACAGTGAATATAATAAGTATAATTTTTAATTTTTATATACAAACACATTAAAACATGTTGTTTAGTGTGTTTTTAAAAACTTTTTTGTTTTTTATTTAAATAAAAACTTTTGTATTATATAAGTATATTATATACACAAATATATGTGGGAGACGATTATACCTTTGATCGAAATATACATTTAGGAAGACAGTTTGTATAATATGAATCACTATCAAATGTATCTTGAAACAATCTTACCGAGTTTATCTGAAGTTGCCCGCTTCGATGGGAAGAGATTCAATAGGACTTTTTTTTCTACTTGTACTAATTGCTTTGCTGGCCTTAAATAAAGGACAAAATGATTATCTTTTCAAAACGATGTCTTTTTTAACTTTACCTCCTCAACATTTTACATCATGCTTGAAACTGAAAATATAATATACACAAATGCTCACCAACAAGCAATGATTTAAATTACAAAATACAACTTACTAAATAGTATAAGCTAAAAAAATTTAATTTTTTGCATAATAGATATAATAATATTTGAAAATAGCTGCACGATAATAGATCTGCAAATAAATTAATTGTATTCATATGATTGTAGTTTTAGAGGTATCAATAACTTTAAATAAAAATTGAAGGTTTCCCGAAAATACGTTTCGAACAAGGTACAACACCCTACCATACGTATTATAAATATATATAATATAAAAATGTTAAAAACAAACAAACACAAAAGAAGAGAAAAAAATAGACAGTAATAAAAATAAAAATAATAATAATTATTATTTTTATTTTATTACAAAATTAGTTTTAAAAAGAATATATTTTTATTATTATAGTGTTTTTTTTTTTTATAATTTTAGTATGGTTAAATATTATAATCATGTATACAGGATGCCTATTAAAAGATTAAAATTCATTACGCAGGAACTGCGCATTGTAATGAATTTCCTTAAATCTATTATATTTTTTTATACGAAAAAAAAACCACTTAACTAATCTAGAGTCTTTAGATGATTTTATGAACACCTATACCAAATTTTTGTTCGCAACATCAATATTTTTAAGCGTTGCAAACTTGGGACTAAACTTAGTACACCTTCATATATATAACATAAGTACAGGGTGTACAAATTCAATGACAATAAGATTAAAGGTTCAATAAATAAATGTTTTAAATTTTAGAATCAAATTTTAATATCCATTAAAATCATTTGTTAAAAATATTCAAGAAATTAATGAACTGATCATTTTCAATAAATACAATAATAGTAGTTTTTGAAGCGTCAAAAACACGTCTATGATACAATGTTTGGTGTCATCTCAGTCCATTGAAGATCAACTGAAATATGATAATTATTATATTTAATAAAATATTTATTATATATTTATAAAAATAAAAGAAAATAAAAAAAATTATGAATAAAAAATAATTACATATAATAACAATAAAAATATATATACATTAAATATTATTATTATTACAAATTATAAATGTTTAAGAAATAACCATTAAAAAAGTTTGTTTGTCATCTTACTATGAGCTAGCAAACACTAACTAAATGGTACTGTTTACTGCTTTACTGTTACTGTTATTACGTGATCTTTTTATTTTGTTTGTTAACTTCATAGACGACTGTATGGACTCTGTTGTGTACACGGTATGCAAATGAATTCGAATAAAGATTCGGATATTATTTTCGATATTCTTCGATATAAACAAAACTTTTTATTATTCGAATATTAATATACATGTTGGACAATTTTAATCTATTCGTTGTATTCGTAGTCATGGTAGGGACAATAAAATCAATGCCAGCGCTTCAAATGAAAAATTTTGGCGATAAAGGAGGCTGTTTTGACTAATTTGCAATTCTTTACATGTTAATATTATAGAAAATGTCAAATTAAAATTATTGAAAAACACTTATTAATTAAATTAATGCATAAAAAATTATGAAAATAAGAAATCAAATTGCACAAATATTATTACAAAAATACCCCTTTACAAAAATCGAAAAAAAAAATGTTGGCTCCGATTTCGATAAAACTCAGTTTATAAGGTAATTTTGACCCATAATTTACAAAAATCGTATTTATATAACGATTAGGAAACTAGTTTCGGAGATATCGAGCCAAAATATGGGATAATGGGTGATATTTCAAAAACTATGCTTCCAATCATCAAATGAATACGATTTTTGAAATTTTTGGGTCAAAATTACCTTATATACTAAGTTTTATCCAAATCAGAAACTATAAATTTTTTTCGATTTTTTGGAATTTTTTTAAGGGGTACCCCTTTACAAAAATCGAAAAAATCGAAAAAAAAATGTTGGCTCCGATTTCGATAAAACTCAGTTTATAAGGTAATTTTGACCCATAATTTACAAAAATCGTATTTATATAACGATTAGGAAACTAGTTTCGGAGATATCGAGCCAAAATATGGAATAATGGGTGATATTTCAAAAACTATGCTTCCAATCATCAAATGAATACGATTTTTGAAATTTTTGGGTCAAAATTACCTTATATACTAAGTTTTATCCAAATCAGAAACTATAAATTTTTTTCGATTTTTTGTTTATGTACGTTAGTTTATGTATATGAAATATACCAAGGTACTAAGTTTTGTCCCAAGTTTGTAACGCTTAAAAATATTGATGCTATGAACAAAATTTAGGTATAGGTGTTCATAAAATCATTAAATTATTCCATTTTCGGTCTGTCTGTCTGTCGTCTGTCCATCTTTCATCACGATAACTAAAAAACGAAAAAACATATCAAGCTGAAATTTTTATATAATGCATCTAAGTGAGCAGTATTATATACATGTGTTCTCTCCCACTCTCTATGCAGGCACACAACAGAAGAACTGTTGTATAGCTGAAAAGACATCGAAGCCACGATACAAGTCTTTTTTGCAATTTCATATAACATCTATAATATCTCTTACTTAGATGCATTGCTTAACGCATGTACTTTGTCATACTCGCGATTTTTATATGCCTAGATGTAAATCGAACTAGTGGTATATGTGTGACATGAATGTATGTGTAATGTGAAAGAGTAATCAACACTGCCTATACATGGTATTTCAACAATTAACTCAGTCAATTGTTTGGTTTCACTTGTTTTTAATATACGTATTTGATTCGAATTATTCGAGAAAATTCGAATAACTTCGAATTATTATCAATTAACCTAGAAACAATACAAACTTCATTATTTGTATATATATTTATCAATTTATTTAATTAGAAGTAAGTAGTAATTAATTAATTAATTAGAAATAAATAAACAATAAAGATAAAATATAAATGTATTTATTCTAGACATGAAGTAGTGTATATTTTATTATATTATTTGAATATATTATGTTAATTATTCAGATCTCTATTTTACCTACAATATAAATGTTTATTATATTACTTATTTTATAACTAATATCCGAAATAAATAAAAATTTACCTAAAACTTCTTACACAATATAAAATAAAAAGGACCTAATATTGTACGAGTTTAATGTTGAAGTTAGTAAATTATTTATTAGATTTTTACATTTAAGTGAATATATTCGAATTTATAAAAATCTATCGTTTAATAATTTAAAATATATTTAAAATTATTTAAATACAAATTATTATTTTATTGAGGTTAAGAAATATTTGAATATTTTTGAATATATTTATCATTTTATTACTCTTTAATATTTATTTTCTTGAATATTATTTGTACGATGTCTTCTGTCTTATCTAGAAAAATTCCCCACACTGTTTGGCATATCAAAGGTTGTTCATTTATTTGGCTGTGCCTATTATTTAATACATAGCATATGTATTATGTCATATGAAAAGGGACATTATTCCTATCGAGTGTCCCTCAGTACGTCATGCACTTTTTATACCATGTATATATGAAATATATAATAGTATATTAAGTTTAGTTTCAAGTTTGTTACGCTTAAAAATACTGATGCTATCAACAAAACTTTGGTATAAGTGTTCATAAAATCACCTTATTAGTCCATTTCCGGTTGTCTGTCCGTCTGTCTGTCCGAAAGCATGATAACTAAAAACGAAAACAAATATCAAGCTGAGATTTTTATAGGTTGCTTAGGACGTAAAAAGTGAGGTCGAGTTCGTAAATGAGCAACGTAGGTCAATTGGGTCTTGGCTCGTAGGAACCATCTTGCAAAGCGTTAGAGATAAAACAAAAGTTTAAATGTAATCTTTCATGTAATTTTAATTGCATAAATTGATTTTTCAACCGACTTCATACAAAAAAGAAAGAGGTTCTCAATTCGACTGTATTTTTTTTATGTTTGTTATCTCAGAACTTTTGACTGGGTGAACCGATTTTGATGATTCTTTATCTATTTGAAAGCTCGTGCTTCCCGTCTGGTCTCAATTTGGCCCAGTTCTGACAATGGTATCCATGTGAAAACCATATTAGTCTTAAATTTTCATTAAGTGTGTGCGCGACAAATGGAAGAATAACTCACTATCACGCCAATCGATTTTGATGATTCTTTTTTTTAGTAATAAATTAGTTAGTGTACTTCACTTAAAATCATAAAATAAAAAAACTTTTAACAAAAAATAACCGACTCCAAAAAAAAAAAAAACAATTCAATAATAAACTAATATGCCCTAAGAAGTAAAAAATAACGAAAATATAATGTAGTTTCAAAAGAAATACTTTTCCAAAACAAATTAATATACACTAAAAAGTAAAAAATAACGATAATAAAATGTAATTAAAATTTTTGTCATTTTTGGAGTCGGAGTCAGCCAAGTTAATGTAGCAAACTGTTCTGTCACAGTTGTTTCCTTGGCTGACACCGACTTCAAAAATAACAATAATTGAATTTTATAACAATAATTAATTTAATTTTTTACTTTTTAGTGCATATTAATTTATTTTTGAATTGTTTTTTTTTTTTTTTCGTAGTCGGTTTTATTTTTATGAGCTTCTATCGTCATAGTTGATCCTTCAACATGATTTCCTTCTTGTAAAAACAATAATTTCAATTCAAAATATAACAGTTTTAGCCTGTAACAGTTAATATATATTTATCACACTCAAGTTTGTAATTTTTCTCTAGATATAATAAATTTTTATGTTTTATTTCTAAAAAAATAAAAAATAAAAAAATATGAAAAAAAAAATTGAAATATTTCTACAGTAATGTGTGTAACGGGGGAAAATCATTTTTGGAGGAGAATTTTTCGATATGTATGGTTTAGGTTATTGGTTTTTATGTTGGGTTTATGTGTATATATGTTATGATGCTTACAACCCTATCTAATATTGAAAACATACAAACACAGAAACCACCCTAAATTCTCTCATCTTATTAACAACAAACCAACAAAATCAAAAACTCTAGGGGATAATTTTTATATATTTTTTTTATTTTTGTTTAATGTATATATATATATATATATATATATATATATATATTTTTTTTTTTTTATATGAATATGTTATATGTACAGGAAGTTCAAGATATCACAAAATCAGTACTGAATTCAATATTTTTATAATCACACTGAAAAATAAATTAACTCTCGACGGGTAAGATAATTTTAACCCTAAAACAAAAATAAACGATTTCTTTTGTCGCTTGCCAAAGAAAATTTTTAGATAAGGTATGGAATCCTTACTAATATTATAAATGCGAAAATAACTCTGACTGCCTGCGTTTAAAATAGTATACGTCAATCAAAGTTTGAGTAAATTTTACCCTTAAGAAGTTAAACTTAAGGCATAAAAGTTTTTGTGTGATGACGTAGGCAAAGGCTTAAGGTCCAGAAAATAAAATTATGGAAGAAATACAGAGATTTACAGAATCATTACAAAATATGAAACTGATATTAACGCAATAACGTAAAATGGTGTTTATTTAGAAAGGTGAAAGCAACTGAGGATATGAACTAGGCCAAACCCTTCACGATATATGCATACACCTATATATTTAATATATAGGTGTAGATACTAACCGATTTGAAAAATTATTTCACGTATAGAAAGCTTTCTTATCAGCGAGTAACATAGGATGTTTTAAAAAAAAGATAAGATTCCGCATCAAAATAGTAAATTCGACGAAACTGTAAACAAAAGGAGGATAAGTGACGGCATACAAAGTGAAGGTTATACCACAATTATCTTTCTATTTAAAATTGAAGTTGCCCAGCGAAGCGAGTAGTTCACAGCTAGTCTTTCATAAATCGTGACTTATTTCGGATCAATTTCATGCGATGTATTTGAAACTATTTGTTTGTGTGTCAGATGAGAGATATTTTCGTGATTTTTGAATCCTTTTCTACAAAAATTGTTGTTTATTGTTTAATATTTGTCAAAATACCTGACACATCCTTTCCGATACATCCTATACAACTTGTGTACAGTTGGAAAAAATAATAATTGGAAAACATTTATCACGATTGCGTCATCGATTGAATATTCAAAAAAATAAAAAAATTTCACAAAAAATAAAAAAAATGTGTAATTTTTTTTATTTGTTTATAGAATCGTAGAGAGTAGAGTGGAGTTTTAGAAATAGGTTTGATATTGTATGTAATAGGTCACAATTTGTACACATACCTTTAGTATTAATCTAAATATGTATATGTTTTAGTATAGTGTCAGATGTAGTATTTGTCCCCCGTAAGGAAATATTTAATTATGAAAATTATTCTATTTTTATTTTTGCTACACAAAAATATATCCATTGCACATTTTTCTACTTTTTCAAATTTCTACTTCTAAATTATTCCACATTAAAGTATTTCTACTTTTTATGAATTATACTTTAACTATCTAGTCTTCTCCTAAGTTCCTCTAGTTCTCCTAGTCTTTAGTCTATTCCTAAATAATACTTCTTAACAAAATATTTTCTGCTTTCGAAGAATATGCTTTTAAATAATTCTACTTCAAAGAACAATGCCTGTCAAATTCAATTCTACAATGTTTCATAGAAAAATAGAATGTGATCAAACATTTTATATAGATATTGATGTTATCAAGTGGTCGTAATGTCCGACAAATTTCCTGCTACGTTGTTTCAGACCGATAGCTTAAATATGGCGTTATCATATGGGTATTTGAAAATGCAGGCATTTCGAAAAAAATTCAGAGAGAAAGTTTGTTAGACTCACCAAAAAAGAAGCCACTTACGAAGTTTTAAGTATTTATTGATCATTTAACAAAAAGAGTGCTGTCCCGGGGACGAAAAGTGTAAATCTTTAAAAGTAGAAATATTTAAATTAATAAATCTTTCAGTGGACAATTATTTTGGAGTATGAAAATATTAAAATAGGTTTTTTCTTAAAGTGTTTCGATACCAAAACGAAAGTGTTTGCGTGAAAAAACTAAAATTTTTTGTGTCAATTAATGAATATTTAATGCGCATCCTGTATAAATTTCAATTCGGTTGTCTGTACGATTTATGATAAATTAATTATTAAAAACAGCGTTTTTTACACTGTGGTGTATGAAGAAGTCGTAATAAGTGTTGATTTTTTTGCCAGTAAATACTTTTAAAAATGTTTTACTATTTACATAAAAAACTTTTATCAGTGTTTCTCAAGTTTTTAGCTTTAAAATTATACCAAAATTAAAAACTGTGCATAAAAATGAAAAACTTGTTATTAAAAATACTGACTTTGATAGTTTTTTTCTCCTATACCTTACAGAGAATCAATATGAATTTTTCATAAAAGACGTATTTTCCTGACGTTCTTGAGTCAATTGTCAAATACTACACTTGCTCCTAAGTTTTTCGTATGTGTGTGTTAATTTCATATGTATATGTTTAACCCTTTATTATTATTATCATCAACATTCAACCCTCTCAAATATTCACATAAAACACCCCCCACACATAAACACCCCCACATATTATCTATCTCATACCGCTATTAATAAATAAAAATCTACCTTATTTACGCTGCTGTGTTGTATGTTAATCAGGCCGATGTGACATAAGTTCAGTCCTGTATTTTATTTTAAAAAATCAATTTTTTCTGGTACACATTTATTTGAAACTTTTGATGAGGGAAAAAATAGTACATCATTAATTATTGAAAATTTAAAAATATTTCTAAGATAATTAAATAATTTTTTATATCAAAAGTGAATATTTTATTTTATTACGTCAAATGTCTACTATTCTCAGAAAATTAAATTTTTAATAGTTAGAATTTCAAAATTTTGTTCTTATTTTTCTTGTAAGAGACAGGGTAAATAGGACCCAAAAACCCTGTAGGATTGCCAAGACTAATTTAGACTTGTGGTTTAAGTACATTATATTATCGTTATTTTTTTACTTTTTAGTGCATTTTAATTTGTTTTGGAAAAATTTTTCTTTTGAAGTCGGTTTTCTTCTTGTTAAAAGTTTTCTTTTATTTATATTTAAGTAATCGCGAAACCCCTCTTAAAATTTTGAGAATTGATTGAGACTACTCATAGTTCATTTAAAAAAATTTAAACCTTTTATATTATACAAAATTTCCCCGGCACTCGTACATCCTTAGTTGCTATACTGGTATTGTTCAACAAGATTTTAGACGATATTTGAAAAATTACTCACATTTGAAGAATTACTCCCCTTATCATTAAAAGAACCCCATTTTTTGTTGAACCAGTACTAGATTATTCCTAATTTCTGTCAAAAATCTTAGGAATAAAATTGTTTTCCCTTGTTTTACAAAGAAAACCAGATACAAATTAAATCCTAAAAATTATCAAAAAATTTGAAAAAGATCAAAATAAAAATATAAAATGTATAAAACAAAAATTGTCCATTTTAATACATTCTAACTGTACTAAATCTTTGTTTTCGAAGAATGTATATATATAAACAAGGCTTTAAGTAAAGCACATGTAGACAAAAGAATATGATGCTGCTGATGATGAAGATGATGATGTGAGTTCGTAAATCGTGTAAGTAAGTCTTCTCATTCGTCAGTCATCTCTCATATGTTTGAATGTTTTTAGAGTTTGTAAGTTGCATGTGTTTATTTATAAGTTGTCTACATATATTCATTATTAATATTAAAATGTAGACATCATTCTAGACATATAGTACGATAAACTGTTGTACCTTTGATCACTCTTTAAGGTCTGGAAAAATATTGATATCTATGAAAAAGCGATTGTATGACGACAAAGTTTTCCTTAACAGAAGGCAAATAACCGAGAGAATGATAATCCATGTACATTTCTTTTTAAGGTACTTTAAAATATATTAAAAACTTGGAAAATAAGTAAATAAATGCCCAATACCAATTTAAAATTTGAAAGCGAATTTCCACAACGTTTACGAAATAGTAGAGTGCTTTCGGTAGTGAAAAATAAATTATCAAATTTGATAAAAATTAAAATTTATGTAGAAATATACTTAAATATTCTGATTTTGAGTCATAAAATTACATAATTGTTTTATTATATTAAAATTAAAAGTCGTAATTTTTAATTTGTATATCAGGTGACCTAAAACACGAGCCGCTACGATGCTATCATATGGGCGAAAATACACTGATTTTACTGCAAGCTTATACACTTATGGTGCATATAATCTAAAACTTTTTGATAATACAGGCGATAATCCTGATGTCGAATTGGCCATATACCCCATAAAAATGTAAAACTATACTTCATACCATGGCAGAATTTGAAAATGAAATTAAAATTGATTAAAAAAAGAAGAAGTTATAAGCATTCAAAGGTTGCCCATCTCCTTGTACCAAAGCAAATTTTTATATGTAATCTCTATGGCGATACCCACGTATGAAGTCACTAATGGCTATCTTCCTCTTTGTTTAATTAGGAATTTTAAACGTTCATATCTTGCATACTAGTAAAGATTTTCCAAAGCCGACTTCATTTTTCTATTCGTGAAGTGGGAATTCTGCATCTGCATTGATAAAAAAAATTTAGTCCGTACTTGAAGCAAATCACAGAATGTTGAAGAGGTAAAATTTTGAAAGACATTTACTTCTTATGAAACGATCGAAATATATAAATTTTGATTTAAGGTACAAGACTCTCCCATATATACATTTACACTATATTAATATTATGTAGGGTTTTATAATAAATATAAATGGTTTTGGTTTTAAGGTAGAACATTTATCTGTTTGTAAGTAAAGTTAATGTGTAGAAGAAGAACATATATTATTATGTGTCATAAATAAGTAGGGTTGACATGGAGCGATGTTTAAATATTAATATTGTTTTAATTGATTTGAAAAATCATGATGGTTTTCTAATTAAATTGGCTAATTGGGTAATTATTGGCTAATCATAGAGCTCAAAATGATTCTCACAATTGGCGTTTTGAACAAAATTTTTGTTGTTGACAAAAACGGAGAGATCTTGTATAAGTTTTATAACAAAAGTGTGTTTATTTTTTATTTTTTCGTGATTATTTGAAAGCTACAGACAGTTTTAAAAGGACTTTTCATAAGAGAAACGAAAACGCCCAACAAAAAATGTTCGTAAAAGATCGTGTAACGTCATAATGTTAATTAATAAATTGTATACAGTATATACTATTCAATTAACAGTATTTCGTCACAACGATGTTTTACTAACATTTTTTGTCGGGCGTTTTCGTCACTCTTTTGAAAAGTTCTTTTAAAACTACCTGCAATTTTAAAAATATCATGAAAAAATAAAAGCAGTTTTCTATAAAACTTATAAATGATCTTTCCATTTTTATCAAAAACCCCCAGTACCACTAGTAAATAATTATGTCAGTTTTTATAACAACTAGTTAATAAAATTGATTTCGTCTTTCTTCGTTTTTAGGTCATAAAAGTTTAAAATATCAAATCTTGAAACTCAAACTTAATGCTAAAGATTTAGTTTGTTTCATCTTAGTTTCATTCCATTTGTGACTGACAGTGGTGGATTTACACTAGGGGCAGTCGGGGCTAGTGCCCAGGGCGACAAATTTTCTAGGGCGGCAAAATTTGGAAAGTGGAAAAAAATTTCTTTTATAGTCATCAAAAGTTCTCTATAGGAATTTTTTATTCTTTCAATTAATCATTTATTATTTAGGGGATAATTTAAGAAATTCAACTTATACATTATTTGTCAAATCGAAAGTGAGTAAATTATAATTTTGGCACCTTAAACATTTAAAACTAGCTAAACATTTAAAAAATATTTATTCTTCAGATCTTGAGTCCTCATTAGATGATGAGTTTGTGCACTTCCATGCTTGATGCACTGAAAAAAAGGTGGAACGAAATTCACCTTCTGATATTCTGAAACTTTTACGAGCAAACGACCTTTACACTGAGTTTCCGAACGTAGAAATTGCATATAGAATTTTCATTACTTTAGCTGTAACAAACTGTAGCGCAGAACGATCTTTTTCTTGTTTAAAAAGAGTTAAAAACTACTTGCGTTCTACAATGAGTGCTAATAGACTCAATAGCTTAGCTATTCTATGCATCGAATCGGACGTACTTCAACGTTTGAATTGTGAAGATTTAATCGACCAATTTGCAAATCAAAAAGTCAGACGTGTTTGTCTGTGAAAAAAATTATTGTTATATAATTATGAGTCAAGCTTAGTGCAAAATTTGTAGTTCTAAGAACAAAAACATATTTTCTTACATTATATTGAGTATATAATAAGCATAATAAATTATTTGCAATTCATTAAATATTTTAATTTTTTTTAAATAAGATATCAAATCTATATAACTTTGAGTGAAATTTCAGTGATGGGGCGGCATTTATTCGACTGCCCAAGGGCGGAAAAATTTTAAATCCGGCCCTGGTGACTGACACTACATTTAACCTTAAATGTATTTTTTTTCCGTCATATTATGAATACTACTATGTTAACGATTATAGTTTTAGTGCAGTTTTATAGTTGATTCTATATATCCCTCTTCATATAGAGGATAAAAGATTTATTTAACAAAATGCAAGTGTGATTGATATTACATGCAAAAAAAATACGCGTTCACGAGTTTTTTTAAACTTCCAAAATCTTCCTAAAATAGTATTTGGGGCGAAATTACATAAAACAAATTTTCGGAAAATGGAAAAAATAAAGAATTTTAGTATTTAAGAATCAAATTTATTAGAAGAACAACGGGACGGACACTACAGAACGAAACGTGGCTGACACTGCCGTCACTTGGATTGCAAATTAGTTGTATTTGGAGTTGCATTTTAAAGCAAACCTTAGAATTTTATATTACAGGACACAACATGGTAACTTCAAAATCATTTTAAAGATATAAAAATATACTAAAATGCAATTTTTGAGTACAGTAGTTTTTGATTCTTGTTTAACAATTATTTATAGATTAGATAGTCTATTTTCACTACCTAAATTTTTACTATCAAAAACAGTAATTTATTTTTTCCATTCATGGTACACTTTGTCATGGAATCATCGCTTAGGTCTTAATAAGGTCGTCAGGTAGAAAGCCAACCACGTTAATAGATTTTGTTTATTCTACTTTGTTACCCAAAGAGTAATCTTTCACTTAGCGTAACCAAAAATTAAGAAAATTAATTATAGTTTAAAAAACACACTTTTGCATTCTTGGTTAAACTTGAGAGATACAATTTCCATATTTTTTTTTTTTTTTTTCACAGATAGCTTACCAATCAAAATGGCTTCAGACATCTTAAAACTTCATTTTCTATGTTCTTGGTGTTTTGGATCATAATATATATTTTCTGATTTTTTTGCTGCTGTCTTTTATTATTCTTATATAAATTTTTTATAAATAAAAAAAAAAGAAAACTTTCAAATCTCTTAACAAACCAAAGTTCATATACACAAAAAAGTCTGTATGATCAAAGATTTTCTGATTCTACAGAAGACTATATTATACTAACAGAGATATACTCAGTTCTGTGGATTTCACAAACACTATAGTTATTATATATTATAATAATTCATCCCTTAAATTAACGCTAGACAAACATATATATAAACCCCATAGATATTCATATGTATAAAATGTAAAGGCTTACTAAAAGATATGAATTTTTATAAAAAAAAAAAAAAAAACGAGATATCATATGAGAATTATAACAAAAAAATATTTTGTACTAGAGTGATACCCACTCGCTTCGCTGGGTTTAAGAGTAAAGATTGATAAAGATTGCTCTCGCTTATCCCCTTTCTATAACATTTGAAACAATGGTAAGGATAATGTATGGTTTTCTATTTTTTTAAATGTATAATAGTCGTAATTATTCTTATTGAGTATATCAGAAAAGATGGCTGTGAAACATTTTATATTGACTATTTTTACAGAAATCTGTAATTTATGGTAATGTCAAATTAAATTAATTGTTAAAATTTTTTATTTTTTATTAATATATCTTTAAAAATTATATCTCATGTGTTATTCTGAAGTATGAGCTATATTGCTGTACAGTTTCATTAAAAATCATTCGCTAGTTTTAACGTTACAAACAAAAAACAAACAAACAAACATGCATACTTTCGCATTTATAATATATAGAGATTATTTATGGATGATGGTAAAGAAGAAATCCTTAAATTAAGAATGGAAGAATAATATTTCCTAAGGAATTAATTTTTAATATTTTATTTAATAAATAAAATTTTAATTATTATTCTATAGAGATATTATAAAAATTTCTTAAAATCACCATTGTGCAAATTTATATTAATACGATTTAAAATTTGTACAAAATCAAATAAAATTTTGAATAGATAGGATAGGCAAATTGAATAGGGTATCACCGTCTCCTTGAGTATTGCTAAATTCAAAATTTGTTTATTCGCTATCAAAGTTGGAACTTTTTTGTATGGGTGAAATGTACCAGTTGACTAACATATTTTAAAACGGACCTTAAGGACGTTTCCAAAAATCTACTTATTTTCTCAACATGCCATTCATTTCATCACTTAAAAAATATTTTATGGAAAAACGAGTGCCGTTTGTTATAATTTTCTTGATAGGAAAATATTACCATGTTTTGAACTTATGAATATTAGTCTTTCAAATTAATCTTAAGAAAATTAGCCTTGTTACATAATAAAGCATAACTTTAAAAACACAATATAGGATTTATATATTAAAAACGCAAACTTTAACAGCTCCAATATATAAAGTTAACTCCGTAAGGGTTACCTTAATAAATTTTAAAAGAAGTCGGAGGAAATATCTTCTGTAAAAGTCAATTTTCAAAAATCAAAATTTCAATTTTCCATTATTTTTTGCAAACGTTAATATTTCTTACTAGACATACTTTTCCTTAAATCGAATATATTCAACGGACATTCTTGCAAGTATCTGACAGATGAATTGTAATTTATTGTCTGGTGTGGTTTTCGTGAAAATATTATGATGATCAATTTAATATTAAAAATAAGTATTATAAAAAAAATAATTAATAAATTCATAAATAAAATGACAATTTATCTGTCTACCTCAATGTCATTATTATATTATCAACAAAAATACATAAATGTTTTTATGTACAGTCATCCTAACAAAAAAGTTTTAATTATTATGGAAAAATTACAGAACTTGTTCATAGTGACTGAAATATATTTAAAGGAAGATGTTTTCATGTTCATTGAGCATTGATGCGTCAAATATTTCGTGCGATAAATATTATTTAATTTACTGGAGTACGAATTTGAATAAGTGAATAATTTTATATCGAAAATAAATATACTTACATGTTATGTACCAGTAAGAATGCTTTCAATAAAAACTATAATATTAATAAATTATAAAAAAAGTTTCTAATAAACTTTTGAAAAGTTTGAAATAAACTGATTGATCATTTTTATAATATATAGCATATAATTTGGGGATATATATAAAAAGCATCGGTAGCGCAGTTATTTAAGCGGTGGACTTAGGACACTACAATCAACAGTAATCCATATGTCGCTGCTTCAAATCCGACTCGAATAAATTTATAAGTGGTAGAACCAATCAAAAAAGATTTTTAAAACTATTTGCATTTCAAAACAACAATATTTAAAATTTGTTAGACAGTATATTACTTTCATAAAGAAATTCAAGCATTTGTGTCAACTTTAATTTTGAGACAACCTCAAGTCGGTTTATATTAAGAATTTTTTTTAAAGCGCACATAAGGTTACGAAATATTTAATGGTAACAGTGCTTTTACTGCACCAGAAAGAGTCTGGTGCTCAGATTTCTTATCATAATCTTTCGTGTACAATATATAGGTTTGGTTAGGATATATTGGCTGCCCACGAAGGACACATTTAGCCTATAGAGCCCAATGTGTTTCCATATATGTGTTTTAAAACATTTCCGCTGATAATTTCATTTATCAGCTCCTCAATATCAGCAATATATGCATTAGGCCAGCTCAGCACAACTATTAATTAAAATAATTTTGTTGCGTCAGCGGGAATCGAACCTGCTACCATAAGCATACAGCGGACGGAATTGGACACTGAGTTAACCAAGTGAGTTAATAGAGCGACGTGCAAGATACAACAATAAAAATAATTAATAAAATAATTGTAAATATTTAAGTGATAAAATCCGTACATTATACCACCACCAACAAGTAGCACAAATAATAAATAAATAAATTAATAATAAAATAAATAAATAAATAAAATTGGATTAACACTTAATTTACATTGAATTGTGTTGTGATGGTTTGTATTGGTTTAATAGATATCAATAAATACATTGATGATGATGATGATGATTATTATTATTATTAAAATTAAAATTAAAATATCATTTTTGATAAATAAATTGTTTATAATTATAATTATTATATTTATTAATATTTAAATAATATCAACAAATAATATAATATCATTTATAAAAACAATAATATATTTATTTATAGATATGTATAGGTGTGTTAGTATATTTTTGATGGTTTTATTGTAAAAATTTGTTAAATGTAATAACATTCAATATCTACTAATTACAAAGAGTTTCAAAAATATAGTGTTCGGTATAAAGGAAGCAAAATCTTTTTAACTTGAGTGATATATACAGTGACGGATTTAGGCTTCCTGCTGCCCTAGGCCCGTTCGATGCGCCGCCCTTTTTGATAGAATGAATTTCATTAATTTTGATCCAGTTTTTTATTTTAAAGTAACTTTATTTATTGAAATATAATTTTTGGATTAAATAATTTCAAAATGCTTCATACACGTGAGATTAATCTCACTAAAGGAACAGAAAGTAAAGAACATTACTCGATAAAGAATATTATTGATCGATTAAAAAATTAACATCTTACCCACACAGATTGAGAAGTAGATTAATGAATTGGATTATAATATTTTCTATCGAAAATTTTTTATAAAAACTATTCTGAACCAATTTTTATAATTGATTGTCTTTACTTTTTTGTGACTCTAAAATTTTGACATTTCATAAATTTTGCCCCTCCCCCTTCAAATTCTGCCGCTCTAGGCCCGGGCCTCACGGGCCTAGGCCTAAATCCATCACTGGATATATACATCGGTCTATCTTCCTAGGCGCCTGATATGACAATATCATCTCTTATATATTATTACTCGAGCAAGTTTTTTCTGTCCTACCCTTATCTTCTTTATTCTTTTATTCATCCATGATTCCATGGTTAATCCCTCATTTTCAAACTTATTATGTCTAGGTTTGACGAAAAATATAATCACGATCTAAAAATGTATCGCTTGGTGAAATACAAATTTAAAAAACTTTTAACAAAAAGAAACCCGACTTCAAAAGAAAAACTTTTCCAAAACAAATTAATATGCACAAAAAAGTAAAAAAATAACGATAACATAATGTAGTTAAAATTAGTGTATATTTGGAGTCGGTGACAGCCAAGGAAACAACTCATGACATAACAGTTTGCTACATTAGCTTGGCTGACACCGACTCCAAAAATAACAATAATTTTAACTACATTATATTATTGTTATTTTTTTACTTTTTTTGCATATTAATTTGTTTTGGAAAAGTTTTTTTTTTGAGGTAAATTTTCTTTTTGTTTAAAGCATTTTTATTTTTTACTTAACAAGATCATGTCAAAAGAGCTTAAATCATTTTTAGAATACTTTGTAACAAAACATTTAAACAGATATCTCCATATATACAAACATATATTGTTCAATTCATTTTATTTCATTTAAATTCAATTATTTTGTTTAAATTATTAAATAAATAAAATAAAACAACATTCAATATCAATATCAATAAGCTACTATATAGGTGTAGGTACCTACTAAAACTACCTATCTACCTACATAGGTAGTACAGTAGTACCTACTACCTAAAAACAATTGTTGACTTATTGGTTTACAAATACATATATCCATAAATATATAATTGAATATTTATAAATATATTTTAAATCATATTGACAATTTATTTTATTCAATTTTTATTCAACATTATCGATAAAAATTCTTTTTATTTTTTTGTTTATAAAAACATTATAAATCAAAAAAAACAAGGGAAAACAAACAATTGACTGAGTTAATGGTTGACATACCATATACCGTCAGTGTTGATTACTCTGTCACATTACACATACATATTGTACATGTCACACATATATAACTGATATTCCTTTATAATACATACTATACAATTTGCGCTCTCACAGGTAAACAGTCATTTTTACGAAAAAATGTTTCAAACAAAAGTTGTTTATTTTTTATAAGGAACATTTTTTACACTAAAACTTTTGCTCTATCTCTTACGGTTTACAAGATGGGTCCTAAGGACCCAAGACCCAATTAGCCTATGTTGCTCATTTACGAACTCGACCTCACTTTTTACGTCCTGAGTACGCTCTAAAAATTTCAGCTTGATATCTCTTTTCGTTTTTCATTATCGTGATGACAGACGGACAGCCGACAGACGATAGACAGACAACCGGAAATGGACTAATTAGGTGATTTTATGGACACCTATATCAAAATTTTGCTCAAAGCATCAATATTTTTAAGCGTTACAAACTTGGGACTAAATTTAGTATACCTTGGTATATTTCATAAATATGGTATAAAAATGCCAAGTTGTTTTTTTTATTACTACTTTGAGGTTAGAGTTTGAAAGTCGTTTGGAGCAAATAAATGGAAATGTACGCTGTCTTGTTCATAATGAAAATAAGTAATGATACGAGATTTATAACATCACAGTCTTTCGATTAAACAAACCTTAATTTGTGACTTTTTTTAAATTTTAGCAACTAAAACTCTACCAGAAACCCAGAAAATACCTAATCAACGAAGAAATCAAATTTTCATCGATAATATAATTCTCATTATATTGAAAAGTAGGCTTTCAGAAATACAAGAGCAGTAACAGCATCGTGTGATAATCGTTTCCTTATTTTAGTGGCAATGTTTCCCGATAACAAGAAAACACGCTCATGCTCCGTCGATGTTGGCATAATAGTCTTTACAGCTTTGTACATTGGAGTAGACGTTCGTTGCCCAGTAGACTCAAATCACTGAAATTATTATTTTTACCCTCTGTAGCAGTCGCAATTTAAATCGGTTTTGAATAAAATTTGGTGTCAATAAAGGTTTTCATTGGTGAAAAATCGACATATAAAGAAGGGGCGGGAGGAGTCTGTGCACAAAGTACAAAATGTTGAATTTTTTCAAAATAAAAAAATTTATTAATTTATATATATATATATATATATATATATATATATATATATATATATATATATATATATAAAAGACTTTTTGTAATATTTGATCAGTTTTAAGTAAAAAAGTACTTTTGCGATTTTTTTTCTAGACGCTTAGTTTTGGAAATAAAAATTCTTGAAAAACTAAAAATGATAAAATATTCGATTTTAAGAAAAATGTGTTATTTTTTCAATCTCTGAAGGAATTCGCTTGGCTAACGCAGCTCCTGTGCTGCAACTTTTTTTAATTTAAAATCTGCCCACTGATATTATACTTTTTTAAATTTAAAATCTGCCCACTGATATTATACTTTTTTAATCATCAACTTTGCAATTAATTTAATGTAATATATATTGAAAATCAAGGAATTAAATTGTAGGCCCTTAAACTATAAGCTATTTTCCAATATGTATACCTACATTACCCACGCAGTTATCGAAGATCATCAATAAAAACCTATAGTTTTTTTTAGTGTCTCTAACTTTTATTGTAGTTTATATAAATTCGAACATATGTAGAGAGAATACTGTATGGACTATAGGGCTTGGTATTATTCTCAATGGAATTATGATTCATGTATATGTTCGCTTAGAAATCGAATCAAATATTATCTACAAGGTATAAAACTCGTTGAAAACTTTCTTCAAAACCTGTTTTTGGCTCTAATATTTTTTTGTGTGAATCATATTTATGCTCAAAATATACCAGAGAACTTAGAAATTTGGAACGGAGTACAGTTCAAGGGATATTTAAGAAAATTATTTACTTTTAAATATTAAAGATATAGAAAAACAAGATGAGTCAATATATTCAAACATTTTAGAATAAATATTCTTAAATTATTTGAACAATCAAGCTTTTAGTAAGAAACCTAAGTTTATTTTAAAAAATTCGAATCTTTCGATGATTTAGTAAATCATCCGAGTATTATTACCGTATCTTCTTTTTCTCTCTATAAGATTCTTTTATCTTCATCTCTGTCCGTATATATAGTTGTTTGTACTGCTCCAAGTCAATTTTCAAAATAAATAAAAGCTCAACATTTAAACTTAGCAATAATTTTTTCAATCCTTGAGAAAAATGGAACATAATACAATGCACTCCTTGATCCCCATTTGTGTATCTGAAGAATCTTCTTCATGTGCAGGGGAAACGCATATCAGTGTATTCACAACAGATTTCAACTATATTTCTGGTCGAATAAATACATGAATATTAAGAAACCATAGTAATTTATAACAATAATATGCCAATGTATGAATTAACAGATTTGTCATTCATAGTCAACTCTTTGAATGTTTTAATACTGTTACAGACTATCAATTTTTTTATACCATGTGTATATGAAATATATCAAGTTACACTAAGTTTAGTTCCAAGTTTGTAACACTTAAAAAACATTGATACGAACAAAATTTTGGTGTAGGTGGTTGTTCACAAAATCACCTAATTAATCCATTTTCGGTTGTCTGTCCGTCTGTCGATCTGACAACACGATAACTCACAAACCCAAAAAGAAATCTATTGTATATAGTATTACTTATAACTTTGTGTGTAAGAGTACCTTCCTTTACTTACATGATCTAAAAAAACAAACCCTTGCTTAATCAATGCTACCTATACATGGCTTTTCAGCAGTTAACTCAGTCAATTGTTTGTTTTCACTTGTTTTTTTTTTTTTTTTAATATTTAAGTTGGCTTATAGCTACCATATTCACTACTTGACGTCATCAATCATTTTTCCAAAAAATGAAAATATTTTTTAATTTATTTGGATTTTTTTTTTAAATATATTTTTTGGATTTGAATTTTTGTAATTTTTTTATGTTTGGAGATCACAAACAGTCAATAATAATTTTGTAACGATTCTTTAAATTGCTTTTAATATCTGAATATGGTTATTTTTTGTTATTTCTTGGTAAAAACATAGCTTTGGCGAAATTTTCATCTTAAATATTTCAGCGAAGTATATATTTCTTATCCTGATTTTTGTATCTTGCTTGCAATTAACTAAAAATAAAAACAAAATATAACATTCGTAAAATATTATTCTAGTGAATAATAAAACTAGAATGGTACACTATTTATACCCATCTACCTACCTACCTATCTACCTACTCATTTACGTATATAACATACAGTGTAGTATATACGATATACACTATCTATATATAATAATAATAAGTAGAATTGAACAATTGTGAACGAATTCACTACAAAACAATATTTTGACCGTTTCAAAATATATATTGACAAAAAAATATTTTTATCAATCAATATACCGAGTGTTTACTGTGATTATGAAATCAAAAATTGTTTTAGGTTTTTTGAAGAAAAATTTTTATTAGAGAAAGAGATCGAATTTTATTTAAATTCTGTGGCTAAGGTTCTTGTTATATTACATTGTTGTAAACTATTTAAGGAGAACAGTAGTAAAAAAACATGGTGACCTCCATGACTGACTTTCTACTACCGTTACCCCTTAATACAATGAAATTATTATTTACGAACGAAGACGGAAACGTTAGAGCTAGTATAACAGTTCACTGGATTGGGATTTGAAAGGAAAGGACTTTAAACACGATTGATCAAAATTTTCGAACAGTTGATATTAAGAAAACATTAATACAAAAGAATTAATTTTAAAATGAGTATATTACAAAGTTGTTAGTAAATAACATACACTTAAACTTATAAATGAGGTAGGCAAGGCAAGTAAATTGAATTTCACTGTATTTCGTCTATTACAACATAAGTTTAGGTTATACCTTAGCCTCAGAAACACTTGGTGGTTATCTTATATGAAACGTTTTTATTTTTAACAAAGCGCCATCTATTGAATACTTACTCAATCCAGTCAACAGATATCGCCATCTGTCAGGATCTTTTGGGGCTAACAGATAATTGTGACTCTCAAATTACTAAATTGTTTCTAAATAAAGGTTGCTCGGGTTTTGAAGGCAATGCATAAATACTGAATTTTGATATGTTATTAATTGCTAATTCGTATTCTCGAGTTTGTTTTTTATGTCTGTGTGCATCAAGTTGTAACAAAATTCTTCATCAAAGTTGAAAATAAGGTATAAATAATTTCAACTAAAAGTCTAAGCTTGCCTTGGAGCTCGTACTACTATAAATCGGAAAATTAAATATTATAATTTTATACTATTTTTTATTAATTTATTTATTTCTTTTTGTTTTAGGTAAGTACCTGTACTTGATTAATTTCTTCAATATTAAATTTTTGATTTTTCTTCAAAATCGTGAGTAAAATTATAATTTCTACTATATTATAAAATATCGTTTATTGAAAATTGAGAATTCTGTGTCTCATCTTTAAAAAACTTATGATAAGTAGTGAATTTTCAAACGATCCAATATACGGATCTTCCTTTTTGTAGTTTACCCACGTAATGGATGGCATCCTGACATAATTTTTTTCGTTATGTATAGGTTGAGTCATTATTAATTTAAATTTTATTATTCGAGAAATGGAACTGTTTTCAATGGGGTTATAGAGTGATGAAAAGTGGGGATATAGAGTGAGAAGAAAAAGCATTTTTCTTGCTGCACATGATAATTCAATCCTCTACGTAAAAATAACATTTTCTGTTAATTACAAATAATTTTAATAAAAGTTGAAACTCACAGTGAAAAAAATAACCATCGAAATCGTATGCTATACGATATGTAATTTATTCTCTATAACTTTTTAACTTTTTTTTATAGATTGCTTTATTTTTTAATAAATGTGAAAAACCGTTTTTGCAACTTTTCCAAAAAATGTAAAAAAAATCTTTCTTAGAATTTTTTCTTCCACCCAACTACATTCTTTTTCTTTTTGATAGAATATATTATGTTTTTTATCGTATATTATTCCCTGGAGTATAAGAAATAGAATTTCTTACATGCGTGCATAAGATACACTCATTTTTTGCTGTTGCAATATTAAAACACCTATCCAGTCATCGAAACGAATACCGATCACCCTGTATGCAATTTATAAATGTATAATGTTCTCTGTACATTGTACACACATATACACACATAACCTCGAATAAAAATATTACTAAAAAAAATGTAAAAAATCAAAAAATGTTTTTTTTTTTTTTCTATATTTTTTATTTTATTTTATTTTGAAATATTAATGAGTATGAAATATTGAACAGCAGGCATATACATACATACAGCACAGTCTATACTGACTGTAAGGGTTGTAAGTAAAATAAGGGATGTATATGTGTATTGGGAAGGGGTTATAGTGGAGGGGGGTTGGGGTAGTATAGGCATATATAGGCGCAGTTGTGTGTGTCTATTATGAGAGATGAGATGATGTTATGATGATGATTAGATAGTATGAGTGAGTGTTAGGTGGAAGAGGGGGTTTGAATACAACCCCCTCGCTTCTACCCCTTCCCCTCTATGTATATGTATATGCATAGAGATAGTAGGTACCTAATACACTTGATTGGTGTAACACTCATACATTGACTATATGTTACACTGTATATTTCTCTGGTCAAATGATTAGAACAGTGATAGATAGATGGATAGACTCACTGACTCTGGGGGTGGTCTAACAGACTTTATTAACTTTGTGGTAGAAAATCATAGTTTGCATCCCGAAAATAAAATGAAAAACAGCGTTTTGTGCTATCTAAACTGTAACCACACCGTTGTTTGGAAAAGTCTGATTGCACTTTTGGGTGAACATATTTATCATTTGGATACTAAGAAATCATAGTAATTTACAATAAAATTGTTCAAATGTTTGAATGAAATAGTAAAAAGTAGTCTACTCTTTTATTGTCGTAAATTACATCAACTACGTTTGTTTTATACGATTTTGGCCTGTTTGAGACTATTGATTGCCTGACGTCATAAGAGTTTCTTAGAGCTAAAATGCTTATAACACGAAAAGTGTGTTCTTTGTATGACGTAGGCATCTGCTAAGCGAGGATTTTACGAAATTCTGTAAAAGAAAGAAAGTGTAATTTATCAAAGAAAATAATAATTTCCTTAAACAGAAAGTTAATTTCTCTACTCACAAGAAATCTTATTCACCACACCTTGCTTTAGATAGACTGACCATATATCGATTGAATCTATCGAACAAATCAACCCTTTTGAGTGTATGTATGTATATATTTAGAGTGTTGGCTTGGTTTGATCGGTGGTCGTACTCAGTTGGTTGTATGTTACTACACTCTCCAATCTCCTCTACATACAGTACCTCATCCCCTTAACGTTTGGATGATGTTCATATATATGTAATAGTGTAGTTAAGCATCGCTTTTGCCTTTAAAATTATATGTCTATATTTATGTATGTATGTATGTATGTATGAATTATTACAATATACTTATGAGTTAGTGTACAAATACTAATGTATAGATACGAACTACTGTTGCAGTGTTGCACTATCCTGATGGATGATGCACTGTATATATAGGAGTCCTGTAGGTGTAGGATGCACTAGGTGGTAGTAATTGTGAGGTAGCGTGTGTATGTATGTACGAATTTTTAGTTCTTTGATTGCATCTCGTAGGTAGGCTGTGTTTTAGAGATACAAAGTATTCAGATTCAAATTAAATATTATTTTTAAAGGTTTTCAAGGTCAGTTGTAAGTTTATCGTAAATTATTAATACTTGCGTTATAAATACAGAGTTTTTTCATCAGATGTTACCACGTTAATAGGAGACTTTTTATCCAATACGAAACGGGAGAAATGTCCAAAAAAACACTTAAATCGGGGAGACATATATTTTAATATTATAATTTTATGAAGATAGAATTAGATATGAAGTTGGATTAAGTCTAAGTTAAGTAAGTTAATTTTGGAAATTTTAAGGGGGGTTACTCGATTATTTAAATAAATAAAAGAGTTAAATTGTAGGAATATTTGCCATTGGTGTTATGGTAAATCGGTAGATGGATGATATGTTTTCATTGATTTCTACAAAACAAGTAGGCTTAAGTTAAAAAAAATCTATTTTAGTAAAGTCAAAACCTTTATAAATTATTGAAGAAAAAAAACTTTCTACTCGACTTAAGGATGTTTTAATTAAGGGTGTCTGAGTACGGGACACAAATTAAAAAATATATATTTTGAATTTTGATGGTGAATTATGTTGAATAATTTTTCGATACATATATGGTGTAATTTACAAAATATTGTAAAATGAAAATTTCGTATAATTATTTATCTTTCGATATTTCGAAAACTAAGGAAGATATCGAAAAATTGTCATTAAAATTGAAAATAAAGTACAAATCATTTCTACCATAAATCTAAAATTGTCTTGGTGTCCGTACTACCTTAAACATGTTTACCAATTTAAGTTTAAAAACACTTTTGGTCAATGTATCTCTCTTATTTAAAAATTAATGTCCTATTGAACAACGCCGTACGTCTAAGAATGAAAATTTCAAAAACTAATCGAAAAAATCATCGAAAATTTGTTAACTGTATAGCTTTGAAAGTGAATTGTTTTCAATTGCATGGAAAATGCGGAAAATGTACCAACGTTTTAGCAAGTGATTTGAATTACATTTATAAATATAAATAATTACAGATATCTACTTGATCTAACGATTTTACGTTTAATTTTCGAAAAGTGTGCTTTTTGGTTAGCGCATCACTTATTTCACAAATTCATCAAATTTTGAACCCAAAATGCCATACAATGTTTAGTATTTTTTTTAAATTTTCATTTTTTAGAAGAATAAAAAGCTTGAGAAATATTTGATATCGAGTAATATAGACGGGGAATCTCGAAAATTTCTTGCCAAAATATATTTCAAATTAATATTCGTATTTTTTGGTCGAATAAAAAACATTTTCTTTTTGTATTTTACTCATTTTCAAAGCGTCAAAAACGCTCAACACATTTTCGTCACTGAATTTAATAAAACCCTTAAATTGTTTACCTGATATTTGATTTCGAAGATAATGAACGTGAGAATTTCTAGGGAAATATGTTCTATCAATAAATAGAAATAGTTTGAGAATCAAAACATAATCACAAATATTTCCAAACACATTGTACAATATTAAATTAAATATCTACTTGGCAATCAGTAGATGTAGTGAACGTAACATTTTCAATCTACAATTTGGGAATAAATCTTGAATTCCTAAATTTTATATCTTCTCAAATACGAAAAACAATGGTCATACTATTGTTTCTGCTTTAAGACTGTAAGGATATAAAGATGGGAAATCTTTATATCGGTATATTACCTCGTGGTAAGAGTAAATACCATAGTCCAATGTCAATGTATAGAAATTTAAAAAAATAGCGATAATCCAAAAAAAAATCTTTTTGGTTTTGTAATTTTTGAATATTAATTTCTTATTTTAAAGGTAGAAATTTTTGAAATATGCTAATGCTTAAGAACTTAATTTGAGTTTTAAGATTTAATGATTTAAGAAAAACTAAATAAAATGAAGATGTGTGTACGTAATGTTCGCGGGTGAGAAAAAATTTAAAAATTAAAACCGAAAAATCTTAAACGTATTATTTTTGAAAACGTTTTTATTAACAATTTTTAAATTATAACTGAATTTTTAAATAAAAAATCGTATAAATCTTGTCAAAATATTTTGAGTATTTTCATCTATGAGACTTTTTTTCAATGAACACCAATAGATTTGAGACTTGTTTGATGAATTGAGACATGATTTTTGATATTCAAATACATATACATTCAATACTTTTACATTGCACTCAGTCAAGTATTGCAACTTTAGAACTATAATAAATATATATAGATAATATATAAAAATACAAACGTATAAAGCAACTACATATGTATGTATATGCGTATGTAGTTGCTATATATCTATACAGGGTGATCTAAGTTGTAACAGCAAAACTTTATCCAATGTTAGATAACGTTTAAATAATGGGTGCGTTTAGCAGAAAAAAGCGCTAGGAAGCGCTTGTAAGCAAAATGGCGATTGTTAAGCGGTAAGCGCTGTCAAATAATAAATAGCTATATTCCTCTAGGACGCTAAGTTAGCTTTAACTGTATTGCATTTATTGTATTTTATTTTATTTTAATATTACTTGAAACTAATTGCAGAAAACAACCTATGAACTCTACTCTCTCTATTATTGTGTCAGCGCAACTGAAGTTAGCAAACGGCCAGGACAAAAAATGTCCTGGCCGAAAACTGTACAGTTTGTTTTTCAGCGCTAGTAAGCGCTCTCAAGCGCTTTTTTCTGCTAAACGCACCCAATGACAATTTAAAAATAGAGTTATAGCGGGGAAAGTGTCCTTTTTTTAGAACACATTACTGAAATTTTGTAAGAAGAAGGATATTTTATGAGTATTACCAAAATGCCAGCTTATAAAAATCGCAATGACAGTATGAGGTAAAGATACTTCATGATTTAAGGCTTATAATGATAAATTACGGTAAACAGCGATGGACGTGCTGTTACCCCGTTTCGAGAATAAAAACCTCTAGTGCCACTGCTCTTATTGCAAATAAAACGAGTTGTAGGGTGGGTCTGGTGCAACCTTTGAGGTTCACACGAATAACTTTTCAATATAATAATGAGTAAAAACGACTGATTTGAATTTTATGTAATTCTTTTCGGATTTTACTGCCTTTAATTCCATTCGATTGACATCTCAACTAAGTCGATATCATTTTGTTCGCGCAATATCGATCAGGAAAAAGTTACCACGCACAATAAGTACGTTAATAAGGCTATGTTATATGTCAAATTTTTCATTTTTCTAGGCAGCAATCTTGACAATTTCATCGACCTACTTCTAGAAAAAAACGTATTACCGAGTATAAGTCTATTAAATAATTTCCATTATTTTAAAGTAGGTACTCTATCATTCGATGATGTCCAATTTGCACTGTATATTTCAAAAATAATTTTAAAATGTACAGCCAATAAGCTTCCGTCGATCCCTGAAACAAAATTTTCTTAAAGGAATTCTTTCGCCCCCCATGTTAGTTAAAAAATATTAGATTACAAATAAAAATAATTTTTTTTATAACAGTTTAAGTCTTTATCTATTTTATAGTGAAAGTCTTTATCTATCTTATAGTCTTACGAGAAAGTTACACCCTACCTTTTCTTGAATTATACTGCCAGTTATCGATTAGATGGAGTGCAAAAAAACTGAAAATTAGTTTTTCGAAATATTCATGTTTTTTTGTTTTTGCCATGGAGGTTATAACGAAGGAGAACGATCGCAATAGAAAATATTGTCCCCAAAATATGGACAAAATAAGTGAGGCGCTGGGATCGCTAAGTTATCTCATTAAATGCGGGCTGTTGTGCGCTAATATACTACTTACCAACGACAGCGCGGCTGGTGCATGAAAAATGAACTATAAATTCTACAAATTTTAAGGGACAGGTTCGCTAATGCTTTAGTACAAAGCGATCGTTCTCCTATTTTATAACCTCCATGGTTTTTGCACTAAAATATATACTTAACCGTGAAATTTATTAAGAAATAAATAATAAACTGAAAAAAGAAAGTACTAGCAGAAAAATTTGTTCTGAAGGCAGCAAGTAAATACTTTGATTTAAAGCAATATTTTCTTGCCATATTTTAATTTTTAAGAAGTCAAATACTTATGATATTGATTTAAGGATATCTTTTCGCGGCCAATAGTAATTTTAAATAAAAAAATACACAATTTACTTCCTCCAAGCGAAAAGATCTCCTTAAAATAAAACAGTTATTATGCCTTAGTATTTCGTGTCGAATAATGTGAACAACCCTATATATATATATATATATATATATATATATGTATGATCAAATATATATGTAATTGAATTATATTATCCATATATAATTTTTTTCAGTAAAAAATTCTACAAAAATTTGATTATATATTTTTATGGTAGATAGGTAGGTAGGTAGTTTGGTAGTTTGGTAGGTAGGTAGGTAGGTAGGTAGAATTGTATATACATCACTACTCTATACTATTACTATTTGTAGATAGACCTATGTCTCTGGTAAGTTAGGCTATGTGTATCTATGTATATACTATAGTAGTATGTAGTGCCTACTACACTATAGTTGATAGGAGAATTGGTTATAGGTTGTAGGTGGGTAGTTACTAGGTACCTACTAGGTTGGTACATTTTATACATTTATAGGTACCAGATAGATACATTTGTACATCTATCATAAAATTCGATTAAAAATAATTTATTTTATATATATATATATATATATATATATATATATATATATATATATATATATATATATATATATATATATATTATTTTTTTTTATTTCTCATATTATAATTGTATAGAATATAAAAAAAAATTGTATAGTTTTTTTTATTAGATCATAGCTGTGCTTGAAGGTGCTACAAATTTCTCGTCCTATAATGCCATGAGCTTTTTATAATCTATCGATGTTTGTAAACTACTTCTCAAGTAAGTTTTTAAAACTTATAACAAAGCTTTAAAAAAATTGCCTATAAGGATGTAGAAAACAAAGAAGGCACCTTAAGGATTAAGGCTTGATTTTTTTAATATGTAGTTGAAATGCATATAAATCAATTATCGAAGTTCCATAGGGGTCACTGGGGTCTTTACTTAATTAATCAATGTTAAAATTCAAGTTAATACATCGCTATTGTGGAGTAATCTCAAAAAAACGACATAATTTGAAAGTTATTGATAATTTTTATTTGGAATAAAAAAAGATGAATAAACAAATTTTTGAAGTAAACTTATAAGCAATAACATAATAACAGAAGAAAAAAAAACAAAATGTCATCGTCCATATAAGGAATGTACGAGCATGGTATATTTTGGGTTGAAGTTATTTTTACCTTATTTTTAACTTCGATGATGAATTTTGTTATTACTTCGTGAATATACATGAAAAATAAGAATACAGTTTTTCAATATCTGCGTTGGTTTTCGAAATATCGAAAATTGAATTTATAAACTATAAATTTTAAATTTTCCATATTTTGAAAATAACGTCCGATATCGAAAAATTTTATATTTACCTTACATCGTCAAAGTACAACATAATTCACCATCAAAATTGAAAAAATATTCTTTTTAAATTTTTGTTCTTCCTATCCTGCTCCTACATCATTAAGCTTTTCGAATCTAATGATTAGATATCGCAAGCTGCCATTAAAAAGACAGCGAAATACGCATTTTCTATTTGAGAAAATAGTTGGATCAAATTCGAAGAAGAAATAGATAATAATTTTTTAAAACAAAAACAATTCGCTAAAAAATCGTCTTAAATCAAGACTTCAAAAATCATTCCGCTATTTTCATACTACATTTTTACAACTGAGTATCTTTACTGCTATTTAGAACAATTTAACCAGCAATATCGTAAAGAAGCAAGAAATTTTTTAAAATAGCAAATCTCTTAAAACCTTCTTTCAAATTTACCGTTATTTTACACAATTTTGCTTAAAAGTTTCGTTCAAAGATTTCTAATCTATTTTCGACAATATATCATTCTCCATTCATGCAATATGGAAATCTATTGACAGTTTTATTTTTTTTTGCTGTTTATTATTTATAATCGACATGATATCTGTATTCAATAATGAAACACATTAAATATGAAAAATATGGTAAATATTTCAAATATAGAGAGAACTGTGACTCTTAATTGACATTTTTATTTAATTTTTTTATAAATATAATTATCAACTAATTTCTATATTTAAATTTTTTTGTATTCAAATCTATACACAAATTGGAGCTTATTTGTCTAATCATTTTAAAAATTATATTAATAATTTTAGTTCCTGTTTAAAACACTTCAATCGATAATAATTATCTAATAAATATTATTTACTGTTTAAATAAATAATAGTTTAAAAATACTAAAAAGCTTTTGTAAACTAGCTGAACTAAAAAGTAGATAATTATTTCCATAAGTTAAAAAAAAACTGCAGTGATTAAGAAAAAAATCATTTTATCGTAAAAAAAAGTGGGATGCTAAATTTCAATTATTGTAAATATTTTATTGACAGATATCGTTAAAAGTAAAGCCCTTATAAAATATCTTAAAAATCACCCCACGCTTTTTTACGCTAAAATTTGTTTTTTATCTTTTATAAATTATTTTCTACTTTTTAATTCAGATAGTTACAAAAGCGTGATTTTTTACTTTTTAAAACTTTTTTTAACTTCCCACTATAATAAGTTATTGTACTGGATCCGTTTTTCGAAATCAACATATTTTTACGTTTCATGAGTAGGATAAGGCATTTAAACTTATTTGGAGACAAAGCGTGTGCGTGTGTGTGTACGTCCGTAGACATTTTTTTGTCGTCGATATCGTGCGAACAAGAAATGATATCGATTGAGGTGTCGATCAATTTCATGACATTCGGTCGAGCCGTTTTGAGTCGGTCGATCTTTTCCTAAATTTTATCCTGATATCGACTTCGTTTAGGCCTAGTTTTTAGGCTTCGTCGAGTCATTCTAGTTTTTATTTTATTTTATTTTATTTTTTTTAACTTTTATTATACTGGGAAGTTTTTTGAACCCCAAGGGTCGCACCAGACTTTTTCCACGGCTTGTTTATTTTCTATTTGTCAGTTCAGCTAATTAAAAATTTTCTGTTATGTTTTAAACTTTAATTTATTTATGTTATGATTTCTTATCTGTGCATCCACCATCAAAGATTTTTCAGTTAATCGTTAATCCTGAAGTGAATCGTTAATCCTGATCAGGATAATCGACCAAAGTTATTAAAGTTATTGTATTGACATCGACCCTTGATGTGAAGTTTTGAAGGAGATGAAAATCACTTTCAAAAATTCCATTAAAGATATATAGATACATACCAGGCTAACAAAAGCGTGTGAAAAAATAGTATTTTATAATTACTTGAAAGTAATATTGAATTAGTCATTAAATTTTCGTGCACTAGGAAATGTAAAAATCTGTCAAAGTTGTTTGTAATTACGTATTAAATTTTCCAAATTCAAAACCAGTTTAATAATTTTTGGTATGCAAAAAAAAGTTTTAAATCTTTTAGCGTCATACCAACTCGAATTGGAACCATTTTTTCAGATCAAAAACCGTATTCAAACATGTTCCCTATTTTTCTCAAGCGTTGAAAACTCTTTGCGAATGGTGGAAGTTTTAAACACAATTTATTTAAAAAAAAAAACATCTTCCAAGAACCAATCAGATTGAGTTTATAAAATATAACATTATTATGTTTATATTTGATAAAAGACATCTCTTAGATTTGATCCAATCAAAATAAAATATAATTTAACTTTCTTTATATAAAGATTTCTTATGCAAATCATGATGATAGGTGAATATACCATAATAGAGTAGGGACTAGGGTAAGTGGGTAGATAGGTAGGTAGTTTAACTATATTTATATCAACATACAAGGCATTATGGTTTGACAATTTCTTACACCTATCTGCTATATAACGTACGAGCGATTCCTTATTTGAAAATCCTGTGTGTATTAATCCATAATATAACATTTAATTTATAATATAAATTTTCATCTCCGTTTACGAGATACGCTGGAGGGTTGATTTTTACCTCATATCTAACTAAATCTATGTATATATGTATGATGATTGTTTAAGGGGTGTGTAATAATGTGTTAATTGTATTTGAAGAGTACTGGGTGGTCTTCAATTCTTATCTTTGCTGGTTTTATCAGTTAACTGTTAACTAAGTTTTTAACTTAAGTAGCATTTTTCATACACAAAATATATTCGTATACATATTTCACTCCCAAAAAGTGATATAAATTAACATACAAGTGTAATTTACAAAATTTTAAAAACTCCCGACAAATTTTTGGGTACGGAACCCTAACCTCGAACTTGATAGCCAAGAACACTATCCATTAAATTAGCTTTCAAACGAAACAAGCAAAAAAATCAAAATCGGTTCATCTGTTTAAGCGCTACGATACCACAGACAGGCAGACACACGTAGTATATGTTTACCACGTATACAAGTTTGTAACGTTTAAAAATATTGATGCTACGAACAAAATTTTGGTGTAGGCGTTCATAAAATCACCTAATTAGTCCATTTTCAGTTTTCTGTCAACACGATAACTCAAAAACGAAAAGAGCTATCAAGCCGAAATTTGTATAGCGTGCTTAGGTCATAAAAAGTGAGGACGAGTTCATAAATGAATGGTCAAGGTCTTAGGTTCGTGGGATTCAACGTAGGACCCAAAACTGTTAGAGAAACGACAAAAGTTTAAGTGCAATAAACGTTCCTTAAACGTTTGAAACATTTTGTCGTAAACATCACTAAGGGCGCAAGTAGCTTTCTTTACTTACATGACATAAAAAAAACAAACGAATGCCTAATCAAAACTGTCTTTGCATGGTATTTCAACAATTAACTCAGTTAATTGTTTGTTTTCACTTGTTTTTCACGATTTTTATACGCAAAATTTGACAACCAGTTCATAAACTAAAGGATACACCGGCAAAACGAGTTAATCTCTAGTCGCTTGATGAAAGATTTGCTTACGCATTCTGCACATGCGTGGAATATATTTCGCGCGTAAAATATTCTATAACTTTGTAAATCATAACCTCTCTATAATTAACTAACGAAAATATACGAACAGGCCCGAAAATTTCCGAAGTTAATATTTTTTCTTAACTATACCTTTACTCTCGTGATGAGAGAAATTCTCACAAGGACTTTTAAAAACTATAGATAAGTTGAAAAAATCTGAAAGATTCATAATTCGAAAATAGATAAAATTATATGAAGATAGCAAATATCATTTGAAATATAAACATTGTTTATGTTTTAGATCGAGCGTTAGCAAAATGCACATTATGCGAGTGCTGATGATTTGAAGAAACATTTCAAGCATGTGTACCACCTGGTACATATATATATATATATATATATATATATATATATAAATATATATATATATATATATATATATATATATATATATATATATATATTTAAAGGTGTTAAAATGTAGTTAACATGGTAATTGTAGCGTAAAATATTTTCATTGCGTGAAAATTAATCAAAAATATATTAAACGACAAAATGGTTGTGTTTATTATTAATATATAAATATATAAGTAAGAATATTTATTTGGTTTTTGATTGTGGTTTGAAGGTGGAGACAAACCATATAGGGGGGCTAAGAAGCAGATAAAGGTTGATAAATAATATAAATATGTTTCTAGATACATTTATAGATATTAGAAGGAGGGTGTTGTAACTAGATATAAGAAAATGAATGCATGGGTATATAGATAAATTATTGTTGTAAACAAGGATAAAATATTTTATAATTTCCTTTATATTCCACGAATATTTGAAATGTTTATGTTTTATCAGTGTGTATACAGTATGTCAATTTATAACTAACAAGTGAAAACAAACAATTGACTGAGTTAGTTGTTGAAATATCATGTATGAACAGTGTTGATCACTCTATCACATTACACATACATACATGTCACACATATATAACTGATATTCCCATATAATACATACTATACAATTTGCATTTAATGTGTGCCCTCACGGGTAAAGAGTGATATTTATGAGAAAATGTTTCAAACAAATGTTGTTTATTTTTTATAAGGAACGATTTTTACATTTAAACTTTTGTTTTATCTCTAACGGCTCATTTACCAAATCGACCTCACTTTCTACGTCCTCAGCACGCTATTCAGCTTGATATCTCTTTTCGTTTTTGACTAATCGTGATGACAAACGGACAGACTATCCCAAAATTTTGTTCATAGTATCAATATTTTTAAGCGTTACAAACTTGGGATACTAAACTTAGTATGGTATATTTCATATATATGGTATAAAAAAAACCATGCAAATATCCAATTTTTAAACCATGTATATGAAATATACCAAGGTATACTAAGTTTAGTCCCAAGTTTGTAGCGCTTAGAAATATTGATGCTATGAACAAAATTTTGGTATAGGTGTTCATAAAATCACCTTATTAGTTCATTTCCGGTTGTCTGTCTGTCATGTTTTCTGTCGTCTGTCAGTCTGTCATCACAATTACTCAAAAGCGAAAAGAGATATGCTTTATTATGTAACAAGGCTAAAGATTCAATTGTAAAACTATATTCATAAGTTTAAATCATGACAAATATTTTCCTATTAAGAAAATTATAGCAAACGGCACTCGTTTTTACATAAAATACATTTAAAGTGATGAAATGAATGGCATTTGTGTGCTATTTCTACTACAAGTGATTTTATCTTAATATTGAAAAATTTTGCTAATTTTCCCAAGTTCTAACAGAATCCACCCTCAAATATTTTCAAACATTCATTTTTTTTGGGAGCGTCTTTGTAAACCACCTCGGCAAGAAGAAAATTTTACAATTATTCTTAAGTAATACACTCAAATTATCATCCGGTATATTTTTGATGTTCTTTTTTTTATACAAATTTAAAATTGATAATTGTATTAACCAAAAAAATATGAATATTAATTTTCTTAAAAAAAAAATTCAATCTGTACGCGTTACTGCTTAGTTAAGTTTATAAATCCTAAAAAATATATACAAAAATTAATAATAATAATAAGAATCTTATAAAAATATCATCATTCATTTTAAAATGAGATTTGAGATCTAATTTAAAATATAATTTGTTATTTTCTTAAAATAAAAAATTATTATTTTAATTTTTAATTATTTTTAGTACCTCTCTCTATATACATCTCTATATATTATAAATGCGAAAGTAAGCATGTTTGTTTGTTTGTTTGTTACGCTTTCACGTTAAAACTAGGGAATGGTTTTTAAAGAAACTGTACAGCAATATACCTCATACTTCAGAATAATACATGAGATGTAATTTATAAAGATATATTAATAAAAAAATAAAAAACATTTAAAAATTAATTTGATTTGACATTACCATAAACTACAGATATCTGTAAAAGTAGTCAATTGACATTACCACAAATTACAGATTTATGTAAAATACTCAATATAAAATATTTCACGGCCATCTTCTCTGATATACTTAATGAATAATTACGACAATTATACATTTAAAACAATAGAAAACCATACATATATTTTACCTGTGTAAAACAATACATACCATTATTTCGAGTGTTATAGAAAGGGGATAAGCGAGAGCAATCTTTATCAACCTTTACTTTTAAACCCAGCGAAGCGAGTGGGTACCACTCTAGTATACATATATGTGTAAAAAGACTTTTAGTATTTGTTAGTAGTTGTTAATAATTAGTTAATTTTATTTAATACACTAAAACATTAATAATAATAATAATAATATATGAAATAAATAAAATATTTATTAATTATTATTTTCTTTAGTTAAAGTTAGTTAGTTAAAGTTAGTTATAAGAATATTATTTTATTATAAATAATATTATTTAAGATTATAATAAATATTTTCTTATATTATTATCTTATATTTAATTAAAAATTATAATAAGTTACAGAGTATTTAAAAAACAAACATTCTAAATTTTCTTTAGTTGTCATTATCATAAAACTCTTGAGAGATTCAAACATTTCCTTGCTCTTTTTATACCATGAATATATGAAATATATCATAGTATATTATGTTTAGTCCCAACTTTGTAACGCTTAAAAATATTGATGCCATGAACAAAATTTTGGTATATAGGTGTTCATAAAATCACCTAATTAGTCCTGTTGTCTGTCTGCCCGTCTGTCATGACGATTACTCAAAAACGAAAAGAGATATTAAGCTGAAATTCTTACAGCGTGTGTAGAACGTAAAAAGAGATATCGATTTCGTAAATGAGAAATATAGGTCAATTGGCTCTTCAGTTCTGAGGACCTATCTTGATATTTTGGATATCTTGATAATTTATTAAGGTTTTAACTTAATTTCCACGGACTAGTTTTGAAGAAATTTATGAAAACATATCATCTGTCGATGGTTTTCCCTTAAGATGAATGTTTAATATGCCAAGATTTGAAGTCATTTATTTATTTAAATAATCGGACAACCCCTCTTAATTTTCAGAAATGAGCTTTGTTATGACTTACAGCATAAAATTTGAAATAATAATTCAGCTAAATTATGCTTAAAATAAAAATTAAAAAATATTGTAAATTGGATTGGAAAGTTTTTACTTGATTTTTTTCTTAAACAAACTTCGGATCTATGAAAAGAGATTGTTTCGTCTCTTTTAATATTGTCTTTTTTTACTAGCTCATTCTTATTCTTTTCTTTTGTTTTTACCGTTTTTTTTTTTCTTCTTAAAATGGCTAAAATATGATTTGACTTTTTAAATACTTAGTAAAACTAAAATAATATAAAGTATTATTATTTAAAAAGTAATTTAAGTATAAATAATAATATATAAATTAAAATATATGTATATATATAAATATAATATTTATTATTAAAATAAATTATAATTACGGTGTGTCTGAGTGTCTGCAGTGTATAGATATCTTGTACGTAGTACGCGCATACATTTTTGTGTCTGTTAAGTATCATCTACTTAAAGTAATACCTTTACTTAAAGAACTGACTTAGGTTAAGTGCTATAGTTCTATGGCCATATGTAGTATTTCATAGTTAATTATTATAATAGTATTATATCTAAGAAATTTATAAAAATTATAAAATTCACATTGCTATGAACTTTTTAATCAAGAACTCTGGAAAAATTATAATTGCGGGAAACTTAAAATGGATGAGTAAGTACAGTTAAAATCGGTTATAATGACGAACCAGTTATAGCAACGAAAACGACTGATTAAGGCTGAATTATTAAATAAACACATATATGAATTTATCGACTACAGTGCCATCGAGTATAATGACATATGGGCTATAGCGACCAATATTTATTGGAATTATAAGCAAAATATCGGCTAAAATGACTAACGTATGTCCAAACACTCTTTTCGCATGTACACATACTTTTTTAGTTAAACAAAACACCATCGTGTATACCTTATAAACTTTTTTTGAGCTTTGTTAACTTTATTTCGAATCTTATTAAGTCATATATTGGTTATGGAGCCCAAACGTGATTGGAATTAGCCAGAAATAACGACTGGCATGTGTATATATGCACATACTTTCATTTAAAAATTAAAATGTACAAATCGCTTATAACGACTATCAGTTATAACAATGAAATTGGTTTGTCCCTTCAATGTTCTTAGTAAGTTTTTATGTTCTGGTTTAGCTTTCTAGTTTCCGACTCAAGTTCGATTGAGATCTGTTTTTGTGGTTCAAATTCGATGAAGATCTTATATAAAATCGTGCATACAACGCAGCCTTGGTTTGTTTCTGAGTTGTTTCTAATGGTAATCGGAAAAAATGGTCCTGTAAAAAATAGCGACGAATAAAGTAGACCGAAAATAAAAGACTTTTGAGATAATAGACAGGAAAAAGTAGACCCAGAAACAATTACGATTGATAACTGTATTGTTGCAATTACGAGTTGGTTGGGTTGAGTTTGTTCAAAAATGATCGCTTTTTTTTCCAGGTCGGTTTTTCCTTTCGCTATATTTCCGATCTGTTTTTTCCTTCGCTATTTTCCCAGGACTATTTTTTCCTAGATTCGTTTCTGATAAATCTGTTTTGTACGTACCTCTGTCGTATTTCCATTCTTTTGTGGTATCCCAACAAATACAGTTTTATGTTCCTAATTTCTGTGACTATATACTTAAACAAGCGTTCTAGAAATAACTATCAAATATTGTATCTGTCCCCAGACTACTTAGACTACTATAAACTGACTTTCGTACGTTAAGTCTTCGCTTCCAGACCAACGTTTCGTCGTCAGTTGTTGGTATTATATTATTATTTATATATTTGTTATAGGTCACTAACATTAATATTTTTATTTATAAATAAAATAATAATAATAATAATATTTTTGTTGTAATTATTTAATTATTTACTTTTTTCTTAATATATTAATTATTTAAAAAGAAACATAAAACATTTTTTTTTTAAACATAAAACTATTTTATATTTTAAATAGTTATCTATTATAGGTAGGTAGTTAGTTATTTAATAAAGCTACCTACATTATCGATATATATAGTATAGTTATTATACTGTGTGATTTATTCTAATTAATTAGGTTGCAGATTATTTAGATATTCTTTAATTTTGCTATTTTGTAATAACATAGTAAAAAAATCGTGATCATTTTATAATTAATTATTCGAGTAGTTTTTAAGGTATCAACCATAAATAAAGTTCTTTAAAAAGCGTTTTATATTCAGGAGATTTTTGGATCTTAATATTATCCTCTATACTAACAAAGAGATACTAACAAGATTTCATCGCTTCTATTTATTAACTCTAGATCAAAAAGAATTAATAATACATTGTCTTGGTTTCCTCTTGAGGCTATAAATATATCTATTTATTCTTTGCTGTTTGTCTTATTATCAGTATATTTCACTAATCATACTCCGATAAATTAAACCTATAGTTTATCGATAGAGGCTTAGTTTCTATGGTAGTTCTTATAATATTGTTGCCGTTATATAATCACCTGCCACAGTTGACAACATTGTCTAAATGAAGACTTTACCGACAACGATATCGAATTTTTTCGATAATTGGTTAGTGGAACTACCGGTCACAAATTAATAATACTTTATTTGGTAATTCTTTCACAATCATTAAGGTAATACAAGCACCAAGACAATTTTAGATTTAGGGATGAAATTATTTTTATCTTATTTTTTTTAACTTTGATGAGGAAGTTTATTATTACTTCATGAGTGTAGAAGAAAAATTTGAATATAATTTTTCGATATCTGCTTTGGTTTTCGAAATATCGAGATCTGACTGAGATATGACCTCAGAATTCAAATCACCAACAAAATTGAAAAAATATGTTCCTTTAAATTTGTGTCCCCACTACAGTGCTCATACGTCTTTAATTAGACGGGTAAAACGGGTTTTATTGGTTTTCAATAATTTACTAAGGTTTTAACTTTAATTTAAATAGTTTTTTTTTTTAATTTCCACTGTATGAAAACATACCATCCATCTACTGTTTTACCATAAAACCAATGTTAAATATACCTACTTTTGAAGTTATTTATTTATTTAAATTTCAGAATTGACTTAGACTTAGCCCTTCATATTAAAAAAAAATCTTCCTTGGTGCTGATACATCCTTAATATAATGAACATGCAAAAATTGTTTTTCGAAATATTTCTTATGTTTACATACTACAGGTTAGGAATTTTAAGCTTGTTACAAAATAATCCAGGAAACCAAATAGATCACCCTGTATATAGTAGATATTATATTATTATGAACACATTTACTTAGTAGACAAAATAATAATTTTCAAACTAATTAAAATATATAATAATAATAATAATAATATGTAATAATAAACTTAATATATTTATTTTTTCTTATAAAACTATATTTTAATCTATTTGTCCTTTTGTTGTTTAGAACTTAGAGAGTCGACAGGTCCGTGGGTCCGTGTGTGTAGATCTAACTAATATTATAAATATTAATTAAAAATATAGATATATATTTATAACGGGTTTAAAAATAGATATATTATACCTACTGGATAATTATCAAGTTTTATGACTTAAATATTATTATGTTTTTTAAGTCGATAATACTTAACTTAAGAAGAAAAAAAATTTCTGGAATAGATAAAAATAGAAATAAATAGTATTTTAGGCATATGTTATTTAAACGGTTTTTGGGTGGAAAAAAAATTATTCTTAATACGGTATAAGAGAAACGTCACGGAATAGTTAATTTCAATTCGGCTGGATCTAGGATATATAGTACGCCTGGTACCTGAGAACGGTTTCGTTTAATTGTGCAAAAGCTTCTCTAAAAAAGTTGTTACTCAAAAATTCAATTTTTTCGAAATATTTTTTTTTATTTTGTGTCCATTTAGCTATATAAATTATAGCCGTACCGGATATTGCGCTAATGATTTGAAAAAAGTTGGTTTTTTCAAAACATTTAAATGTAGCTGTAATTTTTAGTTCGTATTTATTTAAAGCACGTGAAAACAAATGACTGAGTTAATTGTTGAAATACCATGTAAAGACAATGTTGATTACGGAATCGTTGATTTTTTAACGTCATATAAGTAACGAAAGATAGCCAAACATACATTCACACTTAACTGATATTCCCGTATAATACATACTACATAATTTGCGCCTAATTTGCGCTCTCACGGGTAAACAGTGATGTTTACGAAATAATGCTTCAAACAAAAGTTGTGTATTTTCTAATAAGGAACATTTTTTTTAGTTTAAACGTAAAGTTTCTAATAAGGAACATTTTTCATGTTTTTAACTTTATTTTAAAATGTTCTATCTCTAACGTTTTACAAAATGGGTCCTACGTACACAAGACACAATTGACCTATGAAGCTCATTTACTAACTTTTTATGTCCTGAGCACGCTATAAAAATTTCAGCTTGTTATTTTTTTTCGTTTTTGAGCTATCGTGTTGACAGTCAGACTGACAGACGACGAAAATGGATTAATAAAGGTGATTTTATGAACACCATATCAAAATTTTGTTTGTAGCGTCAGTATTTTTAAGCGTTACAAACTTGGGACTAAACTTAATATACCTTGTATATTACATGTATACATGGTATAAAAATTAAAAAATTTAGAAAAATTTATCGATTTAATAACATAGTTTCAAATAATCTCATACACTTTTTATTTTAGGGTAATTATTTTAATTTATTTTTACGCAATCGGATTAAATTTGATTTTTTTAAACTGATTATTATTATTTCTCATAATTTTATTACTTTTTTATTTTTGAGTAATCTCTGAATTCAACCTTCAATAAATAAAACATTTAACCTTGATGCGATTTATTTAATAATAATAAAAAAAAACAACAAATACTGAATTAATATAAATATTTTATTCAAGAAATATTGTTAAATTTTAATTTTGAAATTCCAAAATTATTTTAAATCGTCGTCCAGTATTTTTATACCATGTATATATGAAATACACATAGTATATTAAGTTTAGTCCCAAGTTTGTTACGCTAAAAATATTGAGGCTACGAAAAAATTTTGGTATAGGTGTTCATAGAATCATCCAATTAGTCCATTTTCGGTTATCCGTCCTGTCAACCCGATAACTCAAAAACGAAAAAAGATATCAAGCTGAAATTCTTACAGCGCTCAGGACGTAAAAAGTGAGGTTGAGTTCGTAAATGAGCAACATAGTCAATTGGGTACTGGGTCCGTAGGCCCCATCTTGTAAACCGTAAGAGATAGAACAAAAGTTTAAGTGTAAAAAATATTCCTTATCAAAAAATAAACAACTTTTATCTGAAAAATTTAATGTAAACATCTCTGTTTACTCACGAGGGCACACATTAGATGCAAATTTTATAGTATTTATTAATATGGGATTGTTATATTAATATGAGTTATACATGTGTGACATGTATGTATATGTAATGTGACAGAGTAATCAACACTGTATATTCATGATATTTCAACAATTGAATCAGTCAACAATTGGCGTTACCTCGGAAACTATCTATTCATCATATCGTTAAATAAACGAGATCTTCTTTTTTAGTAGTAACTTTGTCAAACTTGATTTAACTTAAAATTATGTTAATTTGAAGACTAGTCGATTTATTTTCTTAGATATTTATCGCTTCTTTGTAAGGCACTTTTGGCAAAATCGCAGAAACTACATATCCAACTATATAATGAATATGCATTTTTGAAGTTTTTTTGATAATAGCCTTGTTAAATTTTATTGAAATTGGAAACAAAAAAATGAAAAGTCCAGAAAAACACAAAAATTTTTTTTTGATAATTTGACAAAACTAGTAAAAAGTTTAAAATAAAATTTAAAAAGAAAACGTATCCATGTAACCAATTTATCGAATATTTTCGAAGGTATATCCACAAATAAGATTTATATGATTCGGTTTATATTGGAACAAATATAAATGAACATTAAAAAAAATGAAAATAAATAAATAAATTTATTTGAATCGTCAGATCAGAATTATTAAATAATAAAAATGTATGTTAGCCACTTTTTAACATTGGTTTGGTCAGTTAATTCCAATGTTATACTCGACTACATTATTTGGTGATCATAAAAAAAAAGTTGATGGAATTTTTATTAATAAATAATTATATTTTTATTATATCTATTATTTATTTATACATATACTTACATATTATAACTTTGTATTCTGAATGTAATATATAATATTTATTTATTTTATTATATAAAAAAAAAACAAAAAAATAAAAGAAAAAAAGCTGTGGTAAAGATTTGGACTTTGAGCGGTCAGACCAATCATTTTCCAATAAAACCAATAAAATATTGCTAAATTCGTTGATTTATTTCCAACTCCGAAACATTGTACACAAATTTTCTTATAACAAGTCAGATAATCTAATTTTAAAACATATATAACAAGTTAAATCTACAAAATTTTAAAAACCCCCGACAAATTTTTTCGGGTACGGAACCCTAAACTCGCACTTGAAACATAGCTAAGAACACTATATTTAAATTACCTTTCAAATGAAACCAAAAAAAAAATCAAAATCGGTTCACCCGTTTAGACACTACGATACATACACATAGCGGTCATTCTTATAACACCCCCTTTTTTTTAGTTCTGGGGCTAAAAAGAAATCCCGTCATGTTTTTTTCGCCTTTGTGTATGTGTGTATTGAATATGTGTACAGATACAATGTCCTAGTATTGTTTACTATTGTCACAAATAGTGCACGATTATAATAGCATGCAAGATACAATTTGGATAAATTTGATGGTATTTTTGTTGTATTTTCAAAATCACACATTTCTCTGTCTCACCCAGATAAATGGACATAGGTATAGACACTGGAAGTATTTTTGTAGTATTTTGGTAGGTTTATTACTTTTAAAGTTTTGTGGTTTTATAAAATATTCATAATAATAAATATAAATATTAAAAAGTATTAAAAATATGTTTGTTTTTTTGTAAATACATATTTTTATTCATTCCTTCGATTCATAATTATTATTATTGTATTTATTATAACATATAAGTCTTGTTGTCTTGTCTTTAAATAAAATAATAATTTTATATTTGAAGGTCATTTGTATAACTTAACTCTTATAAAACTAATAAAACTTAACTCTAATATAATTATTATATAAAAATATTATTTTTAATAATTAATGTAATAAATTTTTTTAACATTTGATTTATACAATCAATTTTAATATTATTATTATTTTATTTTTAATATTATTATTATTATTATTATTATAAATGACGTAAGACTCTTTAGATTTTATTATTTATGTTAATTAAATATTAAAAAAATATAAATGTACCTTGTGATATAGTTTAAATAGTTATAATTTGGACAAAATGTATGTTTATATAACCTGTTAGTAATCGAACTCTTGGCAAATTCATAGTGAAACATTTTTTCAGAGTTCGTAGATCAAAAGTTTCCGAATAATGTTTCCGACCTATGTTGGTAACTAAACCAAACATAGGTCCAAGGAAATTTTTTCTCTCTTGGAATTTTTCCCACAAATATTTTTGCGAATACTAACGTTGTTATTTTTTTCTTAAAAAGTAAATAGTCCCGATACCATAAATTCTGGAAAAAAATCATATTAATTTATTTATGTTTTGTAAGCAAACTCAGGGATGTTTTAGGAATGGTTTTTTTATTAGGTTAGGTTAGATTATAATGACTGGCCACTCAGAACACACTTAGGCCATAGGGCACGATTTTTTTTATTAAGTTTGATTAAATTTCTATATTAAGAATCAAAAAAATCTAATGTTGAATTTTGATACACTAATGTTTTAGATCCGACGTAAAAAGTTTTCCAATCTTCAAACGAAATGTATTTATTTTGATTTGTATAGAAGTTATTTAAAAATTGGCTACATTATAATGTACTATCTGTACAACATATACTTATAAAACAAACAATAATATTAGATTTTCCTTTGAACTAAGTATTAATAAATTTTAAATTCAATAATAAATTATTTATTGGGAATATAATTTTTTGGTAATTCGTAAGAAATTTAATTAAAAACTAAAAAAAAAAAAACAACTTAAAATACGATTGAAATTCAATTCAATGCAATTGAATTTTAGCTTCTAGCAAGAGTATTGTATTTATGCGATGTATTTTCAACCAAGTAATAAAAATTACACACATGCACAGTAAACAGCAAAAAAACTGAACTAAGTATTTGAAATAAACCATTTTTTGCTATTTAATAACAATCAAAAGAAATAAATAAAACTCTCGGTATTCGGTACTCCAATATACCTGGATGAATTTTTATATAGTTTAGTTCTCAGTTTATAATTTGGGATAACTTCAAAAGCAGACATATTTATCATTGGTCTTATGCGAAAACGGCAGATGGATGATATGTTTTCATGGATTTCTCCAAAACTAGTAGGTGGAAATTAAAAAAAAAAAACTAGTTAAATTAAAATTAAAACCTTAATAGATTTTTGAAAATAAAAAAACAACCCGTTGTGCCCGACTAATGAAGGATAAATAAGCAAAAAATCGTAAATTATAAAATTTTTTGTCTTCAATTTTGATGGTTAATATGTTAGAACTTGGCATTATAATACGAAAAGTAAGAACAAAACTTTTCGATATCTGGAGTAATTTGTCAAATATCGAAAATTAAAATTCTGCTTAATTATTTAACTTCGATATCTGGAAAACCAATGCTAATATCGAAAAATTTTATTCTTTATTCGTTCAGTATCATTTATTTATAAATGCAATGGCCACATTGTAAAGTGACGGTCAAAAGTATTGGTATTTTAAGTTTATTCTAAAACAAGACCACATTGACAACCAGTATTAATTCTATCTGCATTCTTATAGAATACCCTCTTTGTAATATAAACTATCCGAAAAATATCAATATTTGTACACAAGCTACAGAATGATTCTAGATTCTATATCTTCACAAATTTTTTGCATCCAAGTGTATATTATTGAATAGCTAAGCTAAGCTAGGTAGAATGGTATTTAATAATATTAAAATAATAAATATATGTAATTAAGTTATTAATAATTTTACAATAACCTTCATATTATTTAAATATAATTATATTTTTATAATATATTATTATATCAATTATATTTTATTCATTCTATTTTATTTTAATTTTTTTTATTTATTTTTAAATTTATTATTTATTTGATTTTTCAATATTTTATAGTATTTTTTTAAATATATAAAAATAATATTTATATTTATTATATCTTGAAGGTATATTTTGTATATATAACTATATCTATTAAGGAAATCGTAACATTATTAATTAATATTTATAACTTATAGTAGAAATAAATATTTTTACTATTTATTTTAGAGGTTATTTTTGCTTATTAATTTTTTTAAATATGTAAGAGGTTTTCCATTTAAAATGATAAAACTTTTAATTTAAATTAAATAACTTTAAAGCTATTAAATGATATCTTGTAATCAAAAATTTGCATTTTTTTGCGCCCATGCCTCCCTGCATGTGGGTCACCTTTGGCTAGTATCAAATATCATATATATATATATATATATATATATATATATATATATATATATATATATATATATATATATATATATATATATATACATATATATATATATATATGTGGGTATATATATATATATATATATATATGTGGGTATATATATATATATATATATATATGTGGGTATATATATATATATATATACCCACATGCAGGGAGGCATGGGCGATATATATATATATATATATATATGATATTTGATACTAGCCAAAGGTGACCCACATGCAGGGAGGCATGGGCGCAAAAAAATGCAAATTTTTGATTACAAGATATCATTTATAGCTTTATTTTTGCTTACTCGTAAACTGTGCTTAAGCATCTGAAGCTGAACACTCATTTTGATAAAAAAGTTCAGTAATTTTTTGCAACCATTATTCAATATGCATTTGATGTTCCATTATGAATTATAATCCGCTGTTTCGCTTGGGCGGTATTATGTATCATATAAATTGTCGTAAATTAAAACTTTTCCAAAAAAAGGTCTCATTGTGAAATTTAATTTTAAAGCTTTATCATTTTATATGGAAAACTCTTTATTTGTAGATATTAAATAAAGGTTAAATAGGTTATTTTTAGATAGGTTATTTTATTTTATATTTACCTAAATTTGTTTTGGTAAGAAATTTAATTCATATTTAATTAAACAAAACATTAGAAGTGACCATGTACTTTAAACCCACGTTAGAAGTAACAAATATGAATTTGAAGCGAAAAATAATACAAAACAAGTGAAAACAAACAATTGATTGAGTGAATTGTTGAAAGACCCTGTATAGAAGATGTTGCATGTTAAAGTCTGCATTATTTTTAATAAATTTTAAATGTTCAAGAAACACAATTATTGCCATTTGTTTGGTTTTCGAAACTTCGAAAATTGTCGGAAAATTTTCTAAAAATATTTTTTGTATTTCGGGAAGCGTTCACAAATCCACTAGCTGAAGCTCCCCACAAATTTTCCACTCCCTTTCTTTTATAATTTTGGAGAAAATGAACACATCCACTATCTTAATATGATAATAAAAAATTATAGCATATTAAAAATATATTTTAATATTATAAATAAAGAATATCTCTATCTCTATATATTATAAATGCGAAAGTAGCATGTTTGTTTGTTTGTTTGTTTATTACGCTTTCACGCTAAAATTAGCGGATGGTTTTTAATGAAACTGTACAGCAATATAGCTGATATATCAGAATAACACAGCTATAATTTATAAAGGTACATTATTAAAAAAAAATTTTTTTTTAAATTTAATTTGACATTGCCATAAATTACAGATTTCTGTAAAAATAGTCAATATAAAATATTTCACGGCCATCTTTTCTGATATACTCAATGAATAATTACGACTATTATTACCTGTGTAAAACAATCCTTACCATTATTTCGAGTGCTATAGAAAGGTGACAAGCGAGAGCAATCTTCATCAATCTTTACTTTTAAACCCAGCGAAGCGGATGGGTATCACTCTAGTATAAAATATTTATCACTCTGTAAAGGAAAATGTGTGTTTTTAACATATTTTTCGTATGTAACTTTGTTTAGTAGCTTTTACATCATTTGTGTGTGTTATGATTTACTTAGCTTATAGGAGTTTTGTTTTAAAATAATGTTCTGTGCTTGGCTATAAAACTTTTACAGCGGCGCCTTGGTCTATACTTTCTATTTAAAGGCTCCGGTATATTATTCAAATGAAAATAATAAATATAAATGAAATTAGATAAAAGTGTTAAAAATATTAGAAATAAAACACGCAATACATATTGTATAATTATTTTTAATTATTATTCATAAAATAATATTTTATACACAAAAAAAAAAAAAATATATATATATATATATACAGCTAAAGAAGACCGTTTTTAAAAAGGAGGAAATCAAACATATCTTTTCCAAAAGACGTTTAAATACTACTTAGAGACCGTGAGTCCATAATAAAGTGAAATTTCTGCGATTTGTTTGTGTCTACCATTTGGACGAATGATTAATTATTACGAAAAATACACAGCCAAAAAAATGACTATATTAACTTTACTTGGCTGTTGATATTCTTATAACAAGTAAATATTTCTTGTAACAACTAATTCAAGATAAAAAATTATTTGACTGCTTAAAATTTAAAGTATAACTAGTAAATATTTCCTTGAATCAAGAAAATACTTACTTTCTAGCATGTTAAAGTGGTTGTCTGTGTACAATATTGTAAAAATAGTGTACTACATCATACAGCAGTGGTTTGTACGTATAGCTATGCCTAGCACACTCAAATAAGTATTAATTTTAACATGCTTTTAACTCAACTGTCCATTTATCACGTATTCTGTATGATAATAGCATGATAATAAACATCTGTAATTCTGTATATAATAGACATCTCTCTTACACTACTTATACTTTAAATATAATTGTTTCTATCAACAAAACTTTTAAAAAACTTTGAGCAATTAAATCTCAAGAATGAAACTGTCAATAGTTTTGTTTATTTTTTAAACTCACATGCACAAATTC